>NC_138058.1:45849353-46449353 GCF_964194185.1 Rhinolophus hipposideros
ATCCACTGTCTCTCTCTCTAGACTCTGTGCCCCTTGAGAGTACATGGGGGGGTTGGCTTTAGAAAGGTCTCATAGTCCAGCAGCTCAGCCAGTACAAATAATTTTGGGGCCTTAGTCCAATTCCCACTGAATCACACGAAACACAATAGGAAAGCTAATGAGGATTTGTGAAACCATTATCTGACAGATTTTTTTGAAACTCAAGCTTTCACAGATGCTGTGGAAGAAACCAGAATATAGAATACAGGAGTATGTGATAATTTTGGACGTAGGATACCCAGCGAGAGAGCAGACTCTCCCGCTCATCAGCTCAGGAACCAGGAAAAAAAGAGCTTCCCAGGCCCCATCTGTAAAAGAGGGATAACAGTACTTTTCTTATTCTCCCCTGGGCTGTTGTGAAGACTAAATGAGAAAATGGGTATCTGGAGAAAGTTTTGCATTTCTGTAGAGCTGTAGTATCAATACTATGACATAGCAAGATATCTGCCCTAGGAAAGCGTTAGACTAGGTGGAGAGAGAGACCAATGCATGAAGCAAATGTCAGACAATAACCGGGTGCGTGGCACAGCTGCAAGAAAAGGAAATCGAGAGACTGGATTCTTTTTTTCCCTCTTGCCCAGTTTCCTAACCTCTTGCCTGAAAGCTGGGCATTGGAAAGTATAGGGAAAGCAATTTACACTAATCCAGGAGGGTCCTCGGGCACAGCTCCTTTCTTATGGGTCTGAACCAGTCTATGTCCTGAACCAATTCTATGGATTTTAATTATCCAGGCTACAGCAGTGCCCCAGAGGCAGAGACGGCCTCAAGTTGATGGCAATAGACACTTGTGCTATCTCGGCCCCAGACCTTTCAATGTGACCTCCCAGAGAAACATCAGCTCATTAGCAACATTCACACCAGGAGGTAGGCTTAAAATAAACTCCCAAGGAAGAAGAATGCTCCCCATGAAGAAAAGGTTTGTTTGTGAGCTCTCAGAGCACCTGCCCACCTGTAATCTCATCGAACCTTAGTTCATTTTCCCTATAAAAGGGCACATGTGGATAAATATTCTCTCTCATTATAATTCTATACCCACCAAATATCAAATACCGACTATCAACAACAATCTGGAAATCAGTTAACCACCTCTATTTATTACCACAACCAAATGAATTCAATTCAAGGCGATACATACGTATCGAGCCCTTTCTGTGAGCCAGTAGGTATCATACCAGGAGGAGATATCAAAATGAAGATATTAATGACCTAAAACCTCTCATGCTTTAGTTATCACCTCCCCCAATCCCTCCAACTCCCATCCCCAGCCCTAGGCAACCGCTAATCTACTCTTTGTCACTACAGATTTCCCTATTCTGGACATTTTGTATGACTAGGAATCATGCCCTACATGGTCTTTTGTGCCTGGCTTCATTGACATACTTCAGGATGTTCAAGGTTCATCTGTGCTGTGCACGTATCCGTACTTCATTCCTTTTTATGGCTCGGGAATATTCCCTTGCATGGATACTCCACACTTATCTATTCAATAATTGGTGGACATTTCGGTTGTCTCTGCTTTTTGGCTATTAAGAATAATTCTGCTACGAACATTCATGTACAAGTTTCTGTGTTTTCATGTCTCTTGGGAATATAGTGAGGGGTAGAATTGCTAGCTAGTATGGTAATTCTACATTTAATCAATTGAGGAACTGCCAGACTGTCTTCCAAAGCAGCTGCACCATTATACATTACCAAATTTGGTTAATTATTGAAGGGAAAGTTAGCAAGCCTAAAGCTGTGAGAACTTAATGTACATTCCCTCATCTTCTAAATGTTTACCCTCAAGCTGATGTCCCTTTACTTTCCCCCATGAAACCTTAGGGACAAAGTTTTCCTCCTGCCAAAAAGAAACTTGATTGTGAGGTTGTTCAGACCCCACCTGAACATCGAAGAGTAAAGCTGTGTCTTCACCTGTCAGTGGGGCTACCAGTTCCCTCCCTACTGGCCAGGGATGCAGAGGAGTAAGATGACAGGGGTGATTTGTACCAGTTGGGCGCATTATGCACTCATGTGGAAACAAAGCCTAAGAAGATTTGATGACCAGCCCAAGGTCACTCGGCAACTAGCAGGGCCAGGATGAGAGAAGCCGGTTGTTGCCTTCCCCAGTCCCTTCCACTGCACCCGGTGTTTTCGCTTCACCCAGCCACCTCCTTTCCATACCTAAGGGACACTGGTGCTCGCACTTGCCTGAACAGTGAAGATGTCACACATGTTTGTTTATCTTTTTGAGAGAGAACCTTACATTTACTTCCTTTCTGCCTTCCTTTGTCAGAACAGACCCCATGCAGACCACAGCCAATGTCCTTAGACTGTTTACTGTGCTTTTCTCCAGCCCCCACCCTACAGCCACAAAAGTCCTAGATAAAAAAAAAAAAATTATTTCTAACAACAATCTATTCTCTTGGGCAGCCTTCCTCAGCTTCTCCCCGGTCTTTGCTCCTCGGAGACTTCCCCACCCCAGGTTTTCTCAGTGTTCTCCAAAGCATGAGCCAAACAGAATGGAACACCCCATGAGTGCCTGTTCACCACAAGAAAGAGAGGGCCAGGAGGAGAGGGACCGGCTTTCTCCCAGAGGAGGAGGAGGGTCCCCAAATTCAGGCCAAAATGAGGCATCGTACACAGTTCAGGGGAAAGGCAGCAAATCAAGCGTGACTAGAAGGAAGAAAGCAAACACCTGACATGCGCTGGCTTTCCCGTGGTCTCCATCACCAAGCCCTTTGGAGAACACATGCTTTGGAAAGGAAGAGGACCTCTGGGGCCAAGCCAGCGCTGGGAGGTCCAGCTCCGCCTGCCCACACCCTGGTCTTTTGAGATGCTGACAACTGTCTGCTTTCCTTCTTGTGATGGATTGTCTGCACTACATCATCCCGTGAGCCCAAGTCATCATCTCTTCTCCACCCACCTGCCCTCCTTGTCTCCCCACCCGATGTTGTTTTCAAGTAAACTAAAGTGAAACCAGCTGTTCCATAAAACAACCGTGATTTAGATAAACCTACCTATGTATCAAGCCAAAATGGGCTGGCTTCTGGCCTGTTCTGATACTCTGGGTAGCCGTCCGTACCAGCTATGGCACCTTGGCCACCGCCATATCCTGCCCGCCCTTCCTGAGTGAGTGCTTCTAGGCCCTGAAGTAGCTTATGCTTTCTTCCCTCCGCACCCTGTGGTCATCCCTAACCCTTCCTTTCCAGCCTGACCCACGTTTCTAATCCACTGTGGCTTCGGTCCACTGTGACCCCATCCCAAGCACTGTTGGTACCTCTCCCTCTGGCATTCATTTACATTTGCCTCTGACATCTCTTGGATAGCTACCTTTTTATATTATTTTTATCATAAACACTATATAAGATTATTTAAAAAAATCTGGGAAATTAAACAGGTATGAAGAACTATCACTCCACCATCCAAATAAACATTTAGTATTTTGAGTTACTTTCTCTCTCTCTTCCTCTCTCTCTCCTTTCCTCCCTCCCTCCTTCCCTCCTTCTCTCTCTCTCTCTCTCTCTCTCTCTCTCTCTCTCTCTCTCTCTTCCTCTTTCTCGTTTATGTGTCTGTTCCCTTCCACCACAGATCTTGCTCTGTTCTCCTTTTCAATTCTGCTCCTCCCATGTTTCTATTTAGAAGGGAAGCTCCTGGAAAACAAGGACTGTTTGACAAGAAAGGGAACACAACTTGGGCACTGAAAGGAGCTGTGAGAACTCCAACCTCTGCAGTGTTCTGTAGAACACAGTCTGTCCTCTGGCCTTCTGCAAAACAAACTCATGGGACAGGCTCTGTCTGAGGACCAGTGCTTCTCCCCTCCCTCCCCGCTGCCTTCCTGCCATCCTCTGCCCTGTAGCAGGCTCCTGTATGCCTCAGCCCCAGCCTTCACCAGGCCCACCACAGAGGACTCAAGTTGGCAATAAATCTGGCCCATGAAAAAGAATTCCTAAATGTGCCTTTAGTTTCCAGCTGGGGGACAGATTGGTTTACTATACATAACCATGAAAGCTTCAGGGATTTGGGCTGAATTTGAATCATCTGGTTTTAAAGGAACTACAGAAACCTAAAAAGGATTTAAATGATTTTCTCTTGTCCCATTGTCTGAACGCTTTCTGGACTTTAATGCTATGTGGTCTTTTAGGGTCCTCATCTAAAAGTGCACGTTTGCACGCACAGGCCTTAATTACAAGAGCTCCCTTCACCTGACTCTGGCCCCGCTTTCCTCTACCATTCTTGCAAAATGTTAGTTGAATAGTAGAGGCTGAATCTCAAATGTGTATTGTTGATAATACTGTTTGGTACCATGATCAAGAGTTTATCTAAAAATAACTGAGTTACGATTTTGAAAAAAGTTAAAGCACTATTAGAGATTAGACATTAAGAGGTAAAGCTCAAGCCCACCTTACAAACTCCTCACTCGTGGTGGAGAGGAAAGGCACCACCTATCCCCTTCTACAATGGTGTATGAGGTGTCCTCTGAAGCAGTATGTAAATACGTACTCCATAATGAGGTTGTACTGTGTTGGAGAATATGCTCTGTTAAAACTATACCCTGGAGAGATCAGAGCACCTAATGTTCTCTATTTGGCTAAAGAAACATTCTGTGGGAGAGGATGCGACAATCCTCAAATAAAACATTATTACTGCAGACTTCCCTTTGTCAAGTAAGAAATGTCTTCTCTGCAAATAGAAGAAAACTATTGCTCTCTGCTATCAAAAGAACACTACATCCTAAATAACGTTAAAGGAAAAGTAAGTAGTGACAGAAAAGACCAACAGATACAACCCCATTTTTGTTTTTTTCCCTGGGTCTCCAGAGTTCCTTTTCAACATGGCATTTCTCACGGGAGCCCCAGAACTATCCTAAACTCTCCAAGTCTGACCACCCTTTCAACAGTAAGTGATAGGCTCCCTCAAATTCAGAAAATGGTCCTAATTTTTCTGGCTGATGAGAATTCTTTTCTGAGAGGGTGTACATGCCACAGCAGTCACCAAGGGGGACATGCCCTTCTGAATTCTCCCAGGTTTCTTTAGTTCACACACATCTCTTGCAATTTCCCCCCTGAGATCACGGGCACATGTAACGGAGTCACACCAAAACAAGGCCATGGCCCCACCAGCACCACTCTCTGCTGAGCTAACCTGCACACACAGAAAAGACTGTGTGGGTTTGGTAAAACTTGGGGGAGACTTGAAAATCTACATCTATCCTTAGAAGGCTCCAAGATCTTTCATTTGTCTTTTGTTCACTCTTCAGGTAGAAGGTACTGGCTTCTAGAAAGGCCCCCAGGGGACCTAACTCTCTAATGATGAGGGGCTGAGGGCTTTAGGGTTCACTAGAGCATTAATGAATTCAAAATACTCATACAGAACAGCCAATTCCCAATCTTATTAATATTTAAAACCTTTCTTCTTGCAAATTCAGGCCATGGATCTTAAAGATGTGCTTGAAGGCCAGCAACAGATACGCTGGCCGAACATTTTTTAAAAATCTATTTCAACAACAACACAACACACACACACACACACACACACACACACAAGACTCATTGGGCTGAAAGAACAGCATGCTCTACTCCTCCATTATTTTACATTATTTTGCACAAAACTTCAGGTGTAGGGGGAAAAAACATTTCTTTAGTTTAAAACACACTTTAGTAAATCCTAGCAAAAGGACACTTTTTTTTCCAGTGGCTGATAATAAGGCAAAACTGAAATTTGAGGAGGGAAGACCAAGAAAGGGTTCTGTATCTGGTCTGCATGTATAATTCCCAAGAGCTGGGCGCTCTAGGGTAGCTAAGCACGGTATCCATTCCTTCCTATGTATGCCCAGCCAATAAAAGCAAAACTTGATTCATTTGCCATCCGTGAAAGACCCTATGGACTTTTAAAATATTCCTAATGTGATTATGGCTCATTGACTTGAACATGAAAATGAGAATAATAGCTACTGTTGAGAGCCACATACCCTCTTTCTCCCAGTTAATACTGAAACCAGAACTTTGGAAAATGGGTCACTCAGCTGAACAGTCTCATTTTACAAATGAGGAAACCAAGGCTGGTGAGATGGCTTGCCCAGGGTCAGCCACATCACTATCACTAGCAGAGGCAGAACTCCCTGTTCTCAGTGTTATTTTCACTGTATTTGGTGAACTGTGTTCTCTTTTTGACCAAAGAGCAGTTCAGAGATGTTAACAGAGGATGAGATGACTGTTCTACTGGAAACAATGAAGGATGGTGACAGATCCTAGAATTGCTTAGCTTAAAAAAAGAAAGCGTGAGGAGAAAAGCAAAGCTGCGTTTTGTGTGGAGGACATGACAGAGTTACTCTGTAGAGCTCCAGGGGATGGACCAAAGCCTGCAGGAGTGAAAGCTATGGGCAAGAGCATTTGGATCAGCCCCAAGGAGAAGTTTCTAACAAGAAGGTGCGTCCCACAAGTCATGGGCTCTTCATGCATATCCCTGAACAAGGATGTGAACAAGGAAAAATTGCTGACAACCAGAGACTTGATTCTCACCTGCCAGAAAAAATATAAAATGGGAGTTTGAATTTGACCAGCAGATCTTAAACATGGTTGATGGTTGGAATCTCTGGGAATGTTTCATATACAGATGACTGAACCCATGGGTGGAAATTAGTACCTACTTCACACACACACACACACACACACACACACACACACACACACACACACACTGTAATTTCAATGATTCTATAGATAAGGAACCCATTAAATGGATCAGTGGCTCTCATACTTTTTGACCACTATCCATATATAGAAAACATTTTTGCATGGAAACTCGGGATACACACATATGTATATAACTGAAACACAAGTTTCACAAAACAATTGCTACCTCTACTGCATATGATGCACTGTGATACTTTCTATTTCATTTTGTATACATATTTTTAAAAATTTGGTTGATACTCACTAAATTCGTTTCACAACCAACTAATGGGTCACTTTGGGAAATATGTAACTACGTAAACTCCAAGGACCCAAGAAAAAGAGAGTGTGCCCACAGAAAAAAAGGAACCATGGGTTTAGATTCTTTCGGTGTTTTGCATGTGGTTTGTTTGTTTTAGGTACAGGTGAGAAGGGACCAAGCAGAACTTTGAAGTGAGCACTCATTCAAAAAAGTATTCAAAGAGGTAGTTGCTGTAATTAAAAAACATCCTCGGTAGGCAGTTACGGAACCCTTTAGAAGCAAAATATCTGACTGAGTAAACCTCTATGCACATGACTTATCTTCCTTTGGAGAGCTTTGCAGAGGCAGCAGAGATCAAACTAATCTGCAGCTTAATTATGCTAGCGATTGAAAGGATGTTTCCTTCCTTTGCAACCTGCATTATCATGTAAAGAAAATGCCTGTTAATTAAAAATGTAGCAAAACTTGCCCAAAGCCCAACGTGCTCCATCATCCTATGGTGAAAGAGGCCAATGTGGCCTCAGCTTGGTGAAGGGGCTTCAGGGCCAGTGGATAACCTTCCCTATGAAGATGAGCTATTCAAGGTTAGCTGAGGACGTACAAGGTTAGCTTTCACTGCTTCTCAGAGAAAGAAGGAAGTTGCATGTCTCTCCCACCTATTTCTCTGCTTTTGTATGAACCTGATAATGTAGGTCCTCCTTACCTGACAGCGGGATTACTGACACGTAGTACAGGGGAAAGCACAGAGCAATGCCTGTCACATATTCATGTGCATGGGCAGATTCTGAGCAGGCCTGGGCCTGAGAATCTGCATTTCTAATAAGGTCCCTGGTGATGCCCATGTTACTGGTCCCCAGGCCACACCTGAGTAGCAAGGACCTAGACTTTGGAGCCAGGTGGATTGGGACTTGGACACCTACTCTGCCGTTTTCTATTTGCTATACCTTTAGAAACCATTTTTAATAACCTGTACTGGTGTGGGGGTTTCTGTTTATAATGATAATGTAAAAAAGGGCAAATTATTTCATCTCTCTGAACTCAAAACAGAAAATAACAACCCTCACCTTTGGAGGGGATATTAAAAACTCTTACCCATGTTCTCTCCTCCCCTTCCAGTCCTGAAAGTAGGGTCTCCCTATACTTTCCCACTCCTTCACTGGCCTTTCTTTCTAGTCAATTCAGTGAACTGTGACCTCTGCCCTTAAGTTTCACTTGAGTCTGCTCTGCACAAGGGCACCAGGAACCAAGAGGTACTGCTGCTCAGTTCTCTTGATCACTCTCGAACCTGACACTGCTAACTACCTGCTTTGTTCTTAAAATGCTCTTTGGTTTGGGGATCAGCCCCCACCCTGAAGTTTTCCTCCTGCTCCTAGGGTCAGTTCTCCTCCATCTGCTTTGTAGGTTCTTCCTCTGCCCACCTCATACGTCTGGGGCTTCCTCAGGCTCTGTCAGCTGCGTTCTACACACGTTTCCTTGACCACTATGGCATCAGGATTCTCCAAATGTTGGCAATTCCCAAATCTAGACCTACAGCCCAGAACACTCTTCCAAACTCCAGACCTGAGAGCCTCCAGCCCTGTGGCCACTATGTCCCTAAGATATACCCAGCTTTGCATGTCCAAACAGAATTCGTACATTCCTCTTGTGTTCCCATATTCAGACCGCGGACCCTCCACCCACCCATCTTATTAGCTATTCAAACCCCAAGGCATTTACCCTCAATCTGGCTGGTATCATTAGTTTTTTCAATTCACATATGGATCTCCTGTCTCCCTAAAAAATATGTAGCAAACTCCCTCATACCCTTAGAATCTTTAGCATGATGCCATATGCATATTTATAATTTAAGTCACCAATAAATTATGTCACGAACCAGAAGGTGAATTACACTGTTACATATGCAGGGAAAACTGCCTCCACAAATAGCTCTTGGCATTGTTCATGGTTTCTGCCCAGAAAGAAAAGTACTATGCTCCATTAAGTTTGTAGGTCACAAATAAAAATCTCAGGAAATTCTGCATTAAAAACAAAACAAAAAAAGAAAGGGGTAGGGGGAATAATCCTTGTTTTTCTAGGACTTGAGGACTACACACTGAAGTTTGGGCAGGCCAGCATTTTCAGAAAAGTCCTGGAATTAACATGGATGAGAGACCCACACTTTATTTCACTATAACACTTCTGTTCACACATCTGGCTCTTCTCCCTGACTGCACACGAAACGCCTGGATGGCAGCGGACAATGTCTGCAGGTTCTATCCCCAGAAATCCAAGCTGTGTTACATATATGAGTTATCCAACTGAGTGAGCGGGTACATGGACAGGTGGACAGAAAAACTGGTCTGCGGAGGCTGACGTAGGTCTCTGAGCCTGAAAGCTGTGGCCGGAGAGGTTAGGTCAGGCTTCAAAGACTTCCAGCAGCTCTCAAGTGAGAATTACCTAATCCAAGAAGCCCCAGAACCCAGTGCTCCCCTGGTGTCTGACTGAGCCTTTTCTTTGTACAAAGTGATCATAGGCTTTGTCTTACTGCTCCATAATCGCGGAGTCGGGGGGGGGGGGGGGGGTTAAAGACACAGATGATGAGGACACTTGTCCAGATACCTCATTAAGTGGCTCTATACATTTTAACAATGTTGCCATGTTATTGCTGTGTCCTTAGAGTGGCCCAGTGAGGTGTGGGCTTGAACGTGACCAGGACACTCATTCTGGGCTCTGGTGTGCGTCGGTGGGTGGTCTCCAGGAGGCTTCTAGGCAGCAGATTACAAACGTACACATGGCCCCCTTCCCAAGACTTGAGCTAAGTAAGTCTATTTTGTGATTTCCAAACCCTTCATCGCACAGACTCTTTTCTCTTCAAAGCTTTGTCTTGGAAATCTATTCTGTAGAAGAAGCCTTCAAGTTCCATCTGGTTGAAGCAAGGTGCCAAGAATGGGTCCTGGCTGTTCCAGTGCTGATTTCTGGTGAGATGTGCTTCTACAGGGCATTTCTGAGGCCACTCCATGCCACCTGCAAAGGCTCTCTCTCACTGTCCCCAGGGAGGCTCCTTCCTGCCTCCTGAATTTTCACTACTGCCAAGAGCCATCAAACGCCTTCTCCTCTTGACAAAGGGTAAGGCTGTGCGTCTCAGGCCTCCACAATCAGGGCCCTGCAGCATGTGGCAGAAAACTCACCCTCACCCATCCCCACTCAGCAAGAAGCAACAGTCTCAAGGCAAGGAGCCCTCCCTCCACCAACTAAAGGCAGAGGCCCAGGGTGATGGGGGTTGATGGCTAGATATGTGACTTCCTCCCTCTCTTTTTCCTCTCTTACCCTCCTTACTCCTGGCACACACTCAGAGGGCAGTCCTACTGCCCTGCAGCTGGGGCGGCATGGATGATAGGTCCTCTGTCTGCCCCTGACTAGCCATGTGGCTTCAGTCAGGACACTTAACCCTCATCTCCTCTATGACATAGGATTACACCTTCACTGCCTCTCTTCCAGAGTTTTGTAAAGATCCAACGAGATTATGAAAGTACTTTGGAAAATGCTTGCTTTTATTACTGGTATTTTTCTTATTGCTGTGACCAATTATGCCCCATGGGTGAGAAGCCACTCGAGGAGAAAGAGAAAGCCCTCAAACACACTCACGACTTTAAACTCAGTGACCGAAAGGTTTGGGCAATATTCTCCCAGCTCCCAGGCAAACAAAAAATTCTCTATTTTTTTCTCCAGTTTCTTTGTCAAGGCCCCCTGCATGTGACGATAGCACCATGGTACTCCTTAAAGCCAGATAACATTAGCCAGCCAACCGGTTGGTTATCATTTGGCCTGGAGGATTCTTATAGTCTCAGAAAATGGACTGCCAGAGCCTGACTATCCATCCTTCTGCCTCCAGGCAGGGCTTACAAAGAATATTCTTTAAAAGCAACTTCTCATCTGGTCTCCAGGGTTTAGGGGAAACAGAGCCATGTGCACGCAGCCAGGGGCATGGCCTCCCTAGAATTGGAGAGTCACAGCTGCTTCAAGCCACATTTGGGATTCGTGGACCCATTATCCCAAGAGACTGCCACGTTCCACATGCGTCGTGCAGCGCTTCCGAACAGGCAAAACGCTCACCATGTAGCCCTGTGCAGGTGATACCTCCTCCATGGCCTATTGCCTTAGGGATTCATTTGCTGAAAAATGGTGGGGAGGGTTACATAGTGGTGGGGCTGGAGAAAGCATTTAAAGGAAAAAGACATAGTTTTGTTTCAAGTAACCCGTACCTGCCTAAGCATTTTCCCTCCATTTCAGTCAGGAAAGTTGTAAAGAAAACCCCTGTAGGATGGAAAACACCCATAGTTGGTATCTCGTGGGCTACTGAGGCAGGATACTCAAACCTTTCCTTTAGGTTGAACAACAGTGCACTGGTGTGAGCTGCTCCCAGCAACCTGCCCAGATCTCCAACACTGAAAATATTCACGCATGAGTAGCAGTTCCCGTTTTTCATTTTGTGGGGGGCCTCACTCCTTACCCTATTTCCTAGTCCCTACCTCCCATTCCTCTTCTGTACAGCCATGACCCTCAACAAGCTCCCTCAAGCACACACTCCTGCCCACGGGATCTCATGCCGCACAGTTTGCTGCGGAGCCTCGGAATTCGGTGTGGGTCAGGTCCAGCACCTCTCTGGGACTGCTCACTGCTCCCTGTCCAGGCCTGCAGCTCCTACCCCCAAGCCTTGGCTGTGTTCTCCTCCACCCTCAACTTCTTTTCTCTACCCCCCCCCCACTACTGCCCCATTCTCCTCGAACAGGTGGGAAGGAGAAGAGAAAAAGAATTAATGTTCACCAATCACCTGCTATGTGCAAGATGCCGTGCTGGGTTCCCACACACACATCACTCCCTTTAATGTGCAGCAACACCCTACTGAGAAAGTCTATAGAAGTGGAGGCTCTGAGATAGTAAACTCACCCAAAGGCCCTGAGCTGATGAGTGGGAGAGTTAGGCTTTGAACTGCAGCCTGCCTCTGTGACAGGTGTTCCCAGTTTCCCTTTCCACTGCCCAGCTGAACCCCAATGCAGCACTAGAATGGACGAAGCACGTTTGGGTACAGGATTGTCTCCCCTCGTATGGCAAATCCTTTCGGGGCAGGGTCCCTGTTTTAGCACTCTCTCTCTCTGGATTCCAGAGGAGGCTCCAGTTGTGCATGGTGACATATTTTTTCTTAAACAACTTAGCTGTGTCATTCCTAGAATCATTAACTACAAATGAAACTTGGGTGTTTCATTTTTGTTTGTTTTTCTAAGGTCCTTACAGAGCAAGTTTAGATGCCCTCCTTACACATTCCTGGCCACTCCACTAGGGGTGAGTTTACTGGAAAGAGCCATGGACAGAAATGCCGCTCCATTGCACAGAAGCAGAAGTGTGATTCCGGTTCTATTTGAGGGAGAAGGCAATAGACTGTCACCATGGCAACCAAAGCAGCCTGTGTAATAACAGCCTAAAGAAGGTTTAGGGAAAATTAAGTTGTGGTTGGCCATGTGTCTGTCCCACCTTGTCATGGGCAGTGGCCTGGAATGCCTGCCTGAAGAAAGGAGACAGGTATGGTGACCTGGAAGGGCCGTTCCAGGAACGAATCCAACAAGCACTGCACGACTGACTCTCCTGCCTGGGTGGCTTTCCACGTGCTTTACTGTGGAATGTTAACCTAGTCAGGAAAACTAAGAAGAGAGGGAGTGAGACAGGGAAGGAGAAAGGGGGGGGAGGAGAGAAGAAGAGGAGAAGAGGAAAAGAGGAGGAGAGGAGGAGAGATGGAGAGATGGAGAGATGGAGAGATGGAGAAAAGGGAGAGGGGGTAGGGGAGAGAGAAGGAGGGAGAGGGAGGGATGGAGGAATGGGGAGAAAGAGAGAGACAGGGGAGGGAGGGAGGAGAGAGAAGAGAGAATAAACACATTTTCTAGCTTATTTCCTATGATTTAATTCGTTTTTGATTTTTTTGTTGTTTGTTAGCTATTTTAACATTCTAAACCCTACAGCATTCTCAGCTGTGCACTGTAGGAACAAGATGGCCAGTATTATTTCAGGAAGAGTCCTAACAACCCGTTACAGGCTGGCCAAACCTTCAGAGTCATCCTCGGTATGGAATCAGGATGTCAGGGGACGGGGCAAATTACGAGCTGAAGTATCGGCGAGTCTACTGAACTATCAATATTCACTCTGACAAGAATAAGTGCGTGTATCCAGTTCTGCTACCCACTGCTCTGTGATCTCAAACAAGCTCATGTGTCCTTGTGGGCCTCAGTTTCCTGGAGATGATAATTTTCTTTCATCTCATAATGGTGGTTTGAGTATCAAATAAGATAATGACTGCGAAAGTGACTTATAAAACATAATATAATCCACAAATGGAAGGAAGTGGTGCTGTTATCATATTATTAATAAATGCAGGCTTTCATGCAAAGAAGTCGCATTACTAATGACAATATTATTATAGCAAAATGGCTTGCTGTTTTTTTTCTCTAACCTTTTTCTAAGTTCAAAGAGGCGGTGAAAGACAGAAGCCTGCATGGCTGACTGGCTTCAAGGTCAAAACTCAGTCATGCATTGTTACGTGGCACGAAGAGTGGCCAATCGATTGGACACGGAAATCAAAGCGCTAAGTAGAAAGCTGCCTGAACAGAAGACTGTGGGGCTCAGAGGAAGGAGGTACAAATTTGCCAGTCACACAGCCTGCCTGCTCCCCTCTCCCCAGGGTTTTACCCACTGTGGGGGAATAATCCTTCTTTCACTGAGAAACTGTAGCAACACGTTCTCAGCGAGGTCCTCCACTTTGCCCCAGTGAGAACCCATTAGCCTCCCTCAGTCTTGTTCCCATCTGACTGGTGTGGAGAAACCTGTGGCGTGAGAAGGGAAATAAAACCAGTGCACAAGGAGTCAGTGAGGGCTCTTGATGGGAACCACATCCAGGCCATGCCAAGGTGTGCTCTAGATGCTCACCACTCAGATGGGGTCCATGAGCAACATCCGCAAGACTGGGAGATGGGGAGAAACGCAGGCTCTGCACCCACCCGCGGGCTGACTGAGTCAGAATCTGCACAGTGGGTAACACAGGGCCCAGGTTACTCCTGTGCAGTTCAACTTTGAGAAGCTCTGCTCTGGTACCCAAGAGCTAGGGAGTGGGTGATGGCAGGGGTGAGGATTCCTTGACGGGGTGTCTGGTGAACTTCTCCCACCCGCCTTGATCCTGAGGAGTTACGGCAGCCCCTGCATCCTGACCATTGGGTAAGGAGCAGGACCACCACCTAGGACATGCCACTTTTCAGCAAGGAGCCGACAGGCCAGCTCGGCCCTTTCAGACAACAGCTTTCTCCTCCTCTCCACCCAGGATAACCTGGGGCCTCGGCTCCCTTCGGTGCTGTGGGAAATGTACCTTTCCAGTTTATTAGGCCTTTGTCCAAAGAATGTGAGAGGCTGGAGTGGTCACTTCAGTCGCACTTCCTTAGCACTTGGGAGCAGGCTGCATACGGGCCTTGGAACCCAGACCATAGAGCCCTCCCCAGTTCCCATCAGGCTGAGCTATGCCTGGCCTGCAATGCCATCCTCCTGCCCTGGTCAGGGACCTGGCTGCCATTCAGCACTGGTTTCTTCCTAGTGCCCAGGAGTTATTTTATCATCTGTCTGTCTTCATCCTGTGTCTGGGAAGCATGCCCACATGGCCAATGCCAAGACGAGGAACTGAGGGAAAATGGAGACAATGAGAGCGACTGGATGCAATTCCTTCCCACCCTCCCACATTCCTCCTCCCCCCCCATCTCCTCACCCCCCGTGGTAAAGTCACACACTCTGGGTTCTTGGTTTCCATCCCTGCCCATCCACTAGACAGCCACCTGTTCTGGAAAATATCTCCACACTCTTCTTGTGCTTTCCCTGTCTCCAAAAAGGGATAATAATCGCCATCTCCAGCTTTGAGGTTTGTAGAGTATGAAATGAAACAGAATCATAGGAAGTGAAAACTGGGAGGGACATGAGAGATCATTTAGGATGAAATGTTTTATTTATTAAGATGGATGCCAGGCACTATTCTCAGCACTTCACAACTATTAGGCTATCTAACCAACACAGCAAGGCTGTGAAGTAGGTATGAGTAAGGCCCCTTCAGGATGAGACCCAGAGACCCAGAGAGCCCAAGAGCGTGCTCAGTCACCCAGGTGGAAAGTGGCAGAGAGAGCCTGTGATGCCAGGTGGAGTTCCAGGTCAGTGCTTCCTCTGGCCATGGCCTCCCATGTGCTCCTAGCCTGCTGCTCCCTCCCTTGGACAGAACAGTCTATAGAACATAGAACAGTCACAGAACTTCAAGGCCATGAAGACTGGCTCTGGGGTAAAACTATGTGCATAACAAGGGTCAGCCACACCCTTACCTGCTTCCACCACAGTCTAACAGGATGACTAGTGAAGACTTCAGGGAAACATGCTCTACCATGGTTACCTCCCTGTCTGGGACAAATCCAGTCTAGTCCGATTCCCCGCCCCCACCCTAATTCTACAGGTGAGTTCCCCCAGAAGCTCTTCAGAAAATACAGAAGGGCTTCAAAGATGCTCTTGGCCTCTGAACCCAAACACAGTCTGGTACATTCAAATGTTTCCTCAATATTTAATTGCCTGCTGCTAATTCCTGAAAGTCGCTCCACAGGGGGCTGATTTATTTCTTCTCCCTTTGCCAAGGACCAGTCCACTTAAAACCCTTTTATTCTTAGGCAGATGCTTCGTGATATTGTTTAAGGTTTGATTTTTCTCTCTCAGGCTTTCTCCTTCACTGCCGATCCAATCATTTCGAGAATTTTAACCTTTGCTCTTCAGCAATTGAACGCATTGGGCACCCCCTCTGACAGCCTTTCCGCCATCTTCACCACACTTACACCTCCCCTGCCTTATTCGAGAGCCAATCAGGGGCACCACACAGCATGGTTCTCGTAGGGGGCAGACAGGGAGGCGCAGTCTGTGCCCCCTACCCTCACCCCGGGCCCTGACCCAGTTTTCTGGGCTTGGACTGACAAGCAGAAGCCCTGCACAGCATTCATACAGAAGGATGACAGGCAGACACCCTGCAAAACAGTGCCCCAGCCAAGTGCAGGGTGGGACCAATTTGCAGAGAGGTTCTGAGAATGAAACAGGACTTCCAGTCAGTGCCGGCCTCAGCTGGGCTCAGCCAGGCAATTCAGAAGCTGCTGGAACACTGACACCCGGAGCCGCCACCTACCAGAGGGTGGGCGAGCAGCAACAGATAACCAGGTACCATGTGGAAGAGCATATGGTCCTTTGGAGGCAGAAGCAGCTGCCCTGCACTTAACCCAGCAGTTAGAATGAAGGTAAGACTGAAGGATGACAGCGGCCAGGCCTGTGTTCAGAAGCCGACGAAAGATACTCAGAGAGAGCAAAGGAATCCCTCTGCCTGTTTTTCCACTAAATTAAACCACCATGCACAGTATCACAGGTAGAAAGGGCTCACCTTGGTTGAAATGTGGGCATTTTGGCTTTGCTTTAGTAAATGCTCAATTTTTAATCGTCAGAGTATCTCAGAGCAATTCTGCAGCTGGAGATCTGTAGGGGTTTAATTAACCTAATTACCTTCAACTTCCTGCCTCCAGAAACCTGTTCTCAGAAACTTGGCAGCATCCTGGCCCTGTGGTCCTGACCAGGCAGAGCTGTCGATGCCCTGTGAATATTGCTCGACTCCCAGACCCAGCACGGGCACACCCAGTGGCAGCCCAAGGAGCAGAAGATGCCCAACACCCAGGAGTTCGAGACTTCAACTTGGCCTTCGCTCTCATCTGACTGGCTTTGGCCCAGCTAATAGGAGAAGTCCATGCCATGCTCCATACCTGGGACACGGGGGGAGGTGGAGAAGGCTGAGGGGCCTCCCTGAAAGCAGCCTGACCCGCGACCCCTACCCCTGCACACACGCATGCGCCGACACGTACGCACACGCACATGCACGCACACATACAACACACTGTGCACAAACACAGCTCTCCTCCCACTGAGCTTCTTAAACGAAAGACCTTAAAGGAAACGATTTCCCACTGTGGGAACCACATCTCACCCAGTTTATGACTCTGTGGTTGTAAGATCAGAGTTGGGTAAGCAGTTCAGGTACAGTGTGTGTTCGTGGCCTGCAAGGGACGAGAGCCAGTCCACCTGTGCCCCTCAATTCACAGCTGCAGAGACATACCCCCTTGCCTCCCTCCTCCCTGCCTGTCTCCCTCTGTTCACCCCAGCACAGGTATCTGTCGCTTAGGAAGAGCCCACAGGGCCACAATGCTCTGCCTGGCTGTCAGGAAAGCACACAGGGCTCCGACGTGCTGAAGCTGTGTTTTCCTAGACTGCAGGATGTTTTTAGCTGATTAAAGTCACAGTCTACTATGGCCCATCAACAACCAATTTGGCCCCAGTAAAATGAATTCCAGTTCCCTCAGCGCTAGTCTCCTAGCAATCAGCTCATCAATATACATAATGTTTAGAAGCTAGATATTGATTGTGGAATCTAATGGACTCATTATTCAGAGTTCAGCATTACCTCTGGAATAACATTTGATTGGAGCTTCACCTCCTCCCACTACCAAATTCCAAAACTGGGGGTGGGGATGCTGGAGAGCAAGCAGAGAGGTTCCTGGGGCTTGGCCACAAATAAGGGTGCTCATGGCCTGGGGCGTTCCCCAGCCGCTGTGAAGTAGCCTGTAATGCTGCCTGCCCCCAGCCTCACTGAATTCACAAGGGGTTGCTGTTGCCATAGGATACAGCAAGCGCCAGTGGTGTGATGGACATTGGTGGCAGCCAGTGATCCTGCGTGTCACCATGCCCTGGGAGGTGACTTGGAGTCCCTGCCAGTGTCTTTACAATGGTCAAAAACTCCATGCCCTGGTCTTCAAACACGGGCTCCACAACTCAGCTCCCTAGAGCCCCCAACCCCTCACCCAGGGCAGCACAGAGGCTTCCCCCACCCCGCTCCTAAGTCCTTGCTGTCAAGATCATATCCCACGCAGGGCTGGGGAAAAGATGGGCTTCTGGGGCAGAGAAGAGACAGGGCAAGTCATTGAGAAGAGCAGTGAAGCTGAGGCAGGAGGTCTAGTCACTCAGCAGGTCATAGGGAGACCTTTCCCACAAAGAGATGAGTTTAATTCTCCTTCCTCCCTGAACAGAGCCCACTGGTAAACCCTGACCTTTTCGTAATAAGCACTGCACATGGAGCTAAGACATTTCCCTTCTTGGCAGGGAAAGAACTATCCAGAGCCTCCAGTAATTCAAGGAAACACGTCCTGCCCTCCTCAGCTCTCATCTCCAGTCAGTATAAAGATACATTTTAGACTATTGCTTTATTTTCACATGTGAGATCATTCAGTGTCCTCAGTTATATTTTAAGTTCCAAAAAATGGGGTGTGGGGCTATTAAGAAACCTATTTTCTTACCTTTTCCCCGACGGAGGTTTGCCCTAGACAGACACAAGGCCCACCTCCGCTCTGTTCATGGCAGGCAGGGAGTTTGTAGTTCTTTTGGTTTCAAGACTTCTACGTTCAGACAACTGGCTTCTTTCTATGAAACGATAAGCTTTTTGAGTTTTGAAGAGACGCTGAAAAGCTGTGCTTTTGGGGGTACAGTTTGGATCTTACATTTGTTTGTAAAAATGTGTGAGTCAAATAAAACACCTTCCGGACTACAATCTCTCATATATAAGCTCTCCCAAACTGAGAAAAAGGAGAGTGCGGAGGGAGCTGGGTGACGTAGTAACCCATCTCCCAGGGGGGCACAGCTGGCTTCTTGAGGAATTAGAACGTACCTTCGTTACCTTGCCTTTACCTGTTAAGTGACTTTCTGATCCTTGTGTCTAGGCTCCCCCAACCATCCTGGGTGGGGCGGGGAGGTAAGGAGAGTGTATTTTTATTTTGTAATAAAATATACATCATGTATATTTTTATTTTATTAGAAAATAAAAATATAAGATGCCCAGTTAAATTTCAATTTCAGATAAACATTGTATATATTTGTGTGTGTGTGTGTGTGTGTGTGTGTGTGTGTGTATGTCCCAATGTCCCATGCAATACTTGGGACACAGTTATACTGAACAATTATGCAGAGTTGATCTAACATTCAAATGTCACCGGCATCCTGTATCTTACCTGACAATCCCAGCCTTCACTCACAGCCCAGTCTGCTGCAACACAGGGCTCTGTCCCCAGCGGGAGGCTGTGCTGTTCATACAAAACCCTTCCCCATATTTGAAGAGAAGGAAAGGAATAACATTCACAAAAATATTTTGTTCCAAGTCCATGTTATGTGTCCATTAGTGAGGGATAACTTCTGAACCAAGATGGCCCTAGGGTATTTTACTCCAGGCTGGGCATCCTTGGAGGACCACTTATTCACTGGTTTCTTTAAATGAAGTCCCTCGAACTTCCTTCCAATCAATCCCTGTGGGCTTTCAGACCACTGAACACATGACTGTATGGTGAGTGACTTGCACTAAAAAACACACAGAAATAAAATCATTCAGGCTAGCATTTCCTCAACTCAATTACACCCTTTGGAACTGTAGTCCTGCAGAAACCTCCTGGAAAACAAACAAACAAACAAAAAAACAAACAAACAAAAAAATAGCCGCCGTGGTTCTGTGGTTGAATAAGCAGGAAACTGCATGCTGTCTATACCATCTGGAAAAAACACCGTGAACAACAGCACATACAAGGCCTGAATGGTTTTGCAGTAGGAAACTCGTAGTTGTTTATCCCAGCACTATGCAGACTTATTTGACCACAGAGTCCACAGGCCTCCACTACCCCCACCTATCACCTATTAACCCTACAGTGGACACTCTGGATATCGGAAACAGATGAAACATTTCTCAAACACCACTAACTCTGGAGTGACTAATTCCTTCTACCCCCTAGATGAGGTCTGGGGTTCTTCTGGGTTCTTCAGCCGTCTGCCTAGCCCTGCCCTTAGACCTGTTCAGTCACGCTCTTCTTTCAAGGCCTTACTCAAGTTCCACCTGCTCAATAAAGCCTACCTGACCTCTCCAGCCCACAATGACCACTTCCTTCTTTATTTCTCTGACCTTTCATTCAGCATCTATTCCCAGCACACCGTTTCACACATCCTGTGCCCTTCAGATATGAATCCAAATATCCTGGTTTCATTCTTTTGCTATTTATTTTCTGCATCTTTCACTTCTATATATTATGGCTCTTCAAACGGACTTGAAGCTACTTGAGGGGCAAGACTTTTCCTGGTTACCCACAGTCACTTAGTGCAAGATGGACTGGACATCCAGGAGGCCTCTGGCAAAATGCTGGTGATAAAATTACATCTATTTGTGCATGCGTGTTTCAGTTGCTGCAGATTTCAGGAACAATGGATGGTTTCTCCAAAAGAGACAAGAGTTGGCTTCTCTTGTGCACCATGAAAGATGACAGATTCATCCCAGAGTTGCCTTCTGAGCCACGCACTGTGTACCCCTCACATCAGTCACTACTCCCCTGACAGACACCCTAACTGCCCCAAACCAGTGAAGGTGAGAAAGACGTGAGAGGGCCAGAGAGCTTCATAAAGCTGAAATAATTTTCCCGTTAGTTTGTAAGTCAAAATTCCCAAGAATGATGGGAGCTACAGCTTAGAAATTCAAATAATTTCAATTCTTCTGTCCTAGAAATACCACTTCACTATCTTAAGGCCTAGACAACCATGCGCTCTTATAAAAAAGAACAGATTGCAAAATGACATACTCTCAAACTCGGAAGTCACTGTCCTCTTTTACTTAATGTGCCTGGCTGGAGTTCGGGGCTTTGCAGACATTGTGCTGTGAGCCCCATCGCGAATCGAGGCCTGGGCGATGCAGAATTCTAACGATTCAGCTGCCTTTCCATAGTCTGCAGGGAGCTCTCACATAAGTCACTGTCCTGAGATGTTGACTTAAAAAGGAAAAATCTGGGCAACAACAGAGAAGTCTTTAAAATACATAACGGGAAATCTAAACACATTGTACAAATCAACTGCGCCCACATTTCATTGTCCCAGAAGCATATTTCTTTCCATCTCAAGTCAATTCTAAAAAAAAAAAAAAATCTCTAAACACCACACTCAAAGCTCTAAATAAGTAGCCTTGGTTTCCAGGGTGAAATACACTGATCTCCTGCTGAACAATAAACAAGTGATAAAAATATCAGTAATAAACTGATTTTTGTAAATCAATTATTTTCTAAAGACCCCTGACAAATTTTGGTGGATTCAGTTCCTGAAAAAATTAAATGAAAAATATGAGAATCCGCTAATACATTTCCTGGGTGAAAACATTGCCAGGTCTGAGCAATGAGTATTCAGTAAGAAAAATTTTAACGTTCTAAACCACTAATACATTGTTTGTCCCCATTTTAATCCTCAAGCAATCAATTAGGAATACTCAACACAGACATTGTTGGTTTGTAAGCACAATACATAATGAGTTTTGGATTTTGTAGCGATTTCTATATCTCAGAAATCTCAATAAGATTTCAGGAATTTACCTGAAATATTCAGTAAGATATATTCAGTAAGGTTTGGTGGGTGAAATCCTTTCTTATCATTCACGACTTGGCCCAAATGTCAGCACTTCAGAGTCCTTTCCAGGCCACCCCAGCTAAAGCTCCCCCACATTATTCACATGTAGACAGGGTTCTCGATCACATTAATTACCTGATTTTATCTTTCTCAAAATCCTTATAGCACCTGTACTGCCTGCCTCACTTGTTAAATATTTGTTGTCCATCAGTAGGAAATCATCTAAAAGGTGTTGTTGCTTTAGGCCTTCCGTCTAATTCAATGCTTTATCTCCAGTACCTAGAGCAGGCCGTGGCGGCATACATTTGTAAATCAATTACATATAAAACTTTAAAAATTTCATTGTGATAAAATATATGTTACATAAAATTTACCATTTTAACAATTTTTAAGTGTACATTTCAGTGGCACTAAGTAATTGGCATTGTTGTGCAACCATCACCACCATCCATCTCCAGAACCTTTTCATCTTTCCAAACTGAAACTCTGAAGGCATTAAACACCAACTCTCCCATTCCCTTCTTCCCCCAGCCCCTGGCAACCACAATTCTACTTTCTGTCTCTGAGTTTGACTACTCTAGGACCTTATATAAGCGGAATCACACAATATTTGGCCTTTTGCTTCTGGTTAATTTCATTTAGCACAATGTCCTCACGGTTCATCCATGTTATATCAGCATTTCATTCCTTTATAACACTAAATAGAACTCCATTGTGTGAATGTACCATATTTTGTTAATCCACTCATCTATCAATTGGCAATTGAGTCATGTCCACCTTTTGGCTATCATGAATAATTCTGCCCTAATCACTGGTGTACAACTATTTGTTCTAGTCCCTGGTTTTACACCCAATAGTTGCATTTCTCAATCATGTGGTAATTCTATATTTAATTTTTTGAGGTAATGCCGTACTGTTTTCCATAGTGGTTGCACCATTTTGCTTACCCATCAGCAATGCACAAGGGTTCGAATCTCTCCACATCCTCAACACTTGTTATTTTCTTCTTTGGCCAATTGAAGTTTACTGAAGCAACAGTTTCCACTTAAGTCTGTTGCAGATCAAACGATCTAATGAGAAGAAACTTTAAACATGACTTGGTTTACCAACTAAAACATAGTTAGAGGTCAAGAACACCTAAATGAAAATAATTTACATTTCACAGTTCAGGCTGGGCTAATAACACAAAGATCGTTTGTTTCAAAATATTTAGAGTCACCTCATACTAGAAATATAAGTAAAAAAACCAGTGCTGAGTAGCTTTCTCTCCATATTAGTGTCAACCTTTTCTGCAAAGAGTCCCTGCCAACAGCAAGTGGAGTCTCACGCAGGAGCTGCTCTGTGTAGCACTAACTACCGGCCCTGCCACTTCTGGAAGAGCATGAAAGGGCCTTTGGAAACTGTGTGGTGTTGGCCATTAAGACTTGGAAGGAAGGAGGAGTGGAAATTACAGCCATCTGAATGCAATTGCCTGGCTTTATCTTTGCCCAACACTCTAAGAGTCTATAAACATCAGTGGAGGGGAAAAGGTTTAATTTCCAAAGACATAAAATTTGCAGAGCTATGCGACCTCTGAGAGAATAAGGCCATCTGAGAAAACTATTTCCTGAAACTCAAATCCAGGCTTGGGGAATGAGGCCACCAGCCAAGACTCAGTCTTCCACTCAGAATGTTTGCACATGAGCCTTTCCTGCTGGATTTGGATGCTAGAGAGAAGAAGGTGTGGCCTATTTAACTGTGTCTCCCTGCCCTTTAGCACAGGGTTTGGCACCTAACTAGGAATGAATACAAATTTCTTGAAAAGATAAATGAATCAATGACCAACCAACAAATGAAAAAAGACTGGGAGCTTCCTGGTTACAGAGGTGAGAGAATGTTGCCTTCTCGGTACATTCCATCCTTTTTTGTGGACTGGGCCTCAGCGTTCTCTAAAGACCCAAGACAGCAGTCCTTCACAGAGACCCCTGTACCTGCCATGGCCTCATGTGACCCTGTAGTCACATGATAGGCCTTCTCCATTCCTGCCTCCGAACCAGCCCTACGAGATACTAATCTGACTAGAATAGTTCTCAATTCACTCTCTCTACTCCGGAGTCCATTTCTATGTTCCACTCTTCCCTGTCTCCCCCACTGGCTCCCCTTTCCAACAATAACAACAATAGGGGTAATAAAGACAGCAAGAACCCGCTTCCTTTATTGCTTTACAGTTTACACAGGGCATTCAACTGCGTTAGTTTATTTGACCCCCAGCATAACTGATAAGAAAACCAAGGGGAAACCTGACTTACCAAGGATATGTGAGGAATATGTAGTAAGACCAAGTCTCCAGATTCCAAAGACCCAATCTTCTTTCTGTTAGTGGCTTCCTGTTCCTTAAATATTACCCAAGCATATATTAACTTCAAAACCCAAACTCTCATCCTTTAAGACTGTTCCCGATTACCCACTCAGAGGAAAGACAGCAACTAGTGGACAGATTCTAATCACACTGATGAGTTTGCCACACTGAAGAGTGAATTCATTGATGGCAAATTAATTCATGTATTTGTGGTTATTTAAAGATATGTCCACAGATTCTTTCATATTCCTCTCTTTAAGAGATGGAGCTCGATTCCCTTCCTTTGAGTGTGAGCTGGACTTAGTGACTTGCCTCTCATGAATGAATAAACTGAAGTGATAAGTGATTTCAGAGACTAGGTCCTAAGAGCCACTGTGGCTTCATTTCTGCTCTCTCTCTGATTAATCTCTGTGAAAGAAGCCAGCTGCCTTGCTGTAAGGACACTCAAACAGCAATATGGACAGTCTCACATGGCAAGGAACTGAGGCCTCCTGCCAACAGCCATGTGAGAGAGTCATTGTGGAAGGGAATCCTCCAGTCCCAGCAAAGCCTTCAGGTGACTGTGGGACCAACCAGAAGATTGACTACAACCTCGTGGGAGTCTCTGAGCCACAAACAACAAGACCAAGCTTCTCCTAAAGTCCTGACCCACAGAAATTTCTAAGTAATACATGTTTATTGTGTAAAGCAGCTAAGTTTGGGGATAATTTGTTGAAAAGCGATAGGTACCTAATACAGTTTTCTATCACTTAGGGAATATTTACACTTGAAAAACGGTTACCTTTAAAAAAAATTTACTTATTTTTGTACCATTAATGTATGTTTATTTTATTAACATTTTAAATACAACATTTTAAAGTAAACTATTCATATTCTCACCCAGAGATAACTGATTTTATCAATTTAACCTATAAATTTTCATGTTTGTTATTTGTGTGGGTGTCTTTATTTTTCTTACGAAAATGAGCTCATGTTACTTGGAACCTGCTTTTTTGTCATTCAATAACACTGGCTATTATTTCAAGTCATTAAAGATAATATTGCAACAATATTTGGAATAGCTGCATGATATTTTATTGCATAAGTATACCACAGTACATTTAACCAATCATTTTTTAAAAAAGAGATTTAGGCCATTATGAGTCATCTCTCTCATTAATGAGGCCACACTGGATGACTGATTGATCATGTGCCTTTTCTGTGCTTGCCCAGCTCTGTCTTTAGTACAAATTGGTAGAAGTGGAACTGCTGGGCAGGAAAAGTATATGCTTCTTAAATAATTGTCATACATATTGCCAAATTATATCAAATATTTGAGTAAATTCATATCCCAGCAGTTTATCAGAGTGTCCCTCTTCCCATACCTTGGTCAGCAGTAGTTATTATTATAAGCCAATTCTTAACTCAAAGAACTGAATCTCCAGTGATGGGAGTTTCTGGCAGACCAATAAAAAGATATATGGGCGGCTCAAGAAGTCTTTCTCTCAAATCATACACCAGATTACAATGTTCCCTGCATCTAAGTCTCTGCCAAACTGACCTTGACCCTACTTACTTCAGCCACCAGGAGAGGAGGCAGAGATCATCTCTGCTGTGAAAATCACCAAATGCAGCCGTAGAAACATCACCATCTTCTGGTACGCCTCTGGACATTTGGCATTTATCTTGGGCACCAGGGTCATTTAGCCCCTAAAGATCCTCAACTGAATTTTGTTCTATACCACTAGCTATTCACGCATCCCTTTGACCTATATAAATGTTTCTCGGATTTTTAAAATAAAAACATAAAAACCATTAACCAACTTATTTCTGTTAGCATGGACCAAAACGGGCAGACTGACCAAAAAGAGGAGCCTTGAGTCATCAGACCCACCAACACACTGCTTTGAACAGCAGTCCCCAAGCTGTGTCCTGAGGAAAACCAGTGTCTACAAGAGGTATAAAGATAGCACCTTCCATGAGATACACACAGTCTGGGGAATGCTGGCCAAACTTACATGCAGGGATGGATGAATGGATGCAGAGACAAATGAACAGGTAGATGGACAAAACAGATTATTAATGCCTATACTTCTATTAAACTAAAGAGAGAAAAGGTCTATAAATTGAGTATATGTTTAATATAATTTTAGCTATTTCAAAGGACATATATATATACATATATATATATATATATATACATATTTATTTAATGATATCACCAAGCCAATTATTAATGGTCATTATTTTTCCCTCATACAACCTTGCTTTAAAGGCTGCACATGAAGCCCTGGACCAGAAGTGGGTCACTTATGAACACATTTATATTTACGTAAGGATTATTTACCAAGTGCATATATTTCCTCTATAATCCATTCAAATAAAGTAATTGCACACTTCACTACTTTGATAAAGGTATACCAACTCAAAATTGCTTCTTGTCTTGTAAGGACAGTATGTACATTATACTGTTTACCAAAAAAATGTCAATTTCTTGATCCAAGTATGTAAATCCAATAGCTAAAAAGCCAGGCAAGGGGAATAGAAAACAAGCTGATGAGGGAAAACAGGCATTTGGGTGGTCATATCATCCTTGTAGGAAGAACTGGGAGATGAGGGTTCAAGGAGACAGAAGGGGCAAAGAGGTCCTTAAGCTCCTTCTCAGCCGTGGTCACTTAAAGCCCATGACTTTCAAATGTCTTCCCTTGGCATCTGTGCAGACCATCTGCAGGCAGGGTGGGGATAACTGCA
This sequence comes from Rhinolophus hipposideros, assembly GCF_964194185.1. Classification (NCBI taxonomy): domain Eukaryota; kingdom Metazoa; phylum Chordata; class Mammalia; order Chiroptera; family Rhinolophidae; genus Rhinolophus; species Rhinolophus hipposideros. The sequence goes on from NC_138058.1 coordinate 45,875,911, forward strand.
ACCATTTAACTGACTTCCAAAGAGCTATGTGCACGTGAAAGAAGTGCCTTGGAGGTGGTAACAGAGCCAGGTTGAAGGTGAGAGTCAGACACAGATCTCCTCACCCATGGAGGGGCAGCATCAAGGTTACAAACACTTCTTCGTGGATGGCGGCCCTGACTTAGGCACATCTGGGGCAGCCATCATCAAGTCCTGGGCCTCGACCTGAAATGCTCTGTCGTACCTGCGGTCTTCCTCGTGGACACGTTCACATAATGAGCCACAGCTCACACACAGCTCGTCTGGAACGCTGTGAGCCCCTCCACTCTGTCGGGCCCCACCCTCCATCGCCCCACAGCACTTGTCTACCCCTGCAGAGACCTGCCCTTGCCGAGACAACGCGTGCTTTCCTACTGCACCGCGATGAAGCAAGCCTTCTTCCTGTGGTTTCCCCAGGTACTGACAGAGCATCAAGGCTCAGCAGGACTTAACTCAGCTGAGATGGAAATGCTGACATCATCTACCCTGCATGCCTTAGGAATGATTTCTACCAAATGATGAATAAAACATGATCACTTTGCATAAACACAGAAAAGCATTTATTTCCCTAACCAAACTGAAGAAGGATGAATCAGCCGTTCCCTGGTGTGTCCTACAGTTATTCCTTTTAAAATCACCGGGTGGCTGTCTTGGGTTGGTTGGCTGCACCATATGCCTCCCAGTTGGGGTCCAGCCTAGGGACATCAGGGCACATAAAGACAGCCAGGCCTACCCTCACAGCATAGTAGAGATTTTAAGAGAAAGTCCCCCTTGTGTCACTGCAACTCCCCAAAGTCAGCCATTACCAGGCTCAGGCTCAGGCTCATCACTGCTGGAGAGTGGCTGCTACTGTAGCCACCTGCAACTTGTAGTGACCATAGGTGAAAAAAACCGAAACAGAATAGACATCGATTGTAAAGATGTACCCAATCGACACCATTGACCCGGAAAAGACGTATTTCAGTTCTCAACAGATGTTCTCGGCATGAGGCCAAACCTTTACAACAATGCCCTCAACAAGCACCTGTGTCTGCCTAAATTCCTCAGTTTACCCAGGTAGAGGCAGAAGCTTGATGCCACTGATGAGCTCACTTTTAAAATGATCATTTTTTTTTTCTATTTTAGGGAAAAGTGAAAGGGAACTACTACCGTGTTTCCACGAACATTAAGACTTAGTTGGACAATCAGCTCTCATACGTCTTTTGGAGAAAAATTAATATAAGACCCGGTCTTATTTTACAATAATATAAGAGCCGGTCTTTTATAATATAATATAATATAATATAAAATAATATAATATAATATAATATAATATAATATAATATAATATAACATAACATAACATAATATAATATAATATAATATAATATAATATAATATAATACCAGGTCTTAGATTAATTTTGGCTCAGAAAGACACATTAGAGCTGATTGTCCAGCTAGGTCTTATTTTTGGGGAAACACGGTATGAGCCAGGCAACACAAAGTATTTCTCATACATTGTTCCAATCTCATCCTTACATCAACTCTGTGAAATGGCATTATCCCCATTCCAGGGTTAAGGAAACTTTGGCTCAGACACCTTGAGTAACTTGCAGAAGTCTGCCCCCCCCAACACCCTGCAGGCTGCCTCACCTTAAAGAGATGCTTCAGTGTTAGTAGAACAATATCTCCCAGGCATTCAATCTCTTTTTCCTCTTATCCTAAGTTTATCCTATTAATTTTTATTGTTCTCTTTATTGGACACTCAACTTCCTCTTTCTTAAGATATCTCTACCTGGCATTAAACCAGATATTCATTGCTCAGCAAAGTAATTAGTTCCCTTAATCTTTCTTTATCAAACAACCAGTTTCCTTAATCACTCTGAATAAGAAAAGTCCCAGGCTTCCCCCAGGCAGTTATTAGTTCTCAATGCTTCCAGGCTAAAATCAAAGCTCTAAAAGAGACCTTCAAAAACTGATATGCCAACAACTCTCATCACCATGAATAATCAACACACATGTATTTGTAGAACAACTATTATGTACCGACCCTGTGGCAACATGTATGGGCCACAAGGTGTTGGAGGGATGGTCATCCAGACAGTGTTTGCTGACTTACTACTATGTTGGGGGCATCACACATGTTACCTTCTCTAACCTGAGATATATTCACATCTGTTTTACAAATGAGCAGACCAAGAGAGGTTAGAAGTCCTTCACCAGGAAGCAGAGAGGCAGGATTATGGCCCTAGAGCCCCAGCACCCCCAGCCCCTCCCACCTGCTGCTTGGCACAGAGGTAAGGGCCCTTGGGCATACACAGAACAAACCAGCCCTGGGCTCAGGTGATAGCCTAGTTGGGAAGACTGGTTATTCAATAGAAAAAGAACTGATAATCCAAGTGAGAGCTTGCAGTAGGATCCCTGAGTGTCCGAACAACAGTGGCTCCTGAAGTGGGAGGAGGTGGGTACCTGGGGAGACCCCAAGCGGAAGGACATGTGCCGGGCCGTGATGAGGAAGAAAGAGTCTGATCCTGATGGACAACCTCTCCTATGAGTCCCCTGCACATTGACTCCACTGGACAGAGGTCATTTTCAAGGGTCATTCCCTTCTATAACTAACTCTCCACAGGTTCTCTAAAGAAACGAGTCGCTTCTTTTGTTTCCACCCAACTGTCCAGCTGAATGCTCTCTAGGTGTCTCAATCCTCCCCAACTGTCCCTTCTCACTCTTCCATATTTGAACTTTGCTGGGATGTGGCCATCAGGATTTTGTGAGGGACGCAAACAGACAGCCCAAAGCGGAGGTCCTTTTCAACACTTCTCTGAACAGCTGAACAAGTCTGATGGGAAAGAAGGCCAGGGCCGACCCTCCGCGGATGCTTCCCTTGAGAAGGAGTCAGTCACCAGCAACCCAGCGGGGGTGGGGTGGGGATCGCTGAATGATGCACACTATTGCTCACTCTTCCTGCAAAGAGCACCATGATACACATCAAAGTGCAACCTGTGAGGACAACCACTTGCCATCAGTGTGTGCCAGCGAATCCACGTCTCATTAAGCAGCCGATGTTGTTCAAGTGCATGCCATGCTTACCTCTATTTATACAAACACATGCTTGAACGTCCAGAAAACCTTGTGGCTTGACTCTGAGCCACCTCCAGAGCATCCATTTAAACCAGGTACGTATTCAGAGGACACCCAGGAACATACAACCAAAGTGTCTCCATTTGCTTTATGCTTCTAACACTGAACCTTCATCTTACCACACTCGCCTCCTACTCCAGCTTGCCCGAGACCTCAAGTCCTCAGCTTGCTTGACCTCAACTTATAACCATGCATTTCTACCTCTGCATTTAAATGGGACCTTCCCTGTTTCTAATTTTTACCCCTGTCTGCTCATGGTACAGAAAAAGAAAACATATCTAGTGAGCTCCCATGTGCCAACACGGTAATGGCACATAAAAGAAATACGAAGCCCGTGGCATTGTTCACTGAGTACATCGGTCTAAGTGGACAGACATAAGACATGAAAAGGCCTAGTGAGCAACGTACACATGGGCCATAGGAGCTGAAAGAAAGCAGTCACCTCTCTCTGGGGAGGACAGCAGAACCTGAATGGAACACGGACTTTGATAGGCAGACGGCAGAAGGAAAAGCCTTCTGGACAATAGAGCTATCATTAAACAAAGCACGGAGTTGGCACGGTACAGGGTGCGTTTGGGGACCTGCTTAGACACAGAGAAGGGTTCCCGGAACGACAGACAAGGCTGAAAATGGAGACCAGATGTTAACTGTGGAAGGTAGGACCGATATAAGGAGGGAGCCTTTATCTTCAGGCACCAGGATATCAAGCCACAGTGCTGGTTTGGTGGAGATGAAAGCAGCCGCCGCGCTGTGTTGGCAGGACTGGCGGTGGGAGCAATGAGAAGCAGCAAAACTGCACAGGAGAGGCGCTGGGGCACCTGGGCTCTCACAGTTGCCATGGGAATGGAAAATCAGGCGCCAACAGATGCAAATGGCTTTTTTTAAAAAAGGAAAATGAAGACCTGGTGACTGTGCTGAGAACAAGGGAGAGGAAGCAGTCCAAGATAATGGTGATATTCAAAGCAGACACTTATCTTTCTGGGTGCTTAGCATCTAAACCCCTTTCTAACCGAGGAGAATCCCCCATCACATACTTCTTGAGGGAAGGCAGGACCCCATGTCTTCTAGAGAAGTTGAAGGAGCCTCTTCTCTGCCTCCCTTTGGCAGCCATGTTCAATTGTGTGACCTACCTCCAATCAGAAGTTCCCACCTGGGACTTTGAAGGGTACCAAGGACATAGGGACGGTTCATGATTTAATCCCAAAGGAGGCATCCAGCAGTGATGGCCAGCCTCAGGAGTGTGACTGAGACAGAGAGCTTTTGTGGTACGTCTTGGGCTGAGCTTCCTGTGGTCTGGCAGAGTGTGGTGCTCCAGCCTGGCGATTCTTTAGTTACCCAATGAGTTCCCAACAAATTCCTATAGTCAGAATCACACGGATAAAAATATCAAATCCAATCCATGCTCTGTGCCCTTCCTCACAGCATTTGTCCCCAGACGCCCAGACCACACAGTCTCTTGCCCTGATGAACCCCTCTAGCATGTTTGAATAGAGATGCTCATTGGGTATGTAACTTCTGGTTACACTTCTGGTAGCCAATGCGCCAAGGACTAATTGGACTAACAGCACTATTAGGATACAAGCTGAAATCATCTCCTATGTCTACTCCAGCCCATCCAACAAAACCTGACCCATTCTCACTCCTAGCATAGCACCTTGGACAGGGCAGGCACTCTGTGTATACCTGCAGCGTGATCTGAACACCATTTAATTATTCTAGGCAAAACTCTGAAAAGCCCCTCACATGAGTTGAAAGTCCTTATTGGTGCGATGTTGAGAAAATTTTAAGAAGTATTGAGAAATAAGGTAGAGAAAGAACAGGGATAGACTAACATTAAAATATATCTTTATGAAAATTTTTGTTTCAATATATATCTGGGAGAAGAGTAAATGGGTACAAATATAAATGAAACAAGACTGGCCATGCCTGAGTAGGTAACTCCTGAGCTAGGAATAAGCACATGGGGATTTATTATACTATTCTACTTTTGACATAGAAATGTTCCATAATAAATACTTTAAAAGATTAAGTAATATCAAAATTAAATAATTATCCTTCAGAGTGTAAGCATGAAAAGCGAGGGGATTGAAATCTCTGGTGACTGTATGGCAAGTAATCGCTCAGGAAGCAGTATGCACTGAGTTCCATGTTTTTAGGGAAAGCTGGGATTTAGTGATCATGCAAAACTTCTATTTATTAAAGTGTTTACAGGGGCAAAAAGGGTTTTGATAAGGGATGAGCACTGTGAGATTTGAGCCCAGAGAAGGAGGAGGGGTGATACTCCCCACTGTGGAATTCGTTCTTCTTGTTAAGGTAACTAAAGGAGGAGAAGTGGTTGACACCATGAAATACCTTTGTATACATAGGAAACTATCCATCCCATAACTTCAGGGTTAGTAAATCAGAACGTGTAAAAACTTAAGGGAGTCAGAAACACATTCACAACTCTGTGCAGACATAACCTCCAGATTTCAGCAAACTGATTTACTCTTGTAACTCGCATTTCCCCATTCCTGCAAAGGTTGCATATCTGTATCTACTGAAGGCATGTCTGACTGACTTCCTATGGGAACCCACCTAGTGTTGAGAAGCAAAGGTGTATACTCAGATTTGAGTGTTTTTCCAAACAGCCCTGTTCCCATGCTTAAACTGAGACTTCAAGAAAGACTTGGTTGGGAATGACACATACATGTCACAGACAAACTCTGTGTTAGATAGTTAAGGTAGAAAATTAAAATCAATGAAAGATGCACTATAACATATAAGTTCATCTCTGAGAGTTTCTTCTTTTACCCAATTCTGCATCATCTGATTTTTGGAAGGTGCTCATTGACTACATGTACTGCTGGTCCAATTCTCATCACTATCTCGGGCCTTGCTGTCTAGCTGCAAATCCATCTGTGCAGGGGGCTGCCTTCTCCTGCCCTCATGCAGTTCCTGCGTGCTCAGCTGCAGCTGTCACTCACAGAGGTCTCCTGCACCCACACTCCCACCATCTCTCCTCCACCCAGGACACTCTCACCAGAGACTCTGAGCCACCTACCCTGATGCCCTTATTTTCCTTGAGCTAAATGCAGTTCCTTCTCTGAAACACCAACTGCTTCTATAACAGATCAACACACATGAAATGCGGTCTAAAATTGATTAACACTCTGATTGTTATAACTTCTACTAGTGATTACAAGGCGACCTCTTCGGGGGAAGCCCCTAAGGAAGACTCTCAGGCAGTCTGGATTCCTAAGAGAAACCCTTCTGTCCACACAGGCTCATCTCACTCCCTGGGGTCTCCTCCCTTTTGGTTCTCCTTGAAGGGCAGAGCGGGGTCCTCACTTGAAGAAATCCTACCTCTCTGATGGTAAACATTCCCAATCAAGGCTACTGAAAAAGTCAATTCCCTGAAAATAAAACATAACTTTTCTCCAAGGTAATCCCTGGCCTCCTCTTTAAAATACCATTTCTCACAAATGTTGGGAAACACTACTTTCTGAATCTTTTAAAAATGGGGCTTTCTTGTGGCCAAATAAGTTGGAGGAACCCTTGCACACTGTATCCCCATTTGAAGATTCACCCATAGATTAGCATAGTCAATACTCTGCAATTAAGACAATTTTTTCACATCTCATTTCCTCTAATATCACCCAGTAAAATTAGAGTTCTCTAGAATCAGCCCCCCATCCCATGTTACAGCTACAGCTTAACAGTCCCCAAGAAGCAGAAGCCAGAAGGCAAACCTGTGGCCTATTGCTGCTTTTCACTCTTTGATGCCTGTTATCTGGGGCCATTGACACACAACACCTTAGCTGCAGGACCACACCATGCCCAATTCTGTCATCTTCAGCTGATTCTGGAAATCAAGGTCCATTTCTACCGAGCATTAAGCACAGGGGACACCAGGGATGGGTTTTCGACATACATTCCACCCTCCTCCAGGAGTGCCCACCTGGTCTGCAGAGGACCGAAAGCTAAAACATCTCCCAGATCTCTTCCAGCGAAGGTTCCAGATGTGAGTTAGGTTTGACCCATGAGATGTCCTTTTGTGAAATCTGGAAAGCAACAGTGAGGCAGAGACCCTGGTTCTGAGCATGCCGCCACTTCCTCCGCAAGTCCAGGAAGTACATGGTTGTTCCAGGACCATTTTAGTCAAGATGCCAGAAAACAGGTGCCCGCTTCGAGGAGCAGGACCAAGACAGCCATTTCCTGCTCCAGATCATAGTAGTGTGACCTGGTTCTGATCATGGAAGCCTCTCACTCATGGCAGCCCCAGTGTGGTTCTGGAGAAGCTGCTTCACAATTGCCAAAGAGGCAGTGGCTTCCTTGGTAGTGTAACTCTTTAGTTTGGCTTTGGGACACCTCCTTCCTAAAACCTCCGGCTGGAGAACTGTGTCTTCAGAACTCTTAATGATTCTCCAAGCCATTTAATTCCCTACAATGAATCTCTCCTCCCTAAGTTTGCTATAGTGGATTCCGCTTTCTGCGACTAAACATTGGCCAACACTCCAACGCAAGCCATGTTCCAGCAAGGATGATCTAACCTCTCAGCCTCACTTTGATGGCTGGAGGGTTCCAAATAGACTCACTGTCTATGGCCCATCCAGGTAGGAAAGCTCCTCTACGGCTGATTGTAGTCAAAATGCTAGAAACCTGCAAAGCTGGCTTTCTGCTCCCGAGCATGCATCCTGCAACAGGTCAACATTAGATACCTGCAGTGAAGCAGGGAGATACCTGCATTAGAAGTGCAGTGAAGCCAAGACTACTTCTGGAGTAGCTGCTGTATGTTAGAAGCCACGAGAGGTGGAAACAACGTAAGACCCAGTCAGCAGCGTTTACAGGAAGGAGCCATACACCTGGGTTCTAATTCCCGCCAATGTCACTTAAACTCTGAGCTGAAGACCCCTGTTCTGCCAAGTCGGGACAGTGACATCATCACCTCATCGGAAGATAAGAAGGAAGAGAGTAGACCTGAAAGACGGGTGGTGGTGGGGGGGAGACAGTATTCTAGTAAAGGATCACAGTCAGTACTTATGAATATTAACATCCAGAATTATAACCAAGAAAAACTGTTTTTCCTATACTTTTAAAGATACTTGCCAAATCTTTTAACACTCATAACTTTTCAGGACACTGGCATTTACAGACAAAGTTTTATAAGCTTCATAAAAAATCAGAGCATTCAAAGTGCAATGCTTCCTTTAGATTATAGCCAAGCCCTGCAAAGGTTTTTTTAAAAAAAAATTATTTCACTTCAACAATACTATCAAGACTCATTGCAGGGTCACTGTTTGCATGTCAGTTGACTTTTTGTGCTGTCCTACAAGATGGTGAGACTATTTCCTGTACTCATGTAGTTCTGGGATTTTGTTGTTGCCGTTGTTGTTTTTAAGCAAGCATTACTCTTGCTTCTTCAGTTTTTGACACAACAGGAAATCAATATGGCAGGTGTGTTTCACTGCTAGTCTTAAAATGCCATGGCCCCTTGAAGCAAATCCTCTTGACACAATCTCAAAGTGCAGCTCTAAGATAACAGTCACGTGGCAGGGGTTCTCAAGAAACAGTCTAACAGACAGGAAAGCAGGCAGCAGCCAGACCAAGGGAAAGGAGCTCAGAGCTCTCAGCGTGCAGAGATGGAGTAGGTTAGAAATCAGGACAGGTGACAGGAGGGGAATGAGAATCAACAGCAGCCAGATCTCTGTGGCTGAGGACAGTTCTACAATCAGCTCACCATACATTCCAGGACCCAGAAGAGAAGTCACCACTAATGTGAGGCCCAGAGCCTATAAGCCAGGGCAGGCAAGGGTTACACCTACCAGCAAGGGCGATGTTGGTAGCAAGAGGCCCAGGCAGGACACATGATGATAAGAGGTGGGAGAGGAAAAATAGGAGGCCACGGATAAAGGGTCCGGAGGGAAGGATCCAGGCCCTGAAGAGGGGTGGGCCCAAAATTCCTTCCACACCTGATTCTTGGATTTACACGACCAAAAAGGCTTCTTCATTAAAACAAAACACGTAACTCAACAGGATTCCTTTAAGGCTCCCCGGTGCACTTAAAATAAAAATTCAGCTTTTTAAATTGTCTTACACATAACATGTTGGGAAAATATCAACATAAAAATCAAAGCACCAAAAATCCACAAATCTGTGGATTTCTTTTTTTTTTTTAACCATGAGAGAAACCATTTCACACTGCAACATGAAATCATAGGGGTTGCTCTAACCCCAAAATATGTGCTTTAGGATGTTTGAAGTGTTTGCTTTAACTAGAGAACTAAACCTCATTTGTCGTCAATGACAGGCAAAGAAATTGGGTTATGGTATGATTATGCACTGCCCAAATAGCCAGGCCAGATGCAATCAAAGGGACAGATGAATTCACATATTTAAGTAGAATTCATGTAGATTAAGTGCTTTTTAAAATTAAGTTGGAGGGGCTTGTTTCGTGTGTAAGAAGACATATTTTAAAACACACAGAGCTACCTTTTACAACCCAACAGCTGACAATAGCTTCCTCCAAGGACAGAAGAGTGAGCTGAAAATACAAAAGTCCCAGGCAGAAGGGCTCAGAAAGCAGGGCCTTCTGAAGGAGAGCTTTGCTGTATTCTCTCGGATCTAAAAACAAAAGGGAAGCTTTGTCAGGTCCCTTCCCTCCAGACACACACATCATTTTATTTGGAAGTCACATGGTGTCATTAACTTTAACTGGGTGGAGCAGTGGAAAAACCACAGTATTAGCAGCATAATTCTTTTGGAGGAGAGATTCTGCCAAGTGCAAAATAGATAATACTGAAAGCTTTGAGCCACTAGGCACTGCTTTCAACGTTTATTTTAAACCTAGGGGCACCAAAATCTAGGGGTACCAAAATCTAGGGGCACCAAGATTGGATACAACCTGGACCTTCAGTATGTGGGCTCTTGGTGAAAAAAATTATGACCCATGTATAAGAGAGTATGTGAAGTTTATATACCGGGTTGCCAAAAAATATACACAAGTAGACACTTTGGTCAACGTTGCTCAAGCAGTAGTTTGCTGTAATCAGAAGTGTCTGGATACTGATGGCAACCACTTTGAGCACCTCTTGTAATTGCAGAAGTCAGACGTGACTTGCATTCATCTGTTGTTATCATTATATATTGAATATTACAAGGTTAATACAGATTTTCCTTCCTTAAAATGTGTGTGTATACATATATATATATATATATATATAGTGTATATATATTATGTGTATATATATTATATATATATATATATATATATAACATATATATATATTTTTGGGGGGCACCCTCTGTACTTATATAAGTTATGTGTCCGTGTATTCCCATGTGTCCAGACAATTTCTGGAAGGGTACACAAGAAGTAAACAGAAGTTATCTCTGGGGAGTAGAACTGGTTGGAGGGAGGGGTGTCTTTCAAGCTCCACTCCACATCCTTCTATCCTAGTTGAATTTTTACCATCAGTAAGTATAACTTTTATAATTAGAAAAAAGAGCCATGAAAACATTTTGAAAAATCACTTCAGGTGCCCACGAGCCTATAACTCTGAAGAGCTCAGTGACCAAGAAGCTGTAAAGGTGGAAATGATTTGCAGCTATAAAACTCCTTACTGTTTACAAGCCACTTGTTGTCTCCCTTTATTCCTATATCATTGTCCAAGGCATCCAGACAAGACACTTCCTGAGACAGTGAATGTTCCTATTTCACCCATACAGAAATGGAGGTTCTGGAGGCTAAATGTCCTGCCTGGGGCACACAGGCCATATAGGGGACCGGGAGTTGAACCCAGGCCTTCTTCCTCACTGCAATCCTGTCTTCATACTTTGAACCTTGGGCAGCTCGCTTTTGGGTCTTGTTTTACCCATGAATAAAGTGGAGACATTATCATAGGCATCCTTTCAATAAATGAATAAACAGTATCCTCTGTACTTTACTGAAGGGGAAAGAAACTGAACTCAGAGAAGTCAAGTAACCTGCCCAGGGACAGAGATAGGACTTGAACCCAGAACCCTCTCATTCTACTTTCTGGCTGGTATTCCAGGTGGCCTCCCCAGACTTTCCCCCCACCTAACACATCGCTGGTGTTCACAGAAGTTTTGATTCATGACAATTCATAAAAACAGGAGTTCTAGAAACTGTGTGGTGGGGACAAAAGTCAATGGGCAGTCCACAGAGCCACCCGCTCTCCAGGGATTTGCAAAACCCAGCTCCATCCCCCAGAAGGCCTCCAGCAACTTCATAGATTCCAAGCTGCTCTGCAAACAGGAGAAAAACAAAACAACAACAAATACCCTTGGTTCTGCAGAACATTGACAATTAGGGAAGCAACTTCCAAGGAAAGGTTCCCAGGACCTTTCCCCAGAGCATCTCTCCAGGCTGGGGAGAAGGGCCTGTCTCCCGCCCACTCCCCTGCCTGTGCCATAACCCCTACATACCCCCTTCCCAACCTGATTGTGCAGAAATGGACATGCCGGCCTAGCCCACCTTCCTTCCAGTGTGACAGTGAGAGGGGGCAACGCTTTCCTAAGGAACTGACTGACACCTCCATGAAGATGGTAGAGTGGCACTGCAGTTGTGAGGGCTCACTTTCAGCACACACAGGAGAATAACTACGCATGCGTGAAAAATACCGTATAAATTTAAGTCCTCCCACACAAAAAGAGCAAACCCCCACACAGATGGGCAAGGAGGAGGAGGAGTCAGTCAGAATGGCAAAAGCAGAGAGAGGTGGCTCTGCTCTGCCTGCAGTCCTCCCAGACAGGGAGCTCCCTGGAGGAGGAGCCTTCCAGACCCTATGCCCGCTCCCTCAAGGCATCAGCCGCTGGCCACAGCTGGGGTATAATGAGCTTCGGACACTCAACCGCACCATGGGGCCAGCCAAGAGTCATCCCCGCAGGGCTTCAGAGTCCTCTTTGGACTGCTCCACAACTGTGCTGCAGCTTTCAATCAATGCAAACTCAATGACCAGTTAATCTCTACAAAATCAAAATCCATACTTGGGTCTATTCATGAGCAATCTGTTTAGGGCAGCCCCCAAATGGCAGGGTTGAAATGCAGTGAACACACATAATGAACACACACACGGCTGGCTGGAGGAATGATCATGCACACCTAAAAACAGTACTAAAACGTGTATTTGAGTAAGTGAGGACTTAAAAAAAAACCCACTAAGATTTAAGGCCCAGAGAGCCAAATATTTTAGCAGTGAATGGTCATTGCCACACACCGCTGTGGAGTGTGGTTTCAGCCCAGCTTTGCCAGATGAACCAATGGCACACCTTAACATTTCCAAGTAGTGGCCAACTTTATTAACATCTTCCAAGTCCCGAATGCTTGCCTGCACACAGGTTTGCCCTGCCAGGGATGATGACAGAAGCCAGAGCTGTCCTGGTATCAGCAGACTCAGAGGTACCACAAGAAGATTTAAAAAAATAAATAAAAAAGCTCAGTGAAGTCCCAAAGGGACAGGAATCATACATTCCAGCTCGCAAGGCAGGCTTTTCCCATTTACTTTCACTTTCTTATTCATCCTTCTCTTCCATTTGTGGACAGGTCCCTAGGGCCAGGGAGTGATTGAGAATTAAGCCAATTTTCTCAATAACTCGGGAAAGAAAACTGCCCACCAAAAATCAAGGTGCAGAAAAGCATCTGGAAGAGAGAGCCAATCAACACCTGCTTATTCTGCAATGATGATTTTCCAAAAACCATTTTTCTCTGGAGTCACTGAATATAAGCCCCTAAGACATCCTTGCATTCTTCAATCCCAACAGTTGTGTAGGAGGACTCAACACCATAGAATAACCCACCCAGGGAAGCAGCCCCCAAGGTCACACTGCCTCAGCCCACTGTGTGATTGAGATCATGAGGACAAGCGTGTCGGAATAACCCACGTGCCTCTTCACGGCTTCCACAAAAAGGCATGACGACAGGACAGCCTCACCCTGACATTCAGAACCTGCTCTCCAGATATGATTAATTCCATTACCATGACATCGTTAGAAAGTAAGTGAGCTAAGTCACCAAAGAGAAGAAAAAGCTCTAACAGAGCAATTTTGTCTCTAAACTTTAAAAAATATTTACCTATGTTTGGGTCTTTTTTCTTTTCTTTTTTTTTTTTTCTTTTTGTCTTTTCACAGAAACACCTTTTCCCTTAGCCAGTCAGACACATCAGCGTTTTGGAAATAACTCAAAAGCCCAATGGAAGGCTGAAAACTGTCTCTGCTGAGGCTGTGGTACAACAATGCTCATTGCTCCATCTGCCCAGGGTCCTCAAGCGAGCACTGAGCCTCTTGGCTCTGATTAGCCTGCACAGTTGTATGTAGCCTCATAAAAGCCACTCATTCTTCCATCTTGTTCCTTGCAATAGAAGAGTGTAAGATTAAGAACACAGATGTCACAGCTGAAAGGGCTGTGTTCAAATCCTGGCTCTGCCTCTTATTGTGTGATCGATCTGGTTATTCCCTCATAGTGGGCCTCAGTTTCCTCATGTTTGAAAATGGGTATGACAATAGCAGCTACTACATAGCATTGTTGAGGTAACTAAATGAATTAACATACATTACACGGTTAAAATAATTCTTGGGATATGGTAAGCACCATATAAGAGTTGGCTATTATTATTAATTATAATTAATGCACGTTTACTGAGAAACTAATAAGCACTGTAAATACAAAGACTTTTCAATTGCAGTAACAATAACTAAACTCAGAAATTTCTGACTTGGGTATTAAAGGTCATCTATCTGTGTTATATATATTATGGAAAACATAGTAATGAGGCCTGGAAATTCTGTTGATTTAAAATGTGTACACCTAGATATTTTTAAATGTGTACACTTAGATTGCAACATTTGCCTCATCCTTTGTTTTTCAGTACGTACAGGACAAAATTAAAGCACGGCATGTTCTATATGTGGATTGCCCTTAATTCTGTGGTTCTGCTTCTTCCGACAGATACTGCACAGAGCAGGGGGAGCTGAGCACATTGAGATGCCAGTTGCAGTCCCTGAAGGCCAATGTACCCTGAAATCTAGAAAGAGCTGTTCTGAGCCCTCAATATCTAGTTCTTACCTGTTGATCTATGAAAATGTGACAAACAGGGCTTCTTTAACTGCATTCAAATCATCATAGTACTTTGCATCTAGCCCGTACCTACAAACCAACAAATACTCTGCTGCATTCATTTTTCTAGAGACCAGGTATTTATTGTGCAGCTACTATGACTAATCCCTGTGCTAGGCTGATACACTCATACACGTACACATACATGCACACACACACGCACACACAATCCCTCACATAGCCGTCCAGGCAGCAAACAGACTTTCTTAACATAAAAATAAGATTATAAATTGGGGTAAATGTTATAAAGGAAGAAATAGGAATATGCATATGTATAACAAAGAGACCTAATTAAGACTGGGTGAAGCCAAGTCTCAGAAGAAGTGACTTTCAAAGTGAGAACTCCAGTTTCTGGTAATGGTAGACTAGGTGACCTGAGCCAACTGTACCACTAAAAATACCCCTTCCCCCAAAAAAACAACGATGGCTAAAAATGTTAAAATTCTTCTTTAAAGCATCAGAGTATATAAAGATAGTAGTGAAGAACTAGAATCCAGGGAGCTACTTGTGCCCTGAAGGCATTTGCCAGTCCTGGAAAATTAAAATTCAGTTTGGAAGATGTATCAAGAGTAGGAGGACAGAAATGAAAGATCAGTGCCTGCTCAAAGAGGAGGTCCAAAAGAGATACTCACTCCTCAATACACTAGGATCCAAAAGAGCCCAAGTTTGGCGTAAGGGTGGACTGCAAATAAACCCTTATACAGATTTGCAACTTGGGAGACAGCTATAGACTGAATGTTTGTGTCCCCCCAGAATTCATGTCAAATCCTAACATCCAATGTGACGGTATTTGGAGGTGGGTCTTTGGGAGATGATTAGGTCACGAAAGTGGAGCCATCGTGAATGGGATTCTTGTTCTTACAGGAGAGTATCTTTGACCCTTCTGTCATATGAGGACATGGTGAGAACCAGGAAGAAACCCCTTAGCAGACATGAAATCTATCAGCACCTTGATCTTGGACTTTCTTGCCTCCAAAACTATGAGAAAATTCTATTCTTATAAGCCACCCCGTCTACAGTATTCTGTGATAGCATCTCAAATGGACGGAGACAGGAATGGCAGCCTGAACACACTAAGACTGAGACTCAATACCTAAACTTGGCTTAAGGTGGCTCTAGATTCCAGGCACATAGCAGAAGCAAACACTAAAGGAAGGCACCTTCATAACAGGTCTCAAATGAAAATTTCAACATAATGAACCAAAAATAACTAAGTCCACGAGGAAAGAAGGTACCATGAGCAAGAACTAGCTGAAAAAATACAGTAAGAACAGAACCACAAAACCTTCCAGTACTGGAATTATTAGACTATAAATCAAGCTTAAAATGTTAAAAGATTTTTTTTTAAAGACAAGTTTGAAAATGTCTGCCAGGAACAGGAAACCTAGTGACCTAGCAGATTTTTTAAAAAACAAAATAAAAATTCCAGAAATTAAAAAAATACAATATCAAAATTTAAAAAAGAAGAGTTTAATATCAAATTAGACACAGCGGGAGAGAGACTAGAAAGGTCAGAAGAAATTATCCAAAGTGTACTACAAAAAGTGTACATACAAAAAGATGGAAAATACAGAAGAGAGAAGACAGAGAAGAATGAAAGAATGGGGTATAGGATCCCAGAGACAGGAAAAAAGGATGGGGTAGAGGCAATATCTGACAAGACAATGGCTGGTAATTTTTCAGAACTTTTAAAAGATAACAATATGTAAATTTATAAACCTGTTGGACAGTAAGAAGAAAAAATAAAAAAGCTAAACTTAGACATATTATTATGAAATGTACGCCATCAAAGATAAGCAGAAAAACCTTAAAGAGATTCTGAAAAAAAAAAACACACCTCAAAAACATAATATTACCTTCAAAAGAGTGTCAGACTGATAGGAGGCTTCTCAATTACAACAATGCAAGACAGTGGAATGACCTAGTGACTGAAGGGGCTGAAAGAAAGTAACTCCCTATGTAGAATTCTACACCAGACAAAAAAATAAAGAATAAAGGTTATTGAAAAAATTTCAAAAACAAAACTAAGAGTTTGCCATGAGCACACTGAAATGTGAAATGTAAAGTAATTATTAAAGAATGTATTTTAGGCAGAAGAGAAGTATCCCAAATGGTAAGTCTGAAGTATAAGAAAGAATGAGGAGCAAAGAAAAGGGTAAGTATGTGGATATATCAACATAAATATTGGTTGCATAAAACAATAATTATAATACTTTTAAGGTAGAGTTTCCTTTATATAATTAAAAGTTTCAACAACAACAGCATATAAGATGAGCATGGGGAAAGTAAATGTAATTAATTATTCTCAGGTCCTTATATTATCCAGAAAGAGGGTAAAAGTTTAACTTTAAAATTTGACAAGGAGGTACAAATATATTTAAGTGGTAATTCCCAAGGTAATAATCACTAGAAGAACAGAAAGAGAACGCAATTTTCCAAACTAGTAAATGGGGAAAACAAATGATTTTTTAAAAAATCAGTCCAAAAGAAGTCAAGAAAGCAGAGAAAAAGAAAAACAGACCAAGGTACATGTAGGAAGAATAAAGTAAAATGTTAGGTTTAAGCCCAAATGTATCAGTAATTACATTAAATATAAGTAGACTAGATATTCTAGTTAAAAAACAAAGATTGTCGGATTTTTACGAGACAAGGTAAAATGTAAGGAATGAGAAGCTGTCAACTTGGCTAGGAATAGCTTTCCAGGCAGAAGGAACAGCACCTGCAAAGGCCCAGCAGTAGGAAAGTGGAACTCATAGGTCAGTGTGGTAAGGTGTAGAGATTAAAAGGAAATATGGCCTGACTCAAGCATGGAGGAGTGGGCGTGGCCAGTCCACACAAGGGTGGGCCGAAAAAGAACCATCAAATTTATCCCACATGGTTGAAAAGCCTTGGAAGAGGTACAAGAGATACCACCAATGACCTCAGGTTGTAATACAGTAGACTAAGCACAAGTAATAAAAAAGCTAGTGCTTTTAAGCCCCCAAAATAAAGAACAACTCGGTCCACTTGGGAAATGATGTGGCTGTAGTGTGAATTTTGAAGTGAGGATAAGCTAAAAATGACACAGAAAGAACCATGGGGGCCAGATGAGGGAGGGTTTGTATTCTGATAGAGGAATTTAAAGTCATATTTTGGAGATGATGGGGAACTGCTGAAGGTTATTAGACTGGAGAGTGAGCTGATGAGATGTGCATTTAAAACCACTCAGGGAAGACTGCAGAAGATGAAATAAGAGGGGGATTGGAAGCAGGGAGCCAGTAAGACTGCTGTTGATTTCAGAGCCACTATTTTTCCTTTTTTTATTATCATCCCACCAACTCAGAATTGTACAGGGAAGGATGGATTTTATTCCTTACCTCACCAGAATCTGAGAAGCAAAAGTGGATTTTCAGCACTCATAGGAGATTATTCCCACCACTGTTACCAAACTCTTCAGAAATTGGCTTGATTTTGAAATTCCAAAATCTGCCCACTGTACTATTAATCAGTGAACAGTTATTTATTTAGCATTTCTTGAGGACTGGGCATCTGCCTAGCGCAGTGCTAAATATAAAAGACTCATCACCTTTAACTGGGAAGAGATGTTATGTCATTCATTTTCGAAAGCATCTGTGAGGAATTTGCAAACTGACTTAGTCTGACTTCCCAGGCATTGTTGGAACCCCTTTTAGGCGAAAGGTCAATCAACATCTGTATGAAAACTTAGGGGGGGTGGGAGCTCACCCTCCCCGCAAAGCAGCCAGTTTAACTGTGGGAAATCTTTATCTTGCTACCCTGCTGGTCTTGACTGTTTTCCTGATGGATGCAGAACAAAATGAATCCCTCATCGATATAACCACTCTTCCCATGCAGATGACTGCCTGTGGGCTGATATGTGCAAAGTGTCTCTTCCGTCAACTCTCCGCCATCAGTGCCTCCGGACCTCTCTCCTGATCCCTCCAGAGCTGGGCTATGGTGTGTCAACATTCACCTTAGCATGTAACACCAGAACTGGTCCCCAACTTAACGAGACTTCAATACAGTCGTGGACTCTGAATTAGCAGGCTTTAAATCATAGTGACTTGAGGCAATTGATGAAATGCTAACCAAGATGGAGATTAGATATGCTGTGAGAATTATACCACAAATGCTTCTGGTTGAACCTTCGGCTCAAATGTGTAACTTTATTAATGGAAGTATGCGTTTGGTTGTTCTTTCCTCCCAGACTCTGCTGTACCATTTCTGCTCTGGGTCTTAACGGAAGGAAGCCTGTGCACTTCAGTCATTCATTCCTACACCATCCATGTGCTCAATCTTGTAGCATCTGAGGGGACACATGGAGACCAGGTGCACCTGTTTGGGGAGTTTCAAACAGGTGTACCTGGTCTTCACAGTTCTCCTCAGATGAATTATGAAATATGTATGTGTGTGTATATATACATATATATATGAATATATATAGACACATACATATATACAGATCTCATAATTCATATAGCTATATCTGTATATATTTGCTCTTACTGCAATAAGAAAAACAGGATACTCTTATTTGCTTGAAACACAGGCTAAATTGATATAAGCTATCCTCTCAAATTAAAATAGACCAGAACCAGAAAAAGACAATGAGGCACTTAAGTACCAAGTATCCCCAGATGCCATCTGCTCAGTAGCATATTCTGAAATCTGAGGTCCAGTGCCAGCAGAAAGCAGGACTCCTCTCTCTGTGAACAGTGGGACAACAAGCCACCAGCTGCATGTTAATCAGCAGAAATTTAGAACCTGAAGGCAAGGGTGACTTAAATGCCACTTTAATAAAATAAATAAGTGGGGCACCCAAGCTAGATATTTGACACATCCTAGGGCCATGCCCTGACCAATCAATGTGACTTCCAAAGAGTTAGAAGGAAGCAGGGAGCCCCAAAAGACTGACAGTTGACAACTGGCTCAGAGGCAAGTGACAAATTGGAAAAACAGCTCTGGGAGGCCTTGCCCAATTGTAGAGAGGGCCTACTTGAGAGCTGGCAGCCCACTCTAGACTGAGTAGTCTCCTCCCTCATTTAGCCTCCAAGACAGCAGGGTCGGAGTCAAAAGGATGGGTACAAGTTCAGGGCAAGCTGAGGCCATCACAGAAGCCCCCACAGTCTCCTCCTTTTGTCACCAGCAGGAATGAAGCAACTGGAGTTGTTAGTGACCACCCTAAGTGGTCGCCTAGCCAGCAACGTGGGATCTAGCACATTGACCATAAAATCCTACAGGCAGGGAAGGGAAGGACAGGGAGAGAGGGAACTAGCTCCAAGGTCCCAGGATGAGGAGTGTGAGAGATGGAAGACTGGGGCAAGTCAGGATCCATAAGCAGGCATTTACGGACACAGGTCATTTGAGGGAACTTTTGTTGGCAATCTATCTATCACCAGTTCCTCCACTAGGCGCCTTACACCACTATTTTATCTAAGCCCCCAGCATCTCAGTGAGGTGGAGATTTACTCCTGCATTTTATAGAAGGGAAGGGTTAAGAATCAGAAGGGTTTAACAATGGTGTTTGTCTATCTCCCTCCGAAACCCCTATTATTTCTGCAGTAGCTCAATTCCTCCCTCTAGACTAAAGCCAAAATACAGAGAGTGCCAAAAGAATGTATACACATTTTAAGAAAGAAAACTGTATTAAAATTGTAATACTCAACATATGCCGATAACAAAAGATTAATACAAGTCATGTTTGACTTCTGCAATTACAAGAGGTGCTCAAAGTGGTTACCACCAGCGTCCAGACACTTCTGATTACGGAGAACTACTGCATGAGCAACGTTGACCAAGGTGTCCACCTGTGTACATTTTTTTGGCACCCCCAGTACATCTTCTCCTTTGAAATGCCACGATGAGAGGCTCAGTTCTTGTGGGTTACAGGTATCCCTCAGTACATACTGCTGGACTCACGCTAAGATAGGTGGGAGTTGTTGGGAGAACTGTTCTCAGGGAAGGTTGACACTGAGCTGACATGTAGTATCTGGGAAGACGGGATAGTGGAGTCACAGGACCTCCAGGAGGAGGGAGAAGGAAGCTGAAATGCTCTAGGAGGAATTAAACTGCTGACTCCATCATTTGGCAAAAGGCACAACCTGAGACTTAGGCAACAGAAGAATGAGTACAAGATTCTGCACTGACATCTAACAAGTATTTACTGAGTGTTTTCCTCAAAAGGGATTGTGCTGGGACTGTGTGTCTTAAACTAGCTATGGTGAAGAACCTGTGCCTTTCATTTATTTATTTTATTTGCAATCTAACACATGGTCCTACTGTGCATGACTAATACGTAGCTCATACCACAAACGAGTCACTATGTGAGATCAATAATAGCCAAATTTGTCCCTATCCTGTCCAAAAAGATGAGGCCACCAATGTTGCCCTTGGATGTTATGATGATGTCAAGTTGTCATGCGAGATTCTAAATGCTTCCTGTCAATCTGTGGTCTAATCTCTTCATGGCCAGTAGCAGGGAGTTCGTGGACTGCACCATTCTTGAGTAGCATTCTGGCGATGAGCTCAGGTGATCGGGGAGTATCCCAGATGAAGACAGCAGACAGCATATATGTTAGAACCATCTCCTGTTGTCCAGATTCCCAGCAAATGCTGTCAGTTCCATAGCTGCAAACACCGTACCGCAGTGTATGTGAGTAGGCATTAGAAGCCCTAAATTCTAATTCAGATTTTCCACTTGACTCAGGTATACCTCTGGGCATAATCCTTTACTTCTTTGTGACTGAGTTCCCCTTGAGAAGATGACATGTTTGAATGGGGCAACCACCAAGGACACTTACAACTCACAGGTGCCCTGCTCTCCCTCCTGACTCGCAGCTCCATAGAACACCTACCTGTTTAAGACGCCTCAGTTTACACCACTAGCCTCGATGTCTGCCCTGAATGCCATAAATCCAGCTGCCTACTTCACATCTGCCCTCCATAGCTCACAGACATCTCAACTTTAACACGACCAAAAGGCAGCTCCAAAAGAGCTCGCCACCTCTCCCAGCCACAGGGTCCGCTAATGGCAACTCCATCCTTCCGATTGCTCAGACCAAAAATCTCAGAGTCATCCTTGATTTTCTCTATCTCATAACTCACTTCCAACACGTCAATATAATTCTCAACTTACCTGCTCAAATACATCCAAAATCCAACCTCATATCTCCCTGTCATCCTGATCCAGGCCATTGCCATCTCATTCATTGCTGGCCTGGCTCATGCCCAGAGGGCAGACCCAGAGGCTCCGAAGAGGCCTCCGGGTCTGCCCTTTCTCCTCTGTCTACTCTTACACAGTGTCCACAGTGATCCTGTTAAAACCTAAATCAAGCCCCATTCTGCTCAGGACCCTCCAACCGTCCCCACCTTTACTTCAGAGCAAAAGCCAGATCCAGCCTGTGACCAGCAAAGCCTACATGAGCTGCCCCCTGCTGCCTCTCCCTCATTCTCTCTGCTCCAGTCACAATGGCATCCTTGCATGCAGGGCCTTTCCACTTGCTGGGTTCTCTGCCCAGAATGTTTTGCTATCATTTCTGCATGGCTCACTCCTTCAGGACTTTACTGAAAGGCTTCCCTGGTCCTGTAGCATATCAGGTCCCCTCCCCCAGCCCAAAGCATACCCTCTTTCCTGCTCAATGTTTTTCTCCTTAGCAGTTACAATGATGTAACGATTACTTGTCTCCACCAGAATGTACATGCCTTGAGGGCAGAGACTGTGTTTTGTCTGTGTTACAGCCACAGGTATCTACTAAAGCGCCTGGCACAAGGCAGGCAGGCGCATCACGCATTTGTGGAATAAGGGAAAGAGTTCTGTGGGTCACTGGTCTGGCTGGTCCACGGTCCCCTGGTTGCCTCTTCTCTACTTGGTCACCATACCCAGACAGAAAATCTCCCAGCATCGAAGAGGATGATTCCCGCAGGTGTGAAAGAGGCCTGTGTCCAGTGTCTAGGGCCCTGTCTTGGGAGGGGACTGTGGAGAAATCTGATCCTCACCACTCTGGTTTCCAAAGCTGCTGCTTTGCACCCTCACCTCTGCAAAGGAAAATTCCCCCCAAGATGGCTTTTTAATAAAACTTAATCCCATGTAAATCCTTTAGCTGTTTACCTGAATTCCATTTAATCTCCTGTAGAGATGCCTCTAATTCATCTGTTCTCAAGGAGTCAGGAAAAAATCAACTCCTCCTCTGAAGATGTTTTTATTGCCCTTGCTGCTGAGAAAACAAGCTTTCATTTCTACTGAGAAAAGAAGCACAAAGCCACAGAGCAGTGAGTTATAGTTTTTTCCCTCAGTTCTGGATTATCTCACCACAGGTCTCTTAGAGCATTTAATCTCCAACAGGAAAAGGGATTTATCCATTTAAATGCACCTTCGGACAAAGATCCTGGGTCCCAGCTGCACGTGCGTGTGTGAACCTGCCGGTCCTTGCATTTGTCCACACCAGGGAGGGCATAAAATGCTCTCAAAGCCAGAGCCATACTTAAATGAGATTTTCCCTCCAGGGGCAGATGGCAGGGCCAACAGGCCAAGCTGGCCACATGTGGGAGGGGAAGAGGGTCTCTTCTCATCAATATGGTTAACTGAAGTGCCTCGTTTATCATTCCACATCAAACCTCAGTCCCTCTGAAAGGAACAGCACACCCCAGAATCTCTGAAGACAAAGCATTTGGAGGAGGCCGTGGAGCACGCCATTCTCCAAAAAGTCCCTTCACAATGTTCCAGACAACTAGGCCGTACTGTTTGCCCAAACGCTCTGGGGACATGCCCTTCTCTCAGCACCTTCTGGGAAGTCTGTTCCTCCTAAGTGCCCTTGGTCCCCCAGGGTTTATTCTCTTTGAAAATCTAGGATCTTTGTAATCACTGAGTGTTCACTCTATGCCCAGAACTTCACAGACCTTACCTCATTTAATCACCACAGCCCAAGGAAAGAGAGAATTATCATCCCCATTTCCAGATGAGAAAAAAATTAAGGCTTCCATTCCTTCCCACCCCTTCCTAACCACTCTCTTGGTGACACAGATTATAATGTAGTGTTTTATGAATATTGCAACCAATGCCTGGATCTCTTTCATTCTTATTCTAGAAGTACAAGCTAGCACCTTATGGAAGCATAAACTATTCAAGGCCTCAAAGAGAGGGAGGAAAAAAACAGCACGTTTAGCTTGAAACATGAAGAAAGAAACTAGGGACCACCCAGATTTATCACATGATCAAACATAATCGGGCAGGTCATTCTCTCAGCTGAGGGAAGACTTCACACGCGTCAGTCAACCCTAGCCTCTTCATTTCATCCAGATCCTCTATCAACTATTTTTTAAATTAACACTTTGTTTTCGCGCATTTAAGGTTTACAGAAAAATTGAGACGTACAAAGTTTCCATATACCCCTTGGCTCCCACTCCACATACACACAATTTCCCCTACGATTTACATCTTGTATTCCCTCAGTACATTGATGAGCCAATACTGACACGTTAACTGACATCCACAGTTTATATTAGGATTCACTCTGTGCTCTATGGGTTTTGACAAATATATAATGGTGTGCCCATCATTACTGTATCATACAGAATAGTTTCACTGCCCTAAAAATCCCCTGTGCTCTATTCTCCCTTCCTCCCTGCCCTACCCCCAACTTCACCCTCTGTCAACTGCTGATCCCAAGTAATTGACAAAGAATCCTGGAACTAATAAGCAATTAGAGCAAGGGTGCAGACTACAAGGTTAATATACCAAAGTCAATTGCTTTCCTATACGCTAGCCGTGAAAAATTGGAATTTGAAAATAAAAATAAAAATCTTTCATTAGCACCCCACCCGCCGGCACACACTCAGGTATAAATCTAACAGAATATGTACCGTACATGATCTCCATGAGGAAAACCATAAACCTTTGACGAACGAAATCAAAGAAGACCTGAATAAATGAAGAAGCATTCCACCATTGAATTTTAAAAGCAAATTCTCCTACTCTCTGTTGTCCTGATCTCAAATCAGAAGTTTAGAAATGCTTTCCTTCACAATTAAAATTGACAGAAAAATTCTCTAAACAAAGGTAGCCATGTGGATGTGCAGCTACAAATGAAAAGCTCAGGGCTCCCACCTGTCGCTGCAGTGGGGAAAGAGGCACTAAGGCTGTCAGACAAAATGTAAGTGTTTAGTATATGTACGTGCCAAATATTGCATGGACTATACCTATACTACAAAATGTTAATTATTCATAGTTTAGCTAACATTCAAATTTAACTAGGCCTCCTGTGTTTTTATTTGTGGAATCTGGCCACCCTAATGCAACGCCTTGCTATCGCAAGACTTGCAACCAGGAAAAGCAACAAACCTCTCAGGTGTATTCAGTGCTTGGCACTTTTTCAAAACCTTTTCAGCTCTTTTCTCTCCAGATTTTACTACATTTCTAAGAGGAAAGCAGGACAAGTATGTCCCATCTTCATTAAGCAGATGAGAAAAAAAAAACAACACAGAAAAACAGGCACCAAGTAAAGGAGCAAAGGCCACACAAGTCAGGAGTCAGGAACACAGCTGGCTCTAATCATTCTTCAGCCCACCTGTTCAATTAGCCCAGTGGGTTTCAACCTGGATGAATCTTGTCATCACCTGGGGAGCTGCCAAAACCCACCAATGCCTAGGCCTCTAAACTCCTAAAGCACCTGATTTAGTTGGTCTGGAGTGGGGCCTGAACAGCTTTTAAAAACATTTTCATAAAAAATGTAAAGATCTATAAAAGTAGACCAGAAAGGATAATGAACCTTCAGGTGCCCAATCACCCACCTTCAACAATTACCAACTCATAGCCAATCTTGTTTCACACACCAGTGCTGTCCAATGAGATTTCCTGCAGTGATGGAAATGTTCCATATTTGTTCTGTCCAACATGGTAGCTGCTAGCCACATGTGACTAATGAACCCTTGAAATGTGGCTGGTGTCACGGAGAAACTGCATTTTCAGTTTAAGAATTTCAATTTCAATAGCCACAGGTGACTACATATTGCATAGCACCGATTAATACCTTCATTCATGTCTCCCCCCACCATGGTATTTTGAAGCAAATCCCAGACATCATACTTATTCATCCAGGTAGCAAAGTTTTCAAATCTTTCAAAGTTTTGCAGATGGTTCAAATGGGAAACCACTGTTGGAGACTAATTACTAATCAAATATTTAATATTACAATCCTCCATTTAATTAGAGGACAGACTCTCAGCAAGTCCACAACCTTTAGAGCAAAGTTCTCAACCTTAGGAGCACATCCCATCACTTGGGGAGCCAGACCTATGCCCAGGCTCCATCCTCCAGAGATTCGGGTACATCTGTTTGGGAATAGGGCTCTGTTTTCCCTTTCCCCCCTTCTCCTCCTCCATTTTTCCACAAGCTCTTCATGCGATTCTAATATGTAGTCAGAACTGAGAACCACTGCTTTAAAGTCTTTCTATATAAAGTTTGTTCTATGGACTGCACCATCACTCTCACCTGGGAGCTGGTTAGCAAAGCAGAATCTTGGGACCCACCCCAGATCTCTTGAATCAGAATTTGCAATTTAACAAGGTTTCCAGGTGACTTACACGCACATTAAAGGTTGAGACATACTACTTGAAAACAATGGTTCTGAAAGTGTGGTTGTGGGGACAAAACCCCAAAAAAACAGCTTCCAGGCTCTCGGCCTCACATAGAAAGGTGCTGGCTCGGGTAGTAAATGGCCATCAACTGTGATCAGATGCCAGCAGCTGTGGCTAGTTGGCCGTCAGCTGTAACCCGTAGGCCATTGGCCACTAATATAACGGCTGTGGCTACGCTAGCAGGAATGGGAATGGGGGCTAGCAAGAAGATGGTGGCTGGCAAGCGCGGACTGCTGTTAGGCAGATTATGTAGATCCTGCTTCCTGTGTCTCCAGCCTAGCCGCCAGCGAGAATATATTGGTTTGACTCCCCTATCTATGGCTCCGTGGGTGTTCCTGTTTGGCCTTACCGTGTCCTGCGTTCTTGGGCGGGGAGTGGGAGCTGAGACCCTGCACGACAAATGGCGCAGTGAGCAGGGTGCCCTGCGCGACACATGGCGTAGTCGGCAGGATACGGTGCTGGCCAAAGCTTTCCGAAGGTCAGTGGAGCAGTTTGTGCATATGAAAGCTCAGTCTGAGGAAGACCAGGAGGAGCAGCTGCCGGAGAGCTCGATTTCCGTGGAGGGGTGGAAAGATGTGGATGGTTCCCCAACCAGCAGAGGCCGGAGAAAGCGGAGAAAGCGAAGGTTGTTGCCGCCCTGTGGGCTGGGAAGTGCTTGCTGAGGCAGCCTGGATGCGGGACTTGTCCCAGGAGGAAATGCATGCTGAGTCCTCCGTGGGACATGAGGGTGAGGTCAAGGTCATCCCTCACCCCCAGGACATCCCTGGCGAATGACTATGGACTATGGGGAATTGCCTTCTATCCCTGATTTAATGGACGCTTGACTGTTTGGGAACATACCACCATGTAGTGGGACTGGTGAGAATGTTTGCTTTTGTGTCTTGACTGGCCGCCATTGATAATATGTAAGCACCTTGATGTGAGCCGCTGTTGTTCCAGCACAGTACCCCGAGAGGCCCAGAGAGAGTGGCAGTGCCCTGAGAGGCCCTGGCTGTGTCCAGGAAGTCTGGCTGTGTCCAGAGAGAGTGGCAGTGCCCTGAGAGCCCTGGCTGAGTCCAGGAAGTCTGGCTGTGTCCAGAGAGAGTGGCAGTGCCCTGAGAGCCCTGGCTGTGTCCAGGAAGTCTGGCTGTGTCCAGAGAGAGTGGCAGTGCCCTGAGGCCCTGGCTGTGTCCAGGAAGTCTGGCTGTGTCCAGAGAGAGTGGCAGTGCCCTGAGGCCCTGGCTGTGTCCAGGAAGTCTGGCTGTGTCCAGAGAGAGCGGCAGTGCCCTGAGAAACTCTGGCTGTGCCCGGGGAAACAGGTGGTACCCTAAGAAGCCCAGGAAGTCTGGCTGTGCCCAGAAGTACTGTGGTGGTGCCCTGAGAAAACCTGGCTGTGCCCAGGGAAAACAGGTGGTACCCTAAGAAGCCCAGGATGTCTGGCTGTGCCCAGAAGTACTGTGGTGGTGCCCTGAGAAACCCTGGCTGTGCCCAGAGAGCCTGGCTGTGTTCAGGATAGTGCATTCACCTCCAGGCTCCTTGCACAGGGCCCTTCGCGGAAGATGCTTGTCGCGTAGATTGTGAGGCGAGACCCTGTAGGGGTGGAGTGTGGGGACAAAACCCCAAAAAAACAGCTTCCAGGCTCTCGGCCTCACATAGAAAGGTGCTGGCTCGGGTAGTAAATGGCCATCAACTGTGATCAGATGCCAGCAGCTGTGGCTAGTTGGCCGTCAGCTGTAACCCGTAGGCCATTGGCCACTAATATAACGGCTGTGGCTACGCTAGCAGGAATGGGAATGGGGGCTAGCAAGAAGATGGTGGCTGGCAAGCGCGGACTGCTGTTAGGCAGATTATGTAGATCCTGCTTCCTGTGTCTCCAGCCTAGCCGCCAGCGAGAATATATTGGTTTGACTCCCCTATCTATGGCTCCGTGGGTGTTCCTGTTTGGCCTTACCGTGTCCTGCGTTCTTGGGCGGGGAGTGGGAGCTGAGTCCCTGCACGACAGTGGTCCACTGGAAATTTGTTAGGAATGTAAATTTTTGGGTCTCACCACAGACCTACAGATTGGAACCTCTGGGGATGGAGCCCAGTAAGCTGTATGTGTATTTTAACCAGCTCTCCTGGTGATGCTGATTCTCACACACACTCAAGTTCAAGACCCACAGCTCTGGAATCTAGAACATAGCCCCATATTGCCTAAGCAGCAAGTAATGATTACAGAAATAGCACTTTACTTCAAAAGAGGAGGTGAAGCCATCCTTAGGCTCCCACACAAACAATTATACATAAATTAAGATATCTCTTTTATGATCCATGACATACGAAAAGTAACTAGGAGTGGTGGGGAGAAATTAAACATAGATAAAGCAACCTGGGGTCCTTAGAAAAGTACAGGCCAATAATTGATGTTTATAAAAATGTCCAAGACATTACACCCCACAGGTGTGTTCAGTACATTTTCCTTGAGAAGGCAACAAAATTTACATTTTAGAAATATTTCTATTACAACGTTTTACATTTCTTTTAAGTGAAAAATAATTGCTTGGAACAGTCTATTGTGTCAAGTATTTCATTCCTAAAAATGAACAAGAAGAAAAGTTTCCCAGGGTGGCATGGTAGGACCCAAGACCATTCTCTAGAACATTTTATTTTGTTAAGCTTCTCAGAGGTCTTGAATTCTTCTGAGAACTAGAGCAAAGCTACAGACCTACTCCCTTTGAAAGTCCTGTCCAGAATAGAGAGAATATTTTGCATACAACGTCAGAGGACTTAAGGCCCTTAGGCCAAGTGGTCTGAGGCTGAGGATACCTATTCCCATGCAGGAAGCAGGCAGAGAACAGAAGGCAGATCTTTTAGGGGGAGAACCGGTCAGACCACAGGCCAAATCCTGACTTGCTCTCGAACCAGCTCAAGGATAATCAGACTCAGATTGCTCCTCTGAAAAAGTGTCTGAAGGAAGGACAGTTTATATTTACCTTTCTATAGGTGAGGAAATTACAAACTGGAAAAGTAAGGGGCTGGTCTAGGTGGGCCAGAGATAGGGTCAATCTGTAAACCTCCATCATCTTCTAACTGGCCCGTCTATTGCCCAGCAGGCTGTAACACTGGCTTCCACACACCTCCTGGTCAGCCCGGTCCTGTCATGACTGCCCACCCTCTTTGTAGCCCATCACCTACACATCCAGAGGAAGCTTACATCCATGACCACTTGTCCCCTGCCAACGAGGACAGACCCATCTCTGCTTCCGAGTCTCTATTCCAAGCCAGGAAGAGTTAGCCAGCCCACCCTGTAAGCCTCAATGAATCCTGGACAAAAGAGCTCTTTAAATCCATGACACGGTATTGCACTGACGTTGTAATGCCTAGTCGTGCTACTCAAGTGTGAACTCATTGAGAGTAGAGATGTGTGTGATTCATCCTCTTTGCAACCCGAGAGTTGGCCAGTGAGCACTCAACAGAGGAAGGGTGAGCAGGCACCACTCCAGCCCTCAGAAATTCACAGTGGAGCAGCCTTGGGGCCTTTGCAAGGGTTAAGCTACTCTGGTATTGTTGTGTCTGCAGACAAGCCTGTCTCCAGAACTAAACTTTAAGCCCTTTGAGGATGCAATTGAGTTTCCCTATCTTTATGTGGGAAATACCAAGGGCCACATTATACAGGCAACACAGTGGGGGGGGGGGGTGGTCCTGAGACCCTCCCTTTTCCTGAAGAGTCAAGTTCTTTCAAACAAAGTAGTGAGAAGAGTGAATGCTAACGAGATACAAGGAAATGGGGATCCTAATCTTCATACTCACCTTTCAGAACCACAAACACACATTAACAGGACAAACTGGGAGTCCTGGCTGCCCTCTCTCACAACCCCACAGCCCCTCAAACCACACAACTGTCCCCACCTGCTCCTTACTCCTCGGGCAGGGCCCTGGCAAGCCGCTTGGGGAGTAAAACAGAGAACAAGGAAGGCTGTGTTTTTAATCAGGGTGCTCAGCCAGAACACTAATCTGGGGCAGGAGAGTACCTGAGCCTCCAGCATTGATATAGTCTCTGCTGATCATGGAGCCCAGGAGCCTGCCACAAAGGTGATTGTGAGCGCACATATGTGTGGGAACATAGGTGCACGTGCACCAGTATGCACGCACGCACACAGGTGCAGGCACACACGCAGCCTTGAGGACGGAATAGAACTGACTTTAGTAAGAGGCTGCCCGCGCTGAGTCCTCGCAGTATCCAAAGCCCTGGGCATGACGCCCTTGTTCATATCACCTGTAGGGTGACTAGGACATAGGTTTCCCAACATTTCAGCCCTAGGGACTGGGCCACAGAGGTTAGTGACTCAGAGTCCAGCTTCAGGGACACGGGAAGCAAGAAGAGCCAGCCAAAGAGACCCCTAGCACTCAGGCTGCACTCTGATGGCTTCACCGTACTATCTTCCCTCCTGGTGGTCTGGTTGAAGACCAGCTGACACCAGGAAACAAGGAAGAGAACAACCTAAGACAGGCCTAACGTACTGCTAAGTCGTATGACCAGGGAGTCCTGTAGGGCTTCAGAAAGCAGGCCAAGCTGCGCCATAGAGGAACCCCGGTGAGGCATGGAGGGAGCAGGAAGGGGGTAGTCATGTACGCCAGGAAGTAACATAAGGAGGAATACATATGAACGGATTGTAAATATTTAAGCTCAAGGCAAAAATGTCAATGACTTCAATGTCCTTTTGTCCCCCTTCTCACTTTTCAGAGGTAAAAATGTTTGTGTGTACCCAAGTCTAGTGTGCGTGATATGGGTTTCTTTTTGTACACGTGGACTCATCCGATACATACTATGCCAACTTACTTTTTTCACTTAACCATTTATTTTGAGCATCAAGCCTAAAACCTGTAATACTTGCTTACTTATGCCATTTAGGGAGGTACAAAGTTGCCCCTTAGCTATAGGCATTTCCCTTGTTTCTAGTATTTTGCTATTTCACATCTGGCGATTTGTCTTTGCAGGTTTCCCAATGGGATAAATCTGCGGCAGAATTTCTAGGTCTGAATTTCTAGAATTTCTAGGTCAAGGAAAACTCCAGTTACATTCCCATCAACAGTTCAAAGGGCACTTACTGAGTACCTACCATCAAGAAAGAGGCAAGAAGAAAACTGCTTTTGTTTTAATGACACTGAAGGGAAACTGATCTTGGCTACCTGGCCCCAAGGAGGGAAGAGGCCACTTATTGATGGATGGGTTAAGGGCATTTCTACTCTTCCTATATATATTTTTTTCTATTGTATGTACATATATTTTTATGATAAATATTAAATGTACGCCCGAACACTTGGGTTATAAAAACATTACTGCCGAGCAGGTAATGACATGGCATGTTTATCCCAATCTTTTATACATCATAAATTTCTTTCACTGTCTTCAGAACAACCCAGAATGTGATAAATTATGTGCATGAAAAAAAAAAGAATCACCTTGTGCTTTTTCAGAATTATCTCCCAGGGGTGGCAAGGATTGTCTGTGGGGATCAGAACCAAATTAGTCTCTATGCTCCAGCCCACACCCACCCCTAAGAGCAGCCCCCGCAGAAGGAGCATTAGCGGCAGGCAGCTTGCTGTTTTCCCAGCCCGAAAACCAGTGAGTAGGAAGCAGGGCTCCCCACTGGGGTGCTGATTTCCTGAAAAGCCAAATTCTCATTGCTCTCGCTATCCAGACCCTTTCTCTGCCCCCACCCTTTTATCAAAAGTGAAAGTCTTACTGCAACAGCACAGGAGCCTTGCCTCAAAGATCTGCACTCCTCACTGGTTCCCAGAAAAACACTTGTCTGGGACACGGGTTAAGGAGAAGCCAAGAAGAGGTCATTGAACTCTGTTTCCAGGGCTCAGCGGCTTTGCCATGGGGAGGGGCCAAGGCTTTCCAGATGTTCCACTGAAGGGCTGGACGGGCGCCAGGGGAGCCCTGCACATCTACAAAGGGACGCCTGTTCCCCAAGTGTGGACCATGCGCCATCAGAAGCTCTGTGAAGAGAGTTCCCTCCAAATCGGGCAGGGCCTTCCTGGAGATTTGTGTAGTGCCCATCTTCCTGCTGTCCTCACTCACTCCGCATCCATGGCCACCACCCAGCTCTGGTTTTCCACCACTTCCACAACACCCCCTCCCCCCAGCACTCACATACACACACATTTCCCCCAAACTACCAGCTCTGGTTTCTATAGCAACAAAGCAAAAGCCACCAGGGTTTGGAAAAGCAGCAAACTTGACAGCAACCATACAGAAGGGCAAAGAAAATAGCCTGGGAAATTCTGGTCTCACCCTAGAAATCTGCCCTGGAAGGAGTGCCAGCCTATCAGGGGCCCCAGTTACAAATCTAAAAACTGAGCTCTCAGCTCCCAAGGGCATAATTCCCTTCCTCTGGCTCCACCCACCCTTGCTGAAAAGGAAAAGGCCTGAGACACATTGAACAATATACCACACAAGTTTGAAAGTCATCTGAACAGGGAGCAAATCCTAAATACAGCATTTGGATGACTGCATAGCAATGGTATCATGACTACTACTAACACCACTGATTCAGTCATTCATTGAGCAAAACTTCTGAGCATCTGCTATGTACCAGGCACTGTTCCAAGTTGCTAGGAAGGCAATGTTAAAATGATCTTCCCAATGCAATTCTTGTCTTCTGGAGCTTACATTCCACAGGGACAAACAGATAGTCCGTGAAAAAGGAAATAATTTCAGAAGGCACCAAGGTACAATAAAAAAGCAGCTCAACAACAAAAAATATTCCCAGAAAGTACAAGTATGTAATGGTGTTAAAAATGGAGGCAGTATGATAATGTAGACAGAAAATTAGACTTTCTCTATATGTGTGTATATACGCTATATATATGTGCTTTACTTTCAAAATGTGCCTTCATGCATATCAACCCATTTTGCCATCACTCGTTGTGGAGTTGGCAGGGTGGGAATGCATCGGTATGCTTATTCAATTAAGCAGAAACAGAAGCCCAAACATGTGAAATGATTTCTTCTTTCATTCTTTAGATGTCTATTTATCAGATGACCATACAGAAAAATGAAAATATTAGCCGTAAATTAGGGGAAGCTGTTTGCAACAAATATAACTGTGTCTGAAGCAATAACAAATAGACAAAAGAATCACAGAAAAAAATGCATAAAAGGAATGAACAGGTATTTTTCAGGAAGGATAAAAAACCTGCAGGTATATGAAAAGATTCTCAATATCATTAATAACCATAGAAAGACAAATTAAAACTATACTGACATATCATCCACCATACTGGCAAAAATTTACAAGTCTTATAATACTGAGTATTCATAAAGAGATAAAGCAGTTGGAAATTGCAAGTATTTGCAGTGGCAGCATCAACTGGTCCAATCGATTTGGGAAACAATTTATCATTACTGAGTAAAACTGAACAAACATATCGAACCATCAGTTACACAGTGAAATCAGTAACGTAAAGAAACGATAGAAGCAAGTATGGCCCAGAACACAGTATTGTCCATAATAGCAAAACCTTGAAAACAACCCAGACATCTGTGAATAGAACAGATAAATGAATTTTGATATATTATATAGTGGAATAACATAAAGCAATAAAAATGAAAGCACTACAGCCACACACACCCATATGGACGAATCTCAAAAGTATAATGTTGCATGACTTGCAAAAGAATTTATATAGGATGATACTCCATTTGAATAAAGCTAAAAAGGAGGTCAAAGCGAAACAATCTAGTATTAAGAAAACATACATATAGGTGGTAAAAATCACCAAAGAAATACAAGAAAAGAACACAATTTTCAGGATGGTAGTTACCTTTGGGAGGAGAAAGGGTGAAGACAAGATCAGTGAAGGGCCCCAAGGGGCTAAAAAGGCACCAACATGTTTTCTTTCTTAATCTGGATCATAGGTACATATGACCCATGATATATAATTTCAGAGTAAAAATAGTGGAAGGGAGGGAGAGTAAGTCTGGCTTAAATTAATCCCAAAGGACAGATTAATTCAAAAGAAACAAAACACAGAGGGTATTTTTTCCCAAGACAAACAAAGAAATTATCATTTGTTTGTTTTCTAAGGCAAGGAAGCCCAGTGAAGGCCTCATGCCAATAGGAAGTGAATGTTAAATCGAAAGGACCCTGGTTTGATTTATGTTTTAAAAAATTAAAAATAAAAGCAAAATAGGTCCCTCTCTAGGCAGAGCAAGGTGTTTCTAGTTGGCTTGGCAGTATAGTGGCTACAAGGGCTGTAATTACAGTCAGGGAGAGGTTGAGAAGCTAGATGGACATCTGTAATTAAGCAGGTGAAGTCTGTCTTTCAGGCTCCAGCTGCTCTGCTGACAACTCTGGTGACTTCAAACCCACCTATTACAGGCAATTCTTGACTTTCACATGTTTAGCCTTTAAGCAATACAGTGGGTGCTCAGCCATCAGCTGGTAATGACATTTCACAGTGGTGCTCTCTGCTTGCCGAGTCACTGTGCCACCTTCACCATACCTACCTGGCCATCGGTACCTCACTAATTCGTGGCACAAACATTTCCTCATGACCGCGGATCCTGCCACTATCTTAGGCCATGATGGTACAGCAGAGACCAAAACAGACACAGTCCATAGAGCTTAGACTCTAAAGAAACTGTTTGTGCAATTATTTGAATATTTTATTGCTGCCTGCCCTTTTTTTGTTAAATAAAAATGATGCGACAGAAGAAAATGAAAACATTGGCCCTTGTGATAAGATGTATCATTTCTATATCAGAGAATGGAGTCTACTACAGCAAATCGGTGAAGGATCCCAGGGGTCTGCAAAGGTCCCTGTTTAGCCTCAGCTTGACCCCCATGCCCACCCCTCGCCACACTTCAGCTGGTTGACAGGCTTCCCAGATGACCAAGTGGGGAAAAAAGGCTGAAAATACCACCGAACATAGTGTCTAAACGATGAGACATAATAATAAGATTTTATGATACATTTTCGTTTTCTCAGAATGGAATCTCCCATTATAACCTTAAACTCAGTTATTCAAACTTCCACTACTTTGACCGTCAGACACCCTTTCAGAAAGCATCACACGCAAAATTAAGGAACTGCCTACAAACCTCACTGTTGGTCCTTTATGCACAGAAGATTCAAGAAAGGCTTAGGATTACATTATTCTAAAAGGGTTCTTTTTGTTGTTGTTGTTTTGAGGGAAGAATTAGCGATTTAATGGGCATCAAGAGCTTAAACCACCATCAATGTGAAAGCTCTAAAGGTAAAATCTCAAGCATTAGACAAAAATGTAGGTCAGCATTAGATGGGGATGAGTCAACCACCTTCCTGGTGCCCCACCTCACATGGGCAGTAAATGGTTTCGTCTCATCTATCTATGGCAGTACATTACCCCCCGCCATACTGAAAAGCTATCTACCTAAAATCAAACCCTTCTTAAAGGAACCTCAGTTTCCTCCTCCTTCTGTAGCGCTCCTGCAATACTTTCCTAAGTTTGAGGAGAAAATCCTTAACTCACCACATGCATGAACAAGCTTGACAAAATGATATTTTCCCCTAAAGTCAGGGGCCTTCATTGCCATTCTTCTTTCCCCTAGATGGACCTCTTCCCAGATGCACATCAATGGACCACTTTTTAAGTGAACATGCATATCCATGTGACAGAGATTTTAGGAGCGAATATTGATATTAAAAGAGATTTTTCCACTTAAAGTCTTCACAGGAGGGGTGCATACAATTTAGGGTCCATTCAAGTAGAGATCGTCCCTAGTTAAAACAAGATCCAAGTTTCAACATTTCCATTTTTGCCTAAATTTTCGAGAAATATAACCATTCTGTAAAAAAGATGCTAAGATCTAACTTATTCCTTTTTCCCATTATTTCATACATCCCCTTTCTCTATCTTTATACAGTGTGGGCCGTGGATTTTTAAAAAATTAAATAGTTTCCTTATTATCCTTATGAAAGCTGTTATGAATATTCAAATCTTACAAAAGACCATTAGAAGATGAATCTTTTCTACAGAATTTCAAAACTTATTCAATCTCCATTTGAATACCTCAAGAGATGAAAAGCTCCCTACTTACTGTTCAAATGTATTAAACTGCTGACAAGCTCTGTCTGTTAGAGGCTTTTTCCATGTATGAAACTAAACTTAAAGCTGCCTCCCTATGACTTCTACTCCTGTGGTCCTAGAACTGCCTCAGGAGCCACAAGATAAGTTCTCTGCTCTTCCACTTGGTCACACTTTACGTTTTTGAGATACGCACCCTGTCTCACCCACTACTAAGGATTCCCTGCTTTGGCCAGGAAGAACGGAGTCTGGCTCTCCGGTGCTAAGTATAAAAAGAGATTAGGAAAACCTCGTTTACTCACACCTGGATTCAAAAAGTGTTCAATATGAAAATCTGAAATCCTGAGTATTCACTGAATCATAGCATCTTAATACACTGTCGACGGAATCCAGTTGAGGGCTAGAAACACCCAATGATTTTTTTTTCAGCTTCAAATGCTGGTGAGTAGCAGGGCCAGGAATAGAATCCAAGCTTCTGATTTAAGAAAAGAGTTACTCCCATTACATCTCACCAGAAAGCTGCTCAGGGCTGAATTCAGTGTAACTCACTGGGGCCTCAAGCCCAGCACGAAGGAGGCCCTGCAATAATTAAGGCTTCCGTGGACTTCGTCCAAGTTCAGAGATGGCCCTTGTTCCCAGTCTGGCTTTGTGTTGTTCAAATAGTAAGACAGTGCAGTGCTCCAGGCTCAGCATTGCCATATAAGGAGGCCAGCCAGTTACCCTTCTGTGTACTGGGTCAGCTCTCATCTCTGGGCCCATTTTACAGAAACCTCTGCCCTTGAATGGCTTGTGGCTTACTGAGGTGGGCAGAGCACAACCAGGACTATAGTTATAGATACAATATAAATATATGAGTACCTGGTTGTACAGAGAGACACAGAAGAGAGTGGGAGCAAATACAGTGTCATGCGTGACCCAGCAGCTGGGGGTGGGTGGGCCAACATAAGAAGGCCCCCAAGAGGAGGCAAACTTGAAATCAAATTTTAAAAGAGTAGAGAAGTAGTTGAATCAACAGCGCAGGGGACAGGGACACTTGGTGTGTATGGAGGCTCGGAGGCAGTCCAAAGTGCCAGGCACAGAAAGCGGGCCCCTCCCACCGGTGAAACTGATTGTACCCTGGAATAGGAACAGATTATCCAAAGCAAAGTCAGTCCAAACACCTTGTTTATTTCAATAGTTTCCTTTTAATGTGATACTTTTTCCTGTTATTTCATTTAGTCATGCATTCATTTATCCGACAAGTAAAACTGATGTCCCTCCTGTGTCCCCAGCACCTAATCTAGAACTCCCTCTGTGTTTCCCCATCGATCTGAAGGCAGGTGCAACCTGCCTACCTCAGAGGAAGATCACATAAAGGTAAGTTCTAGCAAGGTCCCTGGGTGAGTTATTTTAATTAAAGCCCCAGGAACCAGGAGAAAATTAGCACAGTGGGATAAAATTCAAGCACCACTCAATACTGGAGGGTATTTATAGAAAAACAAACACAAAAACAAAACAAAAAATCCAATATCCTGACTGGGTGCTTTTTGTCTTTCTGGTATAAACTGGTTCTTGTTCTAGCTGAAGAACACTAATGCTATACATTTTGACTTCCTGCAGACAAAGTTGGGAGTGGAAAACCAAGGCCTGGGCATCACTGCCCACCCTCCCTAAGGATACCAAGTGCCTTCTCGGCCCCTTTCTCAGAAGAAAGGAGAATGGGGAAGGAAAAGATACTAAACAGAAAAGGATTCGAAGGTATTGACTTTGAGATGGAATAAATGGTTGGAAGTTGGGAAAGGGAGAAATCAGTAGATTCCAGTTTTAATTTTCCATCAGATAGAAACTGGTGCCTGCTCAGCATGGTTTGGGGGGAAATCACAGGTCTTGTCATCTCTTGTTACACAAAGTGTTGTCCAAGGACCAGCAGCATGAGCGTCGCTTGGGAGCTGGGGACAAATGCAGCATCTCCGGCCCCACCCACTGAGTCAGAATCTGAATTTTCCAATTTTAGTATACGTGCTGCCAAAGCGAGCACAGAATCTGAATTTTCAAAGGAACCCCAGGTGATTCACAGTAAAGTCTTTAAGCTTCATTTTTCCCACATGTAAAATAGGGATAATAAAATCTATCTGGTACATCTATTTAGGCTTACTACAAAGTAATCTCCGTACAGAGATTTGGCTTAAAAAATTTTATTCTCTCCTACTTCCTCCTTTCAGGTGCCTGGCTGGTGCGATCTTCACCAGCTTTTGACTCAGAACTAGGAGCAAGAAGGCGGTCTTAGTCCCATCACCTGTCCACGTAGAGAGGAGGCCACCAAGCTCCAAGTGGAATAGATGACTCGTTGCTGACATGCCCTAGCTTGGGAGCTCCTAGTGGACAGGGCCTAGGTCTCTTTCATCTTTGTTTCTCCAGCTCTTAGCATGGTGTCTGGCATGCAGCAGACTCAGTATGTGTTTGTTCAGTCAATCAGTAAACCAAGTAATTGACCAATTGTGGAGCAGGAACTACAATGCAGGTGTCTATGAAATCCTAGTCCCAATAATACATAGATACACCTGAAAGTCAACTTCCCCTGAGTTCACACTTCTCGACAATTCCAAAAGAATTCACACCTGGTTAATAAAAGAGGCATTGAACTAATCACCACTTTTTTCAATGTCAGGAAACAGGCAAACCTCAGTGCCTGGAGAGTAGGAGTAACCCACTGGCAGCTGACTTGCCCCCCTTAGCTGGGCAGAAGGTACCCCAGCTGGTGAAGACAGTTTGCAGAGATGACAAAGCCTGGAACAAGCCTGATCCTAAACACTGGAGAGTGATCCCTGGTGCCAATAAAAATGCCACCATGGACTCGTTCTGTTTCCTCACCCAAAGAGAGAGGATACCTATTATTACCTCCTTTTCGGGTTGCCATGAGGAGCTGATGAGGGCATGTGGAGGTGTTGGTGAACGTCATTAATGGACTGCTTACTCCAGGGAGAGCCCTCAAGTGGAAGGAAGTCTTTTCAATGTCCCACTGCATCCTGTTGTACCAACAGCTACGCAATAGCTAAAACACGTTACTGCGCTGAGCTTACTGGTCTACTGCTCTCCTTCTGTAAGGGTACAGATACCTGAGAGCAGGGACCATGTTCATTAGCTCTACAATCCCAGTGCCTCGTACAGTTTAGACAAGCAAATAAGGGATACTTTTAATGAAGGAAACTGGCCAAAGGGGAGACAGAACAGGTGATTCAGACATTCATGCTCATAGGTGTATGTGTGTGCAGGAGCCAATACACACACCTCCACCGGCCCCAACAAGCTCACACTAAAGATGTATAATAAAGAAGGAAAGAGAAAAGCCCCAGTGTTAGCTCAAATAAGATTGTGAATATACTTGACTGTGAAAACATGAATGTTTCAACAAAACTAGGTAATAAGAAAAATCAATAAAACTGTCAGCACTGGCCAATTTCAACTGGATAAAAGAATAAAGTAATTGGTCCTAAAAGACAACTCTCTAAATTAATTTAGATGAATGGAAATACCCTTTTTTGGTTTTAAGCCAAATCACAGGGATATCAACAATAGTAAATGATTAAATTATAGGCTACTTTGACCCAGTATGATCTGAGCTACAAACATGAATTTCCCCAAAACAATCTAGTTGATAAGACACAGAAATGATGCAGAGCAAGACAACAAATACAGAGAATAACAAAGCCAGGAAATACAGGGCTCACTTCTTGACTAAAGATCTATTATAAACTTGCCCTTTCTATAAGCTTATATCTTCAATATGACTCTTCCTTCCTCAATTACTTCATTAGTAAAACAGGCACACAAGACAACAGAGAATACACATCTATGCTCGCATAACGGCAGAGGGGAAGAAGGCTTAGGAGTGATCCTAAGGAGGTCTGCTCTCCAAACACTCACGATTCAATTCCGTTTTTCATCTGCTAATGGTTGCCATTTGGTGTTGTTAACCGTGAAAGATTTATTTCAGAGGAACTGCTGTGCATGCACAGCCTATTTGGAAGGAAATGAGGGTTTCTCGGCTTATTTCTCTTCAAGTATTTCACCATTGTCTCTTTGTGGTATTATAAGCCCCCTGATGGGTGTTTGGTGCTTGCTATTGTCAAGCTGATCCTCTTTGTCTTATCTGGTCACTTCTAGGAACAAGCATTTATTCCATCAGGAGAAAAGATGGAGCCAAACATCTGGAGACTAAGGGGCCCATTCCCCGAGTCTGAGTGTCAGGAGCAAGTAGTCGTGCTGGCGACAGACTGTGTGGTACACATTACAAGATCAATGTTCTTGAACATCTGAATTTTGTTATTTTCACCCTTTTCAAGCACTGAGGCTGTCTCATGCTACTGGAGAATCCGACATGTCCATGCACGTCTAAGGAGACTGCGTGGGGAGTCAGACCAGCATCTCATTGCCTAAGGCACCTCATAGGAGGGAGACCTCACAGAAGGGAGACCTATCAGCATCTTGGAGCTGGTACCTGACTTTGAAATCCCCTGTTTGGGAAGGTCAGGGCTCTCTTTAACCTCTCCAGCAATGTATCTTATTGGAGACTGAACAGAACTTGAAAAAAGAAAGAGTGGGAGTGTCTGGGCTTAACGCCAGGACACTAGCTAGATAGGCTGGAGAGGATGAGGATGAGAGGTAGAGCGCTTACCATGGGACTACATAAAATTGCTAAGGGAGAAGAGAGAGAGAGAGAGAGAGAGAGAGAGAGAGAGAGAGAGAGAGAGAGAGAGAGAGAAAGAAATAGAAAGAGACAGAGACAGAGAGACAGAGACAGAGAGAGAGAGAAAGAGAGAAAGAGAGAGACAGAGAGACAGAGACAGAGACAGAGACAGAGAGAGTGTGCAGAAATTATCACAAAGGGATGCCTGAATCTGCACTTGACCTTCTAATCACCTAAGTCCCATGCTTACAAAATGTGCTCTGCTCAATGTCCCAGACT
This sequence comes from Rhinolophus hipposideros, assembly GCF_964194185.1. NCBI lineage: Eukaryota > Metazoa > Chordata > Mammalia > Chiroptera > Rhinolophidae > Rhinolophus > Rhinolophus hipposideros. The sequence continues at coordinate 45,916,773 of NC_138058.1, forward strand.
TGACCAAACTTGATCTAGAACATTTCTCCTTCTTTGGGGCCAAGATGAATGAGAGGCCTTGGCCACGAACCCACATCCTTCAACCTTCAAACACAGCTTAATCATTTAAGGCATTTCATTTTTTTGTTTGCAAAGCATGAAAATTTCTGTCTGCAACACTGATGGCTGTCTTTGCTGGAGAGCTCCTAGAGAACACAAACTGCATCTATGTAATTTATTGTGTCTATCCAGCCTTACCTAAACATAAGAGCATCAAAACTGTTTCTGACAGTGATGACATGACACTGTTTGCTCAGTGTGGCCTCCTCCCTTCTTCCCTATCCATCCAGGCTACCTATTTTTTCCTTTTCAGCCCAAGCCCTGCCTCTTCCTTGAAGTTTTTCTGAGTTAGTCCAGTCCCAATTTATTCCCATTTGGAGAACTCCTGGTAACAACCGATTGGGCACTCATTGTGAGACTGCCTGACATTGTTCTCTAATGCTTTTGTGCTACAAGTAATCTTAGGTTCCTAATTCAATTGCAAACTTCTTGAAGGCAAGACCATGTGTTCATATGAATGTCATCTGTCATTTTCCATTTACCTCCCCACTGCCCCTTCCCCAAATCTAGGACACGCACCAAACTGGGCACATTTACTAAACTGCATTGGGAACTATTGCTCATTTGAACAAATAGTTCGTTTTAACTTTCTCATAATCAGAAGGCATTCGATTAAATAATGCAGAATTTTGAAGGAAAAAGGTAGGATTCTTATCCACTGAAGCTTCAATGGGACTCTGGGATCCGAGAGATATTATTAGATAGAAACTGCCCACTGACTGAGGCAGTTTCCAGAATCCTCCCTCTCTATGTCAACCCTGAAGGAAGGGCTCTAATGCTTGCGAGGGCTATCAGGAAGATGATTAACCTGCTGAAATCTGAGTCACGTCTAGTTGTACATCAAGACTTGGTTATGGATTCACCTTACAGAGAGTCTGAGAAGGAGCTCATTTCTGAACTGAGACCAATGGTGTTTTCATTTCTCAGAGAGTAGAAAAGAAACCTATTTGTTTCTGAAAAGGACTGTCTGGGTCACCCTTGGATTTAAAACTAACAACTTCAGCTTTACAGTTCTGTAAAAAGCTTGCTGAAGAAAATAACTAAGAGTAAAACAAAGAAGAGAGGAGGTCTTTGCCAGGTTGGCAAACTCATGATGGGGCCATGATTTAGAATGGGGCACTGGGTTGTAACCTGGGTTCTGGACCCAAATGGACCGTGTGATCCACATTGTGGCTTTGGGTACATCGCTTGACCTCTTGCGCTACCATCTCCTACATGGAGGTCATACTGTCAGGCGCTGGCTCTACACACATTATTATCCAGGATGGACCGAAGCTGCTTCGATCACGTCTGTCTCTCTGTGCAACTTGAACAAAGTCCAAAAGAGAACTGAAAAGATGAGTTGAGATTTCTAAACTATCCCTTCAGAAAGGTTATTGGGGATTTGATTGATTCAGCCTGAAGAAGAGGGATTTAATAATGGTCTTCAAATAGACGCAGGGCTTTTTTTACCCAGGGCCAGTGAGAGTATGGGGACCACATGTTCTCAGTCTGCACTGAGCAGGCAGGCCAAAGCCCAGGCCCCGACAAGGAGGATTTCTGACATTAAAGGCCAGAGGACACAACAAGCTCGAGAATATCCTTTTGGGAAATACTTCATTGGGGGAAGTGTGGGGAAGAGCAAATGAGAGAGGGAGGGAGGGATGGAGGGAGGGAGGGAGAGAGAGGGAGAGAGAGAGACAATGGGCTAAAACTATGGCAAGATCTGAACTCTGCAGAAAGCAATGTCATAGCCATGGCCAGATATATTAGTCTATAGATACCTCTTTGTCACCTTGCTATGGTCTTGGACTTTTTGGACATGTACACCCGGGAATCCAAAACCTGTCCTCAAACTATTCCTCTGAATGTTTTCTCTGTTTCTCTGACCCGGCCTGCTGCTCCTTCAAGGGCACTGGGTTAGAGCTACCCCCACCTCCCTGCCCTCAGGTCTCCAGGGCCTTAGGATGTTTACTAAGCATCACCCATTCAAGGGCACTGGACCAAGGCACCATTCTTACAGCTATCGTATCATAGTGCCTATCCGAGGTACTATTATCCCCATTTACGGATGAGAAATCGGAAGCTCTAAACTAGTAAGCCCTAGAGCCAGGATTGAAACCCAGGACTGATGGCCTCCTAGGTTGTTTCCACTCTATCAGCTGCCAGTCCCAGAGAGCAGACTTTCTGCTGTTCGTGGCTCCAGAAAGAAGCACAGAGGGCTGGATCCTGCCCCCTGCCCCTCATCTTCTGCTTCCACAATATACGGTCACTCCAGGACCTGACTGAACTGCATTGTTTGTGCTGCATGTGTTGTAAAAAACCTTCAAATTATTTTGTATCTTCTGCATCTTAGTGGAGAAACAGCTTGGTGATCCAAATATACCAGTGAGGCCTGCTTCTTGTTCTTTCTATTGTTGGTTTAGACACTGAAGAACTCTCCCAGGTGGATATTACACCTAGACGGAAGGCAGAGGAAGAAGAGCCTGGAAAGCCCAGGTCAGATTGATTGCCCCTCCTCTGGGAGCCTGTAAATCATGGAGCATTGTCACATTATTATAAAGAATAGAAATAATATACAAATGATGTCACAACAAAGGAAGAAGTACTAACTAATGTGCACAGCAGGAAATAATAGTCTGCACATTGGAGAATTACGTTGCTGTGTATGCTTCTGTTACCTGGGATATTTATGCTCTGATTTATACAGTCTCTGGTGAGCCTGTCGTGCCCTGTTTCCCAGGAAAACAGATGGTCCTTACTTAGGATAACAGCAAAGCACTAAGAGGTGCCTGAGATCGGAGGGTCACACAGGAGCATTCCAAGGTTTGCTACTTGAGATGATGTAGAGAAAGTGCCTCACACAGTACCTGTCAGAAAGAGTCCCTTTCTTTTAACCCCTCTGTCTGCTACAGATACCAGCCAGCCCTCAGCCTTGAGCTCTGATAGCCGTCTATTCAAATTATACCAAAGGACAAAATCACATGACCGGAGATGACCTTAACTGTCATCCAGCCTGACCCCTTACATCTGGGGTTAGGTCTCCTGGTTTAGTTAAAGCACACACTGGTCAAATCCCATTATGGTGAACTGCACAGGACGTGCAAGCACTGGAATTTTATTAGACAGTTAGAAATCACATTAGCTCTGGCTCGAGCAGACGTCAACGTCCAGGCTTTCTACAGTGTGTTAGGAAAAAAAAAAAAAAAAGTTCTTTGGCACATCCTAGAAGAGGAGGTGTATTCACACAGTCTCACCCCCGCACCTTTCTCTGAACTCGCTGGTATTTGCACATGTTGTAAACTTTGTGCAATTTCTATGAATATATTTTTTTCCATTGAAGGGACTGGAGTGTTTGAAGAGAGGCTTGATGCGGAATAATAGAGTAGTGAAAATGTCAGTTATGCCTCATTTCAACTCTCTTTTCAACCTTCCGTGGAATACAAAGGTAGGTACTTTCGCTAAAGAAAGGACGTAGTTTGTGGAACCTAGCTATGACAATCTTTTTTGCACTGGACCCTTCTCATACAGCCTAGGTAACAAATGTGTTGGCTACGCATTCTCCACTCCTCTCCTTGCCCTCCCAACCCTTCCAAAAACAAAACCGCCTCTGGGTCAGGAGCCCTCAAAGTCCCAGCAGCAGGACAGAGAGAACAGATGTGGAGAACACAGAGAACAAGAAGATCAGCTTCTAGGAGGGCTTGCTGGAAGTCCTACCCACCATCCAGGGAAAGAATCCCAAATCCAGCAACAGCAAGGGGAAAAAAGAGTAGAAAAAGTTCTCCTTTTCTTCAGAGCAACACATGCTAGCACTTTACAGAGTCTGGCATGCATCAGCATTTCTGAAGTAAACTCTATTTTCTTTAGATGAAAGAGATTTTTTTTTTTAAAAAAGGAGACTAAGAATTCAGCCCAGTGAAAATTGCTTTGGCCATTCACATGCAATAAGCCATAGAAGCAAGAAGAAAAAAAATCAATTGCTTTTGATTTATTTACTCATTCATTTGTCCATATCCTTTCTCTCTAATGTAAAAATGGACGTCTTCTATAATTTTGCAAGTCGTTAATCTTTTCAACGAAAAAAAGAATCCAAGCCTCCCATTGGTTGCCCGGCATCTTGGCACAGGAAATACATATTTAATTAATTATCCCTTTGTATATTGACTATGTAAAGAAAAAAAGGGGATTGATTTTGCTCATCAAATGTTTCTCCAGCATCTACAATTAGGAGGCCACTGTAATACAGGAACACGTCGGAGATATAACGGGTTCCGTTCCAGACCACCACAATAAAGTGAGAATCACAATAAAGTGAGTCGGAATCTTTTCGCTGATAGATGGTCTTGCCTTCAGTTTGTAAAAAATGCAATATATGAGAAGCACAAGACAGCAAAGCTCAATGAAACAAGGTCTGCTTCTATAGTTGACACTTGAAGAAAGTGGGGTTAGGGGCACTGACCACTTATATGGTCAAAAATCCCCTTCACATATGTGGCACCCAATTGCAGACTGAAAATATGTACTTTTTCTTTTTCAGTATTTTTTTTTAATTTTTTTATTGGGGAATAGTGTGTTCTTCCAGGACCCATCAGCTCTAAGTCAAGTCATTGTTTTCAATCTAGTTGTGGAGGGCGCAGTTCACTGGCCCATGTGGGACTTGAACTGGCAACCTTGATGTTATGAGCACTGCGCTCTAATTAACCGAGCCAAGCAGCCGCCCAATGGCAGCTCAGCTCCAAGTCAAGCCGTTGTTTTCACTCTTAGCTGTGAAGGGCGCAGCTCACTGGCCCATGTGGGAATCGAACCGGTGACAATGGTGTTATGAGCACTGCACTCTAACCAACTGAGCCAACTGGCTGCCCGAAAATATGTGCTTTTACGTCTGGTGAGATTTGGATCACGCGCTGCTGAAAGCAATGCTTCACGTTACTGGCTGCTTTATTTCTTAATCTGGGTGGTTGGTACACTTGTGCTTGGTTTATTATTATTCTTCAGTCCCTTTTGTATGTCTTAAATATTTCATACTAAAGATTGCTAAATCCCCAAATCTTCTACAACAGATTCTATTCTGGGCTGTTCTGAGCTGAGAACAGAGAAGCAAAGTTGGAAACATCAAAATGTAATTTGCAACAAAGAACAAAAAATGTAGGAGGCCAATTTTGGAAGGATGTTTAAAGTTTTAAACCCATGCCAAATAATTGCAATCTATTCAAAGAGAACCAAATTCTTTTATGAGCGTCCTGTACACACAATTATTGAACACCTATTGAAACTGGGTAATAAATCAGGCAAATGAAAATCATCAGGCACCATTGTCAAGTGCATCATTTGAGCCCTTCCTTTGAATTTGCTTACATAATCTCTGCTCCCATTGAACCTTAAACTAGAGCTTCCTCCCTAAAGCAGAGGGGACCGTGTGACTTTGTGCTTGTGATCCCCAATATGCTGGAAGATGCCGTGAAAGGCCGCGTCTGCTAGCCGGGTCCTGAGGGAGCTGTTTGTCCTTCCCTTTGGGCCACAGCCCCTAAACCCCATTTTTTTTCTCATTGGCGAGAGGAAACTGCCTTGGTCTTCTGATCTTTCTGCCATGATATTAAAACCAACTGTTCTGTCCCCCTGCCCACGAAAGAGGAAAAAACAGTCCCAATAACTAAATTTCAGTCCTCATTCCTAACTTTCCTAGAGCCCAAGTCTGCCACCACCTCCCTGATCCTGTGTGGACAAGGTTTATTATCTGGTCTTCCCCTTTCCCCTGGCTGCTGAGGCCTCACAACCCAGAAAGTGCTTACCAGTAATACGTGGACAAAGACAGGATCAAGAGAAGAGGGTGTATGAAGAAGAAAGAAGAAAAACCCAACTATCTGAGAACATCTAGACCCTGTGTCATCAGCCAGCGGGGGTGGATGTTCCCTTACCATTCATTATTACTCTTTAAGATCAGGGCTTGGCCCTATGTGAGGGACTGGCTAAAAAATGATAATAATTATTAAAATAATTTTAAAAAATAACACTTCTATAAAAGCTCCAAAGAAATAAGATTCTGACATTTGATACCTTATTTGTTGCGTGTCTGAATACCATTAGACCAACTGCTTTTACTTCCTTCCCATCACACACACCCAAACCCCACAGGAGCCTCCAGGGAGAGGCTGGAACTCTGCTGAAGCCTGCCTGGTGCACCAGCAGGCAGGAGCGTCGGTGTTACTGGCCTCACGTTGTAAGTCAAAAATCCTCCCTCTTGCTCCACCAAAGTTAACAGATGGTTTGTCCCTATTGGAACACAGCATCTTCAAAATACCCTTTTTCCTTTAAAGTGTGCCAATTCATTAAATGTCACTATCAAACATCCCAGCTAAGGAAGGAAGGGAGAAACTGGAAGACAAAGGGTCAATAGAAGAGAACAAGGATGAGAGGTCACGCTCTCCTACCTTCACCCGACGACCCTGAAAGGTCGATGATCACATATACTCTGCCTTCTGGCTCCAGATCAATCTGCAATTAAGAAAATGACAGTGACTCTGTTAGTGCATTGTGGGGGCACCCCAAGAGTTCCGTGACATTTCCACCCCAAATGGCGAAAACCTATAGTCACAGCTCCATTCAATTAATCAACCTACGGAGTGTCAAGCGCTCGGTGAACTTGGAACGAAGTAGAGTCTGCATTTATGGACTGTCTGCAACGTCCTGGATACAGTTCTAGGAGGTCCAATGCATACCCAACAGGGAGTTCATCCCAGCGATTCTCAACTGGAAGTGATTTTGCTGCACAAAGGAAACACTGGCACAGGGGACACTGACACAGGGGACATTTAGGGAACACAAAAACATCTGGAGACATTTTTGTCATTACTGGAGAGGGAATGGTGCTACTGGCATCTAATAGATGGAGGCCAGGGATACTGCTAAATATTCTACAGCACACAGGACAGGACAATCCCCGCAACAAAGAATGATCCAGCCCCAAATGCAATAGTGTCAAAGTTGAGAAACTCTGTGTTATCTCATTTTACCGATAAGGAAAGTTTCAAGGTAACTGGCAATGCTGAGATTCTGCCAACATGGTCTAAAGAAACCTATGTTCTTTATACTGTACAAACTGCTCACTGGGGAAATAAGAGAAGCATAAGACACTATTCCTGCTCTTAAGGTATTAAAAAAAAAAACCCAAAACAAAACAAAACAAAAAACCAGAGAATAATGCTGACCCCAGCTTAATGATGAGGGAAAGAAAATAACTAATAGAGTCTGGTGCGCCTGAAATCAGTGTAGAAGAGCAGTCTGGGAAGACATCATGAAGGCAAGAAAGGGAAGCCTTCAAGGTGGAGGAAACCGCATAAGCAAAGCCTGAGACCATGCGTGGTCTGAACATGCTGTGTGAGACTGAAGAAGCCCTGTGCTCAGGCTGTGTGCCGGCACATGCGTTTCGCAAACCTCAGATCCTACCAGGGTTTTAAAGGGAGAGGCAATAACACTCAGGTCTTACCACTGACCTTCACCCACTTTCACTTCCTCCCCCGACCTCCAAATCCAGCTAACTGCTTCTATACAGAACCAGGCTGATAAAATCATACGAGGGGAGATAAGTCAGAGGGGCTAGGCCTCTTGTAGTTGAGACATCTTCGCAAGGTCTGACCCATCCTTACTGAACCGGTGTCCTCCATGAGAGAGAGGAGTAACTCTAGAAGCTCTGGATCACCAAGTGGCTGGCCCTGGTAGCCTACTCCCACACGCACAATCCCATCTGTCTACACAGGACTTTAATTGGCTTATACGTGCCAGGCTTGTCTCCCCCACAAGCTGTGAATTTCTTGAGGGCAGGAAACACTCACTACCCTCCTTTTCTTTTTCATTGTCCCCAGAAAAGAGCAGGAACACACTTAGCAAGCACTACTTAGGAAGGGTCATTGTGGTGAATACCGGGCTTCTTCAAGGTCAAGGTCAATTATCACCTCCTCTCTGAAGCCTTTCCAGATAGTCCCAGTCAGAATTAATTACCTCCTTATGTGTGTTCCCACGGTACACATGCATATCTTAGCTATGGCTCCTATTAAACTGCGCTCTATGATCCATATGTCTATCTCCTCTGCTAGACAGAAAGTATGAGAATCCTATTTGCAACCCGAATGCTTAGCTCACTGTCTGTTTGTCAGGAGACACCCAATAAACATTTGAGGAAGTGGGAAAAGGCTCCAGGCTCAGAACTTCCAGAGCCTATTCTGGGATCATTTGCCCGTCCAAGGCCCTGTCCCCTGGAAAGGAGGCAGGCAGGTGATATGTACCAGTGACATTCAAACGAGGTGAGAGGGAAAAAGAGGCAGCTGGGCCATGAGCACCATATATTCCCTGTGAGGTAAAAAACTCAGCTTGAACGGATATTCTCCAGGTTTCTCTCCCAACAGCTCACTCCACTCACAGTCTAGGTTCCCCGAGCCATTCATGAGCCCCCTCTATTTCCAGACTCAGCCTTTCATGGTTGAGAGTGCTTAAGGTTTCCCTCAGAGCTTCACTTTCATCAACAGGGGTCTCCAGTGCCTCCTAGGGGAGGCCCTTGGTGACATTTCAGGTGCTCGGTCAGGGCAGGGAGCGAGGGGTGCAGGGAGCACTCAGGTTGCCACACAGAAGCCATTCACCTAGGATCTTGAGCCTGAAATCCAAATGGGGACCAAATCATAAACTGGTGATGCCAGGAGATGACTTTCCCCATTCTTCCACCCCAAGAGTCTCTGATTTTAGGTTTCTGGGTAAAGAAAATGTTCCCCAGCCCCTCGCCACTAGTACTGCCCCTCTGCGGCCCCACGCCGCCACAAGGATAACCCGGCCCCTGCACTGAATTACAAACAGGAAAACCAACAGTCGGCTCTACGGATCAGAGCCAAACCAGAATCCTATCCCTGCCACATTTCAAAAATATCAGGGGCCCCCTTGTCCAAAAGCATGGAATTTAAATAATGTATGCCTTTTAGAGATTAGATCACCCCTATTAAACCCTGCCGGCAAAATGAAACGCTTTCTCATAGCCTCTAAGTCAGAGATTTCCCACGACTGCGGACTTCATTGGAAAAGTATAATGCTATCTGTGAAAAGTAGGGAGGAGACAGCAAAGGAATGAGACGGGCTGCGAGGCCGATCCGAAGGCAGGCAGCGTGCCTATCTTTGCAAAATGGGAGTGAGAACTCGTGTCGGGAGGACAGGTCATTGACGATAAAATGTATTAGGATATTAACATTCAAGATAGCCATCAGGAACCATTTTAGCGTCCACTGCTGCTTCAATGCCGATGCACTGCATTTCCAAACAGAAAAATAGAAATTAAGCTATTCCACATGCCAAAAGCAACAGAGAGCTTTGCAGCCTGGGCAGATGGCCGTGGAGCACTGGCAGAGCCCCAGCCAGCCAAGTGAGGAGGCTTTGAGAATTCATCTAGGGTGGTGCAACTTTACCGTGGATGACTAGAGGGGTTATCAGCACAAAAGGTGGTGGAGTGTGGTGGAACTTCAGAGCCAAACTGGTTTAATCACAGATTCTGTTCACAGTCACAAGGCCTGGATAATGAAGCTACAGAGATGCCCAACCGTGCACAGCCTCTGCAAACTGTCTGTGGGCAACACCACCAGGCAGCTGGCACCACATGAAAGCAGGCCTCCTCCCTCCTCCTAACCATTCCCAGGGTTAGCTCTAAGCTCCTTTTCCGGAGCTCCAGGTCCCTCCTCATTCTCCCAGATGCAACCCGATTTATCAAATCTCCTTGAACCTCATGCTTTTACTTGATGAGTCTTCCTAGCTACTGTCTCTGTTTCTTTGATTATGATTCTCTTTCAAGATTCTCTTTCAAGCTCCAGTGTCGTTGGCTACCCCTTTAGCTGAGGCCAGAAGCAAAGCAAGAGAACATTGAGAGAGACAAATACAGCCTTTGGAGTCAGACCAGGGCCGGATTCCAAATTTGTCACTTACCAACTCAGGCAATTATCTACTCCCCCTGAGCCTCTGCCTCAATCTGTTCATCTGTGAAATGGGTTGTTGTGAAAACTCTATGAGAGATACATGCAAAGCTCTTGGCACTTAGGAGGTAGTCAGTGGTGGTGAACAGTGGACTTACTGGCTCTGTGGCCTGAAGCAAGCAACTACGATTTCTAAGGCTCAGAATGCTCCTCTGTGAAATGAAGTAAATGCTATAGGTCCTGTGTCATTTGGGCTGTCATGATGTTAAATGAGATAATCTAGGGAAAGTGGTTAGCATGGTGCCTGGCGTGAAATCCTCAGTTGTCATTGACAACAATTGTTGTCATTGTTGTTATTAAAACGCCAAGTCTTCAAATCTGCCACTGACTCCAACATTCTTTCTACTATATCAAGCTTCCCTCCACAGAAAAGACATTTTCTTGCCCAAAGTTGATATTATGACATGTTCTTCAAGGACATCTGATCACTTGACAGATGTCATCTGTTGTTGTGAATATCAAATAAAGAACTAAGGTTAGGGTCTTGTACCCAGCACAGGGGAACCCCAGAGCAAGAAAGGCTCTAACCCTCGTCCTCAGAGGGCTATGAGCTGCTCATGAGAGGAGAAGGAAAGGGTGACCATGTATTGTGTGAACGCTGCTGAGCCTCAGACACTGTGCTTGGTGCTTTACCTGCATTAGTTCATTTAGTCTAGACGGCCAGCAACATGACCTACTTTTCTGATGGAAAAACTTGGGCTGAGATTTTGAAGCCAAACTCTCACTCAGGGCTGCCTGGAACACGCAGGAGAAATGACTTTTATGGAGCTCTCATCTCAAGCCCTGCTTCACCCTCGAAGCCTTCTCGGACAACCCCGTCCCAGGATTCTCTTTCTGCTACGCCTCTGTGGGTTCATTTTCCTTCTCAGGTGCAACTGACTGGCTTTCCAGCCCTGCTGGTTTAAGGCAGAGCAATGCTTCCCTTACTTTGCCCTGACCCCCCACTCCCCACCCAGACCTTGGGGAAGGTATGGGCATAAACAGAGCTCCACTCCTTTGAGTTAAAGGAACGCAATGGGAAAAGAGCCGAAACCATCCATGGACCCATGAAAAAAGAAATCTCCGAAAAGCAAAAAGACTCACAGGCACTTTTTTGGGGGTGGTGCCTAACCATTCACAAAGCCCTTCCCACACACTATTTCATGTATTCCTCACAATTAACCTGTAACATAGCAAGTATTATTAGCACCATTGTATGTATGACAACAGTGAGGTTAAGAGGTGGCCAAAACAGCCCAATTAGTGAGAACATTCCACTGCCCAACTCCAGGGGGCACCAATAACAAGGTCGTCTCTCAGTGAGTCCCCTGGAGCTGAGCAGCCCTGAGCTGAGTGGCCGAGTCAGACCTTGTACCCTCAACTCTTGACTCTCAGTCCAATATTCCTGCTACCACACCACAATTTCCAGTGAGAACCCTGACCACTCGGCTAGCACCTCACCAACGATGCAGCATGGGGCACCCCGCTTATGTGTTACTGCTCCATGTCACTGTGACTCACAGGCAGCTGCATGCCTGTGTTTGGGGTCAGTCAAGTTCAAGGCAAAGAGGTCAGAAATTCAGACAAGCTTCCTCCTAACCATAGGCTCAACTTTCGCCGGAGACCTCTAGTCAACAGAACAACCCGCAAAATTGGGAACAGCCCCCAATTTGAGTTTCACTTCCTTTTCCATCTGTTGTCAGACACTAGGGCCTAGAAAGAAGCAAAATGTAGAGAGTGGGTCAGAAAAAGATGAATCCAGAAAGGATGAGAAGGAGGAAGAGAGGCTTGCACTACCCACGTTGTGCCAATTAAGTCTTAAATAATAGACTTTCCTTTTTACTTAGAAAGGGTGGGGAGTGAGGAAGGAGGAGGTGTAGGGGAGAAGAGGAGAGAAGAATCAGGGTTTTTTCCCAGAGCAGAGGACCCCCTGCCCAAGTCCTACACCCTCTCTATCGCTGGCCATTCTCCTCTGGAGGCATCTTGGGCACAGTGTGGGCCCCAGAGGTGTCTGGCATGGAAGAGGCAGGCCAGATAGAGCAGGAGACTGTCACAGAGCAGATGTCCTCCTAGTAGCTTCTGCTTTTGGAAAGCACAAGATATTGAGGCACTGCAGTGGGCAACTCTTGAGCAGCTGCTGGGTGCAGATTTTGAAGATAACCACTAATTAAATTAAAAACTCATCATTTGAAGGGACGTATGCTACTAGCCCTATGGATAGAGTGCGTCAATGGGTTGAAAAGCAGAGGTGCACACGTAATCAAATATTTTAAGGGTTCTACTCTAACAGGCTTCCAATAGCACTGACTTTCATAAAATAAGGGGAGTGGATTTTTTTTTTCCAAACACCTTCCACAGCAGTGCAAAAATATTACGCAGGCTTTTGTGTACATTCCTGCAGGGCAGAACCCTTTCTGTCCAACACATGGGAGGGATCTAATACATTTTTATACATGTTGGCTCAATGGTTGTATGGCCTGCTTTTAAACCGGATCGGCTCAAATGAATTACAGAGATGATTTACTTGGGAAGCCATCAGCCTGTACACAAATGTTCCTAGCAGCTTCATTTATAACAGCTAAATACTGGAGACAACTCAAATGTCCAACAATAGGTCAATGAATATGTGAACCACGCTCTATCCACATGATGGGATCTTACTTACCATTAAAGAAGGGACTACTGATATGTGCGACAAAACGGATGCTATGGGAAGGAAACAAACAAGAGAGTACAGACTGTACCATTCCACTTACATGATGTTCTAGAACAGGCAAAACTAATCTATATTGACAAAAAACATACCTCCTGGAGGTGGAGGTGGGAACTGAATGCTGAGATGCACAGAAGACCATTGAATGATTTTGCCAGTATTGTATTTTGAAGTATATATTCAATTTAAAAAAAAAAAAAAAAAACAAGCATGGAAGAAGTTTTGGGGAAAACAGACATTTTCTATACGTTGATTGGGTGCTGGTTACCTTTGTCACTGCGTCAAGACATACACTTAAAATAGATGCATTGTTTTGCATGTAAATTATACCTCAATGAAGTTGTTTTTTAAAAAGGAAAAAAGGAAGTCATCATTTCACATAAGGATTGCTCCACAATTTTCCTTTTAACTAACAAATCATCTTCCTACCCCTGGGGCATGTAAAATGTCATATTCCAGTTTTAAAAATAAAAGGATTCATTCAGAGTTCTTCAAGAGCACGTCTGTCACACAACATAATGCACACCTACCTGTTTAGGCACAAGGTACATACCCACCCACGTGTGCAAAGCACACTCAGAGACACAGCCACCTTCTTCTGTCTTTTGTGATCAAAATATGATAACAGCGGGAAAAGCATCCCAAATGTAGGTTCGAGAGCCTGCTGAATTATTTAGATCTGTCCTTGTGTGTGTGGATCTCAATTTCCTCATATGTAAGACAAGACAAGTACACCGAATGTTCTAAAACGGCTTTTAATGACCTTAAGGGTCTAAATATCCATGAATATAAGGGGACTTCTTAAATAAATTATGGTATACTTGTAGATCACTAAGCAAGCCCTAAGACAAAGAATAAAAAGATCTAAATGTACTGATTGACATGAAACTATCTCTGAGATATACGAAGTGGGGAATAAAAGCAAGGTGCAGTGTGTTTACTACGCTAGACTACCACGTGAATAAAATGGGTGTGTATATGAGTGTACATGTACATACGGGCGCGCGCGCGCGCACACACACACACACACACTCATACTCTTTCACACACTTGTTACCCATAGGTTATCTCTAGAAGGAGTCTTAGTCAAAAGGAAACGGATTGCCTCAGGATTAGGGGAACAGAAATCAGGTAAGGGAGCTTATTTTTCACTCTACGGTGTTTTGAACCATTTGATTTTTTAAATTGTGTTCTTGAGTTAGCTTGTCTGTTACAAAATTTAAGTCAGTGCCTTTTTGCTAACTATTTCTAACCTCCAACCCCCCAGAGAGCAGCTTGCTTCAGCTACCAGACACATCTTAAATAAATGTCCTTCAAAACTGGCTGACAGAGTGCTTTCCCATCCCCCGGAAACCAACTGAGCAGCAGCCACCTCCTCTGTGTGATACTCCTGTCGGCGGGACAGGAGGCCTATGTCACAGATCCTAGCTCTCCACAGGCCACAAATGGAGTCAATGCAAGTTAGCACCTGCTTCCTCTTTTCAGCAGGCTCAGAAATAGACCCTGAGAGCTGGCGCCCTCTGATGACAGAGGTGGCTAAAAACAAATAACTCTGGGTGTATGCAAATGCTTTCCTGCACTGAGAAAACATCCAAAGGTGCCAAACCTAATATTGAGAGCAGGTAATGGTCTGCAAAGCATTGCCCGGTCACAGTATACTTTTTCTATCTTCTTTCGGGAAAATGGCAGTGTGTGACTGTATATCCTATCTAAGAGATGTCGGGTACAAACAGCAGGACATGTAGCCACTGACCCCCAGTGTTCTGAAGTGAAAAATACCCACTACCAATCTCCACTTTGCATTTTGCTTTGCAATGGTCTCTCTCAAGCAGTGTATTTGCATGTGTGTGTTTTTTTTCTACATTTCCTATTTTTTACACTAAGCCAACACATTGCAGTGATTCAGAGTAAAGGCTCTGAAGCTGGCCTACTTGGGTTTAAATCCCAGTGACAAGCTGTGTGGCCCTTGCTTTCATTTCCTCATCTATAAATGGAGAATGTCAGTGGCACCTGCCTCATAGTGTTGTTGGAAGGATTAAATGAGATGGTTTAATTTAAGCACTTGGAGCTGTGCCTCGCACACAACTAGCATCCCATAAATGTAAGCTGTCTGGTGATTATAGCTATTTCCCACTTAGACTGCAAGCAACTCTAGGGCAGAACCATGTGCTCCTTTTGGGGGTTCTGCAGTTCCTGATTGATGGCTGGGTACAAAGCAGGTAATCCCTAGACACTCCACGTGAAACTGAATGGATCCACGTGGAACAGAGGCGAGTTCGGTTGGGAGCTCAGGATTGTGTAACCAGAAAAATCATCTTCAGATCAGGCACTTTTCTGTCTCTGTAATATTACAATGCAGCAGAACCTTTCATTAATGGCTTCTCACAAAGATGTTCAGGTCCTGACTCCCTTCAAAATGACATTATAAATGTCATTCGTCACTTTGTGCTCCTCAAGAAGAAAGACTGTTTTATTCTTAATAATACTCACAACTCTTGTGAACACCTTTTATTGAGCACTTTACTTGTGCTCTCTAGATGAGGGAGGCAATATCCTTATTCTTAAACATCTCAGGGATGAGAACACTGAGGATTAGGGATTTAAGTGGCTTGTCCATATTCTCACAGCTTCAAGAAGAGGAAGCAGCGCTCTCCAACTCCAGACCCGATGTCCTCTTCCTTGGGGCCTGGCATGCTGTTTAACAAATGGCCTGGGCTCAAGGAGATGGGGTGGAAAGAACACATTGTGAGCTGCTCAAGGAGCTCACACTATATGTGTGATGATAGAGCTTCTTCTTGGGCATAAGAACAATGAAAGTAATGCTCCTTCATGGTCCTGGAGCTCATAATTGAAGGTATACCTTCAAACCCACAGCAAAACAGCTGGGAGGTTCGGAAAATAAGATACAAATACAGTGCAGCATGCATAACTTTGGGCAATAAGTGCCCTCCTGGAAATCACTGTATGGTGATTTTATATATGTATCACATCCTATTTGCCACCACTTTTCATTCTATAATTGGAACTATGTCCTATGAGAAGAAACAGTTTTCTAAAAATCATAGAAGCATGAAATTTAAGAGTCATAATCCACTTAAGAACCACTTGGTTTAAATAAGCAAAGAAATAAAATTCAGGGTACATTTTTTTTCTTCTATTTTGCCTATCAAATTCACCAAAGTTGCTTTGGGGCTATGCACTGCTGTGTTACTTGCTTATGAAGAGACAAACAAATCTAAGTATCATAATGTGTTCGGTTTTAAAAAATAAAAATAAAAAACCACATGTGAATTTATAATGAGAAGCAACAGCCCACTGCCCCATGATTCCCCAGAGGGAGCCAATTTTAATCATTTCTATTTGGGTTTTTCTGGTGGTCATTGTCATGTCCCTAAATATAAAGTTTATGCCTCAATTTCTTGATTGCTTAGTTTAGACATTCCCTCTTGCCTTGCTGATGTGACACCTCCCTCCATTTCCCCCTCCACAAAATAATTATACATCACAGTTCTCAGCTCCTCCTCTGTTCTTCTCTCTAACAGCAAAAGGTAATCCAAATGTCAATTTCTTGATCTACTAGCTATAGACAATATCCCTTGACCCTCCACATTCTAACTAGAGGACATTAGTGCTTCCAGCCCTTCCCCTCCTCTGCCTGCTTCTCACCCCACCCCCTGTGCCTTTATTGTTAGACTATCAACACTGACAACCTAGCAGTGTTGTTCTCTAACTGTAGTTGAGTTACATGTTTTATGTATGCATTGTAAAATCTGAAAGCTAATTAACAGTGTTTACTTATTATGACTTTGTAAACGGTATTTATATACTTTCTTTTCCATGGGTCCAATGTGAGAACCCAAGTGCCACTCAATGGAGAAAAGAACTAGTATCAAATTCAAATGATTTTTTTTTCCACTCTACCAATTGTCTTTCTCAGATCTTCAAGTTTTTCCAGGGTCCTTTCTCTCAGGGTTGGCCTTTCTGGAGACCCCCCACTGTCCTTCTCTTCCCAATCTGGACTGATCTCTCCCTGGTCTGCTGCGTAAAGTACTGTCACGTCTTTTCACTGCTGTGCTGGGTGTACCTGCTGGTGCTGGAATCCATCATCTTCCTTGTTCTGGGTTATTCCCCTTGTTTTTGACAATAAAGTACATTCTAATGGAAATATTGATTAAGAGTGAGTGTGTAGAAAGCCAGCTTTCTAAGAATTCGCATGCCTGCCCTCACACATGATTGACAGTTTGACTGGATATAGAAATCTAGGTTCAAAAAAAAAATCATTATCAGAACTTACTTCTAACATAAACAATGACAATGGACTAATGTCAGCTTGATTTCTGTTGCTCAGTGGATAACTTTGTTTTGTTTTGACTCTCTGGAAGTTTGAAAATCTTTTCTTTATCTTTGGTGTTCTGAAATTTCACAATGATATGTCTTAGGGTGTGTGTGTTTGTTTGTTTGTTTGTTTGTTTTTGATTCGCTGTACTGCATGAAATTGAACTTGTGGGAGATACTCTTCTATTTGCTCTTTGCTATTGTCTTCTCCATTTTCTCTATGAAACTCCTATTATTCAGATGTTGGACCAACAGAAGTAATCCCAATGTCTCTTACTATTTGGTATATATTTCCATTTCTCTTTTTAGTCCATGTTCTCGATTTCCTTGACTTTATCTTACAATCCTTTCACTGAACTTTTATTTCTAACAATACTATGTTGAGTTCCGGAAACACTACCTATTTTTATGCATTCTTTCTCATAGCATCTTTTTCTTTTCCTGGCTTATGGATGAAATATATTTCTGTGGACACTGGCCCATCTGCCTTAGGGTTAGAGAGTGGGAGCCACCATTAGAGCAGGGGATCCCCACACCAGCCTTGGTATTTCTCACCAAACCATTGGACCTTTTTTTTTTATTATTTTCCTTTTTTTTTTTCTTTACACTTGGAGTTAGCGTCTGGCTCCAGGTCCTTCGGCTGTAAGAGTAGTAAACATACAGTTCCACATGCAGACCTCCAGGTCGTCACATACTTGTATTTTCAGCTCCATATCTCACTCCTGATCCCTGAGGTAAATAACGATAGTCTCCAAACCTGGAGCCCCCTTAGGGTTCTATGGAAGAGCTGGCTCTAGGCCAGGCTTCAGTACCTCTATTCTATTCCATCAGTTGCCACCCTGCCCTCTATTTTCATCCTCAGAAATTCACTGGAATAGCTTGATGATCCCTTCTTTCTGCTTACTTGGTGTTAGAAAATGTTATCTCCCCCAACACACACACACAATTTTTTTCCTTTTCTATTACTTAGATTGGGTCTTGGGTAGGCAAAGAAACAAACACATTTGCCCTAAGACCACCTTGAATGGAAAATTTAAAAAAAAAAACACAAAAACTTGTTATCTTAAACGGTATTATCCAGTGCTGGTGAGAGAGGGGAGAAATAGGCCCTCTGACATACTGCTTGATGACCTGTAAATTAGCACAAAATTTGCAGAGTGGTTTGGCGTCATATAACAAAAATCCTTTGACCTAGTAATATTTTTTTGGGGGGGGAATTTATCCCAAATCACACATGTGCAAAACAATTTCAATACAAAGATGATCATTACAGCATTTTTAAAGAGTGTAAAATTAGAAATTAAGTGTCCAATAATAGCAAACTATTTAAATAAATTGTGGCGTATTCAAATCATTAAATACCGTGCCATAGTGAAAAAAAAGCTTGTAGAATTATGCTTAATGATATGGAAAGATATTCAAAATATGGCATTAAGTGGAGGAAAAAAGAGATTATAGAGGAATATAGATTTTATAATCCAATTTTGTAAAAATAAAATGTATATGGGTGGGTACATACAGAAAAGGGAAAAAAGGTTATCTATGGGGGAGTGGAATAATGTGATTTTTTTCTTTGTGCATATCCACAGTTCTCTAAACTTTGTACTTTCCTTCTACTTTCTATTTTAACTTGTGATTTAAAAAGAAAATCAAAGAATACATCTGTTGTTGCTTGAAGAAAAACATTATGTAGCTCAATTCCCTCATTTACAGTTAAGGAAACTGAGGCACAGTGAGCAGTAAGGTTAAGCAATCTATTCAGGCATCTGAGAAAATGACCCAGAGCTGACGTCCCAGGCCTTACAAAATGAGCAGGCAAATGCAGCTGGACACGCAAATTAGACCTACGTATGCTATGCCCACACCAACATCTGAACTAGGAGGGAAGGTACTTTCTGCAGCACGTAACAAAGGGGATGTGTATACAGTTCAAGCTCTGAATGTCAGAATATTTCCGTAATCCACGGCTGTGTATCACAGATATGAGATTTCTATATAATATTCTGGACAAGCACAAAAAAGAGCTACATCACATGTATATTGTGTTATAAACCATATTAAAGAGATTCTATGAACTCACTCCGACATTGAGGACAGTTTAACTACAATCATTAGTTAACTACAATCACTAGTTAATTAAGGGAAGCAGGGCTTGAAATAAAAAGAAGACATAAACCACTCCCCAAGCACAAAGAAAGTCCTCAGCCTTTCAAAGATGTCAAAGAAAAATCGAGTTTGAAACTTTCAAATCTCTCCTTATAAGAGTCCACGCTTTGTTTATTGCCCAGAGTAGATGTAACCGGAAGCTAATTTTATAGTTCATAGATCTTTTCTAAGGTGAATCTTTTGTTGGTTTTCATTTAGAGAATTTCATGCCTTGGTTGCAAGAAGGGAGGTTTCAAAGTTTGGGTCTGGTGACTATGAGTTAAATTTTCTATTAATTTATCATGGAAAGCCTTCCCGATACTCACCAGCCCTGCAGATTTCTGGGAGGATGACAGAAGTATAACAGGCATAGGGAAGGGATAGGGCAGGACTGGCCTTTGCCAGGAGTAGACGGAGATGGGTATGACTGGAGCAGAGGGGAGGAGAAGTGGGAGACGTGGTCAGAGAGGCAGAGTGCAGTTAGTATTCGGGCTCTGGCTCTGAGCCGATGGGGAGCCAGAGGAGAGTTGGAGCAGAGTAGTGACTTGCTGTGACTTATACTTTGAAAGGCTCACTCTGGCTACTGTGTGGAGAACAAACCTTAGGCAGACATGAGGAAGCACAAAGGCCACTTAGGAGGCTATTACAATAACCCACATGAGAGTTGGAGGCTATCATAATAGTCCAGGTGAAAAATGGTGGTGGTTAGGAAGGGTTGGGCGTAGTGGAGGTGATGGGAAATGGTCAGAGTCTGAAGATGTTTTCAAGGCAGAGAGAAAAGGATTGCTGATGGATGAGATGCATTGTGTGAGATAAAGAAAGGGCTCAAGGCTAGCATGGAGACTTCTGGTCTGAGCAAAACATAGAGCTACCCTTAGCTGAGCAACAGACTGTGAGTGGAGCAGTGGGAGTGGGGCATCAGGAGCAGAGTTTGGACAGACTCAGTTGGAGACAACTCTGAGACAGCCAGAGATAACTGGATATACGAACCTGAAGTTCAGGAGAAAGGTCCAAGCTTAAGATCTGAATTCGGTAGTCACCAGCAAACAGATGGGACACATTCAAAATACCTGACCCATGATTCTGACGTCCAAAAACCTCTAAAAGCTGGGCTTTTTTTTTTTTTTTGCAATTTGGGTCAAAATCATTTGGCAACAAACCCTGACCCAATCTGACCCAAGGCTATTTATTGTCTATATTTATTCCACTTAGTGTGAATTTATACAATTTATACAGTTGTGTTATAGAAATATTAATTTGTTTCGCCATAAAGGGCCACCCAAGAATCTGCTGAGAGGTATTATGTAATATTCGGAGTATATATTATATTCACCTTCTAGAATCAAAAAGTCTGAATTTCTAAAATCTGGCCCTAAGGGTTTTGGATAAGGGACATAGATCTGTAGTTTGAGCCATGAGACTGGAGGGCTGAGAACTGATCCCAGGAGCCCTCCAACATATAGAGCTTGGGACAACAAGAGGCCTGCACAGATATCTGAAAAGACCTTGACACAGAGGCCTGACCTCTACCACCCTGGGTGGGGTCCACTTTGACTTCCCTCCACACCAGCACGACCAAACATACACACTCGGCACAGACATGTGGCTTATAAAAGCTGCGCGTTTTTTGTTTGTTTGTTTGTTTTGAACTTTCTATATGTCTTCAAAAGAGACAGCAAAAGCACTCTCTCTCTCTCTCTCTCTCACTCACACTCACACACACACACACACAGAGCAGTTTTTATTAAGTCTGTTGTAACACTGACTTCATGCATTGCTGAACTAACTCCCTGCACTTGTTGCAAAGTGGGGTTTGTGTGATGAGATAAAAATGTAGAAAAACTGAAATAATGCTTGAAGGTGGCATAAAGACATTTCCTGTTTCTGGGAAGGCGCTGTGTGCCTGCTACTGTTGCTCTAATCGATTGTGTGTCCCTCCCCTGACTAGTAAATACACCGACTCTAAAATTCTGTCGGGAGGCTGTGGCAGGGGTCTGTAGTGGGGCACCCCAAGTCCCAGGTCTGTTGCAGGAAAACACTGGAGCAAGAGGCTGGTGCTGGAGCTCCCTGCCCAAGGTTCCCTCTCAGGCTACAAAGCCACACGGTCCCCACAGGGGCATGTGTTCTAAGGCGAGACACAGGAAAGGAGTGAAAGGATTCAGAACCAAGGCTAAGTGAAGACGATTCTTACATAGCTGCTGTTATGGAAGCTATTATTCGTATATTCATTCTGTGGATAAACATGCTCCAGAGTGGGCAGGTTTGCTGAAGATAAGTAGCCTTGTAAACAGTTAAAAAGAAAAAGGAAAAGGAATCCAACTCATGAATCCATCTAGCCCATCACATGGACCCAGACTCTGCTGCTTTCCTAGCCCCACTACCCAGCCTCCCCCATTTACTTCTGCTGTCCTAGATGTAGCTTCCTAGGCTCAGAAAACCTCCACGTCAGCCTAAACTGTTGGCTCACTGATCTTCTAAGGAAGAAGAGAAAGAAGAGACAAGAAATTTCTATCAGAAATTCTGGAACTTATAAATTCCAGAATTCACTTATAAACAGATGAGCAACACACAACAAATAAGAAAACCTCATGGAGGCAGGGGGTGGTGATAATTAAATACCAGCTGGAAAATTGGTCATTGGTCATGATAACTATTGAAACTGGGTTATAGATAAATGAGGGTCACCCTTCTAGTCTGTCTACCTCTGTACAGGTCTGAAAATTTCCAGAACAAGACATAAAGAAGAGGAAGAGGAGAAGGGAGGGACTTAGGGAAGGAGGGTGGGAAGAAGTGGACACCTTCCATGTCCCAATTGGACTGATGTCCCGTGGCTCATCATAGGTTTTCGTAAAGACCTCAGCTGGGGAGCAGGGTGCCTCATTTAACCCAAACCTTTCCCATCTCCTGCCCCAACTAATCTAACCAATACCCTGCCGCAGACAAAGGGATGAGTAAACCCAGGTCACAGCTGTCCATTTTGGCCCTCATCTGTCCCCTCTGAAGAGACTCCCCCAGCCCTTTCTCTAATCCTCTCCAGTAAGTGGTAGTTGTTTTTCAAGTTTTGTTCAAGATTCACAATGATAAGTGCTTTGGAGAAAAAAGGAGTTGATCACTTCATCTTTTCCTTTCTTCATAAAGATGCTTTCTCTGACTTCAAAAGCTGTCTGCTTACCTTAGATAATTAGGGGGGATTAATGGAACTAATTGTGTTAACAATATGACTGTCCTGCTGGAGCCTGCAAATTATCCCTGATTCCCTTTGATTGCCTCAAGATTACCTCACCACCACCAACCCAGTAAACTTCCATGACCATGCTCAGCTGTGACCCTGTAGAAAGCCAGATGTGCAAAATCAGCACTCTGTAGGGACAGAGGCTGCCGCAGCCTCCAGAGTGTGCACTAAGCCTGCCAACGTCCCAGCAGTGCCGAGGAAAAGAAAAGCCAGCGAGCCAATGAGCACACCCTGTGAGTTCAATGCTCAGTCCACATCAGCCTATCCAGATGCCCTGACCTCACTCAGCCTAGGAGCTGTGACCCTCGAGCTGGCATCTGCTGTGTAAAAGTTCAGAAACAGAATCAGCTGCCCAGAGCACATGCACCTCATGCCTCTGCAGCTGCCAGTAGCACAGGTGGGCATGTCCCCAGAGGTGGAATGGGGCCCCGGGGACAACCTGGGAGAGCAACAAAATGCAGCCAGAGGAAAGTATGAATAACCCAAAGCTCTCTGTCTCACACAGATTGAAGATGCCACCCTCCAAAGCATTCAAACCAAGCAGCTGGGGGGAGACTGCTGCTTCCTCTCACACCTTCCTCCATGCTCCTCACCCTGACTTTATCACTATGGCCGATTCTTCCTCAAATGTAGCACATATCCTGGTACCCAACTAGTCAAATAGGAGAAAATTCACCACTTCCTTCTCCCAAGTCAAGTTACTCTATGATTCTGTAATTCATTAGCCGATCACTGAATCACAGGTTTCCCAATTTAGTGGGATCCAAAGCTTGCAATAACCTGTCTGAGAAAGTGAATTCGACAGCTCAACCACTTGGTGTGAAATATTTTCCAACAAATTCTAATTTCTTTTTGTCTAGAAAGAGCAGAGGATCAAAGTTACTGCTAATAAACCTGGTAGCCCTGTTTGAGGTGTGCTGTTCGAGGCAGCGGAAAGGATGTGGTTGTCTGGGCCAAACTGCTCAAGCCTTAAGAACCACAGCCCTGGGAATTCGCTCCAATGCCCAGAGTCCTAGCTGAGCCACTTCGCTCCTTGCCAATCTTCTGAGGCACAGGGCTTGACTATGAGGAACAACCTTAGGGAAAGCCTGGGCTCCTCCAGGACAGGTTCCCATTCGTCTGTATCTTCCCAGGCACCTGAGCGATTGGGGTGGGGGCTGAGGGTAACGGGCATTAGTCACAGGGAAGTGAATATCCCAATCTGAAGACTAAAGAGAGACTTCACTTAACCAGTATTACGTCTTGTTTGGGCCATTACATATCGATCACAGGACTTTTTGTAGGGGATAAGGGTGATTGTTAATATAGGTTTATGTTCTGCATAAGGGAATCACTGCCAAAATAAAAAGGGAAAAAGCTACTCTCACTTAGAGAGAGAGGTTAAAAAGCAAATATTCCCAACTAAGAGAGAAAAGAGAAGTCAGTCTTATGAGAAATATTTAACCCTTGATTATTCAACTCATGCAGTAAGTGACATAGATTCATACCTCTTGCCCCACAGCATCCCCAAATGCACCCCTTCCACCTCAATTCCTAAGTCATCTGAGTTAACCAGCTTGAAAGTGCAAAGCCTAATGCCACAAAGCTCTCTACTGCCCGGAGTCCAAACTTGGACAAAAGGAAGAAAGTAATCGTGCAGAGTTGGGGCTCACTGGCAGTTACCCTTCACTTCCACTTCCAACAACAAATTCACCCACAACCATGCAGGCAGGACATAGGGAGCTCCAGATGGCTTGTAGCCACCCCCCCGCCGCCCCCCGCCTGGTCCCCGGCCCCAACCTTATCTACTGGCGCTCAAGTGGGGACACAATTTTGGCTGCTTTCTAATTATTCCCAAGAGCCACAGCACTTCTCTCCAGGGTTGGCTCAAGTTTCATTCTCTGCAAACCAGCTGCTCTTAAAATGCCATGGGCCTTCCTTCCCCAAACTACAAAATTACTTTTCTCCCCTCTGGAGAGGACAGGAACATTAGCTTTCCTGTCTCTGTGTGCCTTTGTATACACACACACATTTGATGTACACAATAACTGATATATGCTGACTACACAATAACTTCTGAAAAGATATACAAAGAACTTGGAGAGCGTGCTGGATGAGTGCCAGAACATTCTGCAGCCGGTTCTCCCAGGCCCTTCCCTTGAAGCCATCTCTGGGTCCTCCCACACTCTGCGCCTCGTATCTAGTCAGTCACTGAGCCCCGCAAGTCCTTCTTCATAAGTCGCCATGCCTACCCTTTGGTTCCACTGCCATCCCTGGTGCCAGCCCTTATAGAATCTGGCCTCATAGCTCCTCCATCTTCCCTTATTCTTCTCAGCATTGATCCACCTCCATGCGGTAACCCAAATGGCTGGCGTACAATGCAAGCATCATCATGATGCCTCTTCCCCCCAAACTTCCCTCTGTCTATAGGGTCACAGTCTCTCTGAGCCTCAACTGCCTGAACAGTAAACACCCACAGGGGCAAGGTAGAGGTCTGCAACAGTCAGGCATAACAAGAGTGTTTAGCACAGTCAAGAACTCAACAAATGAAGAGAAAGAAGCTTTCAGTTGGCATTTGGGTCCTGAGTCAAGACTTAAGGGCCAAAGGCCCCCAGGCACCTCACTCCCAAAGAACAAAGTTCAAATCTCCAACTTTGTAATTCCTACTGCCACGAATCACAACTTCTCTTGCTGGCATTTAACATTCTTTAAAACTCGGCCCCAACTGGAATTTTCAACTTGTTCTCCCACCCCCTTATGCTTCAGCCATATTGCCCTCCTACTACACCAGGCTTTTCTTTTTCCGCCCTCCCTTCCTAGCACAGTTTGTTCCTTCCGGTCCCCTCCCCCCACGTCCAAATAAGATCTACCTAAACTTTCAAGCCTTCTGTCCCCTCTAACACTGGTGCCCCTCAAAGGCATGTCTGCAGCTATATCCCTCCAGCTCATCCCTGGAGACACCCCAGCAGGAGCACATGAAATAGTTCTGGGCACTTGAAAAATGCTCAGTGACTCTCGTTTGTTAAATGATGTAATACCAAGCAAAACTGAAGCTCCACGATGTTCCCATTACATCCAGCTGGAAAATCCCATGGACGAGTCACTCCTTCGGCACAACCCCCTGAAAGCATCCTCCTTTATTGTGCTGCTAAGCTCATTTCAGTGCTGTAAAAGGACTGCACTCAAGTTCCATCTGTATTCCCCTGACCAGCGATCACTTCCAAAGCCTGTTAAGCTCCCTATTGCTTTTCAAAGAAACAGCCACCCCAGACCCAAACATGATGAAGGCGGTGGGCTGTAGGAGGACACAGCCCAAACCCATCTTGATGCAATTATTTCCTTGTGTCGTCGCTTCCCTGCAGTCTTACTATTGTTCTTCATTTACCCAGAGAGCTATGTCTGAAGCTTTATAGGAAAAATGAGTTATGACTTAAGTTACATTCCACACTTCCCAGCGCACCACCATGGGTTTCAAAGCTTTAGTTGGTGCCTCTCAAGACTTTGAGGTGAACAGTTCTATAAACCAGCTTGCCATATGGTGTCATCCAGATCTGGCTTCCATCCTTCAACCTCCCACATCCCATCTATACTATGTGCGTGCTGCCTTTCCATCACCTGAACCCTCATCCCTGGCCCAGGCATAGGAAAAACCACATGCTAACAACCAGCCAGCCTGGCAGAGAGCGAGCTGGAAAAAGAGAATCAGCCCCGAGACCACAGGCTTGGAGGAACACAATGGCCACTCGGCTCCGTGGCTATAACAATTGAGGACAACGTGTCCTCTTGATTCATAAGAGTGGTGTCCTCCCAGAATGCCCTAGAGGGAAGGCCGTGTTCTGAGCCAGGTGAGTTCTTAAGACAAAGAAAAACCATACTTCATAGAGCAAAAAGTGAACTTGGGAGCCAGACTCCTGAGCTCCAGCTCCACTTAATAGCAGTGCGACCATGGCAAGGCACTAACTCCCTTCATGCCTCATTCTCAATCTGCAAACTGGGGGTAACAACAGGTCCTATCTCATAGGGTTGTTAATTGATATAAAATGCATAGAAACTATGCCTGACAGCAAATATTTATCATCATCATCATCATTATGGTAATTATTACTTCCTTTGCTTTGTTTAGGCAGGAGAGCAAATGTCACCCTCAACACAGAACTTCCTGTCACGGGAGACTGTACTCCAGAATGGTTTTTCTCCCTGCTTCCTTTTTTGCCTCCAACATTTCAAACATGAAATATCCACTCAAGCATTTTAGCCTTCGCACTGACCTGTTCTCACTTGCTTTCTCTCCTCAACAAACACCCCCCAGATTCTTGCAAGCTACTAGATACAGTTGGTGGCAAATTTAAGAATGTTTATACAGGTTTTTATCATTATACATGTTTTGGAAACATGCGTGGTGAGTGCTGAAGCAGGGTAAAGGAGAAAGCAAGGCATTAAAAAGATCAAAAACAGGTCTCCACATCCTTGTATTAAAATTGCAGTGGTCATTCCCCGAGAGCCAGAGGCTTGTTTGAGATTTCTGTTCTTCTGAACTCAAATTGTCAGCAAAAAGGCTGCCCGGGGGAAGGAGATAAGGCAGATGGGAAAAACTGAGGATGAAAGGCTGAATCCCAGAGTGTCAGATGAACCCTTTAGATGTTCTCATTTAATAACATGGTTTCTGAGACCTGCCCACCAGCGTCCTGTCCTTCCTAAGCAAACATCTGCTATGATGACTGAGACACAGGCTAGTTTATTCTTTCTTTGCTAAAACTTCCGGTGGGGTATTGATCTCATAAATGTTATCCTTATGGCTCAGATGAAAGTCAACTTTCAAATCCAGAAGGGGGTGTGGGGCAGCCAGTCTATCCATCTTCTGAAGTCAAAGAGATAGACATCTACAAGTCACAGGATTGATTTTTGTTTACGCCTTTGATCCCAAATAATTGGCATGAACACTTTGATGTAACAAAAACATGTCCTGTGCGTACCAAAAAACAAAAACGGAACTTAAATTTCTATGTGACAGATAATTCATTTTACCTTATGGACCGACTAATAATACAAGATGATTATGACATGCCTCCTGCACCGAAAGAGAGAAAGTCACTGAATCCTAAATGTGTGAACTTCTTTTCTCCTATCATACCCTAAAGACTGATTTAAACTTTGCAGGATGCCGGGGTTAAAAAAGGAGCAATTCCAGGGAGACTGAGCCTCATCTGATTCCTACCACGGCTGGGTGAAACCCTGTCTCTTCTCGCCCAGACCCTGAGAGCAGGCAGTGAGATGCTCTACTCCTCCAGGCTCTCTGCAGGCAGGTAAAGGAGCACTCACTACCTGGCCTTGAAACACAGGACTCCATACCCGGCTTCTTCTTTATTAACAGGGTGATACCAGATAGGCCACTAAACCTAGGCGAGCTTCAATGTCAGCAGAGTTTGAGGTTTATTTAACGATTTTTTTTTAAACTTATTGGGGTGACAATTGTTAGTAAAATTACATAGATTTCAGGTGTACAATTCTGTATTATATCGTCTATAAATCCCATTGTGTGTTCACCACCCAGAGTCAGTTCTCCTTCCATCACCATATAGTTGATCCCCCTTACCCTCATCTCCCACCCCCCACCCCCTTACCCTCTGGTAACCACTAAACTATTGTCTGTGTCTATGAGTTTTTCTTTCTCATTTGTTTGTCTTGTTCTTTTGTTGGTTTTGGTTTATATACCACATGTCAGTGAAATAATATGGTTCTCTGCTTTTTCTGTCTGACTTATTTCACTTAGCATTATACTCTCAAGATCCATCCATGTTGTCACAAATGTTCCTGTATCATCTTTTCTTACCGCCGAATAGTATTCCATTGTGTATATATACCACAACTTCTTTATCCATTCGTCTATCGGATATTTAAGGATTTTGAAAGATATTTGAAAGTTGGTACTTGGCAAACTGTAAAGCCCTGTTACATGTAGACTGCAATACCCACTAAGAAGTTAGCTAATGATTTTATTGAAAAGGAGAAGGTTGTAGCTGGTGGTGTAGGAATGCCTGACACCAAAACATGTACACACATAGACACTCTCTGCAGGCTTTCTGTCATTTTACCTATATCCTTATAAAAATGATCATTTGGTTTTCCACTTTATATGTCCCTAAGAATTTCTAGTAATACTGGTATTATAAAAGTTCACAATAGTAACTGTATAAAAGAGAAACAAAATTTTAAGAAATCATCATAATCTCACTACCCAAAGATAATTTGCAATATATTCCTTTCAGTCTTTCATGTTTTTTTATGCATGTATGTATACATATGTATGAATAATTTTTTCCAAAGGTTTTGTTTTTAACTTTTTTTTTAGAATGGCTTAAGATTTACAGAAAAACTACAAAGAAAATACATAATGTTCTAATACCTACTTTTCTCTGTTGTTAACATCTTACATTAGCAGAGTACATTTGTTACAATGAACCAATATTGTACATTAACAATGACTGAAGTTCATATTTTTATGTATGAATAATTTTTTAACAATAGTAACTAATATGTATTGAATACTTATTATGTGCTGGGTACTAGTCTAAGCACTTTACATGTGTTTAATCATTCAATCTCCTCAACAACCCCTGAGTAGGTACTGTTAATCCTTCATTTTACAGATGAGGAAACTGAAACTCAGATATGTTAAGAAACGTGTCCAAGGTCACACAGCTTGTAAGTGGCAGAGCCTAGATTCAAACCCAGGCAGAGTCTACTCAACCATTACAACATCAAACCAAGCATGACCTGCCAATTTTGTCACTTTGAAAATCTTGGTATTTTATTCACTATGTTTTCTATTGTCATGGCTGCATGGTCTCCCATAGTATCAATGAGCCAAGTTTTAATCAATGGTTTACTTTGACTTTTTTGAGTACCTACATCATACCCCTATTTGGGATACTTATTTTCCAGTTTTTCAATCTTTTAAACAACACTAAAAAGAATATCCTTTATACACATCTATGATCATTCTTACCTAGAGGTGGAATTGCTGGGTCAAGAGAAATGCATAGTTTTAAAGTCTTGATATTTTTTTGCTACATTGCCCTCCAGAAACATTTCATCAATTACACCTCCACTTGCAGCACATGAAGAAATTCTTACCTCTTCATCAATACTAGGTAGTATTCTTATTCAGTTTTTAAAAACATCCCCTTTAAAAGTGCAACAGCTCTGAAAGGAATTAAACCTACCCCCTCATTCATACCTTGGGCCAGTTCACCTTCTAACAATTAGGGAAACGGAGATTGCCAGGAAGATCAAGCTGGTAAGAAGGGCAATCAGAAGACAGGCAGGGGCAGTCTGATGTATGGGGTGGAGGTGAGGGTGTATGGGGAGGGACCAGGGCACAGGAGCAGGGTGGTGGAGCATAGTGCAGAAGAGAAAACAAGAACATTCCAAAAACAAAGGCCTGGCACTTGAAAAATTGTTCAAATAATAAAACAGCAGTAATCTAAGGATAAGGAAAGAAAGATTAATTCGAAACAAAACAAACAAAAGCCAGGGGTTTCACAAGAAGGATGGAGTCTGGCCAGTGCTGGAATCCATCTGTCTAGTTGACACAGAAAGGCAAGTGCTCCTAAGTCTGAAGGATGATGAGGTGCCCAGGTATCCACCTACGTGCTACACCCTGGAGAAAGTCCACCTGCTCTCTTTCCCAAGAAACATCACTAACAGATTTCCTAGTTCTAGAGGATACCCTCTAAACTTTAAACTTCACTGTGGTCCTAGGAATAGGGAACAAATACCATTCAGCCCAGTCATTTAGGACAAACTGTCTTTCCACATTCACAGTTGGTCTGGGACTCGGAGAAGAGGAAAATGGAGCCTTTAAAGCACATCATGAGATCCTATACTCACTGGGGAAAGCCACACATCAAACCGCCATATTCCTCAGTGCCAGGCAACAACACTAGTAGGAATTATAGTAGTTGTGATAATAAGTGAACAGGTGAATAAATACCATATGTAAAAACAAACTATAACTGAAAACATGTCTTTCCAGTACTCCTCGCAGACCAAGAGAAATGGGAGCCGCATCCATACCTGGGATGCGTCTTGCTTTCACTGCCAGATTCATAAATGCATTCCTGGCATTCACAGCCATCATCCCAGTGCTGGCGCTGGACTGGTGGGGTGGACACACTCACTCTCATTTTTCAGATGAAAAACTTGAGACCTGAAGATGATTTCCCCAAGATCATCTCTCTGAAAAGAGGCAGAGGCAGCACTAGATCTTACTAGTCCAAACAGTAGCAACTACTTGTGACGATTGTCTACTCTGGCTCCAGGTCAGTCCTCAAGAGCATCCCCTAGTTCTTTCTTAGAAATAAGATCAAGTAGGACACTTGCTGAAATAGTCTATCAATACAACACTCTCCCTGCACGGAGGGGGGAGACTGTGGCTGAAAACATCTGTTTTTTTACAGTTGCCTGAGTTCAATTCAGCTGTCTCTGAAGTGACTCATCAGGAAGTGCTTCTCTGGCACTACTCATGGGTAGGGTCTTCACTGAGGTCTAATGGAGGGAATCCAGGAAGAAAAAGACAAAGGACCTAGAGTTGGAGAGCGTTACTTTACAATGAAATGTAAAGTAAGAACAGGAACCGGTAAGATAAGGTCAAGGGAGAGAATGGACCTTCTGGGGCAGGCTCAGAAGGCACCACCTGAGCTTTGGAGAACGGAAGATAAAACACCCGGAATCATGACCGGCCAGCTGTGGTCACAACACAAAAACACACTGCTTTCTTTCAGCTCCAGAACCAACACTTTACCAAATGCATTTTTTGCCTAACATTGTTTAAAAAAAAAAAAATCATATTCTTGACCCTGAACTACCAAAGAGAAAGCAAAGAAAGAGGGGAGAAACCGCTGTATCAAATTTCCTATATAATCCTCTTAAGAGATTAGTGCCTTCTTAAATGGTAAGAAGGTTCTGGCTCGGGAAATAAATTATACCACAAGGGAATTCTCCTATGGGAGCGGGGGACGCTTGGTTATATGACACAGGGTGGGAACATGAACCTCTGCTCCCATGTTCTAAAGGAGTATATACTCGTAGCTGGAGCCATTTCAAACCAAGAGCTAGGAGCACTTTGCTTTAGATTCAAAAGGAACTTAGCACACAATCCAACGTCTTTGTCGGATCATTTTTGGGGAAGTCACGTTGCCTCCAAGCCTGGGACATGGGATGGCGTCCCCAAACCCCTTCTTGAGTCTCTTCTCCTAAGAGCCTATCTGGACAACTGCAGCCTGCGGCTGAGGTGCTATGAAAGTCTCCCTTCCCCCTTCCTCCAGAGAGTATAAAGTGCCTGTAAGACATTGTCCAGGGCTAGGACATTTCAGCAACTCTGTTGCACCAAATATTCTTGGCGCCTAAGCCACCTCCTGAATGAGCCTGAGGCCTGAAAGAATCAAGATGCCTGGCTCGCACCCTCATAGCTAGGAGCCCAGGAGAATTGGGGCTGTTCATTTCCTTTCAAACTGGCAGTGATGCAGGATTATCCATCTCTCCTTTTCCACATACAACTACATATTTGGTCCATGAGTTTTATTTGCCTTCCTGGTTTTCAGGAAAGATTCCAAAAATCCACCCTCGAGGAGGACTGAGCTCGGACCCAAGCGGAGGTGCCAGGAATGAAACCAGAGCTCTGGACAGAGGCAGGACTCTGACCTCCAGCTGCAGCCTAGAAACCGCGGCCTTCCCCACAGGGAGCACTGACAGCCTGGGCTGAAGGGCAAGGGGCCAGGGGCCTCCAGGTTACTCAGGTCCGTGGTTCTGTGGGAAAACTGCTCCCCATCATTCCTGGCTGCCCTTTCCAATCTCCAGCTCTGGCTTCATGATTCTCCCCAACCTGGCACCAAAGTCAGACCCGGGTCCCCAGTTACCCCAAGCCCCATCACCACGGTTGGTGACCCACTTCACCACTCCAACTTGAAATATACCTGCCCAAATCTCTTTTTTTCCCCTCAAAATCAATTTCTGGAAAGTGGCGTGGGGAGGATCCTTTCCTGATTATCCTGCCTACCCTGGAGCTCTGCTCTCTGGTAAGGGCCAATGCATATATTGGACACATACACTAGATTCATTTTTTCAGTTTACCGTACATGCTCTTGGGAGGTTAGATTTCACAAATATCCAGCTAAGCTCAGTTGTACTTATGCCCAAACAGGACAGAGCCAATGCAGACATTCTGGAACACATGTGCCATGGGCCATGTTAGGCACCTTACACTATCTCAATAATTTTTGACATACACCCTATAGGGTTATTTCCATTTTACAGAGGAAAGCTTGTGACAGGCTGTGATTTGGACCCAGCTCTGCCTGCTTCCCTCCCTCCCCCCGCCCTGACCTGGGCACTGAAGACCTGAGTGTTGTGCCTGGCTTGGCCCACCTCTCTGTCTCTGGGTGACCTCCTTGTACCTCCCCTGGTCTGTGAAAGAGAAGGCATGGCTCCTGAGGTCTCTTTATGCCCCATATGATGTGAAGCAAGGGGGCTGGGAACACATCTGGGAGGAAACGGGAAGACAAAGCTGTGCCCTCCCTCTCTTCTCTGCTTAGGGACAGCCCTGTCATTACACCTGCATCTGCTTCACACCAAAGAGAGTTGCCAGTAAGAGCCATCTGCACCCAGCCATTAATCCTGGAGCCCCTTCCTGCTAATGCAGCAGGGGGGAGGGGGTCACTTTAAGGCCCTTATTAATAAATGACCCATGGATGGCCAGCAAAGCCGCGGTAGAGAGAGGCCTCCGAGCCCATCCCAGGACTTCAGAGGCAGCTGTGCTCCTGAATCGCCTTAGATAAGTGCCTCAGGAAGGTGTAATGGCTTCCTGGCTGGTGATTAGCACACTGGATGAGATAATGCCAAATTCCCTGAAGTTTTGCAGCCTGGAACTAGATGCCAAAAGCTTATTAAATCCATCCCAAACAAGGCTCATTCTTGGGCTGTTAGTGGGGCCAGGAAACCCCAGAAATGGAATTTTCTAAGCCATTTTCTTCTAATTGTTCTTCATGTTGCTCGCAACTAAGCTAAAAACTCTCCTTATGGTACCTGTCAACCTGCCAAGCCTTAATAACTCTAATATGCCCACTCGATATTTAAATATTCATTTTTGCTAGTGTGTGTTGTTTCACACCAGCCTTTCCTCCACTGGATTGTAAGTTACACAAGAGCAGAGAACAATGCTATTCACATTATATGTCTACACCTACCACCCTCCTACGGTGAGGCTACCTCAAGGGGCTCCAGGCCCTGCAATGGTGCTTTACAATCAACAGCACATTTAATTATCAACACCTACTGTGGGAGGGACTGTTCTTATCATTTTACAGCATTTACCATGTGCCAGGCATTGTTGCTATAGTGTTTTAGATAATCTATTAATTCTTTAACCCTTACAACAAGCCTATGAGGAGGGTACTAATACTACCCCCATTGTACAGAAGAGGACACTGAGGCACAGAGTGACTAAGTCACCAGCCTGAGGTCACCCAGCATGTGGGAGCGGTTGCCAGCACTCGTGGAGTTTGTGCTCTTTACCATCACACTCTACTGCCCGCCCCGGCTGTCCTCCGCGCAGGGCTCAACATACACCACACTCCGTAAATACTGGTTTTACTGGCTGCCACTTCCACAGCTCACTCTTCACGCTTCATGTTTCACACAGTCTTTCTTCTGCCGGAGACAGAATTTCCTGTATGAGTTCTGACTCTGCGGCTACTTCTCGCTCAGTTGGTAATAATAATCACTTGCCTTTGAATCATGCTTTACATTTTTTCACCAGCGCTGACAGATCACCTCCCCTCAAACACAAACGCTGAGAATGTTCCCGTAATGTACCTGGAACAAGTGCATGGAAGTCTGTTTTACCAAGGTGGGATCGATCCAGAAAGGTGGAGTGACTCACCCAAAGTCACACAGCTCATCAGGGCTGAGGCTGAAGCTCAAACCCAGGCTTCTGAACTCGTGGTTCATGCTTCTTCCCACCTTGAGAAGAGATGACTACAAATACAGCCAGGAGATTGCCCCTGTAGTGGAATTCCCTAGACAAGAATACAGAGATATGGCTGTGGATATGGATATAGATATAGAGGAGAGGGATGCAGAGGTAGCTGCCAGGAAGAGCTACCATAATTTAAAATTTTTGTTTACTGTTTAAAAACAGTATTAAGATTTTAAAATAATATTGAATCCAAGTGGCTCAAAATTCAAGGATCATAAAAGATATGCAGTAAAAAGACTCCCTATCATGTGATTTTTATTCTAGGGTTCCATTTTTCTTCTTCTCTCAGCCTCCTACTTCTTCTGATATTTGGGCAACCTGTTGTAAGAGTCTAGAAACCTTACCCCCTCCCCAGCCTCAGACCAACTTCAATTTCCCTTTAAACCATACATAATGGTGACTTTTATTTTATTTTATTAACAATAGATTATACATAAACATAGTATAGATTCAGAAATACCAAAAGCAATTACAGATTCAGAAAGTACCAAAAACAATTACAAAGCCAGCCTCCCTTTTTTTCTCTGGCCCTCGGTCACCCAGACACTGTTACTCCTTTCTTTTGTTCCTTTCAGGGAGAATCTATGTATTCACAAATATATTTGTGTAATTTTTCTGACTCAAATAGTAGTTCTGGATGTGTTTTTCACTGAACTATCTATCTTGGAGATCTTTACATTAGTTCTTATACAGCTGCCTCCTTCTTATAAAGGCTACATAATAATCTATTGTATGGATGTACCATAAGTTATCTGATGGACCATTAGTTGCCTCTAATTGTTTGCTACCAAGAAAAATGCAACAATAATCAGAGATGATGGCTGAGGCAGAGGCTGCTGGTTCTCCCCACTATTGGTGTTCCCATTCTCGCATACAAGAGAATTTTATAGAGACCACATTCCCACCTTCCACCTTGCAACTCGGTGTGGTCATGTGACTCAATTCTGGCCATAGGATGTAAGCAAATGCACATGTGGCAATTTTGGGGGAACTTTCCTTAAAAGAAAGCAGATGTTCTCCCTTTACTTGCCTCATCTTTATCTTGTCAGGAAAAACTGTAAAATGGACAAAAAAATTACAGTGTCCTCTCTAGAACATATGTCCGTGTCATATCATACTGGGGTTGGCTTTGAGCTACTTTACAACTCTGGGAGTGGTAGGTAGAGTACTATTAGGAATACCAATGAGCCCGCCTCATGAAAACATGCAAATTATGTCCAGTGGAGATTAAGTGGATATTGCATTGCATACTGATCAATTTTGCGTCCAACTGTAGGTTTACTTCAGCATTCTTGGTGGCCTGTATGTGTGTGTTCAGCTCTCCTTTGAACTAGCTATGTCATATTAGTTGCCCCCTTAACTAAGGTAAATAAAATCTTTGTAATGTGCTTATTTGAATTTGTATGACAGTCATGATTTTACTTTTCGAAAAAATTATCCTTTAATAATCCTTTTCTCCATCCTTCTGCCTGGAACACAGATGGTGTTTTGGACAAGATTGAAACCACCCAAGAGAGAGAAGGAGCCTGGGTTCCTGAGACCTTTGAGCTCCACGCCCACCTTACACTTCACTCAGTTTTATGTGCAAAAAAACCATGTCTATCTTGCTTCAGTCACTGTTAGTTGGGGTGTTCTGTTACAGTCAAACCTAACAATGAAACGACTTCCAAGAGAAATTTTTACTAATAGAATATGTAGTGATTTCATCTTTGCACAGCTGCAAATTCTCCTTTAGACCGTTCTTGGCAGAAATCATTAATCAATCATGGTGCTCCCCCACCCCCCCAGAGCCTTTACTCAAAACGCTTCTCAAGGTCACATTCTAAATCGTCATTAGTATCAGAAAGAGTTATGAGTGACATTGAATTACCATTCCTGCTGCAGAATGACAAATCAGCACAAGGTTCTCAATTGTCTAGGTTCTATCACAAACTTACAGATTTAAACACTATCTTGTTCCTGAGAATACTTAGATCAGCAAACTATGGGGACTGATGTGAAGACCTGTAGTTTTGGGACAAGGTTGGGTCTCAGCCTTTCCCATCCGTCTAAGATGTTCCAAGCCCAAGTTCCTTCTCTTCATGGGGTTCAGTCAGTCTCACACCCACATAAGTCATAGAAGTAAGAAGCCCCGGAGAAATGAGTGCTATCAGGCGTGAGATTCTGGGCAGACTGGGGCAGCATACAGTAGTGATTTAGAAAGACTGGCCTGACGGTGGGGAGAGGACAGGATATATAAAAAGATCCCCAAACTATAGTTCTATGCATGCCAACGCCACGGAGTCGAAGGACGAGCACTACACTAGGAGTTAGGGAAGCCAGCATCCCTTCGGCTCTCTCCTAGTTAGCTGTGTGACTGAGCCAGCTACCTTCCCACATGGGACCTCAGATTCCCTATCTCAGCTTGGACTAGATGAGTCCCAGCCCTAAAATTATGTGCTTCTTTCTACCTAGAACAACACACAGTCTCTGCAGCCTGGAAAGCATCTTCAGCTCAGCAGGGCCAGGTGCAGAGACCATTCTCCCCGCCCCACCCCCCTTCACCACCTGGCACTGGGGGTGCTCCCATCCTGGCAGCTAGCTCAGTGGCAGAGGAAAGGGCTGGCAGGACTGGTACCTTTGGCAATCTCCAGACCGTACACAAACAGGAAGCCAGGGAGGGGTGATAATTGTTTAATCAGCTCTCCATCAACACCTGTTGAGTCTCCCCTAATGATGTGACAAGGCAGCACACAGGGAATGACAGTTTCTTGTGGAGGTTAGTGTTGATTGTAGCGTACCATCAAAGATGGCAGGAGCCATATTCCCCTGGCAATTTCCTACAGTTCATGTGCTTTAACTTCCAAGGCTACAAGCATCAATTGATAAAGTAGGTATATTTTGAATGTCTACCATTGGTGCTCATAATGGTAAAACACAGAGAATGTTGAAGGGAAAAGAAAACACTGGAAACCCCAGTCCTTGCCAGTCAGGCACCTACAATTCTAGCTTGAGAGATAAGACCAAGCTCCAGAAATGTTAACTGGCGATAAAGCGAGCAGGGAGGTCAGACCCTAAGGGTTACAGAATATCAGCGAGGGCGTGACCCCTATGGACTGGCTGGCATGTCCAGCAGCAATCAGGGTGAGCTGAGTTCTGAGGGCAGCCCTGGCAGAAGGGTCAGATCTCAGTGAGGTGAGGGATAGAATTTTCCAGGGGCAGGGAGTGCCACAGCAAGAGAGTAAGGGTAGAATTGGCCCTGTATTTTCAAGAGGGAAACCAGGCTAGCTGGAGCAGAGTTTGTGTCAAGCCGCAGAGGGTGAGAAAGCAGAACTGGAGGGGTTGGGGGTCACGGGAGCAGTGATTCTCAAACTTGAGATTGCATCAGAGGCTTGCTAACACACAGGCTGCGGGGCTCCACCCCCGGGTTTCTGACTCAGTGGGTCTGAAGTGGGGGCCTCAAAATTTACATTTTTAACAAGTTCCCAGGTGATGCAATGCTGCTGCTCTGGGGACCACACTTTGAAAACCACCAGGCGACACGGTACAGGGCCAGGGATGCTGAACAGCTGGGAGCTCTGGGAGGTCTTTCCCCAAGGGAGAGATGGAACGGGAGTGGTGCTGTTTAACTGTCATCCTGCTCTTTTCCATGTCTACAAATGGCTTTTCTGTCCCTTTTCTTATTTTCTGTGTTTGTATAGACAGGATTAGCAGACATCAGCCCCTACCTACTACCTTTATTCATATTCGTGTTCTCATTTCTGTATTAAACGCATTGCTTTTGAGAGAAATTGGTAGCCACGACTGTGGGCCATCAGCAGAGATGAGAAAACACTGTATGGACTTTTCGTCTTTAAAAACAGCAAGTGATGCTTCAATTGTCACTATTTGTGAACACCTACTTTGTGCAAACCGCAGAGCCTCCCAATTTATGCACATTACATGTTTAGAACAACATTGCAAGGTAGGGATTGTCATCCCCATTTCACAGATGAAAAAGTAGAGACTAGTTATGTGGCTCACTCAAGATCACATCTAATAAAAGAGCCAACATTCAAAACCCAGGTCTACCTGTTCTGCAGCCCACAGCAGGTCCAAATTCTGCAACAATTCCTATCCACCCAGGAGGCTCTTGGATGCTGCTTCAGCATAGTCTCATGGCCTCAGTGAGGACTGTCTGACGTGGCTTGCTAGACAAAATGTCCCTAGGGACCCAACTTCTGAACAAGCCTCACAGAAGTTCTGAGGGACAAGCCCCCACCCTCCTTCACAGGTCCCTGGGGTCACAGAGCTTTCCCAGCCCTCCTCTCCTTAGGTGCTGACACACACGGTCCCCGCTGGCACACACACTTCCTCAGCCACTTTCAGATCCTCCCTCATCTGTAGGCCACCTGAAAACAACTGAGGGGAAAGAATCAAGTGATTTAAGTAGACTAAGCCAGTCAAAAAGGACAAATACTGTACGATTCCACGAATATAGGTACTAGAGGATTCAAATTCATAGAGACAGAAAATAGAACGGTGACTGCCAAGGGTTGGGGAGAGTGAGGAGGGGGAGATTGTGGGGACAGAGCCAGGAGTGCAGTTTCCAGGCTCTCGGCCTCATGTGGAAAGGTGCTGGCTCAGGTAGTAAAAGGACATCAAGTGTGACTGGATGGCCATCAGCTGTGACTAGTTGGCCGTCAGCTGTAACCAGTGAGCCACTGGCCACTAATATAACTGCCATGGCTACGCTAGCAGCAAAATGGGGACTAGCAAGAAGATGGTGGCTGAGCTGGCAAGAACGGATTGCAGCTAGCAAGCTCGGAGTGTGGAGTGTGGATTGCGGATTCTGTGGCTCCTGCTTCCTGTGTCTCCAGTCCAGCCACCAACGAGACTGTAGTGGTGTGACTCCCCTATCTGTGGCTCCGTGGGTGTTCCTTTTTGGCCTCACCATGTCCTGCGTTCTTATGGAGAGCGGGACCAGAGACCCTGCAGGCCGCCCCGCACGACAGAGTTGCTTGACGTGTACCGAATTTCAGTCGGGGATGATGGCAAGAGTTCTGGGAGTCAGTGCTGGTGTTACTTGCACACAAGGTAAATGTGCGAGTACTTAAGGCCATGAAACAGTAAACTTAAAAATGGTTAAGATGGCAAATTTTATGCATGTGTATCTTACCATAATTTAATAAATGAGTGAATGAATGAATCAAGTGAAAGGGAGGACTGGATCTCTTTAGCCCTGTTCTAGCCAGCCTATGACTCCTGAAGCCACTCGTCACAGAGCAGAGCAGGAAGTGGAAATGAACGTGAGCTAAGGGAGAGACAGAAATGGTTGAGGAGGGGTAAGGGCAGCGCTGCTGCCACACACATCATGGAATAACAGTGCTGTACATTTGTATGGTATTCTTCAGTTCAGGCTTTCTCCCACACATGGGCTCATTTGGTTGATGTACTGGCCAGGAGCCTCGGAGCAAAACCCTCTAGAATCTCCTTTCTTAATAATATACATATGGACTCAGAACTTTGCCCTTGAAGTTTGGGATGAGGGCACCAGTCCCACTTCCTCCCATCTCCTGGTTGCTAAAAGCCTGTATTGCAACCCCTCGCCCTCGAGCTCAATTGGGCAAACATTTACTGGGCTGGGCATGGGAGCTCAAGGGCAGGGACAGAGGCATGCTGATGGCTGTGTGACCTTGGGCAGGTTCCTGGACCTCTCTAATGGCCAGTGTAAAACAGGAGAGCTGTGATGAGATAATGCATATACGTGCTTAGCATAAGCTCTCAATAAGCGAAAGTTCTTTGAGGATCTTTAATTGCCAAGGTCTGTGCTTGTAAGACCTCCTTTACTCCAGAAGTCATGGCCCAAAGTGGCAGACAACAAAAGAGCAGATGCAAGTAAACAACACCCTGTTGTGCTATGTGAGTGCCAAGAGGGGACACGGACCCCAGCCAAGAAGGCGGGATTCACCTCTAATCATGTAACTATCCCTCACTGATCTCTATGGTCCTCAAGAGGCCCTATGTGTCGTGGTTAAGAGCAGACGGCCCTGTTGCCAAACTGGGATGGAATCCAGCCATGTGATCTTGGGCAAGTTACTTACCCTTTCTGTGCCTCTGTTCTCTTATCTATAAAATAGGGATCATAAAAAGCGTCTGGCTCTCTGGGTTCCTGTAAAGATTGGATAAATTAATACTCAGAACAGTATCTGAAAAGGAGAAGGAGATATTTATGGCTTAGCTATTCTAATTATTGGGTCTTTGATTTTTCTTTTGGATTTTCTTCTCCTTTGCTTCCACATATCTAACCTCATTCTAGAAAGGATTTGGGCAGCAGACCTGGGAACATACAGTAAGTGCTCAAAAACAGTTGATGAAGTTAACTGAACAGAGTGTTTTAAAGGCTTAAATAAAATCCTATCCCAAATAAACAAAGAGAGAGGCCTTTTGAAACAATCAAATGCAATTCTTGCTTTGGCCTTCCATTGTTAACTTGCTCTAATCTGATTTCCAACATCCAGATGTCAACGCAGCTGGAGCCTCCTGCCAGAGACTGAAGTCCCTGGGTGTCCAAATTCCCTGGGTGGTGGGGGAGAAAGAAGAGCCCTCTCTGCTCTCTCAATTAGAGAGCTGAATTGCTTTCTGAGTAGAGACATGTTCCTTCCCCATAACGCTGGCCTCCACGAGGAGCTGGCCAACTCTAACGCCCGTAGTGCTTTCTGGAAC
The DNA here is from genome assembly GCF_964194185.1 of Rhinolophus hipposideros. NCBI lineage: Eukaryota > Metazoa > Chordata > Mammalia > Chiroptera > Rhinolophidae > Rhinolophus > Rhinolophus hipposideros. The sequence continues at coordinate 45,957,950 of NC_138058.1, forward strand.
AGCCCGCAGAGGTTTTCCCAGGGCTGGGTCCTTCCCCTACCCACAGCCTCCAGCAATTCAGTGTGTAGGAGGAGTTCTTTCTAAGCAGGACAGAGCCTTTCCTGATTTGTCTTGCCCAGGGTGGGCCAGGAGCTCTCCACCCTGGAAGACCATAAGCAGACCCTAGAGCTCCCTCACTGCAGCATGCCCTGTCCTCTGCATGGGACTGGCCTCGGCCAGGGGCAGAGGCTGGGCATCTGTAGTTTTTAAAGCTGCTTCAGGTAACGCTGACTTATCAGTCAGGGTTGAGACCCACTCCATGATTTTCCCTAACCGTTCTCAGCTTTGGCTACACTGCATTAAGTTTGCATTCACTGGCCATAGCATCTTTATAAAGCTCTCACTAGAGTCATGCATTGAGCACACATGGCAGACAGGTGATTGAACTTAGTGCGGTGGGAGTAGTGACAAAGCTGAATCAGCCACAGCCAGCCCAGGACCCCCTGTCCAGGAAGGGAGAACATTGTTCCTGCAAGACTGACCCTGAGGCTTAGTTCCAACGTGTGGCCAAAGGCTTCTCTCCTGGGATGGGGTGAGGATGAGAACCCAGGAATCCTGACTTCCAGCTGGGCCCACTCAAACAACATGCTCTCTGCAGAATCTGCAAGTGTGGACGGACAACTTTATGGGAATACCCCCCACCAAAAAGCATAATACATTGTTTAAAATTCACTAAATTTACAGTGTATACAATACTTTGGGGGGAAAGCACTCTGTTACTAAAACATTTCCGAAACAATTTACTAAACATTTTATTCCATTGGCCTAAATAGAGCAGAGTACACAGTGGTCGAGCCAGCACTCAGTACAGCTGAGGACGGTAACAAGCCCAGGACAGTCCAAATTCCAGCCACGGACAAATACGAGAGGCCAGCTGATAGCCGGGAGCAGAGAGGGGTTCCAGTGAAAGCCTCCCTGATCGCTGCCTTAAGTCAAATGTACCAAACGGGGCCAGAAGGTTGAAGCAAAACCTTCCTAATATCTCTGATGATACCAGAGACAAGAGCCGAGCCACAAGGTCATCTTCCAACGGCAGCCATGCCCAGAGGCAGCCGAAACTGCCCATGTGGTTCAAACCCCCTTGACGATCGACACTGGAAACCTGACTATTCAGTGAGTATCCCAACTGCTATCATCCACCCAGACCCCAAAGCACTGTCCAACCTTCTTGTCCTAGGATTGAATTCCAAATGTCGTATGGTCACAGCAAAATGAGTACATCACCTGGTACAATTCAAACACCTGGGCATAGACCAAATCTCATCCCCTTGCATCTAAACATCCTCCTTTTTCTCCAGGGCTTGTGGTGGTGCTATGATGCCTCTAAAACCCACCACCATCTGAGACATTTAAAATTTTGCATTTTTCTTTAAAATTGCCTTGGCATATTGTTTAGAAATCAAGTTCCCCCTTTCGATTCATATTTTACTTTTACTTAAAAAAATATGTATCTATGTCCATGTAGCTACGTTTTGTAATACCTTTCATAAAGTTGCGTCAACTGGTTCCACTCTAGTTTGGTTAGAGTTCACGTAACACTTGAGTCGGCCTCAGTAAACGGGTGATAACGATGACCCTGTGTCTTTACAGATGCCACTTTTGTTCTCCAAGCGGAGACTAAAAAAGTTAAAATAATAGTCACAATTATGCTAGAAAATCTTAAAGCACCCATACCATATGTAGATTATACGTTATGTGTGTTTATGCTTTTATGTCTAATGATTTTAAGTCACACTGAAGTTTGAGAATCACTTTACGGAATCCCTGTGAAGGAACAAAGGGAAAGCTGATTGCATGCAAACCTTTCTGCTTTCAGACATCTATCACGTCTGCTGCCCCAGTGGGGACTGGGTAGAACATTCTGAAGTATTCCAGCCAGCTTCCCTGGGGGGGCGGGGGGGGCAGGGTATTTCGTGTGTTTAGAACTGTGCCTTAATACATTTTAATTTGTTTGTCGTTGTGAAGATTAAGCTAGAGGACAACCTCATTTTCAGAGGGAGGTAGGTTGTCAAAGACCTTATCATTGTCTTACTCTGTTAAGATTTTCAAAACACACTCACGTTAATTACAGCAATTCATCTCATCTAAGACACCATTACTTTTAAGATGGATCATTATTTTATCTATCATTAAGAAAAAAATGCTACCAATTAAAGTATAATAGGCTACCTTTCAAAGATTCATAGATGTTAACAGGTAAAAGACTCAGTGAAATACAGTATTGCTTTTAAACCTCAATCTAGATGGTAGGTATTATTATCCATATTTTGCAGGCAAGGGAAGGAGGAGAGGTACAAGACTGGCCCCAGTCACAAGCAGCAAAGCTGGAACTGTAAGTCAGTTTCCCACCAGTTCTGGTCACCACCTTCAGACCCACGGTGACTGCCAGGAGACACTCGAGTAGGACATCCTCTCTGGGACTTCGCCTCCTTTCCCACAGAACCTCCACTCTCACGGTGCCCCACAGACCTCCCACAGACCCCTCTCCACCAGTTCCCAAACTGCACCTCTCATATTCCCTGCCAGCACCTCACTCCAAATTCCTACCCTCTTGTATTTCAACCAATCCAGGAACCTGGGAGGAATCCACAACTCCCCTCCCTCTCCTCACTGCCAACACTCATCGGTCACTAAGTCCTGTGGATTCTGCCTCTTAAACATACCCCCAGTCCTCTCCTTCCATTCCAATGAACACAACCCTGCTTCCTGTTTTGCCATGTTTTACTTGGATTCTAAAACAGCCATCTAAAGGAACTAGTTTCCCCTCCTCTGGTCTTCTCTCCAAATGCATCCCTGAAAAAATTCATTTTAAAATCTAATCTCTAATGAGGCACTAAAAATGTCCACTCCTTAGCTTCCATCATGACCTAGGAGATCAAGGGGGTAACACCTGAGCCTAGCTAACTAGGCCCCCAGGTGTGGCTGACTCTTCAATCCTCACCTCTCATGACCCTCCATCAAACCTCACATTTTCTACTGCCTAGAGATCTCACAGCACTGCAAAGTGGTCACTCACCTCTCTGCTTTGGTTCACGCTGTTCCCCCAGCCTGGAATGCCCTTTACCAGTCAATTCTTACCCATCTTCTGAGACTTGCTAAGGAATCTCTCCTGAGTCAGGTCACCGATGCATCGTTTTATGGCTGCTTTGGTCTCAGTGTATTGGAATGACCTTCTGTCGTGCAGGCCGGCAGGCCGGGTCTCTGGTCCCGCTCCCCACATAAGAACGCAGGACACGGTAAGGCCAAAATGGAACACCCACAGAGCCATAGATAGGGGAGTCAAACCAATATTTTCTCGCTGGCGGCTGGGCTGGAGACACAGGAAGCAGGATCTACATAATCTGCCTAACAGCAGTCCGCGCTTGCCAGCCACCATCTTCTTGCTAGCCCCCATTTCTTTTTTGCTAGCGTAGCCACGGCAGTTATATTAGTGGCCAATGGCTTACGGGTTATAGCTGACAGCCAACTAGCCACAGCTGCTGGCCATCTGATCACAGTTGATGGCCATTTACTACCCGAGCCAGCACCTTTCTATGTGAGGCCGAGAGCCTGGAAATTGTTTTTTCGGGCTTTGTCCCCACACCTTCTCTTCTGGCTACCTCGTACGGTGGATTCTAATTACCTGGCGGGAGGTGGATGTAGGACGATAGCTCCTTCATACTTGTGTGTGTGCCTAGCATAGTCTGTGGTACATAGGAGACAGTCCGTGAATATTTGCAGAAGGAAGAAAGGAAAGAAGGATGGAAGCCAGCTTTACTGCGAGTTCTGTTCCAACTTCCTGCCCCAAGTTGAACGATCTGAGTTTTATTTTGTTCTTCTCCCTCCGACTCCATAGGTTGAAATTCCCTGTGAGGCTTAAGGCATGGACTTGATCCCTTGCCCAGCAGCCCAGCTCTGCCAAGATTATAGCTCTCCCTTGTCCTTCTCTCCAGCCCTCAGTCCTTCTGGGAAATGGAGGCTGCCCTTGAACTCGAGTCCAACACTGGGTTCTCACTACCTATTTCCAAAGCCTGTAGCCAGCTGCTTGTTAAAACCGCCCTCAGCACCTGCTCGGGACTCTGGCCATACCAGGCCTGGCCAGGGACGCTGGCCAACGACACAGGTGACCTTACTGCTCTCTGGAGTGACCAGTGGAGTGCGGGGCTTTAGGGCAGTGCTTTTTCCTGGACAATGATTTGGGCTGGGGAATCCCCATGTTCTCCCAGTTTACATCCTATTCTTCCTTGCTTGTTCTGTTCCTTCCTGTCTCTTGAAAATGCTCGACTCCCACTTTACAGCACTGTTTCATGCTTTCACTGTGACACACCAGCCAGTCTTGGGTAGCTTGGCAGTCCTGTACCACCCCTCCCTTCCCCACCCTCTACAACTATATTTTCGTTTTCTCAGTGTTATACAACCCATAGAACTAGGGTGGCAATCCCTCCCCACTTGGCCAGCGGGGAGGGGACCACCCATACCCCTGCCCTCCCTCTCCCCAGGGCACACCATGGCTCTCCCCACCTTGTGGATCACAAACCCAGACGTCCAGATGCTAAGGGCTCACCTCACTTAGCTGCAGCCTGCTGACATGACTCTAACTCCCAGTCCTGCCTGTTCTGGACAGCCCTGGACCCCGGAGTCCCGATTCTGATAAATACCCCCTCTGCCACCTCAGCAAAAAGAAAGCAAGTCTGTGCCCTGGACAAATCAAATGTATGAATAGTATCATCTGTAGGTCAAGGCAGGAGGTTCCCTGCCCTGGGCCCAGTGCGTTACAGAGCCCTGAGTATCACCACACACACACACACACACACACACACACACGTTTCATTTATTTAAAAAACATACAGTACTTCTGTTGCTAAGAAGCTGGTACACAGTACAGACCTCATGTGACCCATTACCTTAAACAGCAACTTTTCTCCTAATGTACGTAGTTCAGGCCCCAAGTCTCTTGTCCTAGGTTCTCAAAGCAAAACCAACTGCCTCCAAATGCCAGGAAGATGTGTGGGATTGTGCTGCTTCGAGCAGTGGAGACAGACCCTGCTTTGAAGTGTGAGGAGATCGAGTGATCTCAATGTTTAGGTAAAAGAAGCAAATTAATTCCCTTGAACAATTCTTCCTTTAAAGATCTCATCAATGAATGCACTTGAGTCTGGCATAACCCATAATTTTGTATACAAGTATTTCTCAGCGGAGCCAAGCAACCGCTTTCTTGCTTCTCTTTGCATTCCAATTCGTGGTTCTAGAGATACTCATGAATTTGTGTGGCATCATGGTTGCCTAGGGCAGCTAGGGATATTTTGCAGTATCGATTCATATTACTCTTAAATGTCTATAGACCAAAGGCTAGACATAGCAAAAGAAAGGTGATACTGATTCTGTGTATTAGCAACTAGACAGATTAGAGTCCCAAAGTGGTGGATAGTTTTACTTTTATAAAAACATTTAATAAGATTTAATTAATTTTCAGAGGTTAAATCAAAATTTTAGTTTTACTTAAATATTTTTTATCAAACATCTTAATATTCATTAATTATATTGACCTTTTGCCTTTTAATTTCATAGGATGATTTTGAATATTTTAGAAGAACAAATTTTTTCAACACATCAATTTTTCAATTTTGATATTCATTCCAATTTACATCTTTGATAAAAATGTATCCGTTTTTATACTTTGAATATAATTATATTTTATTATGTTTTTTTAGATAACTAAGATCAGTATAAGTTGGTATCACAATAGAAACAGAAAAGAGAATGGAGCTCAGAAAAGAAAGAACTGAAAAGAAAAAAAAGGACATCAGTTATGATGGAAAATGCTTACATTTTTAAAAACTAAAAGCAATGAAGAGATTTCTATAAAACATGACTTACATACAATTTGAAGCAGAATATTACAAATTCTTGATTTACTAAAGATTCAAGACTTACTTACTGATGAAAACAATGAAATTTAGCAAGAAAAATATTCCTGTGGAATCCACAACCTGAACTTGATATTTGCAACTTTCAATCACAGAAAACTCTGGCTTTGCACATTTTTAAATTTTGTCCTTCTGAAGGTATATTTGTCAAATTAGGAGGCTAAAACATATTTTGTTTAACAGTTTATTTGACTTATAACATTCCAATATTTAGACACATGGTATGCAGATCTCCGTTAGTCCCTACACTAGGTCCCATAAATGTCCGTGGCAGGCATGTGTATGAATCTAAGCAGGAAGCAGAGTGTTTCAGTGGTGAGAGCTTTAACTTTCAAGTTCAAATCACAGCTCTGCTACTTACTAGCTGGACGACTTAACTTTTGGGAGCCTCAATTTGCACATCTTTAAAATGGACTTAGTAAAACCTAGCTCATGTCATACACTCCAGAATGTAAATTCCACTTATGTATTCTATAAGTCTTTATTTTTCTTTTATTTTTTCCCATCTTCCTTTTATAATCTCATTTCGCCTAAACCAAGGGAATAGTGGTTTCAGTTGTACACTTCATTTGCACAAATGACTTTGCTGAGCTCCTTCACATCAAGCTGGGACAGAGTACAGGCACGCCCCATTTTATTGCGCTTCACTTTACTGTGCTTCACAGATGTTGCATTTTTTACAAATTGAAGGCAAAACCCTCCACCAACCAAAAGGTTACCACTCACTTTATTGCATCTGAACCTGCTGTATCTCTGTGGTATGTCTGTACACTAAAGATGCAGTTGTAGAAACCCTATTAAACTTGGCTTACCCAGGACACCAAGAAGCCAGCCCCTGGGTTTATCACATTATGCATTCCTGAGAATTCTTCACAGTAATATAAAATGAGGAAATGGAAACAAGTCTACATTCCTGGTTTTTGGCAAATCAAGGAGCTCAGTCAGCCCAGCGCATGGTTTTGCAGTGTTGGCAATTTGTACTCTCCTTTCAGCTCCAATCCAGCTGAATACCAGAGACCCATAAAGAGGCCTGGACCCCCTCAACCTCTACCCAGGTAGAGCATAGTAGCATTTACACTAAAAGTATGACACCAAGGTGCCAAGGTAGTCCCAATTCAAAAAGACAGGGCTTGCAGCAAAACAAAACAATGAAGTGCAATGTGGTCCCTCCCGAGTGTGTGGAGTTCCAGCCATCCATTCCGAAACACCGCTGCCCTCTTAGGAGGCAGACCTGGTGCAGGGCCTGTGGAAATGCTCAGTCTTTCTGAGGGTCTCCGCCTCCTCCCACAGCCACCATAGGCTTGACTGGTTTGCATAGCGAGTAAATTGAGGGGAATAAGGACCCCAGCCCCGTGCAGGAAGAGACCTGCTGGAAGGTTACAAAGTAAGGCTTAAGGCGTGGCTCCCCAGCTCTGCAAAGGGCGTTGTGAGAGTGAACAGGTGTGCTATGCACATTTTACTGGATCCACAGGTGTAAACTGGGGCTGTCCTGGGCAAACCAGAATGTGTAGTCACTTTGAGAGCTGAGTCACTCTGGTAAGACTTGGGGATTTGTGGCTCCCTCTTCCCACCCACTGTCTTTGGCTCAATGAAGACAGTCATGTGGCAAAAGGAGTAAGGTGAGCTGGACCCTGAACTCTGGAAGTGACCAGCTGTGTGAATTCAGCTAAAATGGGTTTGGGTGCAGTTTCTCCACATAGACAATAGGGTTACTAATACCCGTTGACCTGATACACAGCGGTGGTAATAGGCAATCTGTGAAAAACATCACACAATGCACAGAAAGCATTATTTTCTCCCTCCTCTCAAATCTGTGTTGTCCAAAGCATGTTAGACCGTCCTGAGCACATGCTCTCCTGTACTGTTTTTATCTCAAATACATTACAAATAGAGCTGTGTGGCCTTGAATGATTTTTTAACTTCTTTGTTATCTTTATCTGCAAAGGCAAAAAGCCTCCTGACCTCCGAAGTTCTTCTAGCTCTACGATGCTTGACCTGAGCCCTGGGAGAAATGCAGAGTAGCTAATCATGATGGCTCACCCTTATTGACAACAGAACCAGACACTTCCCAGCACTTTGCCTCTACTGACTCATGTCCTCTACCCACTGATGGAGGTATTGTAATCCCATTTAGCAGACAAAGAAGCCGAAGCCAGAAAAGTTAAGTTGACTTGCCCGGAATTAGACTGCCCAAGTCAAGCGAAGATAGTGCCTCCTCCTCTCAAGAAGTTCTAGTTTAGTGATCATTTCAGTTCAGTAAATATTAAATGCTATCAAAAGATATCAATAATAGCCAATCTTTACATATGTTACTATGTACCAGGCATTGTTCTCAATGCATAACATGTATTAATTCACTTAATGCTCATTACATCCCTAAAACGTAGAAATGATTGTTATTGCCTGTTTACACACGAGGAAATTGAGGCCTAGAGAGTTAAGCAACTGCCCAAGGTCTCAGCTAGTAAGTAAGAGCTAGGATTTGATTCCTAGCTCCCGAGTCTGTATTATCAAGCACCACATGACACTACAGCTAGACAGTTTATGAACATAGAAGAGGGACAACTAACCTAGGGCAGGCATTGGGGTGGGAATCCTGGAGAAGATGTGAAAGACTTAGCTGGAATTGGGCAAGTAGAGCAGGGAAGGGCATTCTATACTGAAGCAATGGCATGGGCAAAAGCACGGAGATGTGAACAATAACTATTCAAAGAAATGCAAGTAGGGCTCGAGTGAAGGGAGATGAAGGATGGGAGAATTACTTAGAGAAAATGAGCAGTGTTTACTTTTCTATCCTTTTCAACTTTTCTGAATGCTTGGAATTTTTTGTAATAAGGAAATTTTAAAAAGCACTGTCATGCTTCAGTGGGGGTTGTGCTAAAAAAGCAGCATAAAACTACAGTGGACAAAGGCATGGAGACAAAGGCCTTGTCCAGTTTTGCTCTGCTTCTGGCCACCTGGGTGGGGGTGGCAGACTTTGAAGTGAGATGGACAAGGAGCAGAGTGGCTGGTCCCCAGGAAGCCCCTGGTGAGGGAATCGGAGCCCAGAGAGCCAGCGTGTGTGGCTTTGAAGTAGCTGACTAAGATCTTCGGGCCAGGCAGGGAGTCTAGTGGGGCCAAGCAGGAGACAATAGGCTGAGCAAACTGAAAACGGTCCAGCGTTAAGGTTTGAGGGAGAGCAGAGCGTGCATGGCGAGAAGGGGAAGAGGTCGAGGCAGGAAGTAAGAAGCCTGAGCTCAGAAGGGCATGTGCCAAGATGTCTCAAGGGAAGGGTAGAAGCTCCCGTGCACGCTTTGGTCCCTGCAGCAGGCATACCCACAGCAAGGAGTACCAGAAACTGTGAGGTCAGGGGACCTGGCTGGCTCATCAGCATGGGTGCGGCACACCTGGAGGAGAGGAAGACGTGCTGGCCTCACTTCCTCAGGAAGGTGGAAATGGGCCCCTCTCCCTGGCGGCCATGATCCCCAGACAGGGAAGGGTGGGTGGCATAGAGATTAAAGAAAAGAGCTTGGAAAACGACAACAAACCAACAACAAAAACTGGGTCTGAATCACTTGGCTTTCATTACCTCTGTGATCTAGAAATGTTTACTTCCTTGAGGTTCAGTTTCGCTTGTTAAAAAGAAACGGGGTCAGTCACAGCCCCGCCCCCATAGGGTGCCATGAGAATTGAATGTGACACTCTACAATCCAGCAGCGACCAAGCACACAGCAGGTGAGTGATACATGATGGCTACAGGTATGATTACTACTTCCAATAATCAAAAATGGGGAAGTACAGTACTTTAACCGTCCAAAACTAGCAGTCCATGAGGAAGACAGGAAGTCAGAGACCCTCAGAAGGAAAACGATGGAAACCACGCACATGTCCCCGTTTAGGGATGGCATTGCTGGGCCATATTCACTCTCTTTCTGAGATTTCTAGCAACAGTGATGCCCGGTTTCTTCCCCAGGCACTTCAAAACACAGACCAGGTTTGCATCTGGGTCTGTGACAGAAGAAGGCAGGATGAGCAGGGAAGAAAAAGCTTCTTGCTTCATTCAAGCTGCATCATCCCTCCCTAAAAGATAAGAAACCCAACCCAGAGTGTAAATCCTTCCTGTCTGTCCTGCCAATGCATTTGCCATTTTCAAAAACAAAAACCTCTCCCTGAATAATTCATTATTCAAAGGAAGCATCAGCCCAGACTGCGCCACTCCATTTATTCTGGCATAAGAGCCGATCTCAGGCCGTGTGCGTGTGCTCCCGAAAAGGATCCACATGAGAAATCGCTGTTTAAAACGTCGATATCTGAGGAGGCAAGCAGAGAGTTTAAAAGGGCCATAATTCATAAATCAATGACACCACACTCCCGAGGAAGCGTTCTGCATTGACTGCTCAACAATTCCATTTGCAGCAAGCTGAAACATCTGCGTCTCCCTGAGTTGTCAGCTGGGGTCCCGAGGCTACGACCCACGATAATCAGACAACGTTGCAGGGATGATCAGAATCTTATGTTCTTTGCGATTCGGGCATGGGGCTACGCGGTTGCTGTGGATTTGATCTAAGTCTGTTAGTTTCTGTTAATGTACCGATAACCAGAACGAATCCGAAGCAAGTAAAAATCCCACAGTTTGCCGTCATGACTCAGTGACCGTTTGGCCTGGCTATTTAACGAGACTGTTCACCAGTCGGTGTGAAGCCAGGTCCTTGTCCTTCAAAGGCACCTACACAGGGTTTGGCTGAGCCCAGATACTGGTTCCAAACATATCTGTGGGGAAATTGAAATAACTGTTGCTGCTATCGATGGCTCCTGATGGCCTCAATCAAAGCACCGGGGTTGCCGTGGATCAGGGCTGCAGAAACAGAGTCCCACGCCGAAACTGGCTAACTGCCCACAGAAGCTTACACAGAAGGAAAGCAAGAGTATCGGAGAGAAAATCAGCAAGCTGAGGCAGCCATCCAGAGTTGTTTTTCTGACACAAACCTCATCACTGCTAGAGGAAAACAACCTGAAGCCCCGATTGATCAGGAATCCTCATTGCAAAGGAATAAAAGATAGAATACCCGTGAGCTCTCAGGGTTTGCAAAGGGCAGGAATTGTGGAACTCTAGGTATAATTTCTTCTCCCTTCTTGCTCTTTCAGCTTGCCTCCCTCCTCTTGAACTGTCTAACCAAACACAGAACACACACTAGCAGAAGGAGAAAGAGAATAAGCGAGAGAACAGAAGCCTAGGAAACAGACCAAGAACCAGTGGGATTCAGAGCTTTACATACATTTTCATCATTCGCCCAGATTCAACAAATAGGAAGGCTCCTTCATTGCGCTCTCATGGTCATCAAAGAGCTTTCTAGTACATTTTGTATAGTGAATACCTTTCTGTGCCCTATTTAAATCTATTCTGGAACAAAGAAGGGTAAATTAATTATACCACCTAACATTATCAGTGCTCATGATGAGATGGATATATTTATAAGCATTATCTTATTCAGTCCTGAAAATAATTCTTGGAGGAAGAAACTATTATTAACCCTATTTTACAAGTGAGGAAACCTAGGAACTGAGAAATTAAGTAAATTGCCCAAGGTCATGAGTTAGTGAGTGCTGGGTGTGGGATATGATCTTGGACGGTCTGGCCCCAAAAGCCACACTCAGCCGTCATACTCTCTGGTGTCTTACGGCCTGCAGAAAAAAGCTGAATAGAAGTGAAGGGGTGATTTGTCTAGCTTTGTGTTTAGGATATTAATGGGAAGTGGCTAGTGACAATAACACTTAACATTTACTGAGTGCTTACCAGGTGTCAACTGTGCACCCTATGGGATGGCCCCATTATCTTCATTTCACAGAGGAGATGGCCAAGATCCAGAAAGGTCCAGTGGTGTATATGTACTGAAGTCAGGATTCCCATCCAGACAGCTGGGGTCACAGTCCGTGTTCTTAACCATAATGCTCGGCCACTGGGGGTGAGCATCTGAGATTCAGTACTACTTTAATATCAGCAAGAGCAAACGAGCCCAGGAAATAATATCAAGAAAAGGCTGTCTTTAAGGAAAGTGCAACCACTTTGCATAACTACCCATAAAGATTCTGGGGTCAAACAAGCTATCAGGATTTAATTATTCTGCACGTATTAGTTGGGCTTCTATTTGGTTACTCACGATCAATCAAACGACTGCATTCTTCAAGAAAGAAATATGGGCCAGCCCAGTGGCTCAGGCGGTTAGAGCTCCATGCTCCTAACTCCAAAGGCTGCGGGATCGATTCCCACATGGGCCAGTGGGCTCTCAACCACAAGGTTGCCAGTTCAATTCCTCCAGTCCCGCAAGGGATGGTGGGCAGTGCCCCTGCAACTAAGATTGAACAGGGCACCTTGAGCTGAGCTGCTACTAAGCTCCCAGATGGCTCAGCTGGTTGGAGCGCATCCTCTCAACCATAAGGTTGCCGGTTCGAGTCCCACAAGGGATGGTGGGCTGCGCCCCCTGCAACTAGAAAACGGCAACTGGACCTGGAGCTGAGCTGCGCCCTCCACAACTAAGACTGAAAGGACAACAACTTGAAGCTGAATGGCACCCTCCACAACTAAGATTAAAAGGACAACAACTTGACTTGGAATAAAAATCCTGGAAGTACACACTGTTCCCCCAATAAAATCCTGTTCCCCTTCCCCAATAAAATCTGAAAGAAAGGAAGGAAGGAAGGAAGGAAGGAAGGAAGGAAGGAAGGAAGGAAGGAAGGAAGGAAGGAAAAGAAAAGATACAGAAAGAAAAGAAAAGATACAGAAAGAAAAGAAAAGATACAGAAAGAAAATAGGGATTTATTGAAATAGAGTGTAATGTGGATCCCACTGGCCCAAAGGGGTGTCTGAAAGAAGTACGATTAATGGGCACAAGACCAGGCTGAGAGGCTGCAAATGGGCTCCACGGGGGAAAAGGCTCTGGACTGAGACCTCTACCTGCTGTGCTGTGGCCTTTTCTCATCCAAAGTCAGAGCTGGACTTACAATTCCTGGCGTCTTTTCCATCTCTAGTATGCTGTTATTCTAAGCAGTGGGTTTTGGTCTTTTAGTATTAAGATCCTCTTTCTCAGAAAGTTCAATATCTAAAATGGACATAGGGAACTAGGTCCCTATGATGGGGTGGGAATCGTGGGGAGGGGGGTGTCAGCAGAGCGTGGGCTGCCATGACTTATCACCTCCCCCACCCCATGATAAGTCAGAAGCACCTCTGTAAGACAATTTAGAAAACTCCCCTTTGTCATCAAAGTGATTTGGCTGTCGACTACAATAGGCAGAGGAGCAGGGGAGGGGTGTGCATAAGTCAAAGGAGGCCAAGAGGCTTTCTAGAGGTCTTGAATCAAGTACAGGCCTCAGGTCTCCCAGAAAGGTACCTCCCAACCCTGTCTCCACTACTGCCACCACCACCATCCAGACCACAAAGTTATACTGTCAGCTGCTTGCCTGAGTATCAGCAACCTTGAAAACTTCCAAGGAAGGCACAGAAACAGAAACAAAGTTTGTTCACAAATCAAGTTTCACAATACTCAGAGCTTAGTACATCCCTCCTCAGATGTAAAAATCTTCAAAGTCTGCAGAAGATTAAAAAGGAGCAGAAAAAAATGGAGGGTTACCCAAGGTTGCAAGCACAATGGCCAGAATGTGTGTAAATACTGGAGTGGCCCTGTGTTGCTTTGGATCCCCTGATATAATGGTCATTTCCTGGAGCCCCATTTCCTCTCATTGTATTTCAGTGGAACAAAAATGTTATAGTGAGCAGCTACTCAGTCACATAGGTTATTTTAATAGATACATCCTACAAGCCTTGAAAACCTGCTCTATGTACTGATAACAAGGCTAAATATATCACAGGCCCTGATAGTGAATTTGAGAATCTAAAACAGTGAGACTGGAACACACACGTGTGTGTTTTTCTCAGCACATCCTGCAAGTGTTCTCACATTCTGGCCTCCTCGACACATATTTACGTGATCCTTGCTCCTGAAGCTCAGTCTAAACTACTGCGTTCATGCAACACCGGAGAATTTTGTTGCATGGATTTAGCTCTTTGGCGTCCCTCATTCAGCTGCACATTTAATCTGAAGACTGAAGGACCATGCTCTCATTCATGTATATCTGCACTTTGGCAGATACGAACGTGCACAATGGACAGTCACACAAGCACTCTCTGACCAGGCAGCCATTGCAAAAGCCAATCCTTCCACAAACCATTTGTGTGCCCCTACCCCACCCAGTAATTCACGGCTGCTCTCAGGGCTTTCTCTCGCGATCAGAGACAAATCTGTGGTATCCCAGGTGTTTGATTAAAGTTTTCCTTTCCTTCATATCACACCAACATGAATGCATGCTACCGTGTGGTGTCAGCTTGTAAAGCTACTCTAAAGACACAGGTTGTCATCATCTTCAAAAAAACACTGCTACATTAAAAAAAAAAAAAAAAGATTTCTGATCCTCGCAGAAAATACAGATTTATAAACAGCAATAGCGCAGACAAAATATCTTAAAGCAGCCATTCTCAACCCTGACAGCTCATTAGAAACTTTTGGCAGGGGTATTTTCAAACCCTTCCTAGCTCCTACTTGGTGGTCAGGGTTGAGAAACCCTGTCTTAAAGGAACATAGGTCTTCGATGTGGCAGTTTTGCGAGGGTCTACATCAGTGGTTCCCACCCTTGGTTGCATGTCAGAATCTCAAGGAGACTTTTAAAAATATCAATGCCTGGGCTTCGCCCCATCCTTACCCCCTGAAGATTCTGACTTACTTGACCTCGGATGGTGCTGACTCTTGCTTTTGAAAATTATTTGAAAACTCAGCGAGGGTGGAGGACCATTGGTCTACGTCGATTCACTTCTTTGATTGGCTTATCCATAAACATATGACGAGGGAGACCCCAGAAAATTATCTTCATCTATTTCTTCAGATCTAAAAATCCATAGGACAGCACGACTTTGCCTACCTTAAATAGGAGGTAAGTAACAAAGGCATGGGGATGAACAATTAAATTTGATGTTGTGATGTCCACGTACCTCCCTCTCAGGCTGAGCCTCCCTTGGGCCCTCACGGGGAGTTTGTTTCATTTCATTTCATATACTGTTCAAACAAGATCATTTATCTGGCTTCTAAACTAACAGCAGATCAGAATCAAGCAATTAGAAGTGATAAGAAGGGGCAGGCAGAAAAAAGGAGAGAGAGACTGTTAGAAGCACGTGCCCTGATTGCAGTGAGAAGTGACTGCTAATAAGGAAGAGACAGAAAAACGGAAATAAGTAGACACTGCACAAAAAAAGCATTAAAATTAGGGTTCTTTAATGAAGGGACTCTAGGGATAGCAAGGTGCCACATCACCCACAATCCTAAGAATAGCCCCGAGTCACTTAGAACAAATTATGTTTCTTATTATCTGGTTATGGAGGCTGAAATATATATGATGCCTTCCCTCAAAAATCGTAATAATCACAAAGCAAGTGCAATTAAAGAGATGAATCTTTAGCTAGGTGGAAATTGCAGCCGCCCAGAATGACTCATTTCCTGAGGATCCCAGGTAGTCACAGACTTCTACAGAAGACATTTTAGCAGGAAAAGCCTCAGCTTGTCCAGGAAGAAATCTGCCTCCCTGTCAGAGTCAGAAAACAGGGAGGCCTGGGAAATGGTAATGGATGATCCTGATCTTTGAGGTTTCCAGGCACCTGGGCCCAGGCAGAGCACTCTGAGCTCTCATTGAAAACCTAAGATCAGGCACAGCTCAGTCCAAGGGGAATCCCTGCTTGGCTGGTATGATCTGATTGCTCTGGGTGTGTCTCCCGTTACCTGTATCTCCACTGCACAGGGTCTCCAAGCCGGAAATTCTTTGCTGAGAATATCATCCCTCCTGGCCACACATTCAACCATCCAGACACGTCTTTTTATGTACAACCGGGGATGGGTCATACCTGAATCCTGAACACTTAGCCAATTTGTCAGGTCTCCTTTTTTCATACGGTTAAGGCTGATGTTTTCAAAATTTCCCCCTCTGCAGATGAACTCTTATATGGAAACAAAATATAACACAAAAATAAAATGGGACACCCCTAGTGGAAGGGCTCTTGGTAGCTAGAGTCTTGTTACTCCTCCCATCAAAATCCCATAAAACACCCACTTAGAAAACCACTTATAAAGCACCTACTTGGCCTTGCTGCCCACAACTAAACTTCCCCTCCTCAGACCCCCTTGCAGGCTCTGTGACCAAGGTCGCCCAGTGTTAATGACTAATGTGGAACCCCCACCTGCTATTCTGGTACAGGTGAGCGTCTCCCCCGCCCCCACAACACTTTATTTTAAAAGGCTTTCTATTTGTTCCCCAAACCCATCCTCAAAACTATCTGGATCTGCTCATGGAGCTCTTGTACCTGGAACCCCGTTTTGATCCAGCTCCTAGGTCTAGGCTCTGTTCCAGCTAACAAACTGATGTCAGGAAGCTGGCTGCCAGCAACGCTCCCAGCAAAGGCTACACCCACAGCCCTGGCTCCTCCCAGCTGGGGGCGGGGGCAGTGGGTGGACAGCACTTCACTTCCAAATAGCCTAGCGCAGAACTTCCTAAGCACTCCAGCAGGTGGCATTCACTTTGGATCTCCATTGGATGTGCACATTCCCAAACTCATGGGATCCTACTTCCTGCTGGAACCACCTGGGGAATCTGCTCGTGAACCTATCATCGGGTGAGTTTGAGAAACTGGCTTCGTGGTTACCTGTGAGGTTCTTGGAACCAGACTGCTAGGGTTTGACTCCCAGCTCTACTATTACCTAGCGATTTTGTGCAAATGACTTAAGCTGTCTGAGCCCTCGAGTTCCACATCTGTAAAGCAGGGGTAACGATAGTGGCTGCCTTGTGGGGTTGTTGGAGGATTCCAGGTGGCGCATAGTAAACTCCCAGGAAGCTTTGCTGCTATTTGATAATGAACTTGGATACGTGCCACCTTGCCCCCATCTCTGACTTCTCACACAAAATACTCTGCCTTCTCCTTTGAACCTCCAGCTCCGGAGATGACCCTGTTTGTGCCCTGAAAGACTGTCCTGTCCCTAAGAGAGGGACCTGGCCCCTTCAGGTCTGTGTTGTCTTATCGCAGTGGATTATGTCACGTGCAGATGGAACCTAAAGATAAATGGCTGAAAGGAAATACTAGGAGCAGCCAGAAAGAGACAAAGTGAGGGGTGATCATGGTGTACAGAAATGGAAGGTGGGGTCGGGAATACAAACTTCGCTGATGTCACAGTTTTCTAGGAACTCCATGGTTGAGGTGGCTAAATAGTAACGGTCACTAGAACTGTCTCTTCACTGTAACTCCTCCTGGACGCTGGGGATGAATTCTACCATATGTCCAGAACAGGAATATACAGAGACACTGGACCAGTGAGCTGCAGAGCCCAGGCTCCCTGGAAACCAGAGGGCAAGGAGCAGCACGGGTCATAAATAAGTCACTGGAAGACTGTAATCGATGTTCCCTGTACATTATTTATTTCAAACAAAGATCCCAGCATGTGTCTATGGAAGGCCACGAGTCCCTGGAGAGAAGGGGTATCTCTTCAGCCCTGCATGACCCAGTAGGGCTGTGAGACTCTTGGCCATCGGGCAGTACCAAGGCAGCTGGGCTATAACCTGTTCCTGCGGCAGAGCCCGAGAAGGTACTGGGTTGCTGCCACAGGTGAGTAAGGGAGAGGGTTCAGGGCAACTTCGTGACCCTGTTTCTGTGTTACTCCGACAGACATCACGGTCAGGCCTCCCAAGTACCCGTGCTACACACGAGGTGGAGGTCATGTGCGTTCACATCTGCTGTATTCCCTCGGCCTGCCTCATATCCTCCAGCCCACCACAGATGCCTCACCCCGGCAGCCGTCTCTCAGTGCTGCTAGCGCTGAGGGGCACTGCTGCCCTGAGTTCAGAAAACAAAATCGAACACAGTGAGGAATGTCTGAGTGACACCGAGTAAGAACAGATTGTTGTTCAGCAAGACCCTTCTCATCTGTCCCACAGGGCTACCCTGAAGTAGTAAGTACCCATTCCACTAGTGTTTCTCAAATGTCTGCCACTCACATACCACCTTACAGTTTGCACGTACCACTTATATCTCGCTGTCTTAAATAATTTTATTTTTGAAGAAAAAAACATTATAATATTACTTAGGGAAGCTAGTATCAATGGCCATAAATGATTACTTTAATACAATGAAAACAAAACAGTATTTTTCTACTTTAATACAATGAAAACAAAACAGTATTTTTCTGAGTCCTTATGCTTTTGTTTAAAATGGAAGACAAGTATCAGAGAGATGTTATTGACAGACCTGGAAGGAAATTAGTGGAAAAGGAAGAATAACTTTATTTTTTGAGGTAGAATCATGTGCAGTGTAATACCCAGATCTTAAGTGTACAGTTTACTAAGTTTGACAAATGTATACATCTGTGTCACTAATACTAATACAAAAAAAATGCTATTTTGTTTTCATTGTATTAAAAATAATCATTTATGGCCATTTTCACTAATACCCCAGTAGAGACAAAGAACTTCATCATTATCCCAGAAACTTCCCCCTGGCCCTTTCCCAGTCAACCTCTCCCCGCTACCAGAAGCAGCCACCATTTTGATTTCTATCTCCATAGATTCGTTTCTCTACTGTTCTTGAACTTTGTAACATTGCCTTTGGGGATAGCTTTTCCACTGTTAAATAAACGTTATGATGATATTATACTTTTGTCTATGTTTGAAACTTTTCATAATAAAAAGGTGGGGTTTTTTTTGAGTTATGGAATGCCCTGTCTACACTTTACCTACAGTCTTCTTCAGGCCCTCAATGGAATGAGACCTACAATTTAGGATAGATGCCAAATTAGGAAATTGTATTCTGACTTTGCAAATCCCAGCATGATCCTGATTATAGCATTGATTTGCCAAATTTTCTCCCCTAAATCCCAACTAATCTGATTAATTTTTTAAGCTCCCCCAAAGGAAGCCTTCTCCAAGACTCACATTTCCTTCACAACTAGCTCAATTTCTCCTCCTTCTTTGGTTGGTTCAGCATTCCTCCTCGCCCACATGGAGCCCCACTGTGGGCCACTGTTAAGCCTCTGAAGGACTGCTTTCCTGCCTACCTCCCACCCTACACCGTTTTTCCTTAGGACCCCGCACAAGGCCAACACCTCTCCCTTTCTTTAAAATCTAGTTTATACTTACACATTTGCGCGTAGCCTTCCTTGTTTCTATTGTCACTTATCTTTTAATATGAGCACCCCTTATCTCTGCAACTAGACCCTGGCCTCCTTGAGGGTAAGCACAGAGTTATCTTGGGCACTGATGAAAATATATTGGAGATGGAGAGGTACGAGTGGATGAGGGTATGTGACTAAAATGAAATGAAAACTGCTTGCAGTTTGGATCCTGACAAAGTTCAATGTCATAGCCTTGAAGAGAGACAGAGAGGGAGGGAGGGAGGGAGGGAGGGAGGGAGGGAGGGAGGGAGGGAGGGAGGGAGGGAGGGAGGGAGGGGGGGGAGGGAGGGAGGGAGGGAGGGAGGGAGGGAGGGAGGGGGGGAGGGAGGGAGGGAGGGAGGGAGGGAGGGAGGGAAAGAAGGAAGGAAGGAAGGAAGGAAGGAAGGAAGGAAGGAAGGAAGGAAGGAAGGAAGGAAGGAAGGAAGGAAGGAAGGAAGGAAAGAAAGAAAGAAAGAAAGAAAGAAAGAAAGAAAGAAAGAAAGAAAGAAAGAAAGAAAGAAAGAAAGAAAGAAAGAAAGAAAAAGAAAGAGAGGCAGCAGCAGTATCTTCCGTGATGGCATTTTTATCTATAGACCAACACTGTTTCTGGAACTTTCCTTTCACAGCTTCCTGGGCCCCACCACTAGAGATTTAGACTTATGTCTGGAGTAAGGCTCAAAAGTTTCACACTCCCTAGTTCCTGGAAGATTCTAATGCTGGTGGTTCATGGAGCAGACCAAGAGAAACACCGCCTGTGAACAGGACTGCGTAGGATACTGAAGGAAAACTATGCTCCTGGCTGGCATGTGGAGCCTAACTTGTATTCTAGTTAATTCTTTCCCTGTCACTGGAGATGGGATTAAACAGTTAGAAAACCACTTTGCTACAACCAAAGGTGACAATGAAGTTTAAAAAAAATGCAGACAGAATTCCCAATGAGGGAAAAGCTGAACCCCAGTAAAGGAAACTGAAGTTCCTGACCTGGGACCTTGTTCTGTTTCCCTTCTAACATTATACAGCAGTGTTTTTCTGTTCCTGGAAAGAACACCAACAGTAAGATAAACTTTGGGGTGCAGCCTTGGGAGGATGGGGGGTATATGTGTGCACAAATGAACGTAGTAATTTAGAATCTTTTTTTTTTTTAATAAAAAGGCGAACCACAGGACAGCAACCAGCAGGATGATGCTGAAAGAACTGGCATTCTGTTACCACAACTAATGAAAACCCTGAGTATTTGTCCTCTGCAACCCGGGAACAAAGGGGGTTTTGAGATGGCTGTGTGTAAAGGAGGTGGAAGTCATTCCAGCACTTAGAGTTTCAATTGAAAATAAACAAACAGCCTGAGCCTGCCCAAGGACCCAGGCTGCCAAGCACCAGCCTGGGAGCGCACACTGGCCAGCACACAGCTATTTATACGTGTAATCCAATTTGGATGGAGAAGGCGCATGAAAATAAATTGATTATCTTGAAACTGTAAGAGCAAAATTCGCCGGGACAAAAAGTAATAAAATAATAGAGAGGAAGTACCTGAGTAGGTCAACTGAGGGGATGTTTCTCATGAACTGTTGCCGACCCAGTTTGCTTTCTGGATTCAAACAAGAGGGAACCATGACGGATGACTTGACAAAGGCAATTGCCAGTCGGTGGGTAGAAGTTTGATGAGATATTCCTCCTTGATGTGTGTGTGTGTGTGTGTGTGTGTGTGTGTGTACACACATATGCATATATGTGTATATAATCAATCCACCAAAAAACACTCAAGAGAATATATGACAGAGAGCTAATTATCTCAACTGAGTTTATAGCTTGTGAGGAAGAAAACAACCATCTTTCCAAAATCTAAGGGTTGAACAAAAGCATACATTATCCAGAAAACACTGGCCTTCTATCTTAGGGCTCTCCCATTCCCCCTTCCCTGGAGGCTGGATTCAAGTCTGTCTTTCCATAGTAACAATGGCAACCATTTATTAAGCATGTGGTATATGCCAAGGGTTGGAGATGTACAGTCTGCAATGGCACCGAGCCCTGGGATAGGGCTTGTCAGCCCATTTTAAAGATAAACAAACCGAGGATTATAATCTAAGTACCTTGCTCAAACATCACATTGCTACCAAGTAGGGACTCAGAATTTGAACCTAAGTCTGTCTGGCGTTGGTTTTATGACACCACACTGCTTCCATGAAAGGATGTAAATACAGTCTCCAAAATCAACACAGATGTCCAGGAAGTGGGCAGCTAAGGCAGTGAGTACTTCTTGGGCCAGCGTCAAGGGGACAGTAAGAAGAGGCATGGTGAATGAAGCATTGATAATTTAGACAAGAACGTATTCCACCTTCAGCTGAGCTCAAAAGAATTTACATGGCAGATTAAAGAGGAATAATCCCCAACTCAGACTGCGTATATGAAGGATATCCCTTATTAGCGACTTGACCTCTGGGCATAAGGCATAAGAAATAACAAGGATTTTGATAAAGTTCAAATAGGCATAACCAAAGACTAGGCTCAAAGCTCATCTCCATTTATCACCTAATGATTCTGAGAAACGATGAAACTTGTCTAGGATTTGGATAATAACTTTAAGTGAAGGGACTGAGGAGGGGGCGGATCAGGGAGAACCATGGACCAGTGTATCTTCTGTGGTTCGCTCCTGCAAGGAGGTTGATAAATGTAGTAACTCAGAAAACTAACCCTACTCTGTTCCTCATCAGCACTTTCCAGACTCCTCGGAGCTCCAGAAAGTGATGATGAGGAACTATTTTTTTAAATATTTCAGAAGGCCTAAAGAAAAGCATATATTTCACTCAGATAAGATCACCCAGCAAATTAAATTACCAAGTTTAGGTGCTTTAATGTTATGTCAGCGTGGAAGTCCTGTATTAGCAGCTTTGTTCCTGGGTCTTTGATTCATAGAAAATAGCAACCAAACTGTCTTTAAGAAACGCAATTTATTCCTATGCTTGGGGGAAGGGAGACTAAGCAAAGGTATTGAAACACTGGGAATGATTGTTTAAGAAAAACGTGGCTGAAGATGAGTTTCTGGTGAGTAGGATTCAGAGCGAGTCATTTAATTTCTAAATTAAGTGACTCCTCTGTGGGAGTCTGATATGATGTATAAAGCATTTCAAGAGCACTGGCGATTTCTGCAAATACTGTCCAGATTTTTTCCAGCTCTGAGCTGAGACACTTCAGCCATTCTCAGTGGCTCAGCAGTGTCAACCGGATAAACTTGCTGAGAAGAGGAAAGAAAAGCATTTTATGCTGGTTTTTTTGTTTGTTTGTTTTTTTAAATGGAGATATATGACTATGGGAAGACGTTAGTGCAAAATCACGAGAAGAGAGAGCTGTAGGCTTCCACTTGTTGTGAGAACCAGGTACAGTCAGCTCCAGCTGACCAGATGGTGGGATCAGATGGTCCCAGAGACCCCTCATGAAAGATGAGATGAGATGAGATGAGATGAGATGAGATGAGATGAGATGAGATGAGATGAGATGAGGAGATGAGACGAGACGAGACGAGACGAGACGAGACGAGACGAGACGAGACACCCTGCCAAAAACCGAGGATCCATGAAGCCAACCCTATGGAAGTTTGGGGTGGCCCCTCTTTGTCTCCCACCTGCAAATCCAATAGACTGCTTGGGGAGGCTGATGCAGTGTCTTCTTTCCTAAAGCCACCACTCTTGCTCTTGGTCACTTCATTCCTCTGCCTAAGAAGCTCCAGCCTTTTTGCCAAGAAATCAAATCTAATTCTGCTCAAGCCTCTAGAACTAACCACCTGTTTATAAGAAATACAAGGACAGAGGAACACGTTCAAAGACACCACAGGGATACAATCAGCAGAATCCAGAATGTGGGAAACTTTACAAGACAAACAACTAGTTTTTTTCAACAAATGAATGGCAAAAACAAAAAAAGAAAAGGAAAAGTAGACAGTAGAAACCTATGAATGAGAAGAGACTTAAAATGCATCAACCAAACGGAATATGTGGACCTTATTTGAATCACAAATCAAACGCATCAACTGTTAAAAAAGAAGTTTGTGAGACAATTGGAAAAATGTGAAGACTGACTACACTTTTGATGATATAAAGGAATTCATGCTTTTTTATGTGATAATGGCATTGTGTTTAGACTATTTTAAAAGTGTTCTTATCTTTTGCGATAGAGACAGACATATTTACAGATGAAATGTATGATGTCTGGAACTTTCTTTCTTAAAAATAATCCAGTTGGGAGGAATCTATGGAGAGGGGTAGAGGTAAAACAAGATTGGCCAGGTATTGACAAATGTTGAAGCCGGAGAGTGGATTTATTATAGTGTTCTGTTTTTATCTATGTTTAAAATTTTCAACAGTAAAAGACTTTTTAAAAAGCTAAAAGATAACTTTACTATGTTTTTGAGATTTTTATGAAAAGAGAATTATAAAATTGTAGTTTAAAAGTAATCCTATTTAAAATAACTCATATGCATATCTATCAATTTATGTATATATGAATGGACATATTTATCTATTTAATTTTACAGGCATAGGAAATCTTCTGGAAACATACACCAAATTTTTATTTAACTATTAATCCTGTTTTCTTGTGGAGGATTAGGCTGGAGGGAGATTTTTTTTTTTTAATGTACTTCTGCATTGTTTCAGTTTCTTCCATCAAGCATGTCTTAGTTACCAATTTACAAATGTTACATGAGGGTAGACATGGGAACTCCCTGGCACCTCAATCTAGCTCTCACATACTCTGTATCCTGGACCTCCAAGTATAATACCAGACTCAGCTCTGGACCAGCAGCCTTTCCTTGATACCCCCATTCCTGTGCTACCTCTGTGCCTTCATCCACCACATATTCTCCTCCCATGCAACCTTCCAAATTCCAGCTCCAGACCCACCTCTTCTATCCAGGCAGTCCTGCTGAACTAGATCAGAGCACAAAGGTCTCCTGCCTTTGCAAGATAGCCAGGACCTGACAACACTGTGCCACTGTGTCTGGATAGTACACTTTTAGAGGAAAACAGGCTCTAATCCACATACTACCTAAGAGGTTTACTACATGGTTTGGGTAGGTGTTAGGTGCTCAAAAAAGGACCAAGTTACTTAACCTTCCTGAGCCTTGATTTCCTCGTTTGTAATTGGGATACAGATACCTACCTCATTAGACTGTAGGTAGAGCTCCCTGCACCTGTTTCAAAGGTTCTGTCTGGTGTATGCAAAACAGCCCCACTGAGACTTGCAACTGCAAGGCTTAAGTGAGTGGAAAGGGGACCAGAAAATCCAGTCGGAGCCATACACTGCACTCAGAACTACTCACCAGTTTAAACATTAATCATAGAAATAATGTACCAGGGTCAGGAGGAGGAGCTCTGAAGGTCACATACTGGACTCCCACTAGGTGGCAGTATTGTTTACTCACCATTATGCAAATAGAGGGGAGGGCCATTAAAAGGGGAAAATAAACATTCTTCTGAGACTGAAACAGGGGAGAACATTTCTGTATGAATTTCCCCATAATACTGAAATAGAGGTAGCTTGAGCTAATGCACCAACTTAGGAGAACATCCTCTAATACCAACGATGACATCCCATCCAGGATCCCTTGGTCTCTCTGCAGGGGATGGGCAGCAATGTGGGGAATATATGGGGAGGGGGGGATGTTGAGTGAAAGCAGAGGTACTATCTCAAAGAGGGGACTCCAGTCAGGAGTAAGAACTTGCTAGAATTCCAAACTATGGCTCAACCTTCCTCATGTGAAAAGGGACATGAATGTGACCAAGCTCAGTGAGTCTCCCTGTCAGGGACTCCCAGAGCACAAATTCCACGGACCTAAGCAGCCAGGCATGTCTTCTTGGGAGGTCAGTCGCCAGATAAACTTAGGAGGAAGATAAAAGCCTCTCAGGTTCCACCTTCCTAAAGCAATACTTTCTTCTCCAAAATCTCACACTGGCTCCCCACTGCCTCAGGACAAGATCTGAGCTCCTCTACTTGGTGACTGTCACCAGCAACTGGTCTGAACTCCAATTACCAGCCAGCGGACTTCAGAGAATATTGTATAACCCACCCTTGCTTTCTCTCAATGTTGCCAGTGAAGAAAACAAAGCCCTAGAGACGAACTGCCTTACTCCCAAAGCCGACTGTCTGCTCAGCATGGTTTTCTCATCTGTGATGTATTACTCTCTTTTCTCTCCAGAAAGACCTAGCTCCGTGAGAACAGGGAAAATGTCATTGTTCAGCAGAAATACTACAAACCAAGGTTCTGGTAGAAGGAAGTGCAGGGTAGTAATTAGGAATGTGGGGGCTCTGCAATCAGATTGGGTTCAAGTGCTGACTCTACCCTGAGCTGTGTGATCTTAACGGAGTTACTCAACCTCTCTGGACATCAGTTTCCTCATCTGTAAACAAGACTAATAATAGTAGTGACTGCATAGAGTTGTTATTGAAGTTTGATATCAAGCATGTAGAGCTCTAGAAGTTTGTCTGACACATAATAGGGGCAAACGTGGCTATGTGTTCCAGTCCCACTGCTGTAGCTCATCAGCTGAGAGACCCAAGCAAGTCACATTATCTTTTGGGCTTCGTTTTCTTCACTGGTAAAATCTAGCAAGAGTGAGTTATATGATGTGCTCTGAAGTCCTCTGAGGCTCTGAAATTCCATGCTTCTCTGGAACACTTCTCTCATATTCCCGACAGGACCTGGTATAAGAGTGCGAGGGGAGATAAGTCCAAGTACTGACTCTGCCTACTGAGAACTAGCCTTCTATCAACATACAGCTCAAACATTCCCTTCTCCAGGTTTTCCCTGACCACCCCACTCTCACCCACTCCTCTTCAACTAGGTGCAGCCTACTACTTTATGTTCCCATCACACCCTATACTTTGCTTCGTAATACATACCTCAAATGTCAACTGATGTATTAACTGTGGCTTGCACCCCCCCATTGGGCAGATGAGCAAACTGAGGCCCTGGGAGCTTATGTTATTCATCCCAGACCCAGTAAGTGGCAGGGCAAGACTCAAACCCTAGCCTTTTCGACCATAGAACCGGCAGGATCTTTTTTTCTATGCCCTCATGTAGCTTATCACCTGATATCGAACACATATAAAAGGATATTTATAATACATGTGTGAGTTATGTGAGCTATGAAGCATAATGAGAAGAAAATGCTAATGAACCTAATATTCAACCTAAAAAGTGAAACAGATAAGCCTTGAAGCTGCCAGGGCACTGCACTCCGATGCCATCCTCCTGCCTTCCCTCACCCCTGACAAGGCACTACCCTGAATTTACGTTTATTATTCCCCTGCTGATTTTCTCCTCTTCTTAACTTTGGCTGGAAGTGGAACATACTTACAGAAAGGTGCACAAAGTGACAGCACCTGTGTGACCAGTGCCCACATAGAGAAACAGGGTTAAGTACACAGCACTCAGAAGCCCTGGCGTTCTTTCCTGTCAAGAGACCTGCTTTCTTCTCACAGGGCCATGCTGCTCCTAAGGGCTCCTGAGTTCCATCTCATAAAATGAAAATTTTCATATGAAGGCTGGGGTCTTTCTCATAGATGAGATCCTCAGGCAGAAGGGTTGGCATTCTGGGCTCTGGGGAGGACTTTGCTTGGAGACTTCTGGTCCATGAAAGAACTAGAGCCATCTATGAAATAAGGCCCATGGGGATGTCCAGCTCCGTGAGGCTGGCCTCCTCTAGCCAGTTTTCTCCCAGGCCCTGGAACCATAATTGGGCTTCTTTAAACATAATCAGAGTGCAATGGGGGAGAGCAGCTGGCAGAGGAGCTTCATTAAAGCCTCATGTGTGGTTTTGATTAGATCATCTGAATTAACAGTTCTCACAGGCAGGTCTTGAGTAAAAGTAAATAAATTTGCAAACGCACCACCTACTGGAAAATACCAAGCTTGGTGCTGGAGTTCAGATTCAAGTCCCCTGAGGAAGAGCCAGCGACATAATGTGGATGAGATTCTAGGCGTGATCAGTTTATTTGGCGCCATGAGAAAAGCCACCCTTCATCCTTTCAACTCCAAGTTCCTGCTTACTGATGCTCTTCAGTGGGGAGTAGCAGATTCTGTTCCGCTCAAATCCACAGGCATTTATTGAACATGTGTGAGTACAAGTGCCAAGGCTTATATGTCATCATCAGATGATGACGACATCTGGTCTGACCTCAAGGAACATGCCAAAGGAATGGCTCAGAAAATAAGTAGTTTGAGTACTGTGGGCTTGGGGGGTCAAGAAAGAATGTCTTCTAGGAGAAGGGCACCGGTGTGTGGGGAGGTGGGAACTGGGCCTTGAGGAGGCCTGGGATCTCCATCAGATTGTCTCTTCTCAGAAGCTTCACTATTCAGTCCTTTATTAGGGGCTGAATTCATTGTTTAATTAACGTCTTGGAAGACAGAATTATAACTCTGTAACACTCCGGTGGTAAATGAAATCCAAGAGTTGCCAGAGGAACGAGTTGAGTCCTCCTGGGTTCTGTTATAACCCTGGCAAGTTTCCCCACAGTCCACGAAGAACTGAGGCTGAGGGAAGTGAGGCAGCTTGGGTCCCTTGGTACCTGAGAGCCGGCAGGGACGAGAAATGCCCTTACATTGTCACACAAAGCCCCAGAGAGGCCTTCCTGTCTCCATGGAAACTTCCAAAGCCTTCACTTCATTGGAACCCCGTACCCTGAAAGGGGTACTCAATGTTCCTAATCATTCCCCTCTTCATAGTCCCTGGAAAGGTTTTTCCTGGCCAATCTGGGCAAAATAGGTATCTACCACCAAAGAAGGTAAGCTACCATAACCCAGGGTCTAGCTTGGTATATCCTGGCCCTTCAGATTCGAAGATGATGCTATTCCTATCACAGCCCTATAGTTGGGTGGTGCCCCTTACCCTACGTGAAAACTGATCCTCAGTTGGCCAGCGTCCACTTTTCTCAGGACTTTTAAGAACACCTGCTATGTATATAGTCCTCTTCACTTCCAAAATACCAATTGAGGAAACATCTATAGCACACAGCTCATGGATTATGCTCCTGCTTTGTGGATTTGTAACCATTTTATCGTGTGGATCTAATCTCCATAAGTAGAACAGAAATTCCCTGAGTGCAAAGAATGAGTTCACCTTTCACTGGATCTCCCGTGACCCTCACCCAACATGATCTGGAGAGTTAGCACTTCTAACATGTACGGTGTCTACTCATCGAGGAAGACTTTCACACCCCTTTCCTGTTGGTTCGCAACAGCTCAGAACACCAGCGTGGGGGACGTGTTGGGGAGGAGGCTGCAGGAGGAGGAGACAGGAAGTTGGTCTTGATCGTGCTCCCCGGCAGGCTCCCTTCACGGAACCAACAACAAAGCTTGACGGGAGAGGGGAGGGCGAAACCGTGAGCAGTGAGTAGCCAGACGCTGCAGTAGCTCTTCTGCAACCTCCTGGCTTACTTTGGCTGCAACAATGGGCAAGCACCAGAATCTAATAAGTGTCCATATGGACGCAGCCACCCAAGACCTCACAGGAAAGGAGGAAGAGGCAGGGGGCCAGTCCACATGACATTGGGGGAGGGGAAGAAGACCCAGATGAGGTGAGCTCAGCATCAAGTCTGGTTCTCCACGCCGCTGGCAGGAACATGAGGGGCCAACAGCTCGCTTATCAGTGCTGTTTCCTCCAAGGAGGGATAGGAAAGAGGCTTTGAGGCCACATAGACCTGAGGTTAAATCCAGCTCGATCTCTGCCTAGCTGAGGCCATAGGCACATCACTTATTTCCCTTGAGTCTCACTTTCCTCCTCGGAAAGAGGCAGACAGCGTGAGCTAACCCGTGCACAGTACCTGGTCCATATGTCATGCACAGCACATGTGGTGCACTCTGGCTGCTTTCTATGCTCAGGTTAAGTTTTGATTTACCTCCAAAAATAAAA
Organism: Rhinolophus hipposideros; assembly: GCF_964194185.1. Taxonomy (NCBI): domain Eukaryota; kingdom Metazoa; phylum Chordata; class Mammalia; order Chiroptera; family Rhinolophidae; genus Rhinolophus; species Rhinolophus hipposideros. The sequence goes on from NC_138058.1 coordinate 45,987,005, forward strand.
TTCTTTTCTTCTAACATAAAACACTTGGGGTTGGGGGAAGTTCTTATCTTGGGAGTAAAACACCAGGTTCGAGTCATGAGTCCCTCACTGACCTGATATGTGATTTCATGCATTCATCAAACATTTATTGAAGTGCCTACTATGTGCCAGGCACTTTTCCAGGTACTTGAGATGTATCAGTGAGCAGAAGAAGGGGGGAAAAATGACTGTCCTAGTAGAGTCTGCATGCGAGCTGTCAATAAAGTTCATTGTATATTTAGAACGTGGTAAGTACTTTGGACAAAAAGAATAGACAGAGCAGGGTGAAGAGAATAAGGAGTGGGGAGGGGATATTCAAAGTATGTCTCTTACGGGGTCATTGGAGCAAAGACTTACGAGGAGAGGTTCAGATATCAGAAGGGATCCACGCATAGAGAATGGCCAGTGAAAATCCAGGGAAGTGCCTGATCTGTTCTAGGAACAGCAAGACCAGTGGAATGAGTTGGGAGAGAAAAACCCAAAATGAAATCCGAGGTGAGAGCAGAGGTGAGAGCAGCAAGGCTGCTGTAAGGAGTTTGGTTTTCACCCATAATGAGGACCCACTGTGGGCTTCTAAGCACAGGAATAACATCATGTGAAAATTATGTTGGCTGGGACAGGGGAGGGCGCGAGGGGGCGGGGGGGACAAGGATGGAAGAAGAGAGACCAATCAGAAGACCACTACAATTAGCCCGGCAGGAGATGGCAGACGCTCAGCCCGGGATGGTGGAAATGCAGAGGAGGGGTCAGATTCTGGATTTATTTCCTTCTTTGACCCTCAATGTCCCAATCTGTAATAGTTTCAGCACCCCCTTTCCAAAGGCATAGGCAGGAATGAAACTAACTGGAAAACAACAACCACATGGAAATGTTTGGGGCCACTTTGATTTCAAATCACCCAGAAACTTCCAGCAGTATGAATAAACTTGTCGGTGGAGGAACTCCAGGAACCTCACATTCCTTCACTGCATGAAGGGTGAGGGTAGACAGTCCACATGGAGGCTGTCTTTCCACATGTCTGCCCCCACGTACACATGTGCACGTGTCTACACGTACAGACACTTTCCAGAGTAGGAAGACAGCAACCATTGGAGCAAAACAGACCTGTCAGGAGCTTGGTCAGGACACTCTTTAACCATGGAGCAACTTATTTAAAGACCACAAGGCTTAGTTCCTCATGAGCAAAAGGGATAAAAACATGGGGACAATGACATGAAGGAATGTGGATCCAGTGCCTGTCACAAGGCCTGGCACATAAGAAAGTCTCAGTAAATCTCAGTTTCTGCCTGACTGCTAACCCCACTTGGTAACCAAGCCCATCTGGGGAGGAAAAAGCTGTGGATTATCCAGAATGCAGATGAATCCACTTGTAAATAACGGAGAAGTGTCTACACTGTCATTGTTGTTTGACTATCCTGTTTACCATGAATAAAAACAACTTCCTTCACCACACCCTGTTGGGACCGTGTCTCTGTATTTGTGTCACCGTAATATCGTGGACTTGGAGATGGCCTGAGGAACAGCAGGAGCAGGGCCAGTGCTCAGAGGCACATGGAAAGGAGCCGTTGGCTCTGGGGGCATGCAGCCTGGGCAGGCTCCTCTGGAAGGCAGTCAGAGGCAGGGTGACTGGGCGTCCGGGCTTGATTCATCTGTCAGGAGGCAGGGATGGAGGCCGACGGTCCCAGAGGCCAAAGCCTGTCTCTCTCCCTGGGCCTGTGGCTTCAGGACACCCCCTTGATGGAACACCACGCCTTGCCTCACCCTGTTCTGTAGGGTCACACAAAACTCCATGCCTAACTCCTAACACTCAGCTCTCCCAAGGCAGATAACCATGGAGGGGAAAAGGGGGCACAGAGTACTTTGGCACAATGGAAAAAAGACAGGAGAGATCGGGGTGAGGGAGGGATTCAATGAAGAGAAAGAAGTAGCACTCAATTTCGGAAGCAGTGCCCAGGCTGCCTTCACCAGTCCTGCCGTGACTTGGCCCCGTCTGCTGTTCACAACTCAGTTCAACATGCATTTAGAGAGCCCCTCCACAGTGGAAGGCTGGAAGCTGCAGATGGCACAGGCCGGCGTCACGTCACCTTCCAGGAACTCATGGACCAGCTGCTCACAGAGAGGATGCCTCGCAGCTGACAGCCAGTTGTGGGCCCTGACCACACGGGTGGTCATCCCAATGCACCCCGGCCGAGGCCGGCCCAGGAACCCCCAGGCTGACACATCCCTGGCTTCCTCCAGCCTCTTGCCCCTCCAAGAGAGGGCCCCACCAACTAGGGCAGCACAGGTGGGGCCCCCAGATGAGCAGCAGCAGAGCAGATGGAAGGGCTCTGGGGCCCAGCAGACAATTTCTATTTCTAACCTGATGTGGCAGTGAGCAGTAGCGGCAGGGCGTCAGCAGCAGACAGCTCTGACTAGTGAGCTGTGCTCAGCGGGAGGGTTAAGGACCCAGCCCACCTGGGGAGGAGCCTCAGGCATGCACCCCAGGGCACCTTCTTGGGAAATGATGGCTCCGGGTACAAGGGCCCAGGGAGCTCCCCACGGGGCAGGCGTTCTCCAGGTAAAAAGGGGAGAAAGGACCTGAGAAACCAGCCAGTCCGAGGCTGCCTCAGGGCAAGCAGGAGCTCAGCAACTTGGGAGTCCTCCTCCCCACCCCTTCTGAAGCACCATCATTCCCGAGGCCAATGCCTTTGCACCCTTGGGGACACCCCTTCTGTAAAATGCTAGAATGATGGTGCTGAGAGGGGCCCGAGCAGTCAGTTCTTTCAAGTCCTAATCTTACAGGGGAGAAAAACGAGGCGTGGGGGTCGTAACTGGACGTGGTGTACCCTAATCGTTAGCACAAGGTCTTGGGAGTCAGGAAGACGTGAATCCCGACTGTGCCCACTTCCCCACACCCAACCCCAGGGCCCGTGAGTCCTGTGAGCTTGTTTACTCATCTGCTTGAGGAGTGTAATGACACACCCGTTCATACAGCTGCTGTGAAGATCAGACGAGTTGGCATCCGTAACAGTTCAAGGCCAGGCACAGTGAGCAGGGACTACTGCTGCCCTCGTCATCATCATCTTCACCTGCGTCACACAGCTGGCCAGCAGCAGGCCTGGATCCAGGTCTCCTTTGCCTGCCACGCCCTCGTGGCCCGCCCTCCTGCAGCCCGGGCGCCCTTCTCCAGGGGGCACTACTGGTGGAAGTGGCACAGCCTCTCTGCCTGGCTCGCCCGTGAGAGGGCAGAGGTGGAGGGCTGAGGGTCATAAGAGCCAAGGCAGATCTCCTTGGACTCTTGGTGTTGAAAGACCCACCCTGGGTGTGAGGTTCCTGCTCAGAAAATCCCCTCACAGGGGCTATGCAGCGAGGACCTGAGGAAACCCAAAGGGGAAGAGACAGAGGAGCCACATGAATACTACTGTCCTGCCTTCCCAGGAATGACAGTACTTCTCCCTTTCAGAAAGCCTTCCCGGGTTACATTCAGGCCAGACACCTCACCCAGCCTCCTGCCAGCACCGCTCCATTCAAGCTAGCTCAATTCTAAACACCTGGCAGAGGGGCCACTCACTAGGGTGTCACAGGTACAGAAGACAGTCTCAGGGCCATGGCAGCAGCACCGCTCACTTGAGACTTCTCAGAGCCTTCTCACACAAAGGATGGAGGAGCCAACTTCTTCAGACGCTCCTCTTCCCCGACTGCCTTCCTCACTCACAGTCTATTCCTCAGAACCCACAACTTGATTCCAAATGGTGCTGAGTACATGGCAGACGCTCAACTCACATTTCTTCAATCTACAGCCTTTTGCTACCTACTTAACCCTTCCAAGCATGTTAGTCCAGCATAGGCTGCAAGCTCACTGAGAAAGGAGCCTCTCTCTCCGCAGTCTCAAGAGTTCTCCAAAGAGCCCAGGACCAGGCAGGGCACCCAGAAGATGATCAACAAACTTTTTCTCTAAGTGACTAGTGAAAGTGATTGAGAAATACCGTGTTTCCCCGAAAATAAGACCCAGCCGGACAATCAGCTCTAATGCGTCTTTTGGAGCAAAAATTAATGTAAGATCGGGTATTATATTATATTACATTAGACCCAGATTTATAGTAAAATAAGACCGGGTCTTATATTAATTTCTGCTCCAAAAGATGCATTAGAGCTGATTGTCCGGCTAGGTCTTATTTTCGGGGAAACATGGTAACAGGGCAAGTTACCAAAACCTGCATTTATTGGTAGATGTAGCTACTGCATTTCCTTCTCACTGTGACCCTTGGAGGCAGACATGAGAAGATCCGTCACCAGTTCCTAAAACTCTCCAGGTCCTACCACTTCCCTTTTCTCTTTCCCATAATTCTCTGTTTCCCTTTCTCCTTCAGTTATTCTTACTCCCCGCTCTTTTCCTTTGCTCTCCAGCTTTATGAAGAAGCACTAAATTAGGCACCAGCATGTTTGGGTGCCAATTCTGACTCTACTACCCAGACTACCCGCTTAATCTGGTTGAATAAACTGCTCAATCTCTCTAGGCCTCAGTTTCTCCTTCTGTCAAATGGGAACAATCACATTTCTAAGAGCCATTCGGAGAATGAAATGATAGGAGGAAAGGTTGCCCTTCACTTCCACTCCCTTCCACCCATCTACAGTGTGCTTTTGGAGGGTAGGGGACTGTGGTTTGGTCTTCATGGCAACAACTGAGATGCCAGCCAGAAAGCTGGAGTTCACATACAATCTTCTAGCTCCACTTCCCTCCTCTCTGCTCCCAGCTGCCTGTGCAAGACTTGGGATCCTAGGGAAAGGTTTCTAGGGGAGGGTGTGAAATGGGCGGGGGGCATCTAGAGAGGGAGAAGAACAACTTGCCTGCCACTGGTCCTGGGAAGCTCCCCACAACACACAGAGAATCACCCCAATAGAGCCACTCCACTTCCTTTGTGTCTCAGGCAAGTGGAAAACCGGAACAAAAGTTCTGAGAAAAAACAAAGGAGGAGGAAGGGGAAGATGGCCAGGATTTAGTGCATGTCACAAAGGGCAGCTCTCAGAAGGAGGAAAAACCTGGGCCGCAGAGCACATGCTGTGCTGTGCATTTACCTCAGAGGAGAGAGCCACTGTGGGGAGAGGTCAACCTGGGGCCACCAGGTTCCCCATCTCCCTGGGGAGGGAGGTGGCAGCACCAGGGTAAAGGAACCTCTCATTAGCTGTCTGAGAAGCTCTTCCCCAGCCCACTGCCAGCAGCATCTGCCAGAAAAAGGATCTGCTTAATGCAGGCCCTATATAAACAGATCCTGCTTATTCCTTTTCACTTCACCTTCTCCCTGAGTCCTTCCCTGTGTTTTCCCTTTAGCTTCCAAATCCCTCCAGGTCACTTCCATCTTTGCCAAACACAGGACAAGAAAGAATGCCTGCCTGGGGAAGTCTGAAATGACCAACCTCTCCCACCCCTTATGGGCCCCCCTAAACACAATGGTTCCTCATCATCACTGAATTTGGGGGCCACCTGATCCAAGCCCAGAGTAATCCAGAGCTAAGAGGACACTTGGAGAGAATAGGGAAGTGCTTTCTGAGGGTCAATCCCTAACTGCTGTCAAAAAGGCCAGCCTGAACAATGACCAAACTTAAATATTTTCCACCCACATTAATCAGCTCAATAATTCCTTAATGACTTCCTAAGAAAAGTGTGAGAAAAAAAAAGCCCTTGTTTGTTTTGATTTCGTTGGTCTCTTTCACCCTTGGTTAAGGATTTCATTGTCTCTGCATGGCAAGAAGCAGCCTGGATTTTTAGGAAGGAAGAAATAATCTTCCGCAGATCGGACCAGTCCTGGTGACCTATAGGTCAAGAGAGAGGGTGTGGTTGGAGAGCTGGCATCTTGGCCCTTGGACTTCTCCCTGTCTCAATTTCATCATCCACCTATGCAGTAAAGATAACCATAACTACAGCCTGCCTAAATCACAGGGTGTTTTTGTGGGTTTGGGGGCGGGACCATGGCTGTGCCAGGCGGGTCCTCCTGTGAAGGTATGAAGCTAAAGCGATCTTCAGCCAGCTGGGAAAACAGTAACGCATACTTCAGCCCACTCCAGCAACAGTGCCGAAGAGGTGACATACGTCTGATGTCTCAGAATATCTCTCAAATGCTACGGTCTATGTGAATGTAACTCGAACACTACAATCTACGTGAATGTGAAAAGCTTAGGCAATACTCATACTCTGGAAACAGAAAAACGACATCATGTCCCTAAAATAAAAAACACCACAGGCAGTGTTGTGTTTTCCAGACAGAGGAAGCAGGATTTTCACCTTCCTGATGCACCTATCTGTGTAGTCATTCCAGCTCGGAGCTGACTGCTCAGCACTTGACCCCAAGGAAGAGAGCAATTCCACAAAGGCGGAGGGAACAGAATATCACACAGGGACAGCAGTCCCTGCCTGAGAGTGAGTTGGAATGCACCCCCAAGCCAATGCCTGGCGTCTACTATACAAGAACCACCGGGGAGGGGATAGGGAGAGCCTCCGGCCCCGAGAAGGAGAATGTTTCATAGCCCGGTCTCCTGCAGAACTGCAAATCCTTTGTGGTGGGCATCCCGGGGTGTGGATGTGAGTGACTGAGCATGGGATACGCACGTGCCTGCTGCCCCCACGAGAGCAAGGGACCCTGGGGATTGGCTGTACATGCTTTACCTGTCCCTCCCCTCTCCTGCTACTGTTTTGTCTAGGGTGCTGGAATTTGAGGATCCGGGGCCAGGCACACATTTAGCAAAAACTAAATAAACGTCCACAGGTCAATCTGTATGGGATTGATTCCAGGCCCCAGGTATGCCCCCATGTAGCAAAGCACACCAAAACACGTGAGCACAGAATACATATTTCATGCTCAAGGCATACTGGGTAAAGCCCACAGACGAGAAAACAACTTACAAACACAGGAAACAGAATCCCGCCACAACTCTCTTTCACAGGCTAGACAAACTTAATGTCAGTGAGAAATAAACTACCCTCTCTGCATGAAAAAAAGTTATTTTTTTCTCTTTCTTAGGAACCTAGGTCCTACTCAGATGTCGTGTCACTCACTCAGGGGCTACTCGCCAGCAATCGGGCATGAACATGTGCACACACAACACTCCGATACACACACAGACCCCCACACACGTGTGTGCGCACAGGTGTGTGTGTGTGTGTGTATATACCTCTATGTACACGTGCACGGGTACACCCACAACCAGACACAAATGCAGACGTACACATACACGCACGCACTCCTCCCCATCCTGCCAAAGGGGCGGCTGCCTGACTGTGACGCCGTAAAATCTAACAAAAGGGGAGAAAGAGAAAATGGCAACTAAAAAGTACCTGCGAGGGGGAAGGAGAAAAAAGATCCTTGACACGCAGCTTGACTCCCGGTTTCTAAGGTGTGAGGTGGGTGAGGAGGAAAAGACCTTTGTCAAGAGTATACAAAGGAAGGCAGGGCAGCAGTTGGGCCTTGCTGGCTCCCACACAGAACAAATGCAGCCAGACTCCAGGGGATTAAAAATAAGCTAATCTGATTAGAGATTTTTAAATTTGGCTTGATTGCTCCGACAAACGGGAACAAATCACTTACATCTTGCCCCCTAGCTCTGCTGTCAAAATTGCCCAGAATCTGTCAAACAAACACTGAAACCGGGATTGGATGAAATGAATGTATCAGGAGCAGAACAATCAGATGATCAATACATATCTGTGGCTGAGATCTGTCCTGGCAAAGTGTGCAGAGAAAGATGTCCAATCACCTTCAGGCCACCAGGCCCCTACTGCTACGTAGACACATAGCATTTGGATATAAGAAACAACAGTCCATAAACAGGGGAAAAACTTGTGTTGAACTGCGTGGTAAAGACCATAATTGCTGCAGATATTCAGAGAAGGGACAGATTACTAGAGGTGTAGGTGGGTTTTCCTTCACCTGGCATGTGAAGGACACAGAGGATTTGGATAAGCAGAGAGGGAAAATAGCATAATTGCTCGACATCCATTCTCCTGCCCGTTTCTTTGGCTCATCATTCCAGTGGGGCTCCAGGTAAGAAGGAAAAGAACTATGTAGTATTATCTCCCAGCTCTGACTGTCCCTTTCTAACTCTACCCTATCCTCCTATCTGTCTAGCCTACTATCTGTTACTTAAACTTTTGTGGAAGGGAAGGAGGGAAGAAAAACACCAAAATGTCTTTCACTTCTCACCCTAATTGGATAGTGCCATGAAAGAAGGGACCCAACTAATGAAATGCGATATTGTTCTGAACTGTTCCTTCCAAAACCCATCCCCATGGGACTCATATATTTGGAGTTAATCAGATGTCTTTGTAGATAATCAGAGCCAGTCCAGGATAGGACCAAGGAAAAAAGCACTCCCACAATGTGCCCTCAGCAATGGGACTGCTTTTTGAGGTTCTTTCATTGCTTTGACTTTTTTTGACTTAGCAAAATTATCGGAGGTCATGTCTACTGACCAGAAAATATCTGGATGAATAAAGTATGAAAAGCTCAGCCATCTCACAGTTGCTTCTCCATGGTCTCAGATGTCTGGGTTTGGGTAACCATCCACAAGGCCAGTCCAGTATTTTTGCTTCTCACCAGGTTACTGGCACCACTGCCAAAGAATAGCCCCTCTGCAGGAAAATTCTGGAGACTCACCTCTCAGTTTCAACACATTTCCTTGATATCAGGCTAAATTTTGCTCTTTGGGGTATTTTTGCATGGATGCCCTATTTCCACCAACGTTTTCTATCTCTTGGTTCACCATGTTCTGGGAAGCAAACACCTGTGACACCTTGAAAGGAGGCCCAAGAGATATCCTTACCTCATAAAATAAAGCTCTAAGTCTTGCTCCAGTAAAACCACGCAGTAAAGAATCCAACTCATGGATCCTTCCCAGGTGAACAGCAAGTCAACAGAAATGCTGCTGAGAGGGAAAGCACATTCATTGTAAGGCTGTTTCTTTGATGCGTAATAGAACATGAAGGCGATGATTACAGAAAAAGGATGGCCCAGTAGTTTGAGGTGTGCTGGGTTGTAAACTTCTTCTGTAGGTTCAACAGTACAAAGACTCTGCCACAATCTTCCTGTGTAAGTAAACTTTCTCTGCAATATGAACTTGGTTGGTTACATATTCTTTTTCTACTTAAAATGCCCTCAGAATGAGAAGAAGCAGGAAGATCAAGGCTTGCAGATAAGGAGAACAAGGAAGCTGAGACGTACAGTTTCTGACACCAACACTCCCACATTCTGAAAGTGCTTAAAAATGCTGCTAAGAGGTTGATTCAAAGAAACATTGTTGTTCACACTTTCTACTTTCTCGTTCCTTTTTCTTTTAAACAATCACAAAGAGCATCAATGTGTTGAGTCAGGAGGCGGGGCTAATTCCGTTCCACCTTCCTTCCAGAGGAGAAAACTATTGCCTCCATCTTATTTTCGTGATAATTGTTTGTGCAGAGTCCTTCAAAGTAAAAAGTACACCTCCACGGGAGCCAAACATACAGCCCAGAGTGGGTCAGGGCCATGCCATTTCCCCAGATTTACTCAGAGGAAGTCAGACTTTACTTTTGTCCTGTCACTAGGAACTTGATGTAAGTGGAAGGGGCACCTAGGAAGTGTGATTCAAGGGGCTCAGGAAATGCTGTTAGCCCTAACCAAACCCCCATCCATTAGTCTCTCTGAGGGTCTGAAATTCCACCATTAAGATTTATTATTGGGGGTTAAGCAGTTACACCACAGACTCTTTTTCTGTCCTACTATGATTTACAGACTTCTCTCACTACCTCGTCTCTGCCCCTTTCTGTATCGCCATTAATTCTCTAGGAATTTCTCTGATCATATTCAAAGTAAAATAGAAGGTCTGCAGTCTGGAGAAAAAGAAGGGAGTGAAAACAACCTATAAGTGGCCATAAGACTTTCTCTCTTGCTAAATAAAAAGGTGCCAGATTGGTCTCTCATTCAGGAATTCCTTTAGAATCGACACGAGGTCTACACAGCACCCTGAACCAAAAAGGTAACAGAACTTTGGTGTAAGTCCTTCATATTATAACCAACCTCATCTTTTCCTTCCCCCAGTTGATTATCTTGTCCTAAAATTTTTGGATGAGCAGGAACCTTAATTGGCTATGAAGTCTGCAAATCTACACACTTCCATCCACTGCAGCTCAACGCTGCAAATCCCCATAAACACAGATAAACTTGGGTACCTGCCAGAAACCCAAGGGAACTGTTATGCTTGCCAGAGTCCTGAAAGATTCTCTCTGATTTCCAGTATCTAAGTTTCCTGTTGCTGCCTAGAGGTAGGGGTGAGTGGTCAGGAAACCAACTCCTGGACATACAAGTTCATTGCAATAACGTTCTTAGTTCCTTCTGCTACCCATATTTACCCAATGTAATTCCCTTCTCCTAAACTTGGTCAAGACTAGCTCTTCTGGCTGGATGTGAGAGGAGGGAGGGTGGCAGAATAAAGGGGAAATCTCCTTCTGTGCTGTGTTCTAAAAGGCAAACTCTGCCAAGAGCCCAGTTCTGGGAAGCAGCTCTGGGGGCAGCCCAGGATGCTGCTGGGTGGTCTCATCTTTGGGCCTAGGGTGTGGGGGTCAATGATCCAGAGTTCTATTTCCAGCACCATCAAAACTTCAGCCAAGATACTTGACCTCTTTTCATGAGATATTTACCCCAACTGAAAGGGAGAGGGAAGAGGAACAAGAAAAGAGTAGAAGGGAGGGCGACACTGTGCAGAGAAATACTTGGTATTGAATGAAGACCCTTGGAAGCAAACCACAAAAGGTATTGTTACACAGCATAGTCTCTCTGTAGGGAAGGAGTAGAGTTTGAGAATGAGGCCACTTTGGAGCTAGTTACACTGTGGCTTTGACACGCCAGTTCAAATGAAGCATTGCCTCAGCTTTCTATCCACAGGTCACACCTGAGAACCCAATCTAGCCCGTAGTTGCACATTTCAATAAACGTTGTTTTAGTAGTCAATGAAACCTCTTCAGAAAGCTTGATTTCCAGGCTTACTCTTCATGTGACTTCTTAAAAAAAAAAAAAAAAAAGAAAAGAAAAAAAGAAAAGAAAGACGAAAACACTGAAGAATTAAGTAACAATTAATGAGAAACACATGGCTAAATTTCTTTTAAAGTTATACATGGCTTAAGAACATATTCAGGATAAAACATTTCTTCCATCTGGGCTTGAAGATTTGCAGAGAACAAGTTCCATGTCAATAGGTGGGTGTTGGAAGTCTGCCCTCCAGTAGTGCCCCAGGCCAAGACCCCAGGAAGGAAGGCTTGTAGCTCAAGTGGCATTCAGGTTCTTCAGTACTCTTGCTCCTGATGGCAAAGAGAGACCCAAAAGATGCCAAAGCTTGCTGTGTTTCTAAGCCATTCAAGTCAAATCATTTTGCAAGATGTAAGAACAGGATCACAAAGAATAAAGGAAGGAATTATAAATATTTTTATATACAATTTTGATGCTTATTTTTTAACATAGTCTGATTCATCTCCAACAGAACAGATGGCAATTTCTTTCCACTCCAAAGGTAAAGGGTTATTATTACTCTTTGCCTTTCTCCTCGGGCATAGAAGTAATAATTTGAATTTATTTCTAAGTGGGCTTATTAAATGAACGGCTGAATTTTTCCTCAATTTTTTACAGTAAACAGGAAATGGATAAAGAGAAATTTGGAGAGTTGAAACCTGCTGTCACCCACTTCTTTCACTCAGCCTCTGACCTGAATTTCCCTGTTGGGTTTCAGGGCCATGACTGTCACGTTACACATATCTGAGCTGCAGACAGTAACTTTCATGCACATGCATACATACAGTCATACCTAAAGACTGAACGCTGATTGCAACAGAAACCAGTTAGCAGACGATGATTGAATTATTCCTTATAAATAGGTCCTATTTTGGCTTTTATTCCCATAATCAATTCGTTCTTTGAACTAAAATCTGCCTTTATTTACAGGCTCTTATTAAAACATGTGCTTGAATTTCCTCAAGTCAATTAGAATTTCACCCATCTTGTATCGCACAATCGTAACGTTAAGTGGGTCAACAGTTTCATCTATCAATGTTCATACAAGTGGGCTTTGCCTTGAGAAATTCAAAACAAGAAAATCAGTATTTGAAAAACAGATAAAGATGATGAGTCTTGGTGTGAAGGGCTCTTGGTTCCTCCAAAGATTCACCAATAACAAGAACTGCTGGGGTACTGTCATTGAAGCACTGACCTCAGTGCAATAGTGGGTGTCCATAAGCCTTTCTGGAGAATGATGAGAATGATTTAAATGATAATCTAAAGCTTTTGCTCTGAAGGGGTCACCCGTCATGATCTCAAAGTTTCCTTCTAGTTCTGAGAGTCTATGGGGAGTATAGGGAGAGACTAGAGCTAATTAAGTAAAAGGATTTCAGATCTAAATAGAGAAATCCCAGGCGTGCAGGAAAATATCCACCAAAACAAACAATACACAAACCTCCCTATCTGTTCACAGCAGTTTGGGATCTTTCAACAGGTTGTATAACTTGTCCCCCAACCATGAAAGAGACCCTAATGATGGCCTTTCTCTTCACCGATTAAATGAGTATCTCAAACTACATGGTCTCTTAAGTCCTTCCTGGCTCTTGGCCGCACAGAGTCTGGGCAGGAAGACAGCAAAAGCGACGGGAGGAGTAGGGGGCAGGGGCTGACACCTGAAGCAGCATGAGGCGGTGCTATCAATGATGCTTTAGATTGAATATTACAGAATCCAAATGCTGAGACTCAGCGAAGCGGGGAAATCAATGAGGAATGAATCATCTAGAGAGGACGGCAGGGGAAAGAGATGGGATGTGGCTGAAACCTTGACATTTCCTGCGCTTGGCTATGTAGCATAGGTCTGGGTTCGAATGAGGGGGATGAGGAATGTTATGAAATCATTTCAGCCCCTGCCCTTTGGCATAAGCTTGGGCTCAATCTTCCACCAGATAGGTCTTTAATGTTTTGTGCTGCGAGGTTTCCTATCTGAGGAAGAAACACCTCTCAATCCACAAGCTCAAACCGAAGTACAGTGAGATTTACAGGGGCCAGAGACCACCTCAAGGGGGCAGGGCTTTCCCCCATCACAGACAGCACGCTCCTTAACCACTCTGGCCCTTACAGCTTGACCGCCTCCCACAGCACAAGGGGTTCCTATCTTGATCCTCCCACTTCCTCCACTGAAAATGGACTAAAAGGTATCTGTTAGGTTGACGTGTAGATTAAATAGGTTATACACTTAAAGCACTTAGTGAGCACTCATAAATGGTAGCTACTATGTTGATGGAAGAAGTGAAACTATCAGTATAATTCCAGGCCCAGGGGAGACCTCACACTGTATCATTTAGACATCTACCTTCTTTGCTTTCCCAGGTCAGCCCTTCCAGAGAGATCCAAACATAAGAGGCCAAGTTGATCCCACTGAAAATACTGTCCTTCAAAAGCTTGTAAGAATAAAAAAGAGCTCTAGTGTTCTGAACGGGACTTCCCTCTGAGCCTCTGAAAATGTGTGTGTCTGTGGCCAAGCACCTCATCTCATCCTGTTCCCAGCAACAAAGGTCAGATGAGAGCAAAAGAGAAACTGAGCAGGGACAAAGGCAGGAATTTCAGCATCAACCCAAGAGTTATTCATCTGGTCATCAGCTTTCCCAACACAGTGGAATCAATTTGGCACTATCCCCAGATACACAATCTCTTCCCATAGGAATAAATGCATCCTGGGTCCGAAGGTAGCAAGCATCCCAAATCCTTCAGAAGAGAGAGAGCTTGACAAAATGCTTTCCTCTTCCACCATTAATGAGAGCGAAAATCTTAATGTATTTGACAATATTTTTGATATGATAAAATGGCAATGGCATATGGCAGCAATTCCCCTAGAGAGTGGCTGAGTGGAGCGCCAATCAGGAGACCCAGGTGAAAGAATGGAATGGAAAAGTGAGCTGGGCTTGACCTTTCATCGTCAATCCGTCATGTACAGTATCCCCCGATAAGGAGCAGGAACTTGCTGGGAGGTCCTGAAGGAAATGCAGGCTTTAAAAACAAGGAGACCTGGACTCTGCTTTTATGATTCTTGGAAGTGACTGATGGGATGCCCTGGCTCGAGCAGAAAGGGTAAGAAAGAGTATGACTCTGGGGACAGAACACGGCAGCATAAGACCCAGAAGAGCCTTTGAGGTCAGACGGGGAAGTGATGTCATTCAAAAGGCCAGGGATTTGTAGGAGGCCCAGGACAAGCTTGGAACAGAAGACCCCAGCCAGAGAGAAGGAGCACAAGAGGGGGGGAAGAGACATCCATAGCCACGGATTAGACGGGGAGCCAAGACTCGGTCTACCAGACTTAAAGTGAGGCCAGCTGGAGTCTCCCTCAGACCGTAGGTGTAAGAGTGATTCTAAATCTCCACAAGTCCAATAAAATGAAGATAAAAAATGAAGATAATAAAAGCACGTACTTTTAGAACTTGTGAGGCTAGTGTAAATATAATGCAGGTAAAGTGCTTTGGGACAAAATAAATACTCAACAAATGGCAGCTATTGATAGTATGGATCGCGGCAAAGCCACGTGTGAGCATGTAATCTTTTCTAATCTTGGATTTAATTTTGGAAGTAAAAGCACCTTTTCCAGACTTCAAACTGCTTGAGAATTTGTCAGGGACAAGAGCAGGTGCTTTAAGGCTGCAATGAACATAGACCAAGGCATAGTATCCTAAGGGATATGGATGATACATAGTGACAAGACCAGCTCTGGACTCTGGAATCAGACGTGTGTTTCCTTTTACGCTTGACAAAGTGTCCTGGCTGCCAGGATACTCAGCACCCAATCTGATACCCAGACAGGGTAATTATATATCGGAGAGTGGGAACCCAGAGCGGGAGTATGCACATTCTTTCCCAAGCTATAATCTCGCCAGGGTCAAGAAGGTTTCCCCCTGGATGTCCACCAGAAGGGCTCCATCGGGGATTTCTCCTCCATCTACTTTCTAGCAAACGATTCTATGTTCATTTTGCATTACATCAGGTCCCCAAAAGCCACCTCAATGGATCTTGCCAGCTTAGCCACTAGGGCAATTACCTTCCTCATGTCACAAGTTGGTGTTCGGTCCTCCACATTTATAAAGGCTTTTGTTGCCCATGGACCCATGCCCATTATGCCCCTCTGTCCTTTGTGTAATCTTCTTCATGAGAAAATGATTTTAGAAAATTGTGCCAGAAAGAATTTTGCCTCCCCTCAAGAGCTGGTAGATTTTCCTCTTTCTGATCAAGAGAGCTGTCATTAACCTGGTTTTCATTATGTCCTGGCTGCCAAGAAGCTCCAAACCAAATGCAGTGCTCAATTAGAGCCACTAGATTAGCTAATTTCTATCCATTTGTGGCTTCATTTTTCTATTCATGTTTGTTAACTTTCTTGTGCTTCCACCCTTAGAAGACAAAGGCAGGTTGAGAAAATCAAATAAAAGCAAAACATTCTATCCCTAATATCTTCACTGTTTCAACATAGTGCCTCCTCCAGGAAACCTTCCCTGACCACTCCACTCCACAATGATCCCTGCCTCCCCCAATTCTAACAGCTCTTGCAGCCCCTTCCAATTAGCGCTTTCAAATGCATCTTCTCACCTGTGCTGTTCCTCCCAACTGGCACCTAAGTTAAGACTCAAGGGCTGGGTCATGTGCGTTTTAGTGCCTCTCATAAAATCTAACCACAGTCACGCATTTGGGACTAAAAGAGTATCAGGTGCTTGGGAGATCACCCAGTACAGAAACTGTGAGGAATATAACCCAGAATTTCCCCCTAAGACCTTCTGTCTTCCCTCCCTGCAACTCTAAATGCCCGACTCCTTAGCGTCCACTCAAACTTGAAACAGAACATCATGCCATGCAAGGATGATCCCTGTAAGTGCTTTTAGAAGATTACTCACCCACACTGACTAGCTATTTCTGTCTTACTCCTGAGAGCATAAGCGAGGCGCTTCTATACTTAAATCAAATGAGTGTAATAACTGACATTTCAGATTAGAGCTAGGAGGAGGTCTGCCCTTCAAGAGATGCCGCTAATTGCTGAACTTGAGGAACAACAGGCGTCTCACCAGTCGCTGCCGCCTCTGCTTCCCCGAGGAGCTCAGGTGTGAGGGCAGAGACCCAGCCTCCCAGGGACTGAGCCGTGTGGAAGCCTCACGGCAGAGCCGGCTGCGCTGGGTTCCTTCCAGGCCCTGCCCTGACACAGATAAATCAGAGCCATCTAGCTGGCTCCTCTTCTGACACATGTGTCAGCTCCTCTCCCAGCCTCCACGCCCCCTCAGCCTAATGCACTCCTTATGCATAGAACCTGGAGTCAGCTCCCTTTCAAAACGCTCATGACATATTAAAATAGTGACCCCCGCATACCACTCATTTGGCATTTACCAACACTGCCTTGTTCTGGCATATTCATTTCCTGCATGTGTGTAGAGCAGGGATTATCCAATGCAGGGCATGGGCAGGAGAGAGCACAATGCCCAATGGAGAGAGGAGAGAGTTTGGAACGTCATATTCAAAATTTAAATGACAGCATTCCCTTTGTGATTTCAAAGAGCATGTGTGGGGCAGAACATGCTTGAGTCTCAAAAAGTATGAGCTTTTAAAAAAAAAAGGAGAGGATCAAAAACTTATATCTAAATGTCCATAGCAGCATTATTCATAATATCCCAAAGGTAGAAACAACTCAATGACCACCAACTGGTGAACTGATCAACAAAACGTGTTCTATCCCATACAATGGAATGTTATTCAACCATAAAAAGGAACGAAGCTTTCCTGATACATGTTACAACATGGAGGACCCTCAAAAACAATACAAGGGAAAGAAGCCACCTATTGTATGATTCCATTTATATGAAAAGTCCAAAGTAGGCAAATCCAAAGAAACAGGAAGTAGATTAGTGGTTGCCAGGGGATTGAAGAGGGGGAAATGGGGTGTAGTTGCTAATAGGTAGGGGGTTTCTTTGGGGCAGTGATGAAAATGTTCTAAAATTGATTGAGGTGATAGTTATACAACTCTGGATGTACTAAGAACCACTGAGCTGCACATTTTAAATGAGTGCCTTGGACGGTTAGGTTAACTATACCGCAAAAAAGCTGTTATAAAAAAATGGGTGTCAGATGGGTACTGGACTTATGGAGGATCCCTTCATACATTATGTAAATGCCTAACCAGTACACTATACACCTGAAACTGATATAAAATAATATTGAATGTCAACTATAGTTAAATATATATATATATGGTTATGGGATGGAAAATACAGCACAGGGAATGTAGTCCACGGTATTTAACAGCTATGTATGATGTCAGACGGGTAGTAGACTTGGGGGTGTTATCTCTTTGTAAGGAGTGTAAATGTCTAATCATTACGTTGTTTTGGACACCTGAAATTAATTTAAAAAATTATTCAAAAAAAAAGTGGGGAGATGGTTAAGCAACACTGGCCTAAACAGGAGTACCCTGTGGGCAGAAAGGAGGCTCTCCTCTCAGAATCCACAATCCTGAGCACAGGCCCCTGTACAAGTAGGTGTTCAAATCCTTGTCCAACAGGGCACTAACTCATAAGGAGGAAGAGAGGTTTTACACTTCCACATGTCAGTGTGGCCCTGTTGGTCACGACCGTCTTCCCTTCCCCTCCTTTCCCTGGAAGCTCTCTCGCTCTCCCCTCATTATCTGATGAGCTCTAACACTCTCCCCACCGTTTCCTCATCACATCGCACCGGAGACCACACAGAACCACATCACCTTCAGGCTACTGACTAGGCGCACAAACTGCACAGGTAAGGAGACTAACTGAAGATCCTGATTCATCCCAGGACACAGCTTGATAAGTCTTTCAGGCAACACACATGCATTGAGCATCTACTGTATTCCAGGAAGTGCTCAGCCTCAGGATATAGCAGGAGATAAAATGCAGTCCCCATGGAGTTACATTCTAGTAGAGGGGAAGGAAAATTATGCAAATAAACAGATAAATATCTATGTTAGGTGATGGGGGTGAGGGAGCTATTTTCAATACGGTGGTTATCAAAGGGCTCTCTGTTGGGGTGACATCTGAGCAGAGACCTGATATATGTGAGGGACATCAGGAGCTACCAAGACCCTGATACTCTTTTAGTCCCTAATGTGTGACTGTGGTTAGATTTTATGGGAAGTACTGAAAAGTACAAGAGAACATTTCAAGGAAGAATATTCCAGGCAGAGTTGTCCCAACAAGTGGAAAGGCCCTGAGTGGGGACAAGCTAGGAGCAGTTCTTGCTAAGGGACTCTCACTGCTGTTCCCATGGCTTGTTTCTGGATGATCCTGGCATTCAGGGTCCTGCCCAATAGTAGATAAATAGTAATAATAAGAACAATGGTGATAGCAGTAACATTTATTGAGCACTTAGTTTATGCCAGGCTTTGTTCTAAATACTTTTCATGCATTAACTCATTTATTGTTCACTATAACCCTATGAGGTATTAACTATTACTATTCCCACTTTACATATGAGAAAACTGAGGGACAGAGAGGTTAGGGAACTTGTCCAAACATTGCCCAGTTTTTAAGTGATGCAGCCAGGACACACGGCCAGGCAGTCTGGAGCCATCCCCTATGCCCTTGACCCTCAGCCCATCCAGCCTTAGTTTTTGATATTAGTCCTTCTCAAACTGTACTCTTGGCCTTCCCTGCAGCTGCCTCCGCACTGTTACTGAACACAGCTTGTTGAGTCTATCTTTTCGGCCTTGCTCATTTGGCACCTCTCTGCTTTTAACATTTTCTCCACCCAACCAAGTCCATCTCTGATCCTATACCCACATGAAGCTTTCCCTGACTAGTCCTCAAAGGCAGTTCCTTACGTCAAGGCGTGCCTTAATTGTGTTCAGTTTTAATAGATGCCCTACCTTGCCATCCTATGCTCCTTCAGGTTGTTCATTTTTTTCTCCTGTTGATATGCATTAAATTATGTTCAGGGGTAGGGATGTAATAAGTTTGTAATAATTGGCTTGTTTAATTGGACTTGCTCAATCACCATTTTTTATTTGTTTAAACAACTTTATTGAGGTATAATTAACAGACAATAAACTGAACACATTTAAAGAGTAAACTTTGATAAGCTTTGAGATACATATACACCTGTAAAACCATCACTATAATCAAGATAATGAACATAGCCTTCATTCCTAAAAGTTTCCTCAAACATCTTTGTATTTTCCCCCTTCCTTCCCATTCCCCACAACCTCCATCCCAAAGCAACCACTGTTTCACTTTCTGTCACTCCAGATTAATTTGTATGTTCAAGAACTTTACATGAATGCAATCATGTAGTATATATTTTTTGATCTGGCTTTTATCACGCAGCATAATTATATTGATACTCCTCCACTCATTCTTCTTTATTGCTAAATGGTATTCCATTACGTGGATATACCACAGCTTGTTTATCCATTCATCAATTGGTGGACATTTCAGTTCTTTCCAGTTTTTGGCGACTAGAAATAAAGCTGCTATGAACATTCATGTATAAGACTTTATAAGGCCATATGCCTTCATTTGTCTCGGGTAAACATGTAGGAGTGGAATGGCTCGATCATACGGTAAGTTTATGTTTAAATTTTTAAGAAACCGCTAAACTATTTTCCAAAGCAATTGTACAATCACCACTTTTCTAAGTCTAAAACTTGGCACATTTCCATCATTTCCAACCAACCCCAGCATTTCTTTTCCAATTAAACCACTAGAGCCTGGAGGCTGGGGCCCCTTAATCTTCTTTTTCCTCTCTCATGCATTATCTGGTGTTTGGGGATGTGTTCTTTTGAAGTCCAAGAACTTAGAAAATAGGGTGGATTTTCATCTGATAAACGAATATTTATCTCTGTCTTAACCAGACTCATTCGTATCAACCTCACCAGGAACTGGAGTGAGCATCATGTGAGAAGAATTGTGTAGCCACCCTTGCCTGTGGTCAGTCTATATAGTTCTTGGCAGTTCCCAGTGTATCTAGTAAAGGCCCAGAAGCCAGTGGTTCCAAACAAATTCACCACACCTTTCTATCACATCCAGCAGTGGAGGTTTAAAGCCTCCTCTGATCTTCCCAACACCGAAACTGTTCCCCTTCCTTCCCCCCACCATCGTCCCTACTTCTCCACGTGCCAATCAGTTCCGACCTCCTTTAGGAGGATTCTCCTGATGACACCAGCAACCAAGGTGCTCTCTCTCCTCTTAACTCCAAAAGCACCGCTGACTGAGCCATTGCACTCGCACTCACATAACACAGCAGGCTGCATTTTATTGAGCAACTAGATCTGAGTCCCTGCTAGTATGTATAAAACCACCATGCCAGGGCTAAAGGGGATGGAAAGAGAAACCAAGAGGAAATAAATGCAGCCCTCATAAACCATGAAGTCTAGAGCAGGAATGACACTGAAATGTTCCTAAAAGGCCTCGTAATTTCGGAATTTGAGCTAATCGTGGGGGTTTGCTAGGCAGCACAAGGTGAGGAACAGGACGTTGAGAAGGGTTTCTTACCAAAAGAACAGCCATTAGCAGTCACTTTAGAAGGAAGCCCCATATCTTGGGGCACTTAGGTGAACGATGACATTCAGGAGTGTATCTAGTTTTAGAAACTATCTAGACTTAGAAAAGAGTGTATCTAGTATCAGATTTGGTTTTGCACTGTGTGCTTAACCTAATGTACCACAAAGATACCTCCTTTCCCTCCATTTCCTGGGCTGCAGTAACATATTTGCTACACATTTATTAAGTGCCACTGTATGCCAAACAGCAAGATGGTCAATGGCACCTCCCCTGAGGATCTTCCAGTCCAGAGGAAGATAAGGACAAGGTGATAGCCCTTCTTAATCCATTGTAGTTGGTGCCCTAAAGGCGCACCCTGGGGACCACCACAGAGGCACAAAGAAGGCTGCTGTCAGCGGGTTGGTGGATGCAGCACAGGGGACCGCACTGGGCTGACATCAGGCAATCAGCCAAGCACCTGTCCTCTCCTCCTTGCTGGGTCACTCAAGGCATCTCCCTGGGTGGTGTGGCTGCTCCCCACCTTGAACTAGTGGTTGAAATCCCCTGGAAGCCCCTGACAGACAATCAGGTCCCTGTCCAAAAAAGTCTTCCCTTCCTGGCAGCCTCATGACTGCGTCCTCAGCCCAGCTGGAAGTTGGCAGCCCCTCTTAACACCGAGTTGTGGGCCATATGGCCGTACAGCTGATGCTGCGTGACGCAGGGCAGCTTTGCTTTCCAATCCACGTCAGCCCCAGCCACGGGTACACTGTGGCATTTAAATTGCAGCAAGGGACCTCTGATTGGGGTGGGGAAGCTAAATTAGAAGGCTGTAACATGTTTGCAACACCTACATGAAGGATGAGCATGGAGGCAGGCTGTGAGGCGGCTCGGCACGGCACATCAATATTTATTTAACATACTTGAGTCAGGAAACCAGGCTACCCAAGGGGACTAGGTGTGTGAGATCTCTGCGCCTGGAGCACCAAGGAGTATTTTCCCTCGGCAAAGCCTCGATGGAGGCTGGATTACTAACAGAGAGAGACAGAAAAGCCCAGGGAGAATAAAACACACAGCCCAGCTACTCTACAACACCCACAACCAAAAGTCCTCAGGCCCAAGAACTCCTTTTTCCAACCCTGGGCAACTCAGCTACTTTATAAACACATTCTAGCAATCCATATTTTCACATGAAAGCTACTCACTGATCTAGAAGTCACACGCCTGGTCTCCTTGCCTCTGCAGATCAAAGAAAAGAGAAGAAAGTAAAAGCATCTGCACAGGCCATGCAGGGGACGTCTCTAAGCCCTTGCACCAGGACTGCACTCTTCTCACAGACCCTAGTTCAAAACCTGCTTTCCCTACTTCAGACGCACTTTATCAGCTCTGCGTAACTAGCAGCAACTACCTACCTATCCCTGACACACTCTAGGTCCCCTGACCCTCAAAATCACAAAGTCAAACGGAAAGGTACCTAACGACCAAAGGTCAGCCAGATGTAGACATTTTTGCACCCTGATTCAAATGGAAAAACTTTTTTAAACAACTGGGGGAATCTGATTATGGTTTGAGACTCAGATGATACTAAGAAATTACTGTTGGGTTTGTTACTTGCGACAATAGCCTTGTGGTTATGCAAGAAATGTCTTTACTTTTTGGAGATGCAGCCGGAAATATTTGGGAGGGGAATGTTATGATGTCTGGGATTGGCTTTCGAATATCTCTGCAAAATGAAGCAAAAATGTTAAAAATCTAGATGATGGG
Organism: Rhinolophus hipposideros; assembly: GCF_964194185.1. NCBI lineage: Eukaryota > Metazoa > Chordata > Mammalia > Chiroptera > Rhinolophidae > Rhinolophus > Rhinolophus hipposideros. The sequence continues at coordinate 46,009,281 of NC_138058.1, forward strand.
TATCTGGGAATTCATTGTTCTACTAGCTCTACTTTATCAGTGTGAATGTTTTAATAAGAAAGCTTTTAAAAAGCTCCAGGCAGGGAAATATGCTCCAGGCACACCAGCCAGCCTGAGGCTGACCGCCTGACCTCAAGAGAAGAGTCAGAAAATGGGGGCCAACCTTAAGGTGATCTCAGAGATACAGAATTACATCCAACCACAATAATGAATTGGTACCAAGAAGATAGTTATTTTTTCAGTTTACTGGAATACAAGTAAATAATTTTTATCTAAAAGCATGGCCAGAAATAGTTTTAGGCTCATGTCAGTTTGTACTTAAAAGAATGAAAAGTTTCAATTCTTTGGTGCATTTGGTTCTCAAAGTGTGGTCCCTGGACCAGCAGTTTCAGCATCTCCTAGGAACCTGTTAGAAATGCAAATTGTCAGGTGCCACCCCAGACCTATTTCAATTAGAAACTCTAAGGTGGGGCCCAGCCATCTGTGCTTTAATAAGCCTTTCCCTGAAGAGCTTCACGCTGATGCTCATTAATCTGAGGTGTTAGATGAACCAGACATTACCCTGAGACTTTTGTATACACAGCAGAGGTGTAAACATACATACACCATGCTCAGACAAACGCTGTTCTACACCCACTCCCCTGACCAGAAAGCTGGTAGGGGGAAGGAACAAAACGATATGACCCCCACAAAATGTGTGTGTCCTAGGAAGCCCCATAAACCCTCAGGACCCTCCCACTAAGTCCATGCTCCAGAAAACCCCATAAACAGCAGGCGCCCCATCTGTAGTTCAAAGGACACACACTCTATTAAAACAGATCGTAAATGGATTACATAATCCTCTAAATCTCAACCACCCAGCAAACCCCACTGACAGCAGCGGGCTGGCTGGCGGCTTCTCCAGGCACTGAGGTTGGGGGGACGTACCTGGGTCAGGGTGACCTGACTGTCTGCCTGCGTGGACAGAAGATAATATACCTGCAGGTGCAGAAATGGGGGGTGGGGAAGACTCAGCAGGAAAACAAGTCCTTGCTTCAATGTTTAATTCATAAAATCACAGAGCGTTCTAGCTGAATAACAGACATCACTGAGACCAGTTCCCAGATTTATAGGTGAGGAAACTTAGGCACAGAGGTAAAGGGATTGTCCTAATGTCTCACAACCAGTGAGTGCACAGGGAAAAGAAAATCCAGCTGGTTGTGCGAAGGAAGGAAGGTGGTTTAGCAAGGAGTTTAGCACAGACAAGGGTGCAGGAGGGTACAGGAGACAGCCAGGAGGCCCAGGAAAGGGCAGGCAATCTCCAAGAACAGCATTTGAAAGCAGTTTGGGGTCAGAATGATGAAGGAACTTGCTAAGGGTCACACATTTAGTTAGCAGCATTGTTTGCCCCTTGTCAGCAAGTTGGCGTCCATCAGCGTCAGACCAATTTGGTATTTACCTACTACCACAGACATGGACAAATGATGGGACACAGGATGGGTAAGTTTTGAAGTGTGGGAAGAATGGGGAAAGGCCTAAAGCACAAAAGGAGGCCTGACGAGGGCAGCCCTGTGAGAGGGTCGCTGGGAGCTGGGTTGTCCAGACAGGGACACTGGGCTCCAAGGGGGTGGTGTGGGACCCTGGATGGTCAAGGCAACGATACCCTATTTCACCAACTGGCTCTGACTTCATTAACCACTGACTTCTCGCCCTAACGGAAACTGGATGGGAATAACACAGGAGAGCTCTCATTTTTGTTCAATTTAGTAAATAACAATGGACACCACACGCAGGGTCCCACCTGGGCACAAGCAGGGATACACACGTAAGAAGATATGGACCTATTCTGGAGGAACTTCCAGTCGAGTTAGGAAAGCAGGTTTGTACAAGTAGTCTTACTAGAATGATATAATGATATAATATGACAATAACTAACACATCCTGAACAATTACCATATGTCTCCCACACATGAATGCTTTTATCTCCATTAATATTGTTATGTACTAGGCATCAGCTCAGTGAGCGAATCCTCAGACAAAACCTGTGCTGCACATACTATTGTGCTGGATGTAAAAACGGAGGGAACGAAATGAGCGTAGCTTCGTCAGGTGATGACGAGTGGAAGGTCATCCCCACAGAGGAAAGCAGAGGAGCAAAGGCCGGGAAGCTGGCAAACCCAGGGGGCCTTGTGCACCCGAGGGTGGCCTGGAGCGGTGGCAGGGAAGGGTTTGTAGGGAATAGGATGGGAAGGGAAAACAGAAGAGAAAAAAGCAAGATGCAGAGGGCCTTAAATGAAAAATTAAGGAATTTGAACTCTCTACTCTAGGTAGTAGAGAGTCACCGAGATTTCCTGAGATGAAGAGTGGGTGACCAGCGCTGCTCTGGTGACAATGTTCAGGCTGGCTCTGAGGGCAGATGGGCCAATGAGGGGGCTTCAATATTATTCCAGTGAATGATGTAGGGCCTGGGCTAACTCATGCCACCAAATCAAGTATGTGACACTAACACATACTGAGCAATTCCCATCCTCAAGCACTGTTCTATGTACTTCCGTGTATTCCCTTAATTAATCCTCAGAACAGCCCGATGAGGTAGATACGATTATATCCCCATCTTATAGGAAAAGAAGACCAAAGCAAAGAAGTAGTAAATAACTTGCTCAAGGTCAAGAACAAGAAGCTTTACATCATTTCACTTAATCCTCTAACAACCTTGACTGTCTCAGAGACATCACGTCACTTGCCCAGCTCGGTTTCTCTGATCTCAAAGTCCCACCTGGGGACACAGCTGCCACTGGGGCCATGGGACTACAAATGTTGGCATGGAAAGGAGGAACGATGAATGGTAAAATTGACAGGACACACACATGGCCACATAGTGTATGTTTCCATTGACATGAAATATCTACAGTAGGCAAATCTAGAAAATCAGAAAGCAGATTAATGTTTGCCAGGAGACAGAGGAGAGAGAAATAGGGAATTGGTACAGGGCTTCCTTTTGGGGTGAGGAAAATAGTCTGGAATTAGATAGTGGAGATGGTTGCACAAAACTGTTACTGTATTAAATGTCACTAATGGTATATTTTATGATGTGTGTATTTTATCACAATTAAAAAAACACCCTAATAAGACAGAACCTTTTGGGTGTGGGAACAAGGGAGTTGGTGAAGTTGATGTGTTATTCACTACTTGGACTTAATTGCTTAGGAAAATCAGACATGCTGAAAGAACTTAGGCTGCAGACAAGGAAGGTTTCCTTTATTACAGAATAGATGTTCTTCCCCAAAATGTCCTCTCCCTTTTACATGGTTCTTGACTCCTACAAATATCTCTGAAAGAATGCTAAGTGTGGGTAAAGGTAAGAGGCATTTATATTAACTTCCTTTTTTCAGCTGATGGCCTCACTTCCGGTAGCATGTGTGATAGAGAGGTGGTTTGGTGCAGCCTTTGAAAGCAAAGACTGTATCAACAAAGCAGAATCATGTTCAAGTCTGGGTACCATTATCTACCAGTTGTGAGACTACGGAAAATTCACTTTGCCTCACTAACGATAGTACCTATACTTCATAGGAGTTTTACAAAACTCACATGAAATTGTGTTCATAAAATACTTGTTAAATGCTCATTATATGGTTATAATTTTATAGGTGCTAAGATACGCAGTTCACATTGTATGAATGCCATTGCACATCTGTAACTGTGCAATCCCTCTTTGAGGCTGATGAGTCCCTCGCATAACAATTTCCCTTAGTTTGTGCCGGGCATGCTTCCGAGGAGTTGGTCTGTGACCTTTAGCAGAACTGCATCCATGAGCTACAAGCCACATATCAACAACACTCAGTGATAGACATTTAATCCCAACTAAACTGAGGCCTAGTTGAGATAGAAAAATGCATAATCCAAAGAGGGCATCTCTTAGCTTTGGACGACGCTGTACCATTTGTTTGTAGCATATTTCCTTCCTGAATATGTTTTGCTCAGTCTGACAGTGAACGGGTTGGCTTTTCTGAGCCCACATCCATGATGGGTCAGGGAACATGGCTCAAGAACACATTAAAATCCTCTTTCCTCCCTGTTTTGGAACCTGGACAGTCGGCCCCACATGGTGGACTCAACTTTCAAAGGCACAATATCGCTTGTGGGTCTCTAGTCACGTGTGGCACTCAGTCCAGCTTCTGTAGTGGCTACTTCTTCAGGGCTGGACTGTTTTCCCGTCCCCCCACCCCAGCACAAAGCCTGGCCTGCCCAGCCAAACTTCCTGTTGAATCAAATTGATTAATGCATGTGAACAGCTCCGAGAAGTCCTGAGCTAGAAACAGGACAATGGAGATGATAGATTCAAAAAGCCAGAGTGTGTGCCCGCCTGATGAAGGCTGGGTAAAAGAACACCAGGTGTTTGAGTCACGCCGCGGAGATGCAAACGTGGAGAGGGATCACATTTTGCAGAGTCAGGGGTGCTGGCAGCGGCCTGCTTGCCAGGCACAGGGGTTTCTTTAATGAAATCCAGAGAACGAGAGTGATGAGCACCACATGTGTGAAGCTTGCTCACACTCTCACACGCAGCTGAAGTCACAGGAGGGAAGGAGAACGGGGGGGGGGGGGGGTGGCTTCACACCCTGGTGCTACCACTTAGGAGGCTGGAGAATCTTCAGTAAATTATTTGACCTCTCTGGGCCTCAGTTTCTTCATCTGTAAAATGGAAGTGATACTGCATGCCTTGCAGGATTTTGTGAGTTTGATATGGGATGGAGTATTAAAAATGCCCGGCACAGGGGGCCGGCCCGGTGGCTCAGGCAATTGGAGCTCCACTCTCCTAACTCCGAAGGCTGCCCGTTCGATTCCCACATGGGCCAGTGGGCTCTCAACCACAAGGTTGCCAGTTCAATTCCTCCACTCCTGCAAGGGATGGTGGCCAGCGCCCTCTGCAACTAAGATTGAACACAGCACCTTGAGCTGAGCTGCCACTGAGCTCCCAAATGATTCAGTTGGTTGGAGCGCGTCCTCTCAACCATAAGGTTGCCAGTTCGATTCCTCAACTCCCGCAAGGGATGGTGGGCTGTGCCCCCTGCAACTAGCAACGGCGACTGGACCTGGAGCTGAGCTGCGCCCTCCACAACTGAGACTGAAAGGACAACAACTTGACTTGGAAAGAAGTCCTGGAAGAACACACTGTTCACCAATAAAGTCCTGTTTCCCTTCCCCAATAAAATCTTTAAAAAAAAAAAAATGTCCAGCACATAGCCACAGATCAAAAAAAGTTTCAAATTACCCACCAGCTGGCATTTCAGGACCTTTAAGTGCAGACACCTATACTTGGTCAGTGGTTAGCAATGAGTTCCCTATCAAAAGTACCCAGTTATTATAAATCATATATCTAATAAAAGGTTAATATCCAGAATACATAAAGAACTCTTACAACTCAACCACAACAAAAGGAAACATCTGATTAAAAAATGGGCAAAGGACTTGAACAGACATTTCTCCAAAGAAGATATACAGACAGTCAAAAAACACATGAAAAGATAGTCAATATCCCAACAATCATTAGGGAAATGCAAATGCTGTCTACTATAAAATAAATAAATAAATAAATTAATTAATTAATTAATTAAATAAATAAATAAATAAATAAAACAAGTATTAGCAAAGATGCGGAGAAATTGGAACCCTTATGCACTCTTAGTGGGAATGTAAATTGTTGTAGCCACTGTCGAAAACAGTATAGCAGTTCCTCAAAAAGTTAAAAAGAGAATTCCCACATATTCCAGTATTTCTGCTTCTGGGTATATGCACAAAAGAATTGAAAGCAGGGTCTCTAGGAGACCTTTGTATGCCTATGTTCACAGCAGTATTATTCACAATAGCCAAAAGGTGGAAGCAGCCCAAGTGTCCTTTGATGGATGAATGGATGAACTAAATGTAATAGATCCATACAATGGACTATTCAGCCTTAAAAAGGAAGGAAATTCTGATACAGGCTACAACCTGGATGAGGACATTATGCTAAGTGAAATAAGACAGACACAAAAGGACAAAGATTGTATGATTCCATTTATATGAGGTACTTAAGGGAGTCCAAGTCATAAAGACGGAAAGTGTGATGGCGGTTTTCAGGGGCTGAGGATAGGGGAGAATGGGGAGTGAGTGTTTAGTAGTTACAGAGTTTCAGTTTAATGAAATGCAAAGTTATGGAGATGGATGGTGGTGATCTTTGCACAACAATGTCAATGTATTTAACACCACTGAACTGTACACTTAAAAATGGTGACGATGGTACATTTTATACGTGTACTTCACCACAATGTTTGTAACTTACAAAAAAATGTGCAGTTATTTCATACTATGTACTACAAGGATGAAAGAGAACAAGAAACTCTCATTATGTCCTGGTACCATCCACAACAGAGTAAATAACATTATCACATTTTAGTGAGGCAGAAACTGAGGTAGGGAGGTAAGCAACTCATCTGGCGACACACATCTCATGAGCTGCAGAGTTGGGAATGGGTCAACTCCTGACTCCAAGCATAAAAGCATGAACTCTTCTTATTCTTCGTTCTACAAATATTTATTGACAGTATGTGCCAGGCACTCTCTCTTTTTAACACTGGCGGACTGCAGAAGCTGCAGATTTGGGGAGGGAAACCAAGAGCTCAGGTTTGGACACATGAAGTGTGAGAACCCAGGCAGGTGGATATACAAGTCTTAAAGGAGAGGTTTGGACAGAAGTGAAAATTTAAGAGCCATCAGTATATAGGACATATTAGAAGCCCTTAAACTGGATATAGTTGATAGATTTCTCCACAAATATAAATAAAAGCTGAAAGAGAGGAGGGGAAAGAAATTCTCAGACAGAAGAGACAGACATACTTAGGATGGTTCTGCCTAATTTCCTTCAGTTCCACTACCTGATTTCTTTTAACTATCATGTGTGGACACATAATGATTAATACATTAATTTACGAAAGAGAAAAAATAGTATGCTAAAGGTCCACAGGCTTGCGATTTGGTCTATAATGACCTCTTAGGTTATCCATTTAAGTTCGCACAGTGCTAGAGAAAATTGAGACAAGGTGGAAACGAAATTAGGTGCTAAACAAACTGGAATACAGAAACCAGAGCTCTGATTCTCAGAAAGAACACTGATATTGTTCAGGTTTCCACATCTTACTGCTGTTCAGTTATCGGGGACACTCTAAGGAGCGGGTCCACATCCATGGTCTCCCTGGGAGACAAACTGAGAAGGCTGGTCAGAGCCAACTCTCCACCCCCCAGGCATCCCATTAACCCCCAGAAACAAAATTGAATGGGATTATAAGATTAGAATTTTTTTTAATGCCACATCCACTTCCATTTGGGGACAGTTATCTGTACAGACCATAAACACAGACCATGTCTTTCAGTGTAAGTGAGAAAAACTTCCTTGAGTTTCAGCACAGTCCAGAGGTCAGATACCCACAGGACAGAGTGAGTGTTGTGGATAGGGCAGATGGGAAGAAAAACTTTTCAGAGCAGGATGAGAAAACTAAACACACCAGAGCAGATGAGGAAAGGACACCTCAGAGGCTGTGATTCTAGGCACAAGTTCTGGGGCCACTGCAGGGAGAGGTGCAGTGGGCCTCACAGAGCACAGTGAGACATAGGACATCTGTGTACCAGGGCTCGGTGTCCCAGTCCCCACTACCATCTGCCTCCATTGCTACAGGAAGGGGGGAAATACACAGAATGGAGGGGTTTTCTGGACCCCCACTAATAGACAGGGACAACTAGAAGATGTGATTGATCCCAGAGTCCCCAGAAAGAGGCCCTCCTTGCCCTGCAAACCTCTCCTCTCTACCCCCACACCATATCCCATAGCAATGTCTAAAATCCTACTCGGGGCAATTCATTCCTTTGGGTGCAACCAGAATTTACATCAGAATCACCTGGAGAACTTTGTAAAATACATATTCTAGGGCACTACATGAGACTCCCAAATCAGAATCACCAGAATTGAAAAATCAAGCAAGTGCATTTTTAAAAACCACTTCATATGATTCTAATGTGTGGCCAGAATTGAGAAAAACACTGCCTACTCTAGGAAATGTTTCGGAAAGTAAAATTGCAGACTCTCCACTTGATAGACAGTACTAATAACAATCACTACTCCTGACTGACAGCCTCTTATGTTCCTAGTCCAGAGCTGTGTACTTATGCATGTTGTCTCTATTATTTCTCATATCAAACACTGTTGGTATTATTATTCTTCCCATCTTACAGATGAGGAAACTAAGCTCAGAAACATTAAGCAAGTAACCCAAGGTTACCCAACTTGTGATGGTTCAGAATTTGAACCCAGGGCTATCTGCCTCTTTCCCAAATGCCATTTATTAGATGCACTATCTAAAGAAACAACAGCCAAATCCACAATCAACTTAAGCTCGCAGGACTCAGGCTCCTTCCTGTACATTCAGGTCTCCGCACCCTCCACCAGGGCTGGGCGATGAGGTCATTCTGGCACTCGGGACGTCTCTGGCCAAGCCAGCTTCCTATTGTGATGGCTCAGAAGCTGAGAGAACATCTGTAGGGACCAGGCCGGAATCAAGCTCTCTGTAGAGTCAGCTAATGTGGGTGTGTTAGCTTAAACTATTTGGACTAAACAGAATCTAAGAAAGCTTAGGCTTGGAGCAGGGTTTTGAAAAGAAGCAGTGGTGGGCGGGGGGAATACCCACGCCCACAATACGGATGTGAGGAATAAGTAAATGTACACAGATGTAGCCAGGCAGGGCAGGATCTGAAAGATAAACCAGAGCTGGCTCAGTGGGAAGGGATGAGCTAACTTCCGACATTAGCTTCTCCTGGTTCCTTTCTCCAGAGCAACTTCAAAGGCAGAAAAGCATCAGTCCAGCCTGAAAGGCTCCTGGACCTCTGTCTGTGAGGGGCAGGAAATGGCAGGAGAGGAGAAAGATTTCCATGAAGTTGTCCTTGGCTGACTCTGTACTCTGACTCTTGGAGATTTAACCTAAGTCAGTGTGAACAAGGAAAACGAGTATACGCAAGCTGCTGTCCTCTGCTCCCTTTCCTAGATAATTCTACGGATGCTTCCTGGAGGCCTGGGGAGCCCTGGCTATTGTCCAGGTGCCAGCTGGCAATCTCCTCCCAGTCTCAGACTCCCTGCAGCACCTGAGTCTATACCTCCTTCAAGGAGGCACGTCCAGGAGGCTAGCCCACGTCTATGATCGCCGTGGGGCACATCTGGTCAAGGATAAGGACTGCTTCCATCCCTGGGAGCAGGAACACACAAGTCCTCTTCAGTCCGGCGACAGTCTGTCTTCCCAACATCGCTACAGCTCAGGCACACACGGCAGGGCTGTCAGAGGCCGAGCAGGTACCGAGCATTACAGGGGATTCACGGAGAGGACTGTGCCGCAGCAGAGCCCCGTTGTACTTCTCTGGTCACAGTGGCTGTCCTGCTGGCGGCCTTCCCAGGTAATCCAGCACAGGCTGTATTAGCATCGAGCTCCCTCCTGAACCTGCCCTCCGAGACCACAGCCCGCAACCTGTCAGCAGCGCCGTCCAGCCCGGGCATGGGCCCAAAACGTGCACATGTCCATCTGCTGGGCTGGGCAGGGTTGGGCTGGCAAGATCTGTGACCTTATTGGTGGGCCCTGGCTGGGGACCAGGTCAGAGCAAAACAGGCCTGCTTCAACAGGAGCAGTGTTGCTTCCCCCAGAGGGGCCCTCTCTCTCTTTGCCAAAGCCAGGCCCTAGTCTTCTGGCACTACCTGCCCAGCCAGACCCTGCTATTCATCTCCATGGGCTAAAGACCATCTCTCACTCCCTACAACTGATGGGATGTTTTTTGAGCAACTTAAAGCCGGAAAGTGTCAGACCTGTGTAAGCTAAAAGCAAACTATAAACCCCTCCAGGAAATGTTTCTCAGGGACTTTATTACAGGGAGGGTATGTTGTTCAATCTGATTTTTCAACTCAAGGAAAATTTCCTCTAGGTGCTAAACACACACAGTCTACCTGAGTCCAGGTCTTATCTGCAGCTTAGCACAAGCCTGCTTCCATAATCAATGGCTCCTTTACAGGCACAGAGAGAAGCAATCCCGTTTGGGACTGCTGAAGCCAGCTTCCTAATGCCTCAATTCCAGCACCAGAGCTTTCCTGATTTTAGTTTTAGTAATCGGTGAGCAACACTTTTTTCCCAAGACAATTGTTTCAGAAAAAAATTAAAATATTTTCAGTACATATAGATATGTTTTCAGTATATATGTGTGTGTGTGTGTGTGTGTGTGTATAAAATCAGATGTCTTAAATCAGAAAATGTGATAGATATCTACAACCCAAAGTATGTATTATTTCCCTGTCAGTAGAGACTTTCATTGAACAGGAGGCTACCCAAACTTCAGAAATCAGTATGTAATATATATATAATATATATGTAATATATAATATATATGTAATATATATATGTTACACATATATATATTACATAGTATCTCCTTGTCATGCTGCACCTCTGAACAACTATGGTCTAAGATGGGAACAGGTAGAGTTAGGGTGGGGCAGGGAGAAATCAAAACATTTGGGGGTGCAGAAGTGAATAATCGGACAGGAATGAAAAAAGGCAAATGCCCAGACTGTGCTGAAATGAGTGAGAAGTGGTTGGGGAGGCATTTGAGGACATAGGGAGTACAGAGACTGCGTGAACAAGAAAAGACAGTCCTTGGGGAGACTCCTGGAGACAAGGTCAAAAAGGCTGTATGAGGAGGACTTGCGGTGGGGAGGGCGAAGGCGACATTTCAGTGGGTGCTAAAGAATGCACGGGATGGCAGAGGTAGATGAGCTGGGGGGGTGGAAACAAGGGGGGAGATGCTAAACACTGTGAGTGATCATACTTTCCCACTCTGTTCCCAACCTATTAGGCTCTGTCACCCCATGCTGTGTCCTAAGCCCTCTGTACCAATCCCAGTCCACCATTCCTAGGAAGCCCCCACCCCTGATTCAGCCCAAGGGAGGGGAGCTGGGGCCCAATTTCACAGGTCAGCTCAGAAGCCGCTGAAGCAGCAGAAGATTCGCTCAGCTCAGGGAAGCTTTGCTCTCTTCCCAAAGAATGAGAGTAATTATTTCTGAATAACTGTAATACTTTGTAGTTTCTCATTCTTGATGTTAGGTGATAATGGTATCTCAAAGCAACTTAGTTCATCACAGCCTAAAATTCTGATGCTCATTAAGATGCAAATCCTGTTGTCTCTCAGGCCTGAACAGATCAGGGGTTTTGGTGGTTGTTTTTATTAAGGTATAAGTTACATGCTATAAAATTCATCCTTTTTAGTGTACAGTTCTGTGAATATGGACAAATATATAGTCTTGTAAACATTACCACAATCAAGTTATAAAACACCTTATTACCTTAGAAACACGTCTATTACCTTAGAAAAATTCTCCCATGCCCCTTTGTGGTCAGTTCCCCACCTCCACCCCACTCCTGGCATCTGTTTTCCAAACCTATAGTTCGCCTTTTCCAAAATGTCATATACATGGGCTCATACAGCATGTAGCCTTTTGAGTCTGGTTTCTTTTCTCTAGCATAATACTGTGAGCTCAATATCAGGCTTTTAAAGAGCATGGGAAGAAAAAGGATTAGAAGCGACTGAGTATTCGCTAAGTCTTCAGGTAGGCCCAAAAGGGTTCAGAGAAAGTAAAATAGGAACCCCAAAGATATAACGGGTCCAGGGTTGCCCCTAAACTAAAAGAGGCTGACACATAGACATAAAAAGACATCGGTTATCCAGGAATAACTTAGGTTCATTGAAAGAACATGAACTTTGGTCAGAAGACACGTACTTCAGTCTGCTGTGTGATCTTGAGCAAGTCCCTCAGCCTTTCTGATGCTCTTTGGCAATGAGGCCTCTACCCAGGTAATCAAAGGACCACATTACCTTGGCCGCAATGATGAACTCAAGAACAGACCCTACCAGTGACTTCCGCTGAAGCTATCGACAAAGACAAGTTATCTTGTCATTCTGGGGGTTCCTAAAATATCAATGGTTGAATTTAAGCCTAGAGCTGTTGGTGGCCATTTCTGCCACCACATGGGAAGAACTGGTCTGCGAATATAGCCAGCCAGGATTGGAGGGACAAAGACAGCAACATGATAACATCCTACAAATACCCTGATCCAACTTTGTTTCCATGTATCCTTGAACCAGTACGTGAACCAATACAGTCCCTTTATTTGCTTAACAAAAATAATACATGAGCAGTGAGCAATCTCATTGCTCAGAGGTGTTGGAAGGATGATAAAATAACACCTATGACCGGACCATGTAAACTGCACAGATGTATTGTATGATGTTAAAATGCATCTATTTCAGACTCCAGAAACATGATTCCCAATCCTGCACCTTTAAGAGAGATCTCATTTTCCTTTCCAATAATTCTAAGGCCAGAAGCCAAGCATTTCTTATGCTACATATGACAACCAACATCTAAGACATCTCAGCATCAATTAGGCTTTCTGAGAGACTCATGCTGGCTCTTCCCAAGATCCTCATATCCAGTACAGTTCAGCTAATATTTACTGAGATCAAAGTATAAGTCTAGGTTCTGTGGTTACATAGGGGTTAATAAGAGATAGTCTCCATTATGAAGGCAATTCAAAGGAAAAAGAAAACACATCTGACTGAGAAAATCAGAAGATCCTTGAAGATGTGTTATTTGAGAATGGACGGGATTCCAAATCGCGGAGGAGAGAAGGAAGGGCATTTAGGGGAAGGTAAGGCAGAAGGAAAGGGAGGCATAGAGGAAGGAAATAATTAGCTTATTCAGTAAACAGCAAATAAGGCCTTTGGCTGAGGTGCAGTTTATCTACAGCTGTGAAAAAACTAAGTCAGAAAGACTGAGTAAATGCAATAGAAGAGTCTAGTTGCCAGGCAAGATGTCATTATTTAATTCCAAAGCAAAGAGAAAACCCTCAAAGATTTGAGCAGGAAAATAACATAATTAAAACTGTGTTCATTAATCATTTTAATTAACATAATTAAAGATATAAATCTGACAAAAGTATGTAAGCTGAACCTGAAGGTGAGTGAGACTGGCAGCGGGGAGGCCAGAGAGCAGGAAACCGCAAGAGTCCAGGCAAAAAGGTACAGGCGCCTGAACCAGGACTGTAGAAAGGAGGATTTTGGTACAAGACGCTGTCAAGAAACAACGGATTGGACTTGCAAGGAGATCCTGAAGATAAGGGGGAAAGGAATGATACAGAGGGTGCCAGTTGCAGAGACCAAAAGAATGGAGGTATTGTTATTGGCAGGAAGGGAAGCTGAAGTGAGGGGAGGTTTATTGAGTTCATTCTGGATTTGTTGAATTTGGGAAGCCGGGATGATGTCCACATTGAAATGTCTAAGAAGCATTTGGAAATGCAAGCATCTTAGCAAACAGGGTAAGTCTATGGACCCAGAGTGAGGAGAGGAATAACTGTATGGCAGATGGGGTCTGTGAGCAGAGCATGGAGGACTTCTGAGAGAGGATGGTGGGAAGATTCAGGAGAGGGCACCTCGCTGGACTTGACTCTTCCAACCCTGACTTTCTATGTATCTTATGGCTCCAGGGGAGAAGGGGATCCAGTAACAGCAGATGCTGGGGAGTAGCTACTCATTAGAGACGAAAGGAAAGATGCCCATGAAAGATGCAGAAAAGGAGCCAGGAGGTGAGAGGAGGAGCCGTGGGCCTCGGTCTCCAGCCACATGGATGGGCACACTGCTTCCTGCCTTGCCTTCTGGACTGCCCACAAAAAGGGTGGACAGGTAACATCCAGATGAGTGTTCTGAGGAAGAGCATGGAATGTTCCAGGACTGGCAGGCCTTGATTCCACCAGGCTCAAGGCAGGGGAGGGGAAATGATTCCATGAGGAGTATTTGGGAGTTCCTGATTTATCTAAAAGGTGAGAAAAAGCTCAAGGAAGCAGGCAGCCTTGAGCTTGAGCCAAACGTGGGCCAGCGGTAATTCACGCTCGCTTGCTCACCCACCTCCCATCAGGATTTCATTTTGAAGACAGTTGCGTAGGAGGAGCGTTTTGTCTCACGTTGGCAAGGCTGGCATACCCATACTCCCTTAGGAACTGTCCAGCCCCCTGTGCTGCAAGACTGACACTGGTCACCAGGGTTGGCCCTGACAGCACACAGAAGGAGAGGTGCGTACAACTGACACCTGTCCATCCTCCCGAAGGCAGCAGCTTCCCTTCAGAGCGACTATGCCCGTTCCCTCTGCCCTCCCTCACCCCCAGACGTTCCCATTCTCCCAGAGCTGGGTTTGAGCCTCACCTCCTCAGGGATGTCTCCCCTGACCACCCTTCACCAATATGATCCTTATCACCAACGGATTTCTAAAGCACCCAAGGCTGCAGTCACTTATCACCACTGTCTAGTATTTCTACTAGTTCATTCCTTCCATGAAACTTCCTGTGCACCTACTGGAGGATACTTGTGGAAAGACAACGTGCAGAGAAATGGAAGGGCAGAGATTCAGCCTTTTCTGTTCTATAGAAACTTGACTATGTAACAGAAGGGAAAATGGCCCCACAGGTAACCACAACACCTGGTAGCAAGTGAGAAGAGCCTTAAAAGTTGGTGGAAATACAGACAGTGCTAGAAGTCAGAGCGGGGGCAAACTCCAGGGCAGAGGAACTCGGAGAAGGCTTTCTGGAGGAGGTGGCTTCTCTGATTTGCCAAAAAGATTAATGTATCGCTAGGCAACTGATTTCTTCCTAGGTCACTCTGGCCCTGGCACATGACAGTACTAAAGCACAATGCTTTAAGTAATGTGATTTAGTCACACGAACAGGCCGTGTTGTCACACAGACCTGCCTTCCAACCCTGCCTGTCATGTAATAGCTCCCTGACCTTGGGAAAGTGACTTACCTCTCACAACCTCAGTTTCCCATTTATGAAACAGGGCTAAAAGTGCGTATTTCAAATGGATATGGTAAAGAATAAATGGGACAATACATGAAAGGACTTAGCACAGCACTGAACACACAGTACTCCATTCGTGTTAATTCCCTTATCTACCCCCATCCTCTCCCAAGTCCAGAATCCAAGTCCTGGGCCTTATGAGAAGCATCTCTTGTCCTTGCTTCCATGCTCTGCAGGACACGGGTCCGGTCTGCCTTCCTCATTCACTCCCATGTACATCTTAGGACAAAAGGCACAAAGTCTTCGTGTTCAAGTTATTTTCTCCTTGGTGCCCCCGACACACTATTTTTCTGCCACTTCCCATGTCCCCTGAGCTCCTGTCTCTTCCTAGGAATCTGCTAAGAGCCAACGCTTACAGAGGTCTGCAACAGGCACCCTGTAATTACTTTAGAGAAACTACCTCACTTAATCTGCCAAAAGACCTTATGGGGCAGACATCATTATTAACCCCGTTTCACAGATGACGAAGCTGGGGCCCTGAGAGCTTAAACGACTTGCCCATGGTCACCAAAACTAATATGTGGGGGAGCTGATAGCAAACCCAAGCAAAGTCAGATCCAAAGTCTATGCCTTTAGTCCCAAAATGTATACTGCCTCACATGTCTTACAGTTTCTTTACATTGCTCTTCTTCAGAACTGAGTGGCTCTCAGATAGTTGTTCAGATTGAGGTGTTAGTCTCTGAGGAACGCATAGAGCCAAAGGAGAGGCTGCAGGAAGGACGACAAGCTTTAACTCCAAGATATAAACCTCTTGTGGTGAGAGATATGGCAGACAGTCTTGCCACTGACCCCAAACCATCTCACAGGGGTGATGGACCACAAACAGTATTGCAATCACATTTATCCCTATGGCTCCATGGGATCTGCTCACGTCACAGGCTATTGTTTCCGCCAGGGCTGGCCTGGCCTAGTGTCACTCCGGGTGAGGGATCACCTTAACATGCTCCAGAGGCCCAAGCCAAAGGTCCTGCTGTTCCCAGGAAGGTAGAGAGTGTTTAGACCTGGGCACCTCGTCTCCCCTCCAGCTTGCCTGCCTCCCCAGCTGCACCACAAAGCCGGCTCGTCCCCTACACACATTTGCTCTCTTCCAACATTGAACACATTCACACGGAGGAGCCCATTGCCTAAATAACATGAACGATGCCCAATAATAGTGTATTCGATAATTTAGTATCTCCTGGTTGTACCATAGGTTGTACCATCTGAAGCATAAATAAGGCTGTCTTGTGAGTTGCTACCAACATCCAAAGAACCTCAACATACCCAAAGATTTTAGTACATGACTCTCGGTGGAATGTATATACAATGGCATTGGGGGCTTACGCAAGGAAAAACCTGAATTCCTGAGACACATTTGTCCTCTACCAACCCCTCGTGGGACCCTCTGTTGATCTTGGGATATCCAGGGCCCCTGTATTCTCTCCTTCCCTCCAATGACAGTCTGTGCCAGGTAAAGCGCTTAAATTTCATTTACAAGGATGTTCAAATGACTGAGAAGACAAATGCAACCCTTCTCTAAAATATCTGTATTTTAACCTAGTCATAAAAAACTTTAAGTTACTTTAAGTCATAAAAACTTTAAGTCATAAAAAACTTTTAACTTTAAGTTAAAAGACTTTCTAAAAGTAGAATTTCAAGGACGGTGGTAGAAGGCAGGACGGGTCCTCTCTGGAGCAGGAAAGCATCCTTACTGCTCAATTTGCACCACAGATGGCAGCTTACTAAGGTAGAAAAATCCAGGTGTTCAGAAGACCTTTGATTTTCAGGCTCAGGTCTCCCACTTACTTACCCCATAATCATGACCAAGACACTTAACGTGTCTGAATCTCTTTCTCTGATCCAGAAAATGAATATGAGAACTAAGGAAGGAAAATTGAATTATTCCCAATAACCAACATATGGAAACAACCCAAATGCCCATCGACAGATGAATAGGTGAAGAAATGTGGTACATACATACAATGGAATATTAGTCAGCCTTAAAAAAGAAGGAAATTCTGCCATATGTGACAACATAGATGAACCTGGAGGATATTATGTTAGGTGAAATAAGCCTGTCACAGAAGGACAGATTCTTATGATTTCACTTATACAAGGTCTCTAAAATAGCCAAACTCATCGAAACAGAAAGTGGAATGGTGGCGGCCAGGTGCTGGGGGATGGGAGAAGTGGGGAATTGCTGTTCAGTGGGTATCGAGTTTCAATTATGCAAGTTGAGTAAATTCTAGAGATCTGTCGTGCACCATTTTGTGCCTGTAGTTAACAATACTGTATGGTGAAGTGGGTAGATCTCATGTTCAGTGTTCTTACCACAATTTAAAAAAAAAAAAAACCTAAGAGACTCAGTAAGTGAAAAATCTCCAGATGGATGTTCGTTACTCTAATAATATTCCATCTCCCCATCCCTTTGAGCATCTCTCCTAGGCCACACTTGATATATCAGACCCATAGAAGCCATAGAACTAATGGTCCTGAAATATTGACCAGGAAACCACAGGGAATGAGGCTTCTCTTTCTAAGTGAACATTCTGGGCCCAAGAGGCTGAGCCATGAAAAGACAGGCAAACTCTTCAGCAAGTCGTTTTCATGCGTAAACCGCAGGAAAACACCATCCATTGCTCCTGACAGTAGCTGTCATAACCACCCTCCTCTCCAAAAGCAAAGGCGAATGTTAACTAATCATGGTCATTAACCCACCTTCTTCCCAGTCTGCAGACTGTCCCCAGTAACTGCCTTCTGCCTGAGGATTCTCCCTGGTTTGAAAGCACCCAAACTTCTATTTTCTATATTCCTATTTCCTTCATTTCAAAATTTTTATTAATAGCCTCCATGTATTGTTTCATACTATGTGGGACTTGGTTTCCTTTTAGGTAAATATAGGGAATGTCATTTTCATGTTCCATGAATGTTAACATTTATTTTTAAAACATTTTAGAAAAATAATAGCTCTCTGTCTCCCATGACCTGTTGAGCAGACACACAAAGTTAATTTCTTTTTTCTAATGGAAACTCTTCCTTGAGAGACAGAAAACAAAGCGGTCGCAATGAAAGCTCTTGACAGTTGAAAGTGTTGTGCTCTGTTAAGCCCCCAACGGCTTTTCAGGCTCGGTGTTCTCGGCAACATGACTGTACCCCCCAGTGCTGTTTTTCTGATATGTGGTTTTCCTTTTCTTCCTCTTTTCTAACCCAAGGTTAACGAAGGGACTCAAAAGCATGCATTCTTGTCACTCTTGTTGAATTATAAAATGCTGACCCTATAGCCTTTGTAAAAATGCAAAATGTGCCCATGATCAAAGCTCTCCTCCATAGTGATCTGTTTCTCTCATAAGACCCCGGATGGGTCTAGAACCATGCCTTCAGTTTGCTGGGTTTCTAAGCCATTGCCAAGTCGGCTCTTGGTGGGGCGAGAGGAAGGTACCAGTCTTTTTCCTGTAAAGGATGACCAGAGTATCTCTCAACCCCCACTCTGGCCTACTGCAAAGTCAGCATGCAGTCTGATCAATGAGACTACCAAGGTCCCTTGGAATATTTTCTGTTTGAACTTGAAAAACAAGCCCCGTGGAAAATGAAGCCTCTGGTACAGCCTAGAATCTCTAGTACAGAGAAACTAGCTGTATTCCTGAGTATGCAGATCCCTTCATTGCTGTGTAAGACTTCCCATAAGCCAGGGATCAGCGTTCATAGCTTCACAGGGTCTGAGCAATAGCCTTCAGGCCACCACCCCAGGAAGGGGAGAAGGAAAAGAGAAAAGAGAATGAAAGGAAGAGACGCAAATGCATATGGTGGAGACTGCAGGCAGGAGCCCTTAGCTCGCTTGGCACCACAAGTGCATGGACACAACTGTCCCTATTGGGGATATACTCTTTGATGATAAAGATAATGCACTGACCCCTGCTAAGAGGAGATGTTCTTGAGTTGAGGATGGGTTTTCTGGAGTCTCCCATCCACCTTTTCTCTGCCTCCCTTGCTCAGTTTCCCATAAGCCAATGTAAGAAGGGACTACATTATGCCCTCCACTGCCCTAACTGCCTGAATGAATCATCCCAGGACGCCTCGTATCACGGATGTGGTGTCAGACCCTTGACGTCCTGCGGATGAGGATTCTGAACCATTGAAAAGGCTCCAAGGGAAGAAGCCCAGGCTTCTGAGCCATCACGAAGGCCATAGTCAGAATCCTACCTTTGTACCATAGTACAAGAGTGAGGTCTCTTGTGGGAGAGAGAAAAAGGGAAAGGGGTGGAAGTAGGGGGAAAAATGAGAGCAGGGAGAAAACCTAACTTGAGAAACACAGTGCAGCGCAGCCTAACTAGTTAAGAACTAGTGTCTGGAATCACTGCATTCCTAGTTCAAATCTCTGAGCCATTACTTACTAACATCTGCCTCTAACCACATTACTTAACCTCTCTAAACCTAAAGGAGGGATGATAATAATGTCTCCCTCATATAGTTGTTATAAGAAATAAACAACATGACGCATGAAAAGCACTTAGCATGGCGCCTCCATAAGCAGTAATTGTTATTATTTTCTCAGAGACTGAAAGAAAACATGAACTGGTGAAGAGAGACTTGGATTTAAACTGGACAATTTGGGTTTTCAGTTCTCCATTCATAAAACAAGGGGCTTATAATTTAGATGCCTTCCAGCTCGGATGTTTTAGAAGTCTGTGACTAAGAGATAAAGACTAAAAGGTCATGTGTGCATTACAACTGTAATATAAAACGATACCCAGTAGCACGTTCACCACCATCACAGGAAGCTTCAACACAGTCGTGTGAAGCGTGAGTGTGTTTGGGTGTGGGAGTGTTGGGGGAGGGGTGTTGGTGGGGAAAGGAGTGGTTAACCACAACTGACATTGCTCATCTTGTTATTCTTTGGTTTGCTAGACCAGATTCCAGAAGATTTTGGCCATCTAGATACCAGGCTGGCAATTAGGGTCTTATTTTTCAAAGTTTCACCTAAAATCAGAAGGGAGAGATTTCTTCTTACTCTAACCTTGATTCTTTGCCCTTCGAAGTCAAAACCCACAGTACCTTTGATTTATACAGAATAGCTTCTCACCTGCCATCTGACTTCCTTGATGGGCTACAAATGACTTTCAGAAAGAGCTGAAGTCACACTTTAAAAAACACACTTGAATACAAAGTGAGGCATGGTGTTTACACAAGACACCACTGCCCTCAGCTTAGTTTAAACCAGTGAGAGCTTCAGTCACAATGGTGTCCTTAGCTTCTCAGAGTTCAGGGACAGTGTGAAAATACGTGCCCCAAATGTGTAGCCAAGAAGCAAACATCACTGCAATGGCAGTGTCATCAGGGCTCAAATGATAGCCTGTACATCCAAGCAGAACGACAGATGTCACCCAAATGCTTGGTCAAGTCCCCTAAGTTACTAGTAATGCCCTCCCTCCCAGTCCAAATCCTCTTATCCTTTAAGGCAGAGTTCAAGCCCCCCTTCTCCTGGATAATGATAATACTGCACCTCACTGATCTCTCCCATTAGGGAGACCCATTCACATTTACTGTCCTGCACTCGTTGGACATACAGAACCTTCTACCATTGCTTGTTTTCTGTCCTCAATACACAACTCATTCTCAGGAAAGGACTTCCAAAGGGTTTTATTGTGTCTCCCATATCACCTTGCACTTGGCTCACACTGAATAAATAACTGTGGCCTAAACAGGTAAGTGCACCATTCTTAGTATACACATAATTTTCTTCTCAAGAGAAGACTGCACTATTGGCTTCCTAAAGATTAACTGCACCCAGTCATATATAATGAATTTCACCTTGGACAGGTAAGGGACTGTACTATGCCACACATCCAGGCATACATCTTCACCTAGAAAATTTGCTCAGTGAATGGCAGGTCTATTAATAAGAACTGTCAGGCCAAATCTTAAACGGATAGAGCTCGACAATACTGAGCTTTCACATATATACTTACTTTTGCTTCCCATGAGGAAAGTGAAGCTCAAAAAGGTTAAGTGGCTTGCCCAAGGCCACCCAGCTAACAAATAGCCGAGTCAGCCTTGGAATACGGTTCCAATCCCGTTTCTCTGCCTACAGCCACTCTGCAAGGCCCTATGTATCGAGCTAAACAGGAGGGCTGAAAGCACAAGATGATAGTGTCAGAAGCCCAAAGCTCCCAAAATAAGCAATACTTTGTATGAGAACCAAAACTATACAATGAAGACCCCCCAGCACCCTGCCCAGAATCTGAAGCCAGGCATTGCTAATAGAGACCTTAGACTGCTTAAGCTGCTCAGAAAAAGAGCTAAAAGCAGGATCTTCTAAAGAGTGTAAGAACAGGCCATGTCACCACAGCATGAGGAAATTAAAAGAACATATGTTAGAATGTTCAACTCAAAACCAGTGAGCTGTCCTGAGTAGCAGAATATGCACAGTGGACAGAGTGAATGGTGAATCATGACCATTAACAGGGCGAAACAGCTAGAAAAAAAGGACAGTACCTTCCGAACGCATAGCAACGATCAGCACACACTTAACCTAGAGGACAGAAGCCCAGAAGCACATCTGTGTTGAAAATTAACACTTAAACCTCAGGCCCTGGAAGATTCCTGGGGCTCGTTATAGGCACCCTCTAATTACCACCTTGGAGACACATGTGAACTGTATTCTGGGCTCACAGGGGCCTCTCTTCCCCCATTGCATATTTTAACAGGGAGACTCACAGCTTTTCCACCAAGAATCCCTAGTGGTGGAACTACATATGTAAACCATGTGGACTGAGAGCTCTGAGAGTGGAGAAGTGGCCTCTCATACCCCACTGTTTTCCACTGTCAGCAAATGGAGCATAAATGCTGTTAAGTTACCTTCTAGCCTACAACAATGCATTCCTGGGTTGCTACGAAGAGAGCCAGGAGGTGCCTTTGTTACATACACAAGGTGAGATTAGAACTCGATATGGCAACAGGCCAACTCTGTCACCACTACTGAATCATACCTGGTTAGTCCACTCAGACTCAAGAGACAGACCACCCCACGCAAACCGTTCCAGGAAGTAAAAGGATGGTGTCTCATCGGCTTTCTTTCTTCTTCCTGTTTCCCAAGACAGGCGAACTAAGACCATCATCCCAAGTTCAGCACCCTTTTCTGCCTATGTTTAAGTTCTATTGGGTCACAGCAGTGGTTCCCAAAGTATGGTCCAGGGATCCCTGGTGGGGGTCGGGGGGGATAGGGGAGGAGGGGAGCTAAGACCTTTTCAGTTGGTCTATAAGGTCAAAAATAGTTTCATAATAAAACAAACACATTTTTGGGTTTTTTTGGGGTTTTTGGGGTCTCTTTCCTTCTTGTACTCTCAGGAGTACACAGTGAAGTTTGTAGGGGCTACA
The DNA here is from genome assembly GCF_964194185.1 of Rhinolophus hipposideros. Classification (NCBI taxonomy): domain Eukaryota; kingdom Metazoa; phylum Chordata; class Mammalia; order Chiroptera; family Rhinolophidae; genus Rhinolophus; species Rhinolophus hipposideros. Next base: position 46,031,574 of record NC_138058.1, read on the forward strand.
TGATGTGTGATACAGCAACAGACTGAATGCAGAAGCAGATAGAAGAATCTAGCTGACTTCTATTAAGCCAGGCATTAAAGAGATTTGCAAAACTATAAAACAATGTCATGCTTCTAAGATTTTTGTTTTAGAAAATGTAATCACATTTCACAAAAATACGTTCTGATGCTAACAGGTAATTGGTTTATTTTCAGTGAATTTTAAAATGTATCAGTTTCAATTTTAATCTGGTAAATATTAATAGATATGGCCCACATAAACAACAACAAAAATCTCTGGAGTCTTCAAAAATTTTTAAACATTTAAATTTAAATAATTTAAATACTGGCCTTGAGACCCAAAAGTTTGAGAACCCCTAGTTCTCAAACAAACATAAGACTTAAAGATGCTCGCATCCCTTCTGTGTTTTTCAAGAAACGAAATCTGAACAACCCTGCTGCTTTTGCCCAGCAGACCCTACCTTCAAGATGTACTTCAAGACCCACCTCCCCCACTAAATCTTCCTGATGACCCAGCCCTCTGAGAACTCGATCCTCTGATCTCCCTTGACAACTAGGTTTTCTGTGCTACCTAGCATTGTATCACATGCTGCCCTGTGACATCCACTGCATTATTGTCCTGGGTTATGTAACTTCTGTTGGTATTTAACTTGCCCTGAGGGTGTGTCTTGCTTCTCCAAGGCAATGTGGAATTGTAAAAATGGGTCTGAATCCCTGCTCTGCCTCTTAAGGAGCCAGCTGACCTTGGCCAAGTTACAGGGCCTCAGTTTGCTCATTTCTAAAATGCAGAGTAGGCGGAAACCTGCTCTTCCAACACCACCTATTCAGGATTTTTCTGATAACAAACTGTTATAATAATCCAGAACACCAAGTATGGTGCTGGCATGCAGGAGATCAATTTTCTTCCCAACTGGACAGGCAGGAATTACCTTAACTACCACCTGCATTTATTAAGTGAATGAAGGAATGATGTGCAAATCAATGCACAAAGCTGTGGTCTCCCTGGGAGATAGTATGCCTTCCAAGGGGGACATTTAAAAATGAGTGTGGGCAAAGAGGGCTACTACTGGCTTTTACTGAGCAGGAATTAATAACATTTAGTGGGCAGGGACATACCTAAGAATCCATTCCCTCAAATGCCACAGATTTCTATGTCAGACATGAATTTTTATCATCTCAGTATCCTGGTACCTCTCAGGGCATAAGCTTGTCATTCACACATATAAGAGGGTCCCCAGTGTTTCTCCCCAAGCCTTTGCCAGGGGGTTTCCGGGGTATCCTCAGATCCCTAGGAGCAATGCCAGTTTCTCCAATCTCCCAGGTAGTTAGTTCTCATACCAACCAATAGCTTGAAACGATAGTGATCCACTTTACTTTATCTCAGCTCCCCAGAGGGGTGGGAAAGTGGCTGCTCCCAGCTTTGGGGGCTTGTCTCCTTTACCTACAGTGCCTTCCTACAATTTTTCTGCTCCTTCAACCCCTCTCCCTCACTCGCTTTCTCTGGCAGGCAGCCCATAGCTCCATCACAGAGAGACAGGAAGCAGCCAAGGAATGCTGTTTCTGTATAAATTCAGATTCCACTGCCTTGGACTGTGATCCCTGGGAAGGGACTCCATCAATTAAGCCCTGTGTGAACTCAGGACAGGCAGTCTGAGTATCTTCATTGTTTTCTGGGGAGTCACAATTTTGCTTGATTTAGATTGCAAAGGAGGAAGAAAACATTTCATCCCAGCTATACCCACATGCTATGTGTGTTTAACAGCTATATATTATGTATCGGGCACATGTGTCTGATGTACCACACCTTGAAAGATTTGTTAGACAAAACCCTGATCCTGTCTTTCAAATGCAACCCACCATCAGTTCATCCATCCATCCATCCATCCATCCATCCATCCATCCACTCAGTACACATTTCCCATGTGCCCACAGCCCACACTGCTTTCCCAACAGTTGGAATGAGCTGGATGAAATGAGGACAGGCCTATGCCCAAACAGTCTTTCCCATGGTCCACAGGACACCCTGGGGATATAAGCTAAAGGGATGTCAGCACTCGGGCCTCCACTGAGATCCTCTGTAAGAATAAACCTTAAAAATTAGAAATATAGTTTGCTCTCTGTGAATAAAACTGTACGATCAACACAATAATTAATCAATGCTAATATAAGCAAAGTCAATCACTTAGAAGAGATCTCAGTCAGATTAAACACATCACCATAATCTCAGAAAAGTCAGAGACTGAGGTGGGACTGGAGGAGGTGAGGGGAGAGGGGAGCCAGCAAAGAGACCCAAGAAGGAGGGAAGTTCCAACATACAATGGCAGTGCCCAGCTCAGCACCGCTCACGGAGGGGAGTATCCTATGCCGAGGATGGATGCCTCGGGACTTCCCCACCTATTGTTAACAAACCATTTTTTCCAAACCTTAGACTGTGGAGTAGTCTCAAGAGATGCTGCACAAGTTTTAATACATTTGGACAACATTAGGAGAATTATAACCCACATTAGCATATTAAAGGCTCTGATAAGTTCTGAAATAAAGAAACCTGTTTAACTTTTACTCAATGTTTCCCAAACTCATTTGATCACAGAACCTTTTCTTTACGGAACAACCATGAACAGCTCTCAGAACCTGTGTTCCTTAGAACCCCAGATGAAACCGTGGAATTACGGAACTCCTTTTCCTGTCTCTGATTCCAGCATTAGAGATGGGCTTTCTGCAGAGCCTGCCTCCAGACCTAGAACAGGATAACAGACTGGCCCTGGAATCCCAGTTGGCGTAATACCCAATTCTCTTTGTAACTTGATGAACTGGCCCCTGACTTTAAAAATTAATTGCAAGCACTTGGTTACTGATCACTCTTCCCCAAAGGCTGGAGCCTCTCTCTCTTATTCTAACCTAATAGCTCTCAGCTAGGAGTGTTTGGCCCTGTAGGGGGACATCTGGTAATGTCTGGCAACATGGTTAGTTGTCACAACTGGGGAGGAGTGCTCTTGGCATGTAGTGGGCAAAGGCCACGGACGCTGCTAACCATCTTACAATGCCCTCATAATAAAGCATTCACTGGCCCAAAATGCCAATGGTGCTGAGATTGGGAACCCTGTAAACCCAAGGTCTTTGTCTGCAAGGCTGAGAATCTTGGTAAATTTACCAAAACAATGAATGCCACCCTGAAAGGAATATTGCCAACCAACTGTCTCTGCAGGGGGTCCATCTCTGCACACACGGCTACAGGAGCCTTTCTTTTAATGTCCACAAGAGATAGAACCTGGGGTGCAGTACAAAGGTCAGTCACCCACAGAGTAAAACTGTGACAATGGGTCTCCTCTGCTCTGTCCTCAACCCACTTAGTTAATGGCCACACGAATCCATTTGCGCAGTTTGCCTCTCATTTGCTCAAAAATTAATGACCAGCTTGTGGAAGTAGCCAGGCCAGAGGGTACTGGGCCCCTCAGCTGCCTCTGTACCCTTAGGAGACCCCATCACAGGGGCAGAAGCAAAAGAGTGTGAATGTCAGCCAGACTATGTCAGTGAACTGAATGTTATCACCATCATTAAAAACACAAGCTGTTAAAAAAGAAGCCTAAGGATTCTTTTCCTGAAGTCAAGACAGATTAAAGAACTCAGACAGAAGGGACACAACTATGTGCTTGTAGAACATGCAGATATGCACAAAGCGTGAGTTATGCTTCAGTGGGAGCCCAAAAGCATAAAGAGAGAGTGGTTTTTCTTATGTAAAGCAAAATACTCCAAAATATAGATGTATGTATGTTTACACACATGTGCCCATGTGTAGGTAAACAGATAGAAAAAGATGGATGATGAACAGGTAGATAGATGACTGATTGATTGATAGAGATTCCAAAATGGCTGGTATCTGAATGCTGCTCCTTAATTCACAGTCCAACTCTCCTTCGTATTCAATGAAACAGGCACACAAACAACCTGGAAGCCAGAGACGCTGCATTCTGGGTGACAAATGTGGGGGTTAAGCTCCTCCTTCACAGCACGTCCGTCTTCCTCATCTGGGCCAAGCCTACGCTGTGAGACAGACACAGTGGGAGACCCAGCCATCACTCAGGGACCTTGAACAGATCGGGGCAGCTGGACTATCACCATGGCATTAGCCTTGACCTTTGAATGCTAGAGAAAGGACTCTTTCCAAGGATTCTAGTTCGGTGTGTAACAACTGAATGTGAATAAAAGATGAGTACAGAGATAAAAGAGAGGGAAAGGGTTTGTAGGCTTCAAAACACACTTTCTAGGTTAAAAACTAAAAGAAGACCTTGCCAGGCGGGACTTAGCTAAGAATGTGGGGCACAGCTCTAGGAGAAGACACCTTTGGGCCTCTACCCAGAAAGGAGAATTCAGGGGTATTTTGAGGTGAGAGGCCCAGGGGGTGAAGTGCAAAAAAGAATATCAGCAATAAAGACGACCTTTGTGGACTTCAGTTTGCCTTCAGCTAACACTGCCCAACCTGTTCCAAACCATTAGACCCCATCCTGCCCCAAAAATAGGAGCAAGAAGAAAAAACTGAGTCACCAGAGAAAGGCAGTTTACGTGGTGAGGAGAGACGGCAAGAGGAAGAAAAATTGAACTAGCAGTCAAGAGATGGAAGTGAGGAGAAAAAGATGACCTGGGCCACATTAAGAAAAAAAAGAGCAACTGCCCCCCACCTGTTCCCTGCCACAAGCCGTTATTTACCAGAAACCAGTGAGGGTGCTTAGCTCAGCACAGGAGATGAGGCACTGTGGTATGGTGTACACACAGGCTCGGAGTCCTACAGACCCAGGCTCCAACCCTGCTTCCACCACTGAGAAGCTGAGTGACCTTGGGCAAGGTGGTTTAGTTCCCAAGATTCAGTCTCTTGCTCTGCAAGATGGCAACAACCACACCTTCCTCCCAGGTCTGTGAGGTCCGAGGTGGTGCAAGTAAGGCAGGAGGCTCTCAGAATCCATCCATATATGGTCCTCCCATCCCCCTCACCCTTTCTTCATCCCTTTACCATGCACACTTTATTTCTGAAAGAGATTCGACTCCTTAGAATATACCAGTCTGTTTCTATGGAGACAGTAGACTGAAATTCATAGAAAATTCCAGAAGAAGCCAAGTCTCTGGGAGAGATGACAGGAGTCCCTTGCTCCTTAGAAGCTCTGTGACAATGAGGGTCAATGGGGGTGAAAGCAAAAGGGGAGGGATTTCCTCAGAGAGAAAGAGCCAAAATTGGTGAGAGATGAAAACCAATTGTCTTTAGCTGATTTCCCAGAGGCTCCAAAAGTCGGTGACATAATATAAGATTCACTACTACCTACCCCTGGTGTCAAGTGGCACTGGGTGCCGAGGGGGTCAGAACAGACAAAAAGCTTCTCCCACCGGGAGCTTGAGCCTGGCAGAGGTGAGAAGACCAATACCCTCAGGACAGTCCCTGGCAAAAGATGATGAAGTGCAGACCAGGGTTTGTCGGAGGGTGCCACGCAGACAGCTGCATACAGTCGGTACCAAAAATTATTTGTTCAGTGAGTGAACATTCATTCAATGCAAAGCTTTGAGTAGATTGCCTGAGGAAAAGATCTGTGAAGCCCAGTCTCATTTTCTGCCTGGGAACCATTCCAGCCTGTTTCAGGGAAAACAACAAAGCCTGGGGAGGAACCTGCAAATGATGGCAACCTTGAGGCCAAGAGGTGAGCTGTCTTGTGGTTGTCCACGCAGCCTAAACACCCAGACCACGGGGCTGCTCCTGCTTACTCACATACATGACCAGTATTAACACTCTCGGGCCAGTGGCCAATGCCTCCGGTCTGACTGGGTTCTGAGAAACGCAGAAATTAGACTCCAAGAATACCAAGATTCCAGGACCGGCTTCAGGCTGATCCCCTGAGTCAGGGAAGACATCCGCTAAGTCTAACCTCGACACCTCCCCACCATGCTTTTTTCCACATGATCTGTACTCCTCACATGGAAAGGACGTGACCTCTTTAATAGGCTTAGCAGTGCTGGGCCAAGAAAGCCTTTCACTAGGCCACAGTAAAATGAGGCAGGGAGGGAGGAAGAAAGACATAAGGACAGGCATTAGTGTGAGTTTTTCATAACACTGAATATATTTAACTTAAAGAGCCATATTTTATTCTGCGATACGCTGGTCCTAATTTTTCTTTTCTATCTTGAGCACACCAAGTCCTTTTCAACCTCAGGGCCTTTACACATGCAGTTTCCTCTCCCTGGAACACTTCTCTCCCTTTCCATATCAGCTCCTTCTCTCAGTTTAATTCTCTCTTCCACAGAGAGGTTTTCTCTGAACATGCCGCTGGAAGGCAAGCCTCCTCTCTTCACCTTGACCTTACCCCCTTGCTTTTCTTCGGGGCCCTTCTTATAACGTGCACTTATTGGTTGGCTTGTTTCATGTCAATCTTTCACCCAAGTCTACGTCCAATTAGAGTAGAGGCCACGCCTGTCTTGTCTGCCATTAATCAGCCACTACTTGGCACAGTGTTTGGGGCATACTGACTCTCAAGAAAAGCTCATTCAATCAACGAATTAAAACGCTTTGTTTATGAAATAATTATGATAGTAAATTTAAATTCTTACTTGGTAAAATTAGAAGAGCATAACTCTAGGTTGGTGCTCTCCCCTTTCGGAGGAAGGAGGTAGAGGGAGACAAGGGATTTTATAGTTTCAAGAAATGCAAAAGCTTTGCAAACCAATGCTTTATGAAATAAAAGGCCATTGTATGGGGGGTCCGTCTGCTACAACCCCAGACCTACTTCTGAAACAGGTATACGTGGAATATCTGCAAATCCGCATCTGTTTCTAGAGAAACTCACTTTTTAGGAGGTGTTTTATCTTCATTTCTCATTTACCAACAGCAGAAACTAGTATCAGAGCTTCAGGGTCTTATGTCTTCCCCTTTCCTTGCCAAGTTCTTTATTATCCAGGTTTGACTATTTCAACCCATAAACATTCATGGGTTCCTATATAAAGAAGTGCCCATGGATCCTTTCTTCAAATGAGGAGCCATTTTTTATTGCATTAATGATCCCACTGTTGTCTTGGTTTGGATATTCGTATACCGAGTTTTCTTACAGCAGTGTTCACCTGTGCACAGGACAGCTCCCCATGGGCGTGGCTTCCCAATCAGTAACACAACAGGAGGACACATATCCTTGCAGCTACACAGGACATAATGCATCTTTACAGCTCTCCATTTCCACCAAGCATTGCTCAACAGGTAGGGCACAGACAAATACACATTATGAGCCACCCCCAGGCTTGTGTTCTTCTGTGGCTGTTCCTATCTGTGGTCGGCGGGGGGGTGGGGGGGTCAAAGGGCAAGATGTGCAAAACCATGACGCCCTCTGTATGTCTAAAGCTCCATTCCAAACACATTCTTCAATAAGCATCCACTCCACCTTTACAAGACCTTTGGGATGAAGGCAACTGCAGACCATTTACAGGTGGAGAAACTGAGGCCCACCAGATGAACTGGCTTACTGAAGACAGCACTGCAAGTCAGCACAGACCAGGACTAGGAAAGTGCAAAGGTGTGCGAGCTTTGAGATCATGATACGCACTGGAGACGCAAGGCGATGGGTTGTAGTTCTCATCAGTATTCATACATTCAAAATCTTCCAGCATTTACCATGTGCCAGATGTACTTCCAGGTTCTAGGAGGTAGGCGTGTGGGGTGAATACAAAGACAAATGACGCACAGTCCCTGTTCCTCAAGGAAAGGGAAGTGTGCTGGAGCGGCTGACCGGCTCTTAAACAAACCTGTATCACACAATAGAATTCTAGAGCCATGTGGCTGGGAGTCCAGAGCAGGACAGCCCGACTCTATTCTGGAAGGGGAAGCAGGGGGCAAATTTGAGCTGGAACCTGTAGGAGGGTTTTGCTGGATGGAGAAGAAGCGAAGGACCCTTCCAGGCCAAGGGAACGGTGTGCTCAGGTCCTGGAGGTGTGACAGATCATGAAGGCACTGTAAAGGTCGGACGGAGTCAGCCAGGGCCAATTGGCCAAAGAGCCTCATAGGCCTTGCCTGGGAGGAGAAACTTCCCTGGAGGACACCAACAGGACATGCCTCCATTGGGGGCACTAAACGGGATGGCATGATCAGGTTTGAGTGTCTGTAGGACAGATCAGGCAGCGAACTTGGCTAGCGAGAAGTTAACAGAAGCACCGGAGGGCACAGAGACCCGAACAAAGAAGTCCTTGTTCAGGCAAGTGACGGTGTGAGGCCAAACAGGGCATCTGCCTCCATCACTTATTTTTTCACTTGCAGTATGCATAATAGTATTTGTCCTGCCTCCTTTTCAGGAACTAGCATAAAGTTATCGGTAATAATGCAAAAATAATAAAAATAATAGCAGACATGTACTGAGCAATTATGTATTTTATTTAACAAACACTTAGCATTTGCTAGGTGTCCGGCATTGTTCCAAGGGCTTTACGAATGCTAATCTATTTAATCTTGTAAGAAGCCTGTGAAATCAGGACTTTTATTATCCCTATTTTACAGATGAGGAAACTGAGGCACAGAGAGGTTAAATAACTTACACTGGATCCCCCAGGTAGTAAGTAATGGAGCTGTGATCTTGCATCTAGGCAGTCTGGCCCCAGTCCCTGTTCTTGGTCATGACGCCCACGGCTTCTTGCTTGTTCCATCCCAGCACTGTGGTACGTGCCTGACAGCCATTGTATATTACTTTAGTCTAATAATTCTGTGAGCTAGGCACTCTTTTTATGCCTGTTTTGCAGATAAGGAAAATGAGACACAGAGACGACAGGTACTTTGCCCAAGGCTACCCGTCTAGTAAGGAGCAGAGTTCCAAATTGAACCCTGGTCTGTATGACTGCAAAGTTTGTAGTCTTAACCATTTCCCCTACTCTCTTCATTCTAAAAGTATGAAAACCAGAGGGAGGAGACAGGGAAGAAGGAGCATCCTGGAAGAAAGGCTGCACACTAAGAGTAGTGGACAAGCAGGTGGAATAGGTTTTGCCCGGTAGGATTTCCCCACCCAATAGTAAATAGAGAGGAGAGAAGGCAAGTGCCCCCTCTATCTTAGCACTCCTAGCTCAGCCTGGAAGACAAGTCAGGCCCTGTCAGCCGGGCAATAAAACACCCTAATCCCTTGGGAGCGAGGGTCTGCAGGCCTCAGCCCGGGGAACAAGGGGTGGCGAAAAATGGTATCTAGTCAGGCCTATGCTTCGCTGATTGGTCCTGGCAAAAACCATGTCAGTTAGTCATAGCTGTATATCTCTGTGACAGCAGTTCCCCAGGCCTCAGGCATCCTCTGGGCCATGCTGGAGCCGCAATGTCCAGAGCCTTCTCCTGCCACTTCTCAGGACTAAGAGTCCTGGCCTGGGGCCTGATCGTGGAATCATTAATCTATGGAGAGACTTCATAAGGAGGAAAATATGCAGGAAATTATACAGAAGAAAGCAGAGCTAAAAAGTAAGTGCACCGAGGTTGAGCTGAGACCAGGCCAACTAGAGCAGGGATTCTGAAGCAGGAGGACAAAACATTCAGGAAGACATGCTAGAGGTTCTGGGGGAGGCATGGACTGCGAAGGAGCACTGAGGAGAGGCCGTGTGTCACAGTGATCAAGGGCGCGGGCTTTGAAGCCATATTCCCTGGGTTCAAATCCCAGCCTACCCACATACTGGCTGGGAGCCTGCGCATATTCCTTAATCTCTCTTGGTCTCGGTTTTCTCACCTGTCATATGAGGGCAATGACAGGGCCTACCTCATCAGGTTATAACGGGAATGACATGACTTAATATACAGAAGCTCTAAGTACAGTACCGGATACCTGGGCAGTGCTGGATGTGTTTATTAAATAAGAAAAATGGGCTGGAGGAACAGGAGACATTTCAATGTCTGATGCTAGAAGAGACCATAATATCCAGGTTCGTGGAGGCGGGGCTGGAATGAGATGTTTCTTTTTCTTTTAAAAGAGAAAAAGATTGTTTGAAAGTTGGAAGCTCCTGATTTAGGGTCACAGAGAAAGGACAAGTGCTGTTCAACAACATGCCACAGCAACATACGAAGGCAGAGCCATGGCCTTGGAATCCAGAGTTGGGTGGGGTAGCCCAGGAGCTCGAGGAACTCCTAAGGTGTAGTCTCTATTAAAGTTTCCAAAATTCACGCCAGAAATATCCGAAATCATCTAGCCCACACCCAGCCCAATGAACAGGACAAGAATCATGCTGAGGGCCAGAGAAGGGCCTTGTCAAGTCACATAGCTGGCTGGTGTAGGGGACGAAACAAAAGCCAAGAGCTGCTGGAGCTGGGCCATCTTCCACCACATCAGCCTTTCGGCCTTCCCCAGGAAGGCTGAGAGCCCAACAAAGGTCTCAGTCTGGAGGAAGCGGCTGCCACCTGGCCTGGCAGGGCCTGCTAGGTGTGCCAGCCCCAGCCCCGGCTGCTGCTGACCAGCAACGCCACCAACCTCCAACAGTTCCTAGAGTCCTCAGGCCCAATTCCCTCTTTGGGAAGTGGGGATTGAGGACTCCTTACCTCCATACTTTCACATGCGGAAGTGGCTCCAGGCCTGGGCACTAGTCCAGAAAAAGCAGCCTACAAGTTCCACAATCTCACCTGTCTCATCCAGATTGATTCCATGTTCCTGACTCAAGCCACTGCCTCTGTCCCTAAAACTGGGCATATTAGCGAAATAGGTAAATCCCCAAACCTCAGTGGCTCAATGCAATTGAAGTCCAAACTGTGTATTCCCATCCACACAGGAGTGGCTCTCCTCTACGCAGAGATTTGGGGACCCCTTGTAATTCTGCCACCTTCCAACCATAGCTAACAACTGGCTCCTTCAAACCAATGGAGGGGAAAGGCTCATGGGTCACTGCCTCAGGAGGTTTATATGGGCTGGCCTACAAGAGGCACTTAACTCTTTCATCTGCTTTCCACTGGCCAGATTTTGGTTACATGGCTACATCTGTCCATAAGAGAAGCTGAGAGGTGCGTCTAGCTGTTTGCCCAGGAAACAGAAGAAATAGACTTTGGTGTCAAAGGCCATTTCTGCTACGACTGACCTCACGGTTTTGCTCGGTGGCATTTGATGGCCCTGGCTTGGAGCTCCATCTTCCGTCAGCTACTTGCTCTGCCCAGGCGGACTTACAAGGGAATCAGATGGCACTCGATGCCCAGGCTATGACATGCAGGGAAGAGTGACAAAGACAGACCTGCACCAGGCTGGGAGCTCACTGAGCACAAGAACTGTGTGGCGACTCCCTGTGGCATCCCCAGCATTCGTCACACATGTCCTGTCACAGAGTAGGCCCCACTCGTGTTTGTTGAGTAGGGAGAAGGGACGAATGAGGTCTGCAGGTGTGTAGCAGGAATAGTGGCCTGACGGGAGCTTTGCACCTGGGCTTCCAGCTCCACTTCCCAGCTTCATGAGGACGAGAAGGGGTGATGACCAAAAGGGGACAGCCAGAGGCATCTCCCCCTCCATGCCCAGCTCTCAGCTCATCTGTGTTCCCATTTTATGTCATATTCGTCACAAACAGTGTCCCACAGAAAAAACTTTCTCCCTCCCAACTACAGAATCTCCAAAGTTGGGGTCCAGGGAAAATGTTGGAAGGAAACAAACACCCTCAACTTCAGGGGACAGAAAACGGTTCCGCCAGAAGGGGCCAGCACACGGGAAAGAGCAAGAAGCAAAGACAGCTGTTAGTTTGCTCAATGTGACCTTGAGCAAGTGATATATTCTTTGTGGCTCCATTTTTTCCCCCATCTTTCAAATGGAGATCATAAAGGCTGTTCTGAAGTTAGAATGAGATCATTGACGCTGAAATGGTTCTGGAAAGTGTAACGCTTTGTACAGGAATATAAGGTGTTGTTATCCACTCACCCTTCCTGCTCCCCCAGTAAATTCAGATGTGTGATAATGGTTACAATCTTGGCTGGGGCTCCGTCCTGATGAGTAGAAGCTATGCCGCAGCCTCCACATTTAAGAGACGGGCCCTAGGCATAGGCCTGTGTCAGACGCAGGGCTGGACTGTTTTGGGACACATGCTCTAATGAAGAAATATGTGCGTGTGAAATAATGAACTGTGATCCATGAGGGACTTCCACTTCTTCATCAGAAGCCAGTTCTCGTAGGCTCAGATGTGGTATGTGTCGGACTGCGAGGGACACACGGTCCAAAAATCACAGAATCCGACAGTTGGCTGGGACCTCAATCCCTAGGGGGAAATGAGCGAGTTCCAAGTAAAAGTAAAAAAACTGATTCAATTTCCCACTGACCTGTGAAAGGCGAAACAGTTTTATGTCTATCATCACTTATTTGGTTAGAGATCTTCAGCAAATCACCTCACCACCCTGTACCCCAGTTTCATCCTCACAGGCGTACGAAATGGGAAAGCACGTTAGTAATTAAAGACACAGTTCCCATGAAAGGTATGTCTTGCTATCGATGATCAAATTTCTGACCTATGAATCACCTGCAGTGTTCTCGGATTCCCTTACACACGGAAGACAGGGGTTCCCATTTTCTTTCTGCTGGAATTTAATTCATTGGGGTGGGGCCAACCTGTACCGCAGCCGACACAAAATTCTACCTCAGGATGAACAGGAGAGAAGACACTGCTGGGATGACACAGCAAAGACTGGGACACAACTTAATTCAAAACAGAAACAAGAGCAAAGATCGTTCTGGATTCTGGTCTGACTCTTGTAAGCGCTGAGCCCTGGTTTCCAGAAACCTACCTTTCCAGGCTGGTTGACAGGTCCTGCTTCAACTCCCACTGACCCAGCAGAAGCATAGGCCTGCCACAAGAGCGTGGAGGACTCAAGCAAAAGAAGGGGATGATGACAATTGAAGAAAAATAGGGCATGTGCAGAACCTCATTTTCTCACTACCATTACTGTGCATTTATTTCCTCTGTTCAAAGGGGAAAAAAGTTTTCCATTGCGAGTCTAGGGCAATTCTGTGTAATATTTCACTTCACAGCCTCCTTCTCTTGCCAACTAGGACAGCAGCTGTTAAGCCTTCTCCTTCCAGCCCTGGGGTGTTTCTACATCAGCATGCACTCAGAATCCTTCTCCTCCAGAGCTCCCCGTCTTTCTCATCCGACCCACTCCCCAAGCTTTCACCTGGACACACTTCTGTTCAGGTGACATCCCTGGTAGAAATGGCTTCTAATCCTCAAACAGTGGAAAAATTCAAAGAGGGCCAGAGATCCCTTTATCTGCTAGAATGACCTATGCGACAGAGTCAGCAGAGGACGGAAAACCAGACACAAGCTCCAAAGCAAACGTCTAACTTGACATATCTGATGGTTGTGAAAGCTCAGCACCCAGGCTCAGAACCACCTTCAAAAAGCCCGTGGATCCCACCAGCCACTGCGCGGGACAAACTCATTATCCTCAGCCTCGGGGCAAAACAGGAGGCTTCATCAGGTCAGCAGAATGTAAGCCGAAAATAAGGACCTGCTTTTGACACTCATGGATTATAGGAATTATGTCGGGTAAAGCCACCTATACCTCCATCATGTCAAAGGATATTCAGCTGAGAGGAATACTTACATAGTCAAATGCTAGCAAACCCACAAAATGACCCATCACTCCAAAAACCAAAGCCTTGAGTGGGGTCTGACAGGGGAAAAAGCAGGTAATTCCTCCGAGTTTTCCTGCTTCCCTCCTTTCATTGGGCCTGTAACCTACACTCAGGGAGGGCAGAAAATGGCATGGTGGGGTTACACGTAGCCTTCTGAAATGGGTGCATATGCCCCAGTCTGTTGCCACTCCTATGTTTTCTGACAAACCATTGTTTCCAGCTAAAAATTTCCACTCCTGGCCTCAACCCAAAGGTGAGTTTATTTTGGAAAGTCTGAGCCAAATTTTTCTGCAACTAGAGTTTTAAGCAGGTGAAATAAATGTTGCTGCTTCTCCTCACATAAAATTATGTCCTAAGAGTACAACAATAGTTCAGGTCCTCAGAGTTACACAGAGCCAAGCTCCACAGATCCTGGGACAAAGTCTGCATTAAACATGGTGTGAAAAGATAGGCCTCCAAAAAAGATACTGAGCAAGAAACCGAAATGTAATTTGGACATATCCAAACAACGATGATAGTTGGGTCCTGGGCATTTGTAAACTTTTCACTTCGCAAAATATTTCACCCCATTTTTTTATCCATGCTGCACAGCTGCCCTAAGGATCCAGAGAGGACCCTCCAGGCTCCCATTTGACAGATGGTAAAATGCGAGCAAAAGAGGGGCCAAGAATAACTGAAGGTCACACTATACATTAGTAGACAAAGTCAAGACCACCCCCTTGACCCCTGGTCTTCCTAAGCCAAATTTTATAGCCCCTGAATGCTAAGTATAAGGGTTACAACAGAATCTTAAAATATGGGACTAAACTGTTATCAAAGTTTCTTAAAACTTTGTTATCTTGTTATCTTGTCAAGATTAAAGGGAGGAGGAAGAGATTGACATTTACTGAGTATCCACCCATGCCAGACAGCACACCAGGCATTTAACTCTCACAAAACTTCTACAAGACTGGCATTGTGATGCTCATTTTTCAGAGAAAGTCCAGGAGAAAGCTAGATATTAGTTTGGAGCAAAAGTAACTGCGGTTGAAAAGGTTGAAAACAATGGCAAAAACCACAGTAACTTTTGCACCAACCTAATAGGAGTGGGCAGGGTTAGTGTTGGGAATCCGGTGAGTCTGCGTGCTGACAAAGGCCATGTCAGCACACCAGAGTGCCAGGCCCAGGAAAACTCAAAGACCTCATGTCCCATTTTATACAGGAAAGTCACTTTAGGATTTTGCTAGCAAAAAAGCAAAACTAAAGGCTTAACACTCCGTTCCTGTCACTCTCTAACCTCCCAGTCTCTGAAGAGGGAGGGATACAGTCTGAAGGTATGGAATATTCTGGGGATGGGGGAAAGACCAGAAAGGAACAATCTAAGAACTAGAAAACCAGCCCCTACATAGGAAGCCAGTAGTGTCCTTCATATACACTACACTAAATAGGCACATATAGGGTTTGTTTTTTTCTGTATTTAATCCTAAAAACAATACATGAAGTTAAGTGGAGATAAAATGGTAATAATCTCAAATACTATATGCTGCTCGCTGCCATCATTTCCTGGGCCTTTTTCTATGCAGATATGTATCATCCATGTATCTCTAGGCCTGCACTAAGTAAATGCTGAATAAATGGTTGATGGATGGATAGATGAATGGATGGATGGAAGGAATAATAATGTTGTCAGTAATAAAGCCTCCTAATCTAGGTAGAATTTAAATTTGCACTATTCCAGTCATTTGATATTTGGAGACATATTTGTCATTTTAATACCTGCACTATAAAACAAGCTATTTTAGCGTTATCTTCTGTGAGCATATGGAGGAAAGAATGTGAATGTTTTGTTGCAATTGAACAGGCTGCATAGTTAAAGATAGTTTTCCAAAGAATATGACAGAAGCTCAATTATTGTCTTTTTAAAAACAAAACAAAATAAATGTTCTAGGAAAGAATCTTTACAGGAACAAGTGGAGCTTTCTATTTAGGACAACAAAAGCAAATCCACAAAAGAACCAGTTCCCAAAATGGAGGGCTTCTGTCTGTCCTTCAAATGGGAGGTATCCTGGAGATGCCAAATGAAGCTCTACCCTCTGAGGGCTTCTAATGAAGTTTACAGGGCTACAGAATACAATTCAGGAGGGAAGGAAATGGTATTGTGGCCTCAAAATCAGGTGGGGGACACATAACAACAGTCACAGGAATGCAAAAACTAATTATACAGAAGCTGAGGCCCCACACATTCCAACTTTACTGAGGATATAGCTAAATTATAAGATTTTTAGATAGGAATATGGACTGACTTCCCGGGGGAAAAACAAATCCTTTCCAGTTTCAGGAGAGTTTTCAGTTTTGCTACTCTCAATGTAAGGTTTTCAAATGCTCCTTTGAGGGTGTAATTGTCTGAGGGACAATAAAGAAAGGGAATGGGAACAAAGAAAGGCAGTCCTTGCCCTGTTTTCAAGAGAAGCTCCCCTTAGATTTACTGCATGTGCTGGGGTTCCCCTAGAGCTTTATTTTAAAAAAGAAAAAGGGAGGGGAATCCCTACTACTAAAAAAAAAAAAATCATAATAATTTGGATACCACTGTTGCAGAACATTAGCTAAATCTCATTCAGTGGTCACTCAACAAATATTTATGGGACCAAGTACAGAACTAGATGCTTTAAATAGCCAAGATGTGGAAACAACCTAAATGTCCATCAACAGATGAAGGAATTTTTAAAATGTAGTTCGTACAAAATGGAGTATTATTCATTCATAATGAAGAAGGACATCCTGCCATTTGCAACAACATGGATGAACCAGCAAGACATCAATGAAATATCAGACACAGAAAGACAAATACCATATGATCTCACGCATAAGTAGAATTTTAAAAAGTCAAACTCACAGAACCAAAGAGTAAAACAGTGGTTGCTGGGAGATGGGGGAAATAAGAACATGTAGGTCAAAGGGTACAAACTTTCAGTTATAAGATGAATAAGTTCCGAGGATCTAACGTACAGCCTAGTGACTACAGTTAATAACACTGTATTCTATACATCATATCATCTAAGAGAGTGGATCTTAAGTGTTCTCACCATTAAAAAAGGATACTTATGCGAGGTGACGGATATGTTCATTAACTTCATGGTGGTAATCGTTTCATAATGTATATGAATGTTAAATTATTATATTGCACAACCTAAATATATACAATTTTTGTCAATCATGCCTCAATAATGCTAGAAAAAAGTAGAGAAGAAAAAGACCTAGATCCCAGAGATCATAAAGACCTAGCTCCCAAGAGGCAAAAAGCCCATAGCTCAGAATAAACAAATCTAACAACCTACCAGGCAACTTACAGAGACTACCTCATTTGATCATCACTGCAAGAATTACTTGTAATGGTAGGTGTCACCATCTTTATCTTACAGATGAGGTAATGGACACTGAGAAAAGGCAAATCACTTGTGCAAGGGCGAGACTAGAACCCCAGGCCACCTGACACCAAAGCTTCCTCACCAGCTACTAAACCATCTTGATCCCTGCGTCTATCATCAGGGGGTGACTCCCCATTTCAGGTTTACTCATCTTTGTATTTTCTTGGTGATGGTGATTCTTAAATGTTAGATACCAAGGCAGGAAGGAAGGAAATAATCTAGACTCATCGATGTCTCTAAGAACCCAGATGTTTTCTAAAACACCAATGTAAAAGATGGGCCTTTATCAGCCTGAATCCAAGTGGAAATGGGAAGCAGCCTGGACCAATGGAACAAATTCTGCCTTCATCTGGGGCTTTGTCTGGGTTACTCTACAAGGTGGACAAAACTTGCTTTCTTCACCGTGTTATCCCTTCTTGAATACCCTCTTCCTCACGACAGGCCTCTATTGCCCTGATAGGCTCTGCACTCTCCTCTCTCTAGGTCAAAACTGCCCCCAAAAGGATCTGGACATCAGTCATTTATCTGTTAGTGTGTCTGTGGGCCACTATGACCTACCTCCCAAGGCACCTGTCCACTGATAAAGGGCTGGAGACCTCACCAAAGGAGGACTGACAGGGGCATTTTTTTTTTTTGAACATTGGGAAGCGAAAACTGGGTACCAATGTGATATACATATAGGGCAGCCCAATTTAACTTTTGAGTACTTCTAGTGTTTCAAAAAATAAAAACAACACACAAGCACATACACGCAATCTGAAAAAAAAATGGAACCTGCCCCTATTTTCTACTCAGTAATTTAATAATAGTTGTTGTTCATTGAGCACCTATTATGTTTCAGGCCTTGTTCTGAGTATAAATAAATTATCTTTAGTCTTCAACACAACCCTTCATTTTCCACCCTCCCTCACTGTATTAGTTTCCTAGTGCTGCTATAATAAAGAACCACACACTCGGTGGCTTAAAACAACAGAAATTTATTCTCTTGTAGTTCTAGAGGGTAGAAGTCTGAGATCAGGTATTAGCAGGGCTGTGCCCTCTCCAAAGCCTCTAAAAGAGGATCCTTCCTTGCCTCTGCCAGCTTCTGGCGGCCCCACGCACTCCTTGTCTCATGGCAGTTTAACTGCAATCCCTGTCTCCATCCTCATATGGCCATCAGCTCCCTATGTCAGCTTTTATATCCAAATATCCCCCTTTTTATAAGTGCACCAATCGTATTGGATTGGAGCCCACCCTAACGACCTCATCATAAGTTAATTACCTCTGCAAAGACCTTAATTCCAAATAAGGTCATATTCTGAGGTACTGGAGTTTAGGACTTCAACATATCTTTTGGGGGGCACACAATTCAACTCATAACACACACTTACGAGAGAGAATGATGACCTCAAGGTCCTACGAGGTCCCAATCCAAGCAACATTCAGTTTCATTTTCTAAATTATACTCAGCCAAACAGAAACACAGACTTGAATATCTTGAAGAAATCAATCACATTGAAAAATGACAGTGCTATATACTTCTTCCTCCTGTTCCCTCTGCTTCAGATCTCTTCTCTCCCTCCTCTACCCAGCTGCTCCTTCACCTCCTTTACATCTCAGCTCCAGCATTCGGACCCCAAGGAACCTTCTCTGACCTTCCCAGAGAAGGTCAAAACCCCCTAACACAGGATCTCAGTACACCATCTATCTCTCCCTCATTGGACTCATCACCTTTGCAATTTTCCATTTGTTTTGGGACTCTTTGATAGATGTCTCGCCATGCCATCAGAATGAAAGGACCAGGACCTCTCTGCTTTGCTTACCGCTGGATCCCCACCTCTTAGAGCAGCCACTGGCTTTCAGCAGAGGCGCAGAAGTTAGTCCTCTGCTACTTAGAAGGAACACTCAGGTAAGCCTTTCATCCTCGGGCTCCAGCAGCCTGGTTACTTAAGTACAGTCATTAACCTTGTGACGCACGCCTTCCACAGGCTGGGCCCAGCCTCTGCATCCCCTACAGCCTAGCCCACTCCTGAGAACCAGAGAATCACACAGCGCTACCCCTCAACTCCACAGCCCCACCTCACCCCCACTGCATGCAGCTCTCATCAGTGTGGGAAACCAGGGCTTCACTCGCGACAGACACAAGAGGTGACACCCTGACTAGAGCTTTCCAGGTCCCTAAGAGGTGTTCCCACTTCACACCTTCCTCATCAGCTTACAGCAACAACAGTCTTTTCAAGCCACTGCCTTCAGAAGAGTCGATTTCGTATGTTAACACCCTACCCACCCCTGTACTCTACACACACCCAATCTGCTTCTGGAATCCCCCAAGATCATGAAAAACAGGGCAGGCTTCCGTGGGATCATCTCGAAACAGTCCCTGCAGCTAAAGCAAGCTTGGCTTGTGTATAGGTAAGAACAGCAGAGCCGTGTCTAGTGACCTGTTTGGGGACTGGTCCCTGACTCCCCACCAGCAGCCCCTCAACCAAGGAGCTCTGTGTGGTACCACCGAGGAAGGCCATCCGGCCATTCCTTCATTCTTTCACTTCGTAACACATCATAACTCACTAGCTCCTCACTTAGCCAACCTTTATTGAGTTCTTATAGTGTCAGTGGAATTATTTGAGATACTAGAGTTGACAGAGGAAAAAAATAAAAAGAAAAGAAGCCCATCTTGTTCCTATATTCTGGCATCTGAACTTTGGAGAGACAACAGACAAAGAATCAAATAATGAGCAGGCAGTAGGGTAAATGCCCCAACACAGGTAAGTACCATGGGGCTACAAGGCATGACATCTCTGGGGATTGAGGGGAGCCCTTCCGCTGCCTACAAAGGGCAGTAAGGCAGGGAGGAGGGTGAGAGGGTGTAGGGAGGTGTGAGGCAGAGCTTTCAAGTGGAGGGAAAGAAAAATATGTTATGGGAGCAGCAAACTGCACCACTGGCCTGCGGTGTAGGGTATCCAGTAAAAATAGAAACAGATGAAGCTAAAAAGATAAAACTAGGGGCCAGTTTATAAAGGGTCTTGTAATTAGCTGACAGGTGTAATGTGTTACCACTCCCTTGACAATACATAAATGTTAACCCAATTCTAATGGTGAATTTTCATGTTCATGGATGTTAATTCTTTCAAAATGGGTGGAAGCACACATACATCTCTATATAATGCCTGTTCTGTTCACCTCTACACATACAACCAGACCCTAAGAAACCCAGACAACTCTCATCCATCCTCAGAGTTTTCTCAGATTGGCTATTTTTCCAGATGAGATCCTAGGATACATGCATTTGCCTTCACGCCCAGCTACAAGAACTTAGATTTGAAAAACTGAATCTCATCCTTGTTATTTCCTGCTTACATTGCAGACCTCCCTCCCCTTCTCTTCCTCTCTTTCCCCTTCCTTTCACTCTTCCTTTATATTTTTTTCTGTGCTCCCTGCTGTTTGCAACAGCTGCTGAATTGCAAATATCTGGGAAGTCCATTAACTTGCTGTTTACTTGAGCACTACACCATTATTAGAGGTTTGGACAAAATCAGGCCTCTCACCCCCCACCCACACCCCCAGGGAGCCATAACCCTGCACCAACATGGAAGGAGGGGTAACTCCCTCCAAGCAGCCCCTTCCCTTTACTCACACCCCAACCTGGAGAGTTATGTTTTATATCAAGCCAGATTATATTAACTTTACTAAAATAAGATTCTAACAATTTGGGATTCTGATAGAAAAACGTTCCACCAAATTCACCTACCAATAATCTGGGTACTTAAATGTAAGTCTATAAAGGAAATAATCACACACAAAATCCTATTTTAACCACTTGTCCAGAAACTTGCCCACAAAATGAGTGGGGGCTGCCCAACACACGGCCAAACATTACATTCGCGTGTGGCACCCAATGGAGCATTTCTGGAAAATAATCCAGCACAGGCTGATGTCTACTCTCATTGTAGCTGCCTAGAGATTGAAAATAAGTCTACAGGGAGATGACACATGCTCAGCAGCTCATTGGAAACTGGTCTCTTCCTTTCGTCAAAAAGCTGTTCTCCATTCACTCTGGCTGATAATAAAGTGCTCAAGAGAGTTTAATGTTCTCAATTTCTATTGATGGAAAAAGCAAATACACATATAAATAAAGAACCTTGGGACAAATTCTACCTACCTTCAAGAACATCTGGGTGCTGACTCATCAAATAAAAGCTCATCGGGAATTGGGATGGTCAGCTGAGCTGGTTTGACCATTCAGTCCAGAAATGGGACCCTCAAGGGCAGGATGGGGCTCTGAAACAGGAAGCCACTTCCGGTCAGTTCTTGGGAATGGATGCAGGTGATGGTCAAGGGCCTCCAGGTGAACATGGCACGTGTACAGAAGTCACCTAAGGTGTGAGGTAGCCAGGGCTAGAGTGAAATAAAAGCTGGCAATGCCACCTACGTGGTGCCAACCTGGCATCATTGAGTAAAGCACAGAAGCCTGTTCTCTCTTTGCCCCTCCAACTTCTTTGCTTTTATTAGGAGTGGGAGTGGGGGTTCTGGTTGCCAATTCTGCTCTGGTTTGGTTTGGTTGTTGACAGTAAATGTTCTGGCTAAATGAAGAAGAAAATGGATTTATACCCAAATTTTGGCCAAGACCAATAGAGGATCAAAGCACCAATAGCAGACAGGAAGGGCAATAGAGTCAGTCAGACCACAGCTCTTCGGAGCTCAAAAAAAACCCCTCAGGACCAGAGCTAAGCAGAATGTGGGTGGCCAGAAGGCAGGGCAAGGGCAGGGCTAGGCCAGGGAGGTGACCCCTCTTCACTTCCCAACCCTTTCCAGCAGACCACTGGCTTCAAAAGGAGAAACTAATCATTTGTCAGTGACATCAGAGCACTTCATTTTACATGGAGGCATCTTCCTGAGTATTAGAGCAATAGCCACCATTAATCTCAGGGGATGATAATCCTCCATATCATCATGGGCATGAATGGGAGAGCCGTCAGAAAAGGATTTGCGTTTAGTTCCACACCAGACATGGCCCTTTTGGGGGAGGTACAGAAACCAAGGGGGAAAGGAAGTCCAGAATAAAAAGGAAGTGGGGTTCAGGGTCCCAGGGGGAGAGCAGAAGATCAGTGACAGGGCTGGCAGAGTCGGGTCACATGATCGATCATGTGACCAAACAGTGAGTGTCCTGAACAATCACTTCCTTCTCCTCACCCCCACAATCAAGGGTATTAGAGCTTCTTCAAGCTCTGTGATGAGTCTAGAATTCTACTGAAAGGCCCAATGCTGGAACAAGAGGCCCACATGGTGGCCAGATTTCACTGTGTGGAACAATCTGACAATCAGCATTCTCAGCTTCCTGTGAGAAGATTCCAGCTCGGTAGGAAAACTGAGATCCAGGTTTCCAAGTCTCCATCACCCGCCACCCCACTACCTCAGCCGCTCCCTGCTGTGCCTTTTGCTTATTTCGGAAGGGCCTAAATTTTTCAAAGAAAATGAAAAGGGGATGCCAAGTGGCACCTTCATCTGCCATGGGGGCCTATGGATTCTCTCCTGAGGGCTGTGAGAATATGGAATGTGGTGGGGTGGGGAACAATAGCAAACCCAAGATGTGAAATGAAAAAATCAGAGAAGCCAACAGGAGAGCAAAGACACACAAAGCATCTCAACCAAAATGTGAAATTCCAGAGCAAGGAGAGAATGGGTGTGTTCATTGCCTCCTGCCAAAATTCCCTCAGGTATCTGGAAAAACAAGGTGTCTCTTTCGTGGCCCCAGCAAATCAATTGTGAGGAATTGCAGCTGCTATTTAACAGAGTCCCAGAACGCCTTTTCCATAATTTAAAAAAGTAATTATTTTAACCACTGATGTGTATAATAAACTCTTGTCAGGCTGACATTAAAATCTGTTTCTTTTCTCTGCTCCCCACCCCCTTCCCCCACGAGCCCTCGCATCCCACAAGCACGGCACATGTTCTGTTATTGTTATTTTAGAATTTCTTCAAGGAGCTCTGTGATGGGCAGTTACCTTGTTAAGTGGCGGAGCATTTATCTAACACATACGCCATTTTCCTGAAGGAAAAATGAGAAAGATTAGAATGCAGTCAGCCTATCAACCTCCAACCTCCAGGACTTGCTTCTCTTCTGTGGGTGTTGATAGTTTTATTAAAATCATCGTGGGAATCGGAAAATCCAAAGAGGAATGTTATCAAGATCTTTAGGGGCTAAGGGCAAGAGACCAATGTGGAGGGGAAAAGAAAAGAAAAACTGAAAAACAGGTTTTTCCCCTCAAGCTCTATAATAAGCATTCTTCACAGTTTGGAGAAATAAATCCAAGCTCCTGGGGGAAGTTTCCTTACAGAGCAAGGAAAAACAGGAAGGAAGGACTGCCTTCTTCTGTGTTCCACAAGGGCAGGGAACACGGCCAACACATCTTGCATGAGGCTGTTAGCTCTTGACGGCCAAACTGAAGTAGAAAGGAGAGGCGATTCTCTTTCCAAAACACCGACTTCCTCATGTGATTCCTTTTCTATAACTTCCAGGAGCTCCCAGTCACTCGCAGGGAAAAGTCCACACTCTTCAGCCTTGTATGCAAAGCCCTCCACAATCCAGGTTTGTCCTAGCTGATAGCAATTCACTCCCAAATACAAGCCCCTCTAGTCTGGCCAGTCTCCTCATTGTCTCACAGACACACCACATTGTTTCCAGCGTGGTGGTCATCGACCAGAGATGCTATTACATTTCTGTGCAAACTACCCGTCATTCCAAGTCCCATTCTGGTCTTCCAGGATGGAGCCTTTCTCAACAACTCTAGCCAACACTGACCTTGTGTCTCCTTCCTGCACCACAAAACTAGCACACATGCATTTCTCAGCTAACGCTTGTCTCCCCCACCTGTGTAGCACAGGCTCCAAGTCCCAGGTAACTCCCAGGAAGGCAAGAAACCCAATACTTTTGTAGGTTAGCACTTAGCACAAAGCTGAACAGACGGATGTCTTTGGTACCCAGCAAGGATAGCAAGGGATTGAAGTCACGTACTCCAGGCTTCCTGACCCCTCCTCACTATCCTGTCCCATTTCCTGGATCCCTCCACAGATCTAGAAATTCAGATCCGGAGAGAGGTAGGGATGAGGGGCAAAGCATAGTTGTTCCCCTGGATGGTGATGAAAGGAAAATAGTTGTTATTTCCAGGTCAGGCTCCTACGGTACTTTTGTTTCCCAGATAAGACGTTTTGCTTGGCTCTAGTTCTTGGGCTAGAGAAAGCCTATTTGGGATGTTAGAGCTATCCCTTCCTTTTGGAAACAGCAATAAAATGATAAAGCCAGGCAATCTGTGGGAAAGCTACTGGAGCGTGGTGTGAGACTTCAAGTCTCATGTCTGTAGGGTACAGCAGAGGTCAATAATCACAAAACTCTCTGTCCACACAGGTCAGCTGGTCTGGTCTCCAGTCTTTAGGGAGGGCTGTGGAGCCCACTGCAAGGGAGACCCTCAGGGATTCAAAATCTCCTTGTGGTTCAGACTTCACTCACACAATGACTCCCTTCCGTTGGTCTCAAGATTCTCTCTCAAGAGTCTCAGTTAAATTTTTTCTCTCCCTGCTGCCAATCCCATAGCCTGCCATCTTCTCTAGTCATCAGTTCATTAAATACTCATCCTCTCTTTTCTGTCTTCCTGACCAATTAAAAATTCCTTCTTTTTACTCTGCTGCCTCAGGTTACCATTCCTTCTCTCTTCTCCCTGCCAAACTCTTCAAGAGTGAGAGTCCGCGCTCACCGTCTTACTTTCCACGTCACCCGCTTATATCCTTAACCTCTTGCAACTTGGATTCTGCCCCAATCACTTCACTGAGAGTTTTCTCACAATCAGCCTTTCAGAACATCAACTGTCAGATCGGACAGTCTCCGTATTTTTCATTCTTCTCAGCTAACTCAAGGCAGGCTATGCTCCCTGCTGGGTATACTCTCTTCTCTCAACTCTCTCCTCCCTGCCTTTCTGGTCTGTGCCACCCCCTACCCCTGTCCATCCCCTGAGTCTTCCGCCAAGGTTTGGGCCTTGCCCTGCTTCTCTACTACCTCTGTCCACTCTCCCTTTAGGTCCCTTTATCCAGTCCCATGGTTTCAACTATTACGTTGGTGTTCTTGCCTCCAAACAGACTTCTCCTCGAGAACGCCAACCTCAAGTTTCTACCTTGGTGCTGAGCACCTATGCCTGGAGCCACAATGATCTGAAACTCAACATATGTACAAGGAAACGTATTACCTTCCCTTTCAAATGTGCTTTCCTCCCGAGCTCCCCATTTTGTCTACAGGCACTACCATCCTCCCAGTTCAACCCCACCAGAAATCTGAAGGCAGCTGTCCTCTGACCATCTCCCATTACCCACGCATGCCACCTTCCATCAATTCCCCCTGCCCCGGCCCCGTTCCTCATGACCTGTCCCTGACTTCTCATCCCACCATCATTTCCAAGTTCAGGCCCTCCTGAGCTGACCTGGCTACCTGGAGAATCTCTCAAATGGCCTCTAGTCTCCAGATCTCCAATCCTTCCCTCCTGATTTGACTAGAAGCATTTTTCTTCCCGGGTATGACCAAGTGTGCTTTCAGAACTTTGCTCACACTCAGCTTGAAATGCCCTTCACTACCCATTTCTCTGTAACAAAAATCTACCCGTCCTTCAAGTCCTCATGCCAGGGCACACTCCACCACAGAGCCTTTATAACTTATCAATTCTGAATCATATCATAAATGTGTGTCGGGTGTTAGTTGGGGTGTGTGTGTGTATATATATGTGTATGTGTGTGTATATGTATATATGTGTATGTGTATCTATGAATATGGGTGTATATGTGTGTATGTGTATGGAGGTATGTATATGTATGTGTGTGTATATGTATATATATGTATGTGTGTGCGTGTCCTCCCTTCGAATCTTACAGCATAGTGCTTGGGCCTCTTTTAGCACTGATTTCACTGTCCTTTTCTATTAGTTTCCCTGCTGATTTGGAAGTTTCCTGAGGACAGCTGGTATCATGAGTTGAACTGTGTCCCTCAAAAAGATAGGCTGAAATCTTCACCCCCGACACCTGTGAATGTGACCTTATTTGGAAACAGGGCCTTTGCAGATATAATTAAGTTAAGATGAGGTCATTAGGGTGGGCCCTCTATCCAATGACTGTTTGTCCTTATAAGAAGAGGAGAAGGCAGAGAGAGGGAGGGAAGACAACCATGCTGAAGACAGAGCCAGAGCCTGGAGTTCTGTGGACACAAGCCAAGGAACGCCTGGGGCCACCAGCAGTTGGAAGAGACAAGGACGGATTCCCCCGGAGGTTTCAGAGGGAGCACAGCCTGGCTAACTCCTTGATTTTGGACATATACCTTCCAGAACTGTGAAACAATAAATTTCTGTTTTGTAAGCCACCCGTGTGTGGTACTTGGTTGAAGCAGCTCTAGGAAAGGAAGACAGGTAGGAACTATGTCTTCTTAATTCTTCTTTGCAGACTCGCAGTATCCAGCGTCCTTGCAACTCATTAACTTCTTAGTGAATTCATGAACAGAAATGAAGCGTACCCACCAAGGAACTTCTGCCAAGAGTGCAGATTTTCTAAAACATGAATTGCTTAGCCTTAAATGTATAGTCACATTTAAACATAATTTTTGAAGACGTGACTACTGACTCATAATGACTAGAACCTCAGATCTGTGTGTTGTGTCCAGAAAGATAACGAAATAGGCCGAGTTCAAGCCACCTGTACCCTCTTCACCTCACCTCTCGATTCCTCATGGAAACATTTGGCAAAGCAGCTGGCTGGGACTGCAGGTGTCCTCTCCAGGACAGCGAGGCTCTTCTCTGTGCAAAGCTGTGACCTTCTACTCATTAGCACAGAGCCCTGTTCCACTAATCTAATGACCTCAAATATCAGCCAGCAGAAATGAGATTCACTAAAAGGGGCCCACGCTTTTAAGAGGAGGCTGACAAAGACGTGTCTCTCTTCACATGCAAAGTAAAGCAGGACACAATTATCAAGATGTCAATGCTGGAACCGAAATGCTTTCAATTCGACCAAGGGGACACCTGAACCAAAAGCCTTTCAGGAATGAACAGGCTGGGGCTAAGGAAGCTGCATTAGCCAGAGAGTGAGTTTTTCTTATTTATCTTTCTTGAACCAACACTGGAAACCAATGTGTTAGGGGCATTCCAGAAAACCTTCTAAATGGACAGAGGGAAGACCCTTTCTGAGTCTGTGTCACTCACTATGTCTGTCTCCATCAGCGTGGTGGCCATAAATAATACTCATGAGTCAAAAAGAAAACTCACAGTCTCTCAGGAGACATAGTGGAGTAGCAGCAGGTGCACCTAGCCCCATTTCTGTGATGAAATCAAATGGGGCAGGGGAGACTACTATTCCTGCCACAAAAACTCAAATAGTCCATTCTTTCCTGTGCAGGTTGGAAAGGAAAACTGTCCAGCTGGGCTACTGACAGACATGGCTCACTGGTTTCCAGAGGCCCCATTTGGGCCCAGTTACGGCTTTTAGATCCTCAGTTCTGAAAACTTGATGCTCCCCATGTAAGTGATTTTAAATAAAACTAATACTGAGCCATAAGAGAAGGAAGTCCAACAGAGTTCAGGCTTTCCCCACCGTCACTACTTTGAAGCTTTTCCATAAATATTAAACATAAAATTCTTTCCAAATAAATTTGCAGGGTCCCTACTTAGCTGGCACCCTAAGGTGTATGCTTCGTCTGCCTTGGCTCTTACCTCTCTTACTTCCAGCTCCTACATGATATGCTTAACCCTATCTTTGAGAGGTTCTTTTGCAACCCAATATTATTTTTTTAACATTTTAAAATGGTAAAAAACCTCTAACATGTATATATTGTTTTAAAAGGTAGTGAATTTTTGTCTCAAAAATTGAACCTTTTAGCAGGGACCCAGCCATCAACAGGAATAGCAGTTCTCATACAGGTAAAATCGACATTGCAAGAGGCCTAGCCCAGTTGGACTAAATGTGGTTCCAACTCCTGCCTCTGCTGACATAATAAGGACCAGCATTTCATCCCTCGCCTTCTTTCATATATGACTGATTAAGAACTGATAACGGGGAGGCTTTTATCTCCAAGAGGAGCGGCACATGTGATCTGTAACAAATGTTTTTTTTCTTATTCAGACATCTTTTTAACCAAGATGTCAAAGTCATAGAAATTTAGAGCTGTGGGGAACTGAAGAGGAAATCTATGGAAATGAACTCTTCATTGACAAGATGTTAGTTAAATTAATTACCAAGCCTGAATAACTACACTGCGGAGTCCTTCAGAAGAATAAAGCAGATCAATATGAGCTTATGATTACAATTTCCAAAATTGTGAAGTAAAAAAAGCAGGAAATAAGACAGTGTGCATGGCACATTTATTCCCACTCTTTTTCAAAAGATATATTTATAATATGCCCATGGAATATTTCTGAAAGAATATACATGGAACTAGTATAGTGGTTTCCTCTGGAGAGGGAGGTGGGAGTCTGGGATAAAAGGAAGGTTAGCTTTTCACCATCTACCCATTTATTATTTGAATTCTTTACAATGTATATTTAGTAAATCTTTTTTAATATTATAAGATACATAAATACATGAAAACAAATAAAGCATAGATCACATTTTCAATTTTTAACAAGGAGAGAGTTCTTAAAACTGACTAATAACTTCTTTTCACCAATGAGGAAACTGAGGTCTGGAAAATGGCCTGAGGGTGGCTGGAGGCCAGACCTCTGGCCCTTGATTCAGTTCCTTCTGCTCTTTCACAGCATTTCCTTAATCACGGTCATGTTCTGGTTGCCCAACGTTACCTGAAATCTACTCCCCAGTTAAATGAGGCGTCACTGTTTTTTTTTAATTTCATTTATAATTCATGTTTAAAACAAGGAATTTGTGATCTGGATGTTTTTGTAAATCAAATTCTATTCCCAATGTGCTACAAGAATTGTGCTTCAATCACTGCCTTCATGAAAAGCAAAGAAAAGATACCTAAATTATTAGGTTTCTTTAACCCTGCTTTTCTTTTATGAGGTTTGCTTTAAACAGTGCACTTTTCTAGCTCATTCGTGCCTGCAACATTTTGTTCATTTTTAACTCATGTTCTTATGTTCTGGCCACATCAGTGTTATCTGCTTTGAAACTTGAGCTGCCAAAAGGTCAGCACTGATTCTCTTATGTTGTTGATGCTCAACCAATGAACTGTGGCTCCTACAGGCATTTCAGGAGCCTTTCGATAGGACAATCTCTTCAGCTAATGCCCTTGTCCCAAGGCCCAAGGTGCATTTGCTATAGGTGCAATTTATAAAATTGTAAAAAGTCATTAGAATATATTCTTCCAACCCAGATAGGAAACTGTATTTGAAATCCTGTTCGTCATGCCTCATTTCTTCTTGACTTAACCCATGCAGTATCTGAAGTGTTTTATAAGTCGGGAAGATTCTAAATGCTTGGTTTCTCTCAAGAAACCCACAAAATCAGCACAATCATTTGGTGGTTTAGGCATTTACCATTAACAAAGCCCAGACTGTTCCTCTATTTCTTATGCATAATGTATTCATCCAAGTTAAATTCTCTTCAGTTTGCTAAATTCTAGCCTCTGCTGTTTATAAACTCCCAGAATGGTTAATTTCTTAGGCCTTATTTTCAGGTTAAGGGGTGTGGAAAACAAGGAAATCTAACATGGCATTTTTAAAATGATATTTTAAAGAAGGAAAGAACTTAAAGCAAAAGTTTGAACATCCATGAATCTCAGCTTAACTTCTTCTAGTATATACCCTTTTCTGGACAGACATTAGCTATGACATCTTATTCTAGGGCTTTCCAATTTTTTTATATTAATTTTTTTACCTGCCCACATTAATTACTTGAAAATATTTCCTTCTGGCCTCCAGCTGCTCAGGGACCTCCCTTAGCAATTTCCTTACTTATAATTATGCTGATAGGCTGTGTAACAGGTTGTGTCATTATCTGAGTCAAAATGATATTGGTGTGAATGTAATGTTACATTTGAGGTGTCCCACCTGCTGGGACCCAAGAAGATGGCCCTAGGAGAGCTTCCCCCTTGAGGCATGTCAGAAGGCCAGGCTGGATGACCCTGAGTGGTAAGAGGTACATCAATCAGGTTCTCCATCTATCTCCTGGGGCCAAAAAGGCCACCAGCCACCTCCATCACGCTAGCATCCAAAGTCTTTCCAAGTACTTCCAAATGGAGCACTTGATGCCAGAGTAGAGAGGCAGGCAGAAATCTAGCATGCCTTGGCTGACTGCCCTGACATTTCAAAGCACAGGGCAATTACCTTATAATTAGGACTCTTCATTTTTCTGACACACCAGAATAATGTCCTAAATTTAGAGACTACCTTTCTTCTTCTTTTAGGCAACCTCGCTTGTTTCTAAGATACTCTTATACCAGCCATTTCAAGTGTCAGGAAACTAGAGTTATTATTCCCACCTTACAGATGAGCAAAAGGAAACAGAGTAATGAAGACACTGAGACGCTGCAGTGAATAGTCTCGTGCATGTCTTTACACATGAACATTTCTGAAGGACCAATTTCTGGAAGTGGAATTACTGAGTTAATGAGTATTTTTAATTTGGATAATGACGATCAAAACACCTACTATGGAAGTCATTCCAATTTAGGCTCCCATTATGCACGAAAGCCTGGTTTCCTCTACCCTCAGTGATAACCTTTTTTATCCTTACTATTCTGATAGTTCAGATACAAAAATAGCTTATTGTAGGTAAAATGTCTTTTTATAGATATAAGTCATTTTTATTTCTTTTTTCTGTCAATAATCTGTTCTTGTTTTCCCCCATTTTTTCCATTATGTTTTCCATTATGTTTTATTAATTTATTAGAGCTCTTTACAAATTAAGGATATTAGTCCTTTGGTTTTTATTGTGATTCTCAGTTCATTGTTTGTGGTTTGACTTTGTTTTTGATAATCCATGAAGCTGTCAGGGATCTACGCTCTATGAGGCCTGAAAGTTTTTAGTTTTTTAAAATTTAATATATCAATCTTTTTATTTATGATTTCCAGAGTTTGTGTTATACCTAGGAAGACTGTGCTAAAACAAGACTTAAAACTTCTGTTTTCTTCTACTACTTTTAATATTTAAATTTTTCATCCATCTGGCCTTTATGTTGGCATAAGAAAAGAGCGATGGATCCAATTTTTGTTTTTCTAGATGGTAACTCAGTTGTCCCAAACTATTTATTGAATAATCTATCGTTTTCTTACTGACACAAAATCCCACCTTTATCTAAAGACAAAGTTTCTGTATATTTCAGTGTCTAGTCTGGATTCTATTCTGTACTATAGAGCTTTCTGTCTATTCAAGTGTCAGCACTATACTACTTAAATATATATAACATTGTTTAAAATATATAATAATCTGGCAGAGCCTAGTTCCTCTTAGTCATTCTCACTTATCATTACTATGAAGGGAAACTTTGCTTCCATTCTATTCTCTGCTTGGTTGTTTTTCTCTAAAGCTATTTTTATACATTATTTCATGCCAAGCCACCTTATTGCCTTCTCTTATTGTTTATAATATATAGCATATCATTTAGTACATAAGCATATCACATATAATAACTCCGCCTCTTGCTTTCCACATGTATACTTAGGTGTGTGTTGTATGGATGACAAATATAAAACAAGGGACTAAGTTCCCGTTCTAAGAACTTCTGTGTATGATTCCCTATATTATTCCTTCAAAATCTCCCACACTTAAATTTCAAAATAACAATAATAAGCAAAACCTACTTATCTATAATGTGTTTGATACTGAGTGGTCAGGGTTCTTTCAATGTGTAGGTAGTACTAAGCTGCTTGTGGAGGATGGACCTCCACAAGCTCTATTACAGGTACATCTGCCACAGTCAAGGGATCTAGTCTGCCGTGTACAGGGGGTCAGCCAGTCTCATCCAAATACTACCAAGTCCATGAAATCCTGAGTTATGTCCCACTTCCTTCCTAAAGCTCTCCCACACCACTGTACCACATACTTAGGAAGAGACTGCTCATTATCTACCTCAGTATCCATGCTCCCCTTATTCCTTAGTAATAAGCCTCCTGACATAGCATAGACAGCTATGCACATGACTGTCTAGAATAAAGACTTCCCAACCTTCCTTAAAAGAAAGTATGCCTTTCTTCTCCCCTTTATCCAGGAATGACTATGTGATAGCCGGAGCTCTGGCAGCAATCTTGGACCATGCAAATGAGGGCCACACTCTAAAAATGATGGAATGGAAAGCTGGATGAAGTCTGGCAGCTTCACAGAACACCAAATCAGCCCTGATCAAGACTTCTTACTCTTGAGGAAATAAAACTTTGTATCTTTAAACCACTGTTAATTTCAGTTTCCTGTCACATATAGACATACTTTAGCCTAACTGGTACATACTGACTGGAACCCATACTGACCACCATTTAAGGGAGTCTCAGGGCCTATTCTGGTGCTTGCACATTAGTAAGCCTTACCTTCCCCGCAACACTGTCCCCTGAGGGCAAAGACTTGACAGTCCTACTTCACTCCTAGTGCCTACTTGGTGTGTGGGGGGTCACAGTGGGCATTCAATAAATATTTGCTGAATGAGGGATTCTGAGTGACACAAAAGAAATGCCAGTTAGTCTTCTGTGCTTTAACACGGTATTATCAAAAATAAGAGGGGAAAAGAAAACTTTATTTACCTGAGGAAACCTGGCAATTGTTTTGTTAACTAATTAACTCCCTGACACTCCCTCCTGGCACAATGGTCATTATTTGAATAACAGCAATTGAGTCTCTTCTACTTTCAGGAAATGTATGCTTAATGACTAACTAGAGGTGAAGAAAAATTATAGAATTCATATGAGAATATCAATGTAGTTCAGCGAATCTCATCTTTTTTAATAGAAATTATTATAATCCATGGTGATTGTAAGAAGCTATTTAAACAATGTGATATCTGATTCCATCTCAAATACAGAGAAAGTTTTGAAGAAACATTTGTTGAATTTATTATTTATCTTTATTTTTTTCTATTAATTTATTTTTTCCTTAGTGCTCTTTCCTAATTTTTCCACACAGGCAGAAATTCAGCTCTTCCTTTCAGACAAATCTTGGTTATCTAAAAGGCAGTGTCCAGTGTGAAGGCCACATTGGACCTTTTTTCCTTGTCTCAGTTCAGTACTTTCCTCATCTTTGACCACAAAGTATAGGGGACGTGATAAAAAGGCCTGGAACAGATACTCTAACCAGGACCAAAACCATGGCAGACCTCCTTTCTCATTCTGGATCTAACCTTTCCTCACCTGTGACTTTCTACTTTCTCTTTCTTCTGAATCGTACCTGTTGACAGGACACTACCAGCCACACAGATCCTATTTGTAAATTACAAAATGGTGTTGGGTGGGGACACACAAGCCCCATGCATACATGCCTTGGGCACATGGGCCATCCCTGTGCATGTTATAAAAGATACCCCTTCCTCTGGCAGACTCAGCCCCAAGTCTGGGTACCTGATTGGTGAGAGAAATGAGTCATGGTTCAGCCGCGACTCGCTCCCTGAGTAGACACTCTGGTACAGGAAACCCAAAACAGCAGCTCAACCTAGCCCTATAGCTCACATGCCACTTGTTTGTGTTACACCTAGGTGTGCTAAAACAAGACTTTTAAAACTTCTCTGTTTTCTTCTACTACTTTTAATATTTAAAATTTTAATCCATCTGGCATTCATGTTGGCATAAGAAAAGAGGTATGGCTCCAAATTTTGTATTTCCAGATGGTAACCCAGTTGTCCCAAGCTATATTAGTGAATAATCTATCATTCCCTTACTGACACAAAGTTCCACCTTTATCTAAAGACAAAGTTTCTGTACGTATCGGTGTATAGTTCAGGATTCTATTCTGTAATATTGATCTTTCTGATCTTTCTGTGTAAAATCAACTCAGTAGGTCCAATTAACCTTACTTAAAATTCAATAATAGGTTATTCAAATAGATCAGGTGCCTCTCATGTAGGAAGGGTAAGTATTATTCCATTACTCCTCACCATGTGTCACAAAGCAGACTTACTAGGTCTAGCTCAGACCTTTGAAAACCCAGTCTGAAGCATGCCTGGGGTGCTTTTTTTGAGCACACATGAGGCAGGCCTTATCTTCCCTACAGTAATCTCAGGATCATGCCTGTCTGTTCCTCATCTCCTTGTGATTCCTTCACCAGGAGCTAAGGCCTATCAGTTAACCTAGATTCAAAAGGCAAATCTCCTGAAAGGGAACCCACTGACTTATGGTCACACTGGGCTCTAAATGGCTGATTGCAGATGTTCCTGAGAGTAACTTTCAATGAGGTGGAAAAAGACCATCACATTACTGAATGGAGAGGAAGGGACTGAAGATAGCCCCACTTAACTTCACAACTTTGTCCAGTTTTGGCATAACTTCTCACTCTTCCCACCTCTGGTCCCCACAACACTAAGCCAGTTGTACTCTGAAGTTGATTATGATGTTCAATGGCAAGGAAGAGAGAAACTTCTGACTCATAAGGCTTTGGGTTGACTTGTGGCTGTAGCTTCCCACATTATTTCTGTCCCCATACAGCCACAAATGATTGATAATTGGCTGTAAATCTAGCTGCCCATCAATGGAAAACATATGTCTAGCCAAGGGATGGGAAAACAGGCGCATCCACTACAAAAAACAAACAGTGGATCCCAATGGAGTGTGGCTGAAAGGAAGGGAGCACTCCAGACTGAACTGTTTGTTTTTTCAGAGTTTATTTTTTGGGGCATCCGTATCCAGTTCCAGCTCTAATGATTTGTTCAAGGTAAGAAGATGCCTCCTGAAATGGCCATAAATATCGCTCTTAAGAAACATTTCCCCAACTCCCATGACACGTTAAGGCTTGATCACATCCCATCTCTCATTCTTTCCAATTAGAGTCGAAGGTGCTTCAGAGCAAGACCTGAAGCATCTTCTTTCTGCTGTACAAAGCTCACAGCTGGATTGAGAATGAACGTTTCCCTGCATCTTGCTCCTCAGGTATCTCTTTCCTTATCTCGCTTCTTCCCTGTTTCTGAGAAAGGCGGAACTTGCAGAGACTGAACCTAAAAATAGTTTGGCCTCTTTGATGATTCCAAAGAAAGATGTCTCACCTTTCCTAATGCTGCTTGGCTGACTGACTGGGAGAAAAAAATTGTTACAGTCTATGGGGGTGCTAATTAGAGTCGATTAAAATTCAGCTGGTCTGCCCTGGCACTGAATTACCTAGCAAGGCTCTCACAGCCCCATGACAATCAAAGAAGGATCTAGAGAGAAAGAGATTCTGCAACAATAGGAATAGTGACTTACTTTCCTGACTGAATCTTCCAACCAATCATTGGCCAGTCAGCCAGTATCCCTTCACTCAGGAAAGTAAAATCATTGCTGAGTTTGTCAAGAGGATAAAATACCCTAAGTTCCTGAGGCTATTATAAACTATCCCCCATTTAAAAAAAAAAAAAAAAAAAAAGGAACTATGTGAGGTTACAGATATGTTAATTAACTTAATTGTGGTAATCATTTCACAACGTTTCCATGTATCAAATCATCATGTTATACACTTCAAATATATACATTTTTATTGATCAATTACACCTCAATAATACTGGAAAAAAATTAAAAAGCTATCTTCCATTAAAAAGTAAACAAATGAAAGATGTAAAATATTCCTTTTTTAAAGGTTGAAGACAACAACTACACACAAACCTTCAGTGACCAGGATTTATCCCATGCCTACTGTGTGCCAGGAGCACTTCAACTCACCATGGCAGAAAACTACAATCAGAACATCATCTAGGATCCACTACCCCCTTAGCACGACAGTGTCATTTCAAAAGTCCCTACCTCCCACTCTCAGATAGGCAACTTACATAAAAGCAGCACTCACTGAATGTGTTTTTTTAAAAAAAGAAAAAGGAATCAAGTTATCAGTCCAAACTTATCGAATTGTACACTTTAAATATATGCGGTTTACTGTATGTCAATGATGCCTCAATAACTCTGCTTTTAAAAAGTTCAACTAGTCAATTTATAATTGTTCGAATGAACAATACGTGTACTTATATTTTAATAAATCAAACACCCCCATTTTATAATTAAACCACAAATCACAAATTGTTTCCCATCAAGAGCACTGGTAAAGAATTTGAATAGGGAGGGACCCCTGTATCGACACGGCTGGAGAGGTATAGCTGCAGAGGAGAAACACATGCATGCAAAGGTTACTAACAACCCAAGGCAAGATGTAATAAGTGCCAAATGAGTGACTCAGACAATACATGTTACAGGAGTAGTGACTGCTGACCGCATTCGCTTAGGGGGAACCAAGCCATTTTGCTGTTTTAAATACAGGGTATACATTCCTCTCCCCAGCCTTAGTATTTGAATTCCCACAGGCATTACCCATTTGTGTCCACTCAGGTGGGCATGGCAGTTGTGTCACCAAGAAATAACACTAGCTTCTGGTAGCCCTGGTTTCTCCCATGGGCCAAGGAAGGGATAACCAACAGAAGTAGATAAAATTTGTAATATAATAACACTGATGAAACTGCTCAGGAGTCAAATGGAGCATTAATCACCGGTATAAACACTAAAACCCAAACAGATCTGATTGGCCTCTATTTAGGCACATAAATTCCTACCTGGACACTCACTCTGAAAACTTTAGGACTTGGCTTAGAAATATAATAAGACCAATTTCCAAATGGCAGTTTAAAAAGCACCTGGCTAAAGTTTAGAATAATTACATTGCCCTAGATACTCAGTCACAATGAATTCCTATCCTGAGACAAATGAAGAGTGGCTCTAGTGAGTATAGAAAGAAAACACTATGTTTCAGTGACATTTATAGGTTGTAGGACCTGAGATACTAGAGTTTTGAAATCTCTAACACAGTGCCATGAACACAGTAGGTAGTCAATAAATGTCGGTGAATGAAGAACAAATATGCTGCAGAATTTGAGTGTCGAAGACAATGCTTTAATTGCTTTACGTGTATTAGTCTGGTTTTCGTTATAAGCACCTGAGACAACCACATCTTCTCACTTTCACAAGTTGAAATGTATAAGGCTGCTGGAAAGTCTCCATAACATGTACATTTTTAAAAGGTTTTTTCTACTCTCATTCAATAGCAAGATGTATATACCTGAGTATATGAGTTCTGGTCTAATGACAGAAATGGGCTAAGCTT
Organism: Rhinolophus hipposideros; assembly: GCF_964194185.1. NCBI lineage: Eukaryota > Metazoa > Chordata > Mammalia > Chiroptera > Rhinolophidae > Rhinolophus > Rhinolophus hipposideros. The sequence goes on from NC_138058.1 coordinate 46,068,753, forward strand.
TATCAGCCTGTCTTTATCTTACTTTCCCAGTTTGGCTCTCCATGTCCTGAGTGTGTAAATAGCCCAACTGTAATGTTTAACTCTGGGTACCATAAAACTATCAAAGGAGTATGAGTCTAAAGGGCCGGGGCCAGCATCCCTACCATATATTAGCTCATATTTAAGATATCAGAAGCATGATTTTTTTTTCTATTCTCCCTCCCAGTGGGGGAGAGAGAGGGCATACAGAGCCCATTCCATCAGCCTGGACACACCACTCTCTCCTAACTTGGAAACAACACATCTTGCTGCTAGGCCTCCTATGATTGCTAGCACCCACCGTCCAAACTCAAAAAAATTGGCAACCTCTAGAGGTTTATAACCTTAATACCAAACTACTCCCTCATGATTTGTCTAGTGACTTATTGTTTCCAGAACAACCAGCACTGAGTCTGTGAATGCTAGCTTCAAACCCATACCCTTACCCTTCACCTGAACACAAACTTGTTAATCTGAGTCTTTCTCTTTGCCTCTATCTCGATAGTTATTACAATTGTTCTCAAAATCCTCTATTAACTCAAAGAGATGTTAAATCTCTTCCCAGATCTAACCGCATGGAGTAGTATGGGAAACAGGTAGAGCCTAGATTTGGAAAATAGACTTCTTGTGCCCTTTGCTCTCGGAGGACTTACCCTTCATGTTGCACAGTCCTCTGATCAGAAGTAGAAGAGCAGAGCAGAGCCAGCCCTCTCTGTCCTAACTGGGAGGAACCCAGATGAAGGAAGATCAGAGTACCTACAGAAGTCAATCAATAAACGCACGTACACCCACAGGCTACAGGCTCCTTGCTCTTGGTGGTCACCAGCTCACCACAGCCCTTCTTCATGTAAGTATTCCCCATGTGCTCCACTCTGCCCCATCTTTCAACCCATCACTCAAGTTCTACTTCTCCCAAAAGGACTTCACAACTATTACAGCCCATATACCCACGAGCTTGACCTTCTTAGATCTACAATGCTTCCTTTTGCATCACATACTTGGCACTTATTACAGACTTAGATTTCAATACATGTGTACTTTATTTTCCCGATTGGATTGCAAATGCTAAAGGCAGAATTTTCCCTAGGAATAACACCTTTCTCATAGTAGACATGCTATAAAAGTGTAAGAATTAATGTGAAATAAAGATGAGTAGGAGCCTGTGACTATGTAGGTGTTAAAGGAAAAAGTCTCAATCCCAGTGGAAATGCATAATTAGGCTTCCAATATTGTGTTTTGCTTTTGGACATAACATATGTGCTTGTAGTTCAGTGTTTCAGCAAGAGATTGTCTATGGAAGTCCAAGGGCAGACTCTGTTGTAGCCACATTGCCATTTACTGCTTGTATATTTATGAAAAATTATCCTTTCAGGATGAAATTTTCCATGACTGGCTTCAGATCCAAAATAAGGGTGTTTCTCTCTCTCGCTCTCTCTTTTTTTCTTTTGGAAAATTTGAACAATATCCAGTCAGCCATGTAGAAGTTAGACATTAGTGAAAAAAACAATGACATGTTTTGTCTTTCAAAATCAATGTAAGACTTTCTTTTGCGTGATAAATTAAAAAAACAACTAACTTTCAAAATGAGAAATTTTCCACTTGTCCAGGCCTCATCAAAGATGAACCTTGTTGATAATAAGATAATGGAATGAGAACAGAACAGAAACAATTGAAATATGTATCTCTTCATTTTACTTGCATTAGTTTCACAAATGCCCACAGATATAGTCCTCTTCCCAAAACTTCTGAAATTTCAAAAGTATATTGTATTTATGGAATCTGAAATCTCAGTGTCCGCTGAGGCAGAGCTTAAGCTCAGACAAATGAAAAAAGTTCTCAGATAATTCCAGGATAAATTTCTGGGCAGTAAATAATTTAGTTATCTTGGAAGAAGTTCCCTACAAATTTCCCTTAGTATAGACGTTTTTGCCTTCTATTTTCTCAGCTATAAAACTTCCTTACCTTGTTTTAACACTCTGATTTACCAAGTTCATTTTATTCCCTTAAAATTAAAAATAAGTTCAGAAATGACTGGTCACCTTAACTAGCACATGCATTTTTTATTTGGCAATAGCTGTTGCAAAGCATTTGCAATCTGCAGAATACAACAACCTTGGAGAAATGTTTAAAACCTGATCCCTCACTAATGTTACCAAAATTATACATCACACTAGTAACAAATGTTAAAATAAAATTTTAAAATCTTAACTTTGTTTTCCCTTTTTTTTTAAAAAAAAAGGTATTTTAAGAACATTTTGCATTATATAATTCAAAAGAACAACAGTTTACACTTGAACACCATGGGTTTTAACTGTGTGGGTCCATTTACATGCATGTTTTTTTCCAATAAATATGTACAGTACTGTAAATTTATTTTCTCTTCCTTATGATTTTCTTAATAACATTTTTTTCTCTAGCCTATTTTATTGTAAGAATGTAGTATATACTATATACAACATATAACATGTGTTAATTGACTCTTTATGTTATCAGTGCTCTTCTGGTCAACAGAAGGCTATCAGAAGTTAATTTGGGGGAGTCAATTGTTATATGTGTATATTCAACTGTGCAGGGGTGTCAGTGCCCCTAACCCCCATGTTGTTAAAGAAGCAACTGTATATTGTATATTCTGAACACATTTGAACATGGATAGAATAGTAAAGACTTTTTAAAAATAGAGAACTTCCAAAAACTTCAATATGAAGTATTCGCATACACTTACAACCCAAGAAAACCAAAAAGAAATAGGTGAGGGAGACAAAAAAGCCAGGTAGGTAGAAACTGCCTTATTACAACAAAGAAACAAAGCTTTTCCCCTAAATCAGTGGATGAATCACCAACTTGGTTGGTTAGGTCCTCAAAGATTTCTCAGACTCATGTAAAACAAGGTTGATATTTACATTGTGGGGCAGAGAAAAGGCAGGAAAAGCTATCAGTGTGCTAATTCCACTTCCCACTATCACTTCAGACATCCAATCACCTTTCAAGTGTCTTCATTGCTCCTCACCTTACAAAGCCCTATCTATTCAGAAACAGAATTCCCAATTTCTGGTCAGATGGCAGAATAGATAAACTCTGTGCTGGCATCCTCTCATGAACACATCAAAATTACAACTAACCTACAGGACAACTGTCATTGAGAATCGCCTGAAGTCTAGCTTAACAGAAGTCCTACAACTAAAATCATACAGAAAAAGCCACGTCTAGACTAGTAGGAGGGAAACAGACTGGTCCCCATACCCATGTGTGGTGGTTAAAAACCAGGAGGGATATCTCGGCTGCAGAGGTCCCCCAAAGAGCAAGGGGTCCCAGCCCCACACCATGCTCCCCAGCCCAGGGTTTCAATGTAGGGAAGAGAAGTCTCCACAACTTTTGGCTGTGAAAACCAGAGGAAATTGTGGCTGAGTAAGACAGAGAGCGACTGCAGTCCCAGGCATTCTTCTTAAAGGGCCTGTACACAGACTCAGTCACTGATGGACTCACTTGTTCTGAGCTCCAGCACTGGGGCAGCAGCATAAAAGGCACCAAAGAAATATGGGGAGGAACTGAATTGTCTAGCTTCAGAATGACAGCTGGAGGGGCAGCTTTCTCCCAGACAGAAGTGCTGGCAGAACCATTGTTTCTTTGTTGAGCCCCCCCCCCTCCAAGCATGCAGACTCTGGTGGCCACCATATCTGAGTCTCCATCAACCTGGCTAAAACCATTCACCCTGCCCTGGTGATTCCTTGAGACCCCACCCCACCCAATTTGCAGGCCCACCTGAGCTGCTTCCAGTGGCTTTTCCATACAAACGACCTGTCTTGGTTCATGTTTTGGACTTTCCTAAACTCTCTCAAAGGTTCACAAACCCAAAACAAGCAGCATTGGGCCTTAGTGTTCCCGGTACCTCTTGCTGATCAGTCCCAAAACTGGCACTAGTAGCAGCCAACGTCGGTTCACATTTTAGCCTCTCCCAGGCACCTCCAAGCCCAGCACAGGTGGCAGCCAATAAATAACTTTATGGCTCATTCCAGGTGGCCTCCAGCAATGGACAGGCTGTGGCTGGACTTGGCCTGTGGCGGGTCCCTCCCAGGAGGCTCTGGGCCAGCCTGCCTGGTAGCCAGCTTCAGACCAAGCATTACCTGGCTGCCTCTGCAGATGACAGAGGCAGACTGAGATGTCATCAGAGCCCTATTAAAGCAAATCCTGTTCCATAGGGTCAGCCCCTGCAAAACAGCTCCTTCACTGTAGCCACAGCCAGTCCTTACAACCAATCAGCCTGAGAGTCAATCCCTCCTACTGACATGCAAACAGCAAGGCTCAACTGTTAGACTAGAGCAAAAGTACTTGCAGTTTAAAAGGTTACAAATAATTGCAAAAACCACAATTACTTTCACACCAACCTAATACAACAGGAGGGCAAACATAACCCACACAAGGGACAGACTTGCAGCATCCAGCTCAAGTGACCAGGGAGACTGCGCCTCTGGGCCCCACAAAACACCTACTATATGAGGCCACTCGACTAAAACTAGAAGACACAGCATCTCTACCTAATACATAGAAAGAAACACAGCAAGGCAGCCAAAATGGGGAGACAAACATGTCCCAAATGAAAGAAAAAAACAAAGCTCCAGAAAAAGAACTAAACAAAATGTAGACAAGCAATCTACCAGATGCAGAGTTCAAAACACTAGTTGTAAGGTTACTCAGTGATCTCAGTAGGAACTTCAAGAAAGAGATAGGAAACATAAAAACGGAGATAGAAAAAAAAAACAGTCAGAAATGAATACAGTAACTGAAATAAAGAATACACTAGACGGAATCAACAGTAATTAGATAAAGAAGAGGTTTGAATCAGCAACTTAGAAGTTAAAGTAGCAGAAAACTCCCAATCAGTACAGCAAAAGGAACCCCCCAAACGAGGATATTTTAATGGGCCCCTGGGCCAACATCAAGTGCATCAACATTCACATCATTGGGGTAGCAGAAGGAAAAGAGAGAACAAGGAATTGAAAACTATTTGAAGAAATAATGATGGAAAACTTCCCTGACCTGGAAAAGGAAACAGACATACAAGCTGTGCAGAGTCCCAAACAAGATGAACCCAAAGAGGCCTACACCACGACACATCGTAACCAAAACACCAAACGTTAAAGACAAAGAGAGAATCTTAAAAGCAGCAAAAGAAAGGCAGTTAGTTACCTACAAAGAACACCCATAAGACGGTCAGCTGATTTCTCAACAGAAACTTTGCAGGCCAGAAGGGATTGGCACAAAATATTCAAAGTGATGAAAAGCAACTCCCTACAACCAAGATTATTCTATCTAGCAAAGATATCATTTAAAATTGAAGGAGAGGTAAAGAGCTTCCCAGACAAGAAAAAGCTAAAGGAGTTCATAACCACAAAACCAGTATTACGAGAAATGTTAAAAGGATTTCTTTTAAAAAGACGAAGAAGTAGAAAAAGACAAAAGAAAAAAAGATAAAAAATATGAATAATAAAATGGCAATGTATATTTATCAACAATTACTTGCAATGTAAATGAATTAAATGCTCCAATCAAAATACATAGGGTGGCTGAATGGGTAGGAAAAACAAAACACTTACATATGCTGCCTACAAGATCAAAAGATACACATAGACTGAAAGTAAAGGAATGGAAAAAGATATTTCATGAAAATGGAAATTAAAAAAAAAAAAAACTGCAGTAGCAGTGCTTATACCAGACAAAATGGACCTTAAAACAAAGGCTATAACAAGAGACAAAGAAGGACCCAGTAATCCCACTTCTGGGTATTTATGTGAAGAAACCCAAAACGCTACTTTGAAGGGACACATGCATCCATATGTTCATTGCAGCATTAGTTACAATAGCCAAGATATGGAGGCAGCCTGGATATCAGTCAGTGGATGAATGGATAAAGAGGAGGTGGTACATATATACAATGAAATATTACTCAGCCATAAAAAAGAATTAAACCTTGCCATCTGCAACAACATGAATGGACCTAGACGCTGTTGTGCCAAGACAGAGAAAGACAAATGCCATATGCTTTCACTTACATGTGGAATCTAAAGAACAAAATAAACAAATAGAACAGAAACAGACTCATATGAGTAGCTAGAGAGAACATTTTGAAGGTTGCCAGATAGGAGGGAGGTTGAGGGGATGGGTGAAAAAGGTGAAGGGATTGAGAAATACAAATTGGTAGCAACAAAATAGTCATGGGGATTTAAAATGTAGCATAAGAAATATAGTAAATAACATTGTAATAACTATCATGGTCAGAGGGGTATTAGATTTATCGGGGTTATCACTTCGTAAATTATATAAGTGTTTAATCACTACATTGTACACCTGAAACTGATACAAAACTGTATGTCAACTGTAATTGAAAAGTTTTTTAATTATTTTAAATACTACTAATGGTGGTTATCTTGGAGCAATTTTAACTTTATTTACATTGAAATATTTTAAAGTGAGCATTACTTTATGTAATCACAAGAAAAATAAAACAATTTTCCGTTTCAGGGGAAAAAACAAAAAACAAACAAAAAAAAGAATTCCCCAAAGCAGATTTAAAGCAGCCATCAAGGACCACAACACCCACAAAGACACCTGTTCCTCTGAATTGCCCATCTCAGTAACTAGCACCCAGAGCCAATCCAATGTTCAAGCCAGAAACCTCGGATTGATCTTAGATTCTAGCCATCCTCGTCCCACATTCAATCCACTGCTGGCTGAGCCCACTTCGCCCATCACCATCAGTAACAGCCACTTTCCCACTTCAGGTCACCAACATCTCTAACCCGCTGACTAACCACAATAGTTCCCTAATTTTTAAATCAATCTCTAGTCTCTTCTCCAGGGTGATAATTTCTCAGCTCTAAAATCCTTCACTGGCTCTCCTGTAACCCTCAATATAGAGCCCAAAAGCACAAATTTGCAATGCATCTAAAGTGGCCCCTCATGATTCCGGTATTAAATCTTAAGGAAGAAGGGAATGGAGAATGGAAGGGAGGAAGGGAAAGAGAAGGAGGAAAGGAGGGAAGGAGGGGTGATGGGGGAGAAGAGAGAAAGAAAGGGAGAGATAGAAGAAGACACCAGCTGACAAAAGAAAAAAAAAAAATCTTACTCTTCCCCATGCCTCCCAGTCACTCCTACCTACCACCCTACTTCACAATGCAGTCCCATTACACTATTTTCAGGTTCTCCTTTTAGGTCTCTGCTTAAATGTCCCCTTCTCACAAAAGCCACCCCCAATCCCACACGTCTTGGTTCAGGTCCCTTTCAAATGCTCCCATAGAATTCATCAGATATTCGTACTATATAGTAACTGCCCATGTGCTTATCTGTCACTCAATTTGGGCATAAGTCCTCTGCGGTCACGGTTCATATCTATCACGTTCCTTGTCATATCCCCAGGTCCTAGCTTGATGCCTGCCTGGCACATGGCATGGGCCCCCTAAAGATGAGCTGAATGAATAAATGAATGATCTAGAAATTAGGAGGCAAAAAGAAAAGGATGGAGACGCTTGATACCCCCTTCCTTCAACAACTAGCCGTGACTGCCCACAGAAGGATGGGCATGTGCTGACTTTACGTGCAGCTCCTTAGAACCCAGGCTGAGCTCTTCACTACCCTCTCCATTACAACAAGCTTTCATCACAAGACAACAATGTGTGTGTCGGGTGGACAATGCAAAAGGTGATGGCGTCTGCACCTACAGGCGCCACTTCCCTGGCTTTCTTTGGTGCATGGGTCAGAATTTATGTCAAAAAGAACCATCCTTCTCTCTATCCACACTCCATTCTTGGACTTAGTTTGCCTCTCAATGTAAAAATATAATCCTTATTGGCTTCATACTGAACTGCAGGTGCCAAGTAAGGAAAAGGCTCTGTATCTTTTAAGGAATTATTAAAATGTTTTAAAACAGATGTAAATGACATTATTTCACTTGTTCTGGTTTTCAAAAAATCTCTTTCATAGAGCAACACTTCAATCCCTGTAATGCTTGCCTTGTGAGGCAAACAAGTATCAAAAAGCAGGTTGCTAGGGAAATCTGCACAGGTGAGCTATGAAATGTCAACAGAGCTGAACATCCGGCAGAGAAGCGATGGGGGTTGGGGGATCCTGAAATTGGCAATGACTCTGGTAATGATCCCCTTCCAGTGAAGCCATCTTGGGGCTCCCAAAACTTCCCATGACCCAGAAGAGCTCCCTACTCTGATAGTAAATAACTTCTCAAAAAAAAAAAGAAAGAAAGAAAGAAAGAAAAGAAAAGAAAAATCAACAAGTGGCATCTATTATCTACCATAATCATACAACCACGGCAGAAAATCAATGTGGAGAAGCTGAAGCTTCTCGTGACAGAGCCTGGAGTGGAGGCCGCGACTTTGAGGAAAAGAAGTAAAATGCTAAGACACTTCCATTTCCACTACCACCATTTGTCCTTCCCCACCCCCATCCTGCCAGCTGGAGGCTTCCTTGTAAATGGAGGCCTCTCACCTGGGTCCTCTGCAAACTGAAGGCCAATTTCCCAAAGGCTGCTGGGAATTCCAAGTGGTCCTGGCTAAGAAGCAGAGGCCTGACTGCTTCTTGTATGATTTTCAGCCCAGCCCCCCCCCACCCCCATCCACCTCTCCTCCCAACCTAAGATAATGAAAGATTACCATGACAAATAGAGCAGCACACCAAAAAGGAGCAAAGTGAGAGGGAAATAAGGGGTGACCAAACCAGGAAACACATCACTGAATTTCCACAAACCACATAGACCTTAAAACTTGTCAGACTGGTTTAAAATTAGCCAATACCCAGGAAAATTTATTAAATGCAACTGTTATGATTCACTTAGATTCGCTTCAATTCTAAACTGATAAATGACAGTAAAATGGCTATATTTATTTCCCTCAAATTGGTCACAATCCCCCGCTGCTCCTGAGTAAAATATGGGATAAAAGCAAACACTTAAAAACAGCATCATGTTTATACACTGTAGGAAAAGAACAGGTGAAAAGAGGTGAAGACTTGATTTAAGATGATATGGGGCTCCCTGAGTCTTCCTGGTCTGAGTAAACATTTTCTGGAAAGGAGAAAACGTATGTCTACAAAGTGATTTCTCATCCTGGTCCTATTTTGTTTTGCAACATTCTGGACTGTTCTGTTTGTTTGTAATTTATGATGAAGTCCATTCCCCACTTTCTCCCTGGTCAACCAGCCTTCGAAACTGCCACCTCACCCCTTCTTTTCCTTCAACATTTAACCAGCATTGAATTGGAATCAGGCATATGGATGACATGAAGAATTCTTTGCCTTGCTGGGGCAAATGTAAATTAAGATATTGGATCTATAACAGGCATAATCTAAACACAAAAGTCTTGATACCAAAAATAATCAGTTCTCTCATCCACTTCCCAAACAGTTCAACTGCGGCTTCACTTTACCTTCAACTTCAGGACCAGAATTCTCATAAATTACTCCGGGGCACCATAAGAGTGTCTACGAACTCACAAAATCTCCTTCCACTCCCTCAGGCAGCGCCCCCTCTTTTCAGGAAGCAATCTCTCTTTTCCATTTGACTTTCCATAAAGAAGCTGGAGTTTTATTTTTCCTTGGCTTCCAATCTGTGCTTTGGACAGTGCCATAAAATTCCTCAGTAATTTATGGCCTGTTTTTCCTTTAAAGTGGAAAAGCACTAATCTCACAGGGAGGGGTGGGGGATGGGGTGGAAACAAGCCTTTCAAATGTGAAATAATCTAGGAACATGTTCCCTGAGCATAGCCCCTGACCAAGAGCATGGCCTCAGTAATAGCCTGGTCAGAAGGGAGTACCTGCTTTGAAAGATTCCTCTTGACCAAAAAGCTCATCTTAATCTGTCACTGTCATCTCAGTGAAGGACTGCTTCCTCTACATCACTCTTCTAAAATGCCAGCCTATATTACTCATCATATATATATAAATGAGTTTAGTTTATCAGCCAAGAGGAACCCAGGAACCCTGACTGAGCCCGAGGCTCAGAGGGGCTCTTCACTGTCAGATCTCTGCAAGTCATTTTTCCACAATCTTTTCTAATACACAGAGGGAATGAAATATTAAAGTATGCCTTCACAATAGAGTTGATTGGTACGTAGCAACAACCAAGTAACAAATAACTTCTGAAGAGAAGGAGCAAGAGTTAAATTGCACTTGGATAATATTCAGCCTGACCTGGTTCAGGAAGAAGGAAGAACCTTGGGCCTCTGGCCTCAATCCATGTAATTCTATATGAACCATAACATTAGCTTTGCTGCTGCTTTATAAAGGTCACTGGCTAAAGACAGAACAAGTATGAACTGCCAGAATATCATGTAGAAAACCCTGATAATATGGGCCTTATTTGCACTCCTATTTTCATATAAAAACATTCGTCCAACTCAGCCTCTCTCCTATCTTTAGAGTCAGATGCCTATAAACAACAGGAGGAATTCTACTTTTAAAAACAAAGGTTTAGCCTTAACGATAAAATGATTAACAAAAATTAATCGATCGGGGCCGGCCCGGTGGCTCAGGCAGTTAGAGCTCCATGCTCCTAATTCGGAAGGCTGCTGGTTCGATTCCCACATGGGCCAGTGGGCTCTCAACCACAAGGTTGCCAGTTCAACTCCTCGAGTCCTGCAAGGGATGGTGGGCAGCACCCCCTGCAACAAAAATTGAACACGGCACCTTGAGCTGAGCTGCCGCTGAGTTCCCGGATGGCTAAGTTGGTTGGAGCGTGTCCTCTCAACCACAAGGTTGCTGGTTCAACTCCCGCAAGGCATGGTGGGCTGTGCCCCCTGCAACTAGCAATGGCAACTGGACCTGGAGCTGAGCTGCGCCCTCCACAACTAAGACTGAAAGGACAACACTTGACTTGGAAAAACATCCTGGAAGTACACACTGTTCCCCAATAGAGTCCTGTTCCTCTCCCCCAATAAAATCTTTAAAAAAAAATTAATAATGATCGTTTCCTGCTCACTACATCAGTCTCCCTTGGTCAACAGTCCCAAACATATATTGTTTGCTTTAAATAATGGGGGCCAGATTCTCAGGCAGTACTTCCCAGATGACTTTAAGAGATGTTAAGTACTGTCCCCAAAACACTGTTGCATGAACAAATGAGTCTGGCAACACTACTCACTCAAATGCCATCCTGGAGACTAATGGAAAGTAGCATATTAAAGGCTTGGAGAAGTCCTGCAACAAAGGTTTAGCTTTATTTAATCCACTGTTTCCCAAATCTACTTGATCATGGCATTCCTTTTTTGAGTGTGTCTGACCTATTAACTTCTTTTATTCTGCAGAACACATTTTGGGAAACCCTCCTCCAACCTAAAAGGAAGGATTATGCCATTACAGTAGGCTGAATTACAAAGTAAATGCATCCTGACACCTAAAGAATTCTGAAAATGGGGGAGCAAAGAGGGGAATCTTTAAAACAAAAAAAAAAATTCTTTATCATGGCTTTTCCCATCCCTTTGATACCACACAAAGACCAACCCCTCAGTGATAGGCAAATGGTTATCTCAACCAAACAGGCAAGTTTCACCTTTTCTCAGCCCAAAAGGTGGTCTGCTCAACTGCCCCAACCTTAGTTAATAACAGAAGACCAAAGTGAAAAAACAAAAAAAATCAGCCTCCTTTACTGAAAGTTCTGGATACATGGTATTAGCATTAACTTATGGCCAATAAACTAGAGGTATGGATGACGAGGGATCATGGAAGTGTGATGGGTAGAGGGTGGTTGGATCCAATGTGGTCCAGTCATACCTGACAAGGAATCAGGAAACATGTTTTCTCATATTTCCTCTGTCTCTATCAGATTTTTCACTTTGATACAATCACTTAAGTTCTGAGTTCTTATATGTTTCCATCTATGCACGAGAATTTAATAAATATGTTATTAGATAGCTATTTTTATATTCCTTCAATTGGAGGAAAAATGTTCCATGGACCTTTCCCTCACCTGATTATTGCTAAGAGAAAAAGGGGAGGGAAAGAGGAAAGTATTTTAATTTATCTGAATGTCTTTTGAATGAGCTTAAATGTATAAATATATAATAGTATTAAATGTATAAGGGTATTGATAGTGAAACCTTCAGGCCCATGCCTGGGTCTCCTGGATTCATTGTGTTTGGGAGACTAGAGACCTATGCATGTGCAGTAAATAGCCCAGCCCTAAAACCCAAGAGACCCAGGTGTTCATTCATCTGCCAATTCATCATTTAATTTCCCTGCATCTTGATGTCCTCAAAGGTCAAATTAAGAGGTAGAACATGTATGTACTACCACACAAATGTGATGGGAGAAGCGAGAAAAAGGTACAGATTTTTGAATCAATGTATTAACATCGTGCAGTCCCATGAGGGTTGAGGTCAAAATACATTCTTTTCCAAAGCCTCCCCATTCCTGATCAAAAAGCGTAAAACTGTCCCATGACGACTGAAGTGTAGCTAGTGCTGGAGAAACCCACCATGCATCAGAGGGCACGAACTGAGCTCTCTAACCTTGAATTTCCAGCGTTTCAACCCAAGAACCCTGATGTGCCACTATCTGATATTGAATGCCATTTGCAGGGGTTTCAGGACATGGGGGCTCGTGGAGAACACAAGTTCATCAGTTCACTCCTGCATCGTGCGTTGTGATGGGCTTGTTCACGGAAGACGAGTTGGGCAGGTTTTTCAAAACCAGTCGATCCTAGCCATTCTTCAAAAGCAACCTCCTCCACAAAGCTTTCACCAGCTTTCCCCTGGGCAATCGTAACACATCTGCCTTTATGGAAATATCTGGGTGAGCAAATGGGAAGCTTGTGGAGTGCAGAGTGCCCTATCTTCTTGACTTCTTATCTCCATTTTACTGGTGCTCATTAAAAGGGTTGAATTAGAAACTGTGTTCTAGGTCAAAGTTTCTCAATTTTTGTTTATTTATTGTGTTTTTACTGAAACCCACAGTAAGAATTAAGATTATCATACAAATAATACTCGTATAAATAAAATTGACACAGAAGTTTTATAAAGCAATATTTACCCTTACCGCAAGCAGTACATTCTGATAATTTCAATATTGTGCTATTCTATTTCCACATTTAAAACTACTGTTTAAGACACACTTAATTGATTTCATGACCTCAATTGTGGGGTCCTGAGTCATAGTTTGAAAAACTGGTCAAGATGTGCCATTATTCTCTTTTCTCCTGTCTTTCTCCCCGCAAAAAGAATAGATCTTCCACTAAAAGTAGATAAGAATTCTAAAAGTTCATAACTAATTTAAATTTTGAAAGGGTCAAATGAAGCTCACGTGCCTGAAATCCAAATCCCATCAGAGAAGGCATATGGCAGCCTTATGGTGTGTGGTCATCCACAGGACCAGCTCTTCAGCCATCAGACATAAGGCACTGTCTAAATCTTGAATAGTATTAGTGTAATACAGAAATAGATAGATAGATAACTAAAAACAGAATTGATTCAGTATACACATTATCTTGATTATATTTTGTTTATATACCTTTGGGTTTTACAAATACTACCCGCAAAGTTGTTTTCCAAAATAGGCTTCTTTAATTTAGACTTCCACCAATAGGTTAGCACAGGATCCAGTTTCCTCTCACTCTGAAACTGCTGTGATCAGTCTTTGCAAGTGGGCATCTCCCCTTTTGATATTCCTGGGGGCAGGCACCAAGACTTCCCCTGTAGAGCCCCCAATGCCCCCAGCACAGACCAGGCCCAGAGCAGGGCCCCAGCCCCAGAGTACGAGTGGCTTCTGAGCACAGTACTCATAAGGACGTGCACATGTGAACCTTGTGAAGAGTGCTCCGTCTGGGCTCTGCATCGGCTCCTAGCGGAGGGAAGGACTTTAAAACACATTCCTGATGGGCCTTATCTACTCCCCAGGTGCTCAGGAGACTGTCTCAGTCTACAAAACTACTGTACATCCCACCCACAAGGGGACAGCCACATGACTCCGTTTTCCTGCTTGTTTCTGAATCACTGTCTTATCTGTCTTCCTCCCTTTCCCCCCCTAAAATACTTGGCTTTACAGTTGTCTGTGAATAGTCATATGATAAGCAGTGATAAAGAAAATATGTTAAAGAGCCAAGAAAGGATAAGGAAGCAGAGAAAGAGACGTGTTCTCTTGTGCACGGGGGTGGGCTTCTAAGACTCCAGTTTCCTAGAAACAAAGCCAGCAGATCATTTTTAAACCTTCAGCCCCAACAACGTGAAAGACTGAAGTAGACTATTTGGCTGAGACACCCAAATGCTGCTCTGTGTTATTAGGACTTAGGGAAATAAGATCTGAGCTCCACTCTAGTCCCTACGAGGGACAATCTCTACCCTCAATTTCCCCATCTGTGAACTTTGGATGAAAATGCGATCCCCCTCCCCAAATCCCAAAGAGATTCATTATTACTACTTTCATAGGTGTGACCTGTTTCATTTTTCAGAGGTACACTAAATGAGTCTTGAAACCCAGTGAGGCAGACAGAGCCAGTATAACTATTCCCATTATACAGTTGATAAAACTGAAGTTCAGAGAGGTTCATTTCTTCCCCAGGTCACACAGCTCATTCGTGGTGGACCTGAGTTGATAAAGAACGAACCAGCAAACTGTTAATGCAGCACTTTGTGAATGGATGCTGGCCTATAAATGCTTGAAAGCAGGCAGCAAACGCAAACTTGGCCAACCACAGTCATTTCCTACATACTCATTACAATGAGAACTACCGTCTATCTAAGGCATGACCCTCAGATGAAAAGCACCCCCAACTCCAGGCAACCCTCAGACACACAGAATCAAATCAAATGGACTCTGACAACATAATAAGTCCCACATAATCTACAATTTATTTTTTACAATAGAATTCTAATAATAGTAATAATAGCTAACATTTTTGAGTGCTTGTCAGTGACACTTTTCTAAACACTTTCTATGCATTGTATTGTTTATTCCAAACAACACAATTAGATATCACTGATCTTGTTTTACAGATGAAGAAATGAAGGCTCAGAGAGGTTACACAACTTGTCAAAAAGTCACACAGCTGGTTCACGTGTGCAACAAGGATTAGAACCTGCCTCCCTGCAGTGCAAAATCTTTGCATTTGACCATGATGCCACCTGCTTCAATATGCAGTGGCTATGCGGCATGTTTTTCCATTTTCTTAATAACAACAACAACAAATATATATATATATATATATATGTATATATATATATATATGTATACACACATATATATATATACACACACACACACACACACACATACAGAGGATGCAAAAAATGTATATACATTTTAAGAAAGGAAAAAATATATTACATATATTATATATATATATATGTTTGGGAGGAAGAGGGGATATATGGGAATTCTACTTCCTGATCAATATTTCTGTAAACCTAAAACTCCTTTAAAAAATGGTTCATCAGTTTTAAAAAAATAATGCCGAAGTCAAAGAGAAACATCCTCCCCATGTTAGCACCCTCCTTTACCTTTTTCTTTTTTAAAATACATAAAGGTGTGCATGTGGGTGTATAATTTTTAAAACATTACGTTCTTCTCTACCGTGGAAGAAAGGAGAATATCCCAGAACAATTATATAAAGAACATCTATTATTTAGGTAAATATTACATTAAATGTTAGAAATTAATGTTAAAATTTATTTAACCAATCAAGCATCTATAATATTCAAGGCAGCATGCCAGATGTTAGTACAAAATGGCATGAGCTTTTATGCTCAGGGACATTTTCTGCCCCTGCAAGAGAACAGAGACAGAGAGTATCCAATCGTCAACAATAGACACTGATGATTTTAAATGGAAGGCACAAATCGTAAATGTTACCAGGAATTCAAGGGCCAAAAGAGCTGTAGGCTGGAAAGTTCTAGGAATGATGGCCCATATAGGAGGGAGACCTGACTGGGTGGTGAGAGTATTCCAGGAATATAGACATGGGGGATCAAAGGACAAAGAAAAATCGGTATAGAGGACAGAAACAAGCCGTAGCACACAACATGTGGGTCCACTTAGTAGAAAATGGGAAAGAGGAAGGGTACAAGTTATGCAGAGCCCTGAATGCCTGGCATGATGATGAGGCTAGACTCTATTCTACAAGCAACTGGGGGTGTGAGGAGACAATCGTGGGTTCTGAGCACCCCAAAAGGGTATTTAGTGCCATTGCACAACTCTTGCACAAATCCCCTCAATTCCGAGGAAGGAGACTAATAAAAAGACGAAAATCAATCCTAAAGCTGTCATCAGGCATGAGAACTCGGACACCTAGAACTTAAAGGAGATAGTTTTTTTCTAAAATGAAAAAAATATATTTTTTTAAACCAGCTAGGTGGTCATGGGGGATTGTGCACTTTCTGGGAAGAGAGTCCTGATATTCCCCATGGGAAAAAGAAGAAGCTGTGGCGTCCTGTGGCACACAACAGGTCAATGGGATGGACTGAACTTCAAACATTCAGGCAAGAGGCAGCCTTCGTGATTCTAGACGTTTTCAGAAGGGGTCCCCGATCAAACACCATGTTCCCTATTTTTGGATAATGCTGGAATTATTTGAACAAGATGCTAAGCCTTCCATTTGAAAGTGACTGCAAACTTATGGGAGTACAGTAATCTTTTTTAAAAGCCTGGCTATTTTTCCACCCTTGTTACTCCTCAGCAATTTTGACGTCCTGGACAAAAGCAAAGTCCTGCTCTCTAAACGGAGCACCTTTGTATACTGCCTACATTTGGGCTGGGACAACAGAGAAATCAATGTGCACTGCATTAAACGTGGGGCTTACATAGAGACACATGATAGGAAAATGAAGTTGGATGCCTTGACCCAGAGAAATGGGACGGACACCTGGACCACAGCAAAAGGGCTGTAAAAAAGCCTCAAACTTCAATTACCGTATTAGGCCCACAAGCGAATGCAGCTGATGTTCAGGTTAAACTACAACATGGCCTCTGCTTTTCAAAAATGCAAAAGAAAGCAACGCGTCAGGTAAATCAATCCATTGGGACCAACTCCCACCCCAGGGACCAATTAAGAAAGGCCAAGTGTGGAATTCTAATGCTACACACTTGAAATTCTTCAAACCCTGAATTCCTATTTCCTGTAGCCAGCTTATGTCAGAGAGGGAGAAAGGCAGGGACTGGAAAAGGTTTTGCTCAAAACTCCTCAGTTGGTACTTCCTGAACAACATCTTCAGACAGAAGTACAATTCGACCTGTATCTAATAATAAATACTAATTGTAGACATTTACTATAATAATGAATTACCATTTAAGAACTTGTTAGAAGCTAGACACATTTACATGTTTCATCTATTATTATAATAACTCTACAAGATAGCTATTATTCCCATTTTATAGATGAGAAGACCGGTACAATAATTTGGTTAAATAATTTGCCCAACATCATGCAGCCCAAATTGATATAACTAGAATTCAACCCACAACCGACTCCAAAGCCCACCGTATTGTTTTAGATTCATGAATTTGGATAAACCACCACTCAATTACATGAAGGGTGCTACAAAGCGATTCTCCACTTTTAGCAGTCCTATCAAGAAATAAACAACAGAAAATTAACAGAAAATACAGCATGGAGACTAAGGTTAGGCCTCAGGATAGATTTCATTGATAACCAAGAGTTCAATACATCATGAGTGACTTTGTTCAACACTTTGCTCCAAGCAAAATTCCCAGAACACAGAAAGTATTCAATATGTATTTGTTGAATGGCTAGCTGGCTAGTTGGCTAGCTGGCTAGATGGATGAATAGATTAACGAATGAATGTCCATTCTATCCACTGTCCCCTTTCTTAGGATAGCTTGTTTTGGTGTGTGTGTGTGTGTGTGTGTGTGTGTGTGTGTGTGTTTAATTAAGCAATTATCTCTGGATTGCATTCCTACTTTAATCTCACTACCTTTCTGACTGCCCAAAATGCTAAAAAACTTCAACATTTTTAACACTCTTCTTCCAATTCAGAGAGGCTCCCTTTCCTGTCTACTCAGATTCCATTTTCTTCAAAGCCTGGGTCAAAACCTTACTAGGAAGACTTTGCTAACTATTAGAACCCCTAGATATCCCCCTCTCCTGGGAATTCCTACAGTTGTTCAACTTCCTGGTTTCATAAAAAGCTGTTAATATTGAATCCCCCAATGGCCCACTTGAGGAAAGTCCATTTTTTTAATCTAATTATAATAGTTTTCAACACATATCCACAAAACACTGGTTCTATGGTGTTAATAATTTTTTCATAAATAAGAACATTCTATGATGATATCTTCATCATAGAAATCTGTGGTTATGTATAGGGGTGTACAAGTCCCTTTGCTGTAGGCCATCTGGGAGACTTGAATATACTAACATGCATATGACTGTACCGTTTCCCAACATCTCTGATGACAGCCACCTGAAAATATGCTAAGGTTCCTCCTACCCTTAGGATGCCACTCTGGCAAACATGGGTTGGGTGGCTGCACGCTCCAGCCTTGCTAGCTGCCTGATGACACTGGCAGCTGCCTACAATGGTGGACCTGATCATAATTCCAGAAGGTAGGGAGATGGATTCATCGACCCTGCATTCTAGAAATTCTGCTTGCTTGTTTGTTTGTGTTCAGAATATCCTTTGAGTGGCTCAGTGATACACGAAGAGGGCTCCAGTTTAAGACTACATGTATTTTTGTGAGACTTGAATACTAGGTAAAGAAGCAAGCTACCAAAAATTGCTTTGTGATGTTGATCATGACAATGAAGAAATGTGAGGAGGAAACAAAAGCAGAACCTGGCAGTTTGTCAGAGGAGACAAAACTTAGCTTCATAGAGAGTAATAAAGATGACATATTATCAAGCACTAGGTTGAGCAAAGTCAAGGCCCAGAATGCTGAAAGCCAAGTCAAGGTCCTCGTTAACAGAGGCCGTACAGAGCATCTAGAGTATGCTAACTCCTGCTTCACACATGTGGAATCTAAGGTCCAACACCACCAATTAATAGAAGTTGCCTGACTCCTCAGTCAGTAAATTTCCCAGGGAAACAAAAAAAAATATTATTCAACCCTGAAGAGGTGAGGTCTAGGCAACCTGGCTCTGACAAGGCTTGTGATGAGCTCTGCTTCTTAGTTGTAATTTTATATACCAGTATATTTATGTTATTTCTTGATAAATATTGTTGTCTCCTACTAGATTATCTACTCCATGAGAGGAGAGACCAGCTCCTGGTGTGCTGCCTGGCATATAAGGTATTCAATAAGTATTTGCTAAATGGATGAAAGGATGGCAGGGATAATGAGTGAACACACCACATTGTCCACTGGTTAAAATATTTAGTGGGTTCCACCTTCTTTTTTCAGCATTGTACCAGATGATGAACTTTATAAAGGGCAGACTGTAAGTCAGTGTGATTAAAGAGTGCTGCCTATTTGAGCTTCTACAAGAGAGACCCCAAAGAGGCAGACTTTCATTCAACCCACTGATGAATAAGTAGGTTGTATGAACTTCCTGAATGGCACACAGTCTGACTGGTGAGCCACCGGGGGAAGATACTTCCTGCTCAGAGATGCTTACATCTGGCTGGGGAGAGAGCATTGGCACCAAGAGACACTAGTCTGAAAAAACAAGCAAATCATTTCCGGAAGGACATCAGCAAAATCAAAGACTTTTTCCCTCAATAATTAATTACGGATTCACCCACTATAATTTTTCTAAACACTCTTGAACCTGATTACTTTGTTACTCTGATCGACTTTTGGGGATCATTAGCTCAATGAGTTTACTCCTTCGTAGCAAACAAAGGTGACTTTTCACTAGCTTAAAAACTACCTCTCTGGGCCTTCAAGGTGAGGTAGAGGAGACCAGGAGGGGGCGGGGGCAGGGGAGGTCCTCCTTTCCGCACTTGCATTTGGTAACAGGCTTGTGCTTCTCCTCTTCCTCCCAGGTGTGGTATTACCGAGCTCAGTCATCTTCCCTCTGCAGTTTCCATTCTATTTAGAAGTCAGTGAGCTACAATGACAACAGTGTGTTCCTGTCCTCTTGGTTCTTTGGCCACTTCACGTGGGTTCAGTCAGAAAACTGGATTTCCAACAGGTACAGCCCTGCTGATTAGCATAATAATAGATTGTAATTATTTAACAAGCCCATACATACCAAGAGGAGCTTTGAGAGAAATAGTTTTTGCCAAGTATAGCTTTTATTTATGTAAAATACTGCAAGCTTGCTCTGGAGTTCTTTTAATCTAAGTGAAACCTCTGGAAGCTTTGTCTGCATATACCTCAATGAGCTCTGTGAGTTCAGGCGCTGGAATTTAAAATTTCACTTCTTGTTGCTACCAGATACAAAAGGTTTTGTATCTAAAGTCTTTAAGAGAATTTAAATTTGATTTTAAACTCTGCAAAGGAAGGACAAGCGGGCCTTTTCCTTCTCCTTTCATTCCATTATCTTGCATGGGCCCTAGGCACCTAGAGCGTATACAATTCCTTCTTTTAGAAACCTCAGACTTGATGGAGATGCTTCAGCTTGGTGCAGATTGCTACATGGAAATAATATAGCATTCCCTCATCAAAACATCTTTAGGGATCACACAGATTTTTATAAAGTACAACATCTTTTTCTTCTTCCTTCTTTCAACCGCACAGAAAGATTGTTTAAGGAGTCCACTTGATTGCATACCATATTGGTTTTCCCAACTAGACTTCATACTCCTCAGAAGCAGGAATGATACCATATACAGCTCTTGTTTCACCAAGCCCTCAATGTCTACATAGTGCTGGGAAATACACACTTGATAATGAAATGCATTCATTCACTCAACAGTATGCCAGGAACTGTTGTGGGTGCCAAGAATACAGCAGTAAACAAAAACCTTTGCATTTACAGAACCTCTGTACTGGTGTTAGAGATAGACAACAAAGGTTAAACAAGAAAAATATATAATATATAAGACAGCGATAAAAGCTAAAAAGCAAAATAAAGCAAGAAAGGCGTATATAAAGTATCAAGAAGAAGGTAGAATTTTATATAAGATTGCCAGAAAAGCCCTTACTGAGAAAGTAATATTGGTAAGGACTTGAGCCATGAGAGTATCTTGGGAAGGAACATTCTATAAAGATGGAATAGCAAGTGCAAAGACTAAGGCAGGAACCTGGGGACTATTTTTAAGGGATGTCAAGAGAGCCAATATGGCCAGGAGAGGAGTGAACAAAGAGTAACAGGCGACGAGGTCAGAGAGTTCACAACAGAAGGCCTGACCATGTTAGCCTAGGGGGATTTGTGAGCAGAGTGATATGACCTGATGAAGTTGGGGAAACCAGTTAGGAGGCTGTTGAAATAATCCAGGTATGAGATGATAGGGACTTGGGCCAGAGTGGTGTCAGCAGAGGCATGGAAAGATCATCAGATCTGGGATATGTTTTGAAAGTAGAGACAACAGATGGACTGGATATAAGGCGTTAAGAATGGCTTCTCATGGTTTCTAGCCTGGGCAACTGGACGGATAGAGTTGCCATTTTTCGAGATGTGGAAAACTATGAGGGGCTCAGATCAGGGAAGGGAGAAATCAGGTGTACAGTTTTGGATATAACTGCCTTTGAGTTGCCCTTCATACAATCAAATGGCAATACCAAGAAGGCAGTCACATATATGAAGAGTTCAGGTATGGGCTGGAATTAGGAATTTAAAGTCAACAGCGTTGAGAATGTATTAAAATCCATGAAACTAGGTGAAATTAGTATAGTAAAACCAAAATAGCAGCTCCCAAATATCCTTATTTCCAATTACTCATATGCTTCAATACATAATTAACCTTTGACTACAGTGGCCACAATTCCTAGACGTCTCAAAACAATCTCATTTCTAGTAATTCTAGTATTTCCAAAATGACAATTTGGTAAGTGTAGCTAAATTAAATTTCTTTTGAGGTGATGTGAGACTTTTCATATAAATACATTCACAAATCCAGGAGAAAAATATCTTTCACGGGATCTATGTTCTGGTTTAAGATTCTAAAACTATAAATACACACAGGTAATTCTTCACATATTAATAATATTGTTAGAATGTATTGCAGCCTGGGCCTTTGCTAAGAACTTTACATAGATTCCGTTCTCTTTCACAACAATCCTAAGAGGTAAGAACTATTATATTACCATATTACAGATGAAGAAATAGGTTTCTAATAGATTAAAGAAACAGATTAAGTCACATGCCCAAAGACAGACAAGCAGTGAGTGGTAGGAAGCACCCTGTAACTAGAACTCAGAATTTCCAGGGAAAGGAACCCACTGAGAAGCTAGGGAACTGAGGGCCTCAGATATTCTCTAACTCAGCTGCTGGTCAAAAACACATAGGAGAAACAGGACAGCCGGACAAGTCCTGACTGCCCCTGAGGCCTGAGGCCCTTTAAATTCAGGGCCCCAAAGCCATGCAGCTATCTCGCCATGTGTGGATAGCACGGGGGAGTTGTTAAACCACCAATTATGTACCAAAGGGAGCAATATTTAATTAGAAGGTAAGTATTATAAGAATCAGTAGGGAGTAGAGTAGCAACAGATCCACAGAACCTCAGCTGTTAGTGGACAAAGTCAGGCTTTAGGTGCATAAAAAGGGTTCATGGACCACTCCCAGTCCTTCCACACCCACTTTCCAGACCCTCCCTCCCTACCTCGTTCTATTTTGGGGATTTTCAGAGATCCTTTCAGATTTCCCTATAAAAGTCCTGAAGAGATACGCCTCTGGGCAGTATATTCCAAGGTGTGCCCAGGCCACCATCAGGATGACACTCAGCAGAGGCTTGTTTGACCATCTGTGTCCTCAGGCTCCACTCAGGGCATCAGCATCTGCACCAAGAGGGCCTCTGCATTGTAACAATCTTCCCAGGGCATTCTGGGGCTAAAAGGCAATCACAGCCCCAGAGCTTAACTTCTCCACAGGATGTATAGGCCTATCTCCCTGGGTCAGCAGGGTAGGATGATTTGGAGGAGTCCTGTGAATGGGCTATTTTAGAAATATGAAACAGAAACATTAGTGTCCCATTTCCTGCCAAAAGAGACTACCCTACTGAAGAGGAATATTTTGGAGACTATGAAAAGCTAGCTTCTTGGGGTCCTGTAGAAGAATCAGCTCAGTAAAGAACCCTCTTTAGGGCCAGCCCCGTGGAAGGCTTAGGGAACATAAACAAGTACAGCAGTTAAACAGTTATGGAGCCCTTACTAAGGGTCTGGCATTGGTCTGTAGATTTTACCTCCTATTATCCCATGACAATCCCATTTTAGTACAGCTAGGTACTTTTCCTCTCACACACTTTTTTTACAGAGGGAAAAACAGAAGCACGGGTTAAATAGCTCACTCAAGGTCACGAAAGTGGTTGGTGCTAGAGAAGCTGCCTGAATCCAGAGTGCTGCCCTTAAGGGCTCTGCTGAACCACCTCTCAAAAGATGCCTTTTTGTCATTACTGCTGTATTATGAGCACCTCTCCTACAGGGCGAAGCAAGAGAGTGACACAAACCAAATATGTCTTCAGGCAGGGGTGGGACAACACCGGGGAACTGAGCTCAGTGTAAATTACTGAGGTGACGATAGAGCAAACTCCTGAGTGTGAAGGGGACCGCCAGCTGTCCCTGGTGTGCCCTGTGTACCCTCTCTGCCATCTCCTGTACCCCCCACCGTCTGTCCTAAATGTAAATGTAGCTCCATCCAGCTTCTGGTTCGAACATAAATTCCCATACTTCTCGTTTACACAATTAGGCTTATAAATCTTGCTTGAGGACTTACAAAGTTCTACTGTAAAATTTCAGGACATCTATATGTACAAGATCTTGATACATTAATTATCTGGAGCCCTCCCCCACCTGCAATTTCTATTCTAGCCCAGCGTTTCTCACAGCAGGGTCTGATCCAAGACTGGAGGACAGCTTGTTGAAAATGAGGACTCCTAGTACTCATCCTAAACCCCAGAATGAAAATCTCTGAAATTAGGCAGCAGGGTCTATATTCTTAGTGATTCTGATGCAAACCAAAATCTGAGTAGGGTTATTATCTCTTTCTTGGAAAACCCGAGCTATTGCAACAGTGTTTAATGGGATTCTGCTTCAAGCACAAGTGAAATCTTGCCATCTCTCTGTAATAAGCTTTCTCTAAAGAACCCCCTTTGTCATCACAACTGATATATTTCTCATTATCTGGAGAATAATTAACTCAGCCTGGCTTTTAAACATTTTGAAATCCACCTGTTTTCTAAACTCTCTCCCACACCAATGTTTCCAAAGCATGTCCCCCAC
Organism: Rhinolophus hipposideros; assembly: GCF_964194185.1. NCBI lineage: Eukaryota > Metazoa > Chordata > Mammalia > Chiroptera > Rhinolophidae > Rhinolophus > Rhinolophus hipposideros. The sequence goes on from NC_138058.1 coordinate 46,093,035, forward strand.
ATCACTAATGATTTTAAGAGGTACCTGAGGTGAATTTCTTTTTATTTAGAAGCCACGTGTTCATTTTAATGTGAATGAAGAAAAATCATAACTATCATATCTAAACCCTGGATTTCATGAATACTGGGGCTCGAGTGGAAAGTAAAAGAATCAATGTTTTAAAACTATTAAATGAATAATTGCACAGGCAGTATTCAGATAAAAGTCTTAAATTTGGGAAACCTGATCCTGCCTGCTCCTTTCTGACAGCCATCCTCAGTTTCAGCCATGCTTCTCCGTTCTCCAACTCTGACCACAGGCATTCTCAGCCTTTATTCCAGCTGTGTCCATGCCCATGGAACGCTGCCCCCTCTTGTAAATACCTCTTTAAATGTTACTCACATTTCACACCCAGTGCATGCCTCCTTCCAGGAACCCTCCAGATTCTTCCAGCTCTCCTAGCATACTCCCTTTGCGAATTCCTTTAACATACTCATTTAGAACCTAATTGCTGTTTAAGTGTCCATCTGTATCTAGTTAGTGCCATTTCCCTAGTGAAATGGAAGCCGCTTGAGAGTCACCCAGGGTCTCTTTTACCAGTGGATTAGAGTGCTCAAACTTCCCTGGTTGGATCTGAGCACCAAATAGGAACTCGGTGAATACATGTGAATTCATCGTGCCACTGAATGAAATGTTTCACAGCAAGGAGAGAAGCAGCTATTTCACGCCCTCCACATCTCCTTACTTCAGGCCAGATTTCTTAGTCATACCTGACAAACGGTGTATCTCTTCATCACTGCCTGGTAAAGAGCACAGAGGCCTGAGCCTGGGGAATTCTCCCCAATGGTGTGATTCTGTAGGTGTCCCATGGCTGACAGGAATGGGAAAGGTGACCTTAGTCAGCCTAAGTGCAATCTGTCTTTGTTTCCAAGGGCCAGTCACCTCTGTTGATGCATGCCCACCCTTAGGCTGGAGGAACCAGAATGCCCACAGCATCCTCTCATTGAAAACAACACTAGATGAGCAAAGAGAACCAGCTCCATTATTTGATTCATCATCCTATCATTTGAGTCTTTCTGTATCTCAAGTGTTTCAATCTAATACCTGTCATACTTAATTCACACTTGCTATAAGGCAAAAGAGATGATTTTGAAAATACTTTAAATTGTCACGTACAATAAAAACATTCAGGGTTACAGCACATAGATCTACAGGGAGCACAGACTGGGAGGCCGGGGGCTCAGTTTTCCCCTGGGCAAGTGGTGGACAGTAGGAGGTATGGGCCTTACAGCCACCCACCCTTTGCCTGTAATGTGACCTCAGGTACCCACTTAGCTTCTTGGGGACACAATGTCCTTGTCTGTAAAACGTGCCTGTCCACGAGATGATCTCTTCTAGGGCCAAATCCAACATGAATTTGAGACCCTTACAGAATGGTAACCAAGCAAGACTAATGCCCACTGCGTGATTCACTGGTAGTGCTCAAAAGTGGGACTGGTGTCCTGATATGCCCAGAGTTTGGGTGGGCCCCAGCAAAGCATCAAGACACCTCTTCCGCCAACCAAGTCTGTTTTGTGGATAAAAGCAGACCTGCTGTTCATGCTACCTGCTCTCTGCCTCCTATCCAACTCCCTCCTGTGCATACACAGCAAAAATCCCCATCTCCTCATTACCACAGTCATGTTTTTTTCTTCTCCTTCCTATTCTAAACCAACAACTTCAAAACCACAGATTTTCAGTGTTAAGGTCTGGCTCTGAAATTAGTTCTCCGTTCAGCTCTCCCTCAGATACACACTGCTTTCATGAGTAAAAGAAGTAATGGCCATATGTGGAAAGGATGTTGGGGAATGAGTGGGAACTCTGGTAGCAGGAAGGAGGCAGAGGTGTAAGGGGCATTGGTGAAATGAAATAGAATGGAATGGCTGTGTGTTCTCTGGATTCTGTAAAGATTTACCTGCTTCCCAAAGTGTAAGACACAGATCTCCTAGGGTTGTACCTGGTGTGGTGTGTTGGAGCTTCCCTGCAATCCCTGTAACCATGGTTTGGGGCAGAATACATCACAGCCCTGAGCATAAAGAGAACAAACTTTTTCTGATTTTCCCCTAAAAGTCCACTGCTTGAAAACCTATGTAAGGTAATATGCCAAGGTGATTCATATGCAGACTCTGACCCTAGGACAATTATGAAGTTATTTGTTCTCAATAAATAGGTGATTCCTCTACAGCTCTCCATGAGAAGCAGATACCTCTCTTTCTGTGTAAATCAAAGAACCCTGAAAACATATACACCCAGAGCCATACCTGATCTTAGTGGAAACATGCGACAAATCTGAAAATATAAAAATCCATTTCCTCATTTAACGCCATCCCTCCAAGAACAGCTAAAACAAGGTTGCTTCTCTCTGCTTCTCTGAGTGCCAAGGTTGAGTGCATTTGTCTCATATGGTACACAGACAAGGCCTCTTTCCAAGTCCCTAATATTTTGACAATGTAATCAATTAATTCAATCTCAGACTTAGAAATGGTATGTCAGTGCACAGAATCTTGAAAATTAAAACAGGGAAACAATACAACTTTAAGTAGTTTTCAAAGCACTCATTTCCAATTACAAGCAGAACCATGTTTGATGGTTACAACACTCATTCTGGATGGATGGGCAATGCAGTGGGCAAATCAAGCTCAGCGAATGTTTCTTGGACCCTGGAGGGGACATCCTAGAGGAGAACACGTTTTTCTTCCTGTATGTCAGAAGATGAGCTAACCACCACGCAACAGAACAGAAACGAGCTAGCTTCCTCCAGGAGGGGAAAATAAAGCAGCTCCTCACTCAGCGACGCAGGACAAAGCCAGGACGTGCAAGAAGCCTTCAGTCTAGGGCTCCACGTGCTTCTCCAAGGACAGAGGAACCCACCCACACACAATCACACACAGCCAGCCCACTACACGCCTGCGGAAGGCGCCAGGTTCTCCGCCGGCCCTCAAGCATTGGAGGCTCTGTGCTCTCCCAGCTCGCGAGCTCCGGGTAGCACTCGCTGTCTGGAGGGGGCAGAGAGCCCAGACCCTCTTTCCAAGTCTCCTCTTCCTGGCTCCAGTGCCTACCTCTCCCCAACTATCAAATAGTGTGCTTCTCCAAGGTAACTGTGACTTACCTACACACACAGACCCCAAACAGCAGTAAGTCCCCGCGCCCCACGCCCAGTGCCAAGGCCTTCTGTGTCCCCTGCACCCCAACCCCACAGCCGGGCTCCCGGCTGGGAGGCGCTCGACTCACCCAGTCCTCGAAGTGGCGGCTCCCGTTCTGCAGCAGCTCCTCAAACTGGATGGTGCAGTTGGCCACGAAGTCGTCGTAGCCGATGGGGGCGTCGTGGAAGACAGCCAGCTCGATCTTGCGCCCGTTGCACACATCGGTGACAAACTCGTCGTGCCAGGCCGGGCTGTTGGTCTTTTGCTTAGTGGCCGTTTGGCCGATGCGCGAATCGTCCACGTTGAGGGCGATGTAGGGGTCAAGAAGGAAAGTCTGTGGCCGGGGTCCCACTGCATGGCGCAGGGACCAGGCTGTGGGCTTCAAGCTCACGGCCTCGCAGATTTTGATCTTAAGAAGGCCATTGAACACTACCATGGTCGGGGCGGGGCGTGGGAGCCGGGGTCACTCCGTCCGCCCGGGGGGCAGGATGAAGAACCGACGCCCCGGCGCTCCAGCTACGAGGACTCCTGGGTCCCCTCTCGCCCCACCCCACGCTCTCCCTACACCTTGGAGCGTTGCGCCCTGGAGCGGGCGATTCTCAGCGAGTGCATGTATTTCCTCGCCGGGTTCCTAACGGAAAACAGGGAGGGGGGGAGAGCTGGGGAATGTCCGTGTTAGGAGCGAGTCTCTCCCCCCCTACCACCAGCAGCACCTCCAGGAGAGGAGAGGAGCTGTCGGCTCCGCTGCCCGCCGCGGGGACTGTCTCGCCGCCTCCCTGGCTCTCCGGGTCCCGGCTGCGGGGAGGCGGGCGCCGCGCCCGGCGCTTACCTACCTTTCCGAAACATAATCCCCGGGAAATTTCGACTCCGGGAGGGCGAGGGGGCGGTGGGACGGGGCGGGGACGAGAACGGGGGCGCAGATTTCAACCCGGATCCTCTTCTTGCACCCAGCGCCTGCCTCTGGCCGCGCGGGGCGGGGGCTGGACCGAAGGATGTTCAGTCTATCCGGAGGGATGCATGTCGAGAGGAAATGGTCCTCCTCGGAGCCAAATTTTTAAAAATCCGCAAGCCCCACCGCCAGGCTGGCCGCCGCCTCTCGGGCGAAGCAGCGCCGCGCCGCAGTCGGCGTTCCCGAGGCGCCAGGAGCCCGGAACCTCACATCCGCGCGGGCTGGGAACCGGGGTGGCAGCCGCTCCGGCTCCGGGCGCAGGCCGGCCCCCGGCGGTGCGCAGCGCGGCGGCGGGGCCGGGACTGCGAGTCGGCGCGGCCCCACCTCCTGGGCGCCGGCGCCCGCCCGCCCGCCCGCCCGCCCGCCGCTCTGCTCGCGTCCCGGCTTCGGGCTGCCGCTCGCTCGCCGCCCGCCCGCCCGCCCGCTTTTCCCCCTCGGTCCCTTCTCCCTCCGTCGGTGTGCGAGCGAGTCTCCCTCCCTCTAATGCAGGAAATGCGCAAAAGACGTCAGAGTGTGTGTGTGTGTGTGTGTGTGTGTGTGTGTGTGTGTGTGTGTGTGTGCACGCGCGCGCGCTCCTGTGTTTGGGGAAATAGAAAGTTTTGCCGGTTGGGGGAGCAATACGGGAAAAGTGAGCCGAGGAGAGGACGGCCGAGAGCCGGCGAGCCTGCCCGGGTGGCGGCGGCGGGCGGGGGAGCGGGGCAGGGACCCCGCGTGGGAGCCCGGGGAGTGGCGGGAGTGGCGCCCGGGGCGCGGGTGCCTGCGGGCCTCGCTCTACACCCGGGACGACAGGGCCGCGCACCTCCCGGGGGCTGTGGCCAACACTGTCCTTTATAACCGCGGGGGGGGGGACGGGCGGGGGTCGCACCGCTGGAGACGACTCGGGACCCCGCCCAACCCCACTCTCCCTCGGGCCGGAGCAGGCCGGGGCAGCCGGCCGAGTACCGGCCCGTCTGTGGGTCAGTCTGGCTGGAGACGCTGGGCTCCGGGGCGGTGGGGGAGGGGCCGGGGAGGGCGTGCGCGGCTCGGCGAGAGCTTCTACACGTTGCTGCTCTCTTCCCTTTCTTTGGGGCGTTCTCCCCTCTGGGATCTGTGCCGGACTTCTCAGGCTGCGAGAACTTGTTGGCCAGTGAAAGCTTCAGGAGAACCCCGTCTTGGTTTGTTTATGTTCTACAAAGTAACTTCATATTTACTCTGGACCTTGTCTGTACTCTTTTGGGGGCCGTGACTCTGATCAGCGCGCTGACAGCGGCTGTCTCAGCTGCGGGAAAACGGGGCGCGCTCTCGATTGCGGGGGGGGGGGGTGCCTGTGTCAGTGCTAATTTCCTCCGTAACCTTTAAACTCTCTCTCGAAGCCGCCGCGGCGGCTGGTCACGTGAGGCCAGCCCTAGGCTGCCGGAGAAGGATTTCCTTCGCCAGGAGCCGGGGACCGGGAAGGCGGCAGGGCGAGGGACTGCCCCGCGCCGTGGGACGCGAACCTGGGCGGGCGGGGCGGGGCGGAGAGCGCGGAGGCCCACGGCGCGGCCTTGGCTGGAAAACCCGGAGGACTGCCCTGGCAAGAGGTCATCTCCGCAACCTGTGAGCCCCACGCGGTGAGGGGCTTGAGGGTTGGGGGGGAACAAATGGAAAAAGAAAACCTGGGTTCTCACCCGTGTGCCAAGACAAGTCAGAGAGTTTGTAGGAATCGGTAAGCTGAGTGTTTATCTGGCGGGACTGGTTAGTGTAGACGAAAATTTAAAACCCACCGCTGGATCCCTTTCTCTCAGCGGAAAAAGTTCATCACCGCCCGTGGTTTAAGGAAGAAAGCAGTTCCCTGTAGGATACCGAGCGCAGCAGACAGGTCGCGAAAATCACCAGGGAAGTTCCAAGGTGATCGTGGCAGGTCGTCTGTCTCCTAAGGTAGTCGCTGCTCTCCGGAGCTTCCAAGTAATTTCTGGCAGCCTACTCTCAACCTGTTGAATGGGGCAGGTGGGCAAAGAAAGTGCTAAAATGTAGGTGGTTCACATAAATTGAGACGGGTCACATAAAAAGTCAGGCTATAAAAGTTATGTCCTTATTAGACCACTCCCACCAGCTGGGGCTTGTATTTGAGAATGTCGGTTTGACAAAGCACAAGTGGGATATCTCACTGCTGTTTCATTTTTATTTATTTCATCATCAGAACTTTTTCCTGCTTGCTTTTTACTTCCACCTTTCTGTCCTTAAACTTCCCCCCCCCCACCCCTTTACCGGGCAAGTGATGGAAGGCAATGGCGAATAGGGCTTGATCTTCTGAAAATGCTTTTGGAAAGTGAGCCAGCACTATAGTGAGATGAGTGAGATACCTGACAAAGGGGCAGAATTTAAAGGGTACCAATAAACTCAGTAATCAAGACAAATAATATCTTAATGCAGTATTTTGAAAAAAACAAAATGTAAAAATCCAGCATGAACATACCCAAATTTTAAATAATTTTTAAATATTGCATTAAAATATTATTTATGTTACTGAGTTTATGGACACCCCTGAAATGTTGTACCCAAAATGAGTGGTTCATTTGACTCTCCCTAACCCTGGCCCTGTTGGGAAGTCTGGAAAAGCAAATATTTCATGAAGCTATAATCTCTAACATAAATCTGAGACTTACCTTACCATGCAGAAGATTGAAAAATATTGGCCAAAATCCTTCCTCTTTAGTTTGTTAAACGGGAAATAAGTTTACATCTATGGACACGCTGAACTTACTTTTTGCATATCATATCCTCCCTTCCCAGGTAAGACTCCCTCCCCCCCAAGTATATTAAATAGAATCTGTTGCCATTTCCATGAGTGGGCATTCTTAAAACCCATAACCTACAAACTTCCAATGCCATTTCCTTGCAACCTGAGTAAGGTCACAGGCAGGCAGCATCTGCTTGTTAGCAAACTGTTAGTTACACATGTGCGAAATCAGACTGCAATTCTCAATTCTCAGGTACAACCAATACCAGTGTGACCTCTCTTTCAATAACAAGTCTTTCTGTCTGGGGCAGAGGGGAGGTAGGGGAACCGGAAAACTTGGCCAAACTGCCTATTTTGTATTGGATGAACATTTAAATAAAAAGAGAATGCTGGTACTCTACATGCAAACATTGCTGATTTCCTGCCCTTATTACATCCTGATTTCTAAATAAATCTGTTAGACAGGAGACCCAAGTCTGAAGGTGATTTACACTCCATCTGATCAAAAATGAAAGTCTATGGATATTGTTGAGATGGGCTAAAGAAGTAGGGAGGGGGCATCAGAACATTAGATGAGCATGTTAATATTCATGTCCTGTTGCTGTGCTGATTGTTGCCATTTGTAGAATGTTCATGGCTTCTGCAAAGGTCTGCCTGGTCAAGACCCGTCATACATTCCACATGTGCTCGGTGGAACAGAATTCAACCACCTGGGCCATGGATGGAATGCAGAGCTACACAAGGGCACGAAGACCTTTCAGAATTTTGTCGGTGTAGCCCTGCCCCAGCCTAGCCCCCATCTGAATCCCAGCCCCACTTCTAACCCCACCCCAGGTCCCCAGGCCCACCCTCTTGTTGTTGGCTCACGTATGCCTGCCCTGTCTTATTTTGGCCCCATCTCTTCTCTGAACTCTGTTGCAATGACCCAGAGCCCAAACTTCCCTTACACCTGCCAGGAGGTGGAGGGACCAGGTGCAACACCGTAGAGCTTCAAGAGGCGTGCAGGCAGGACATGGCCTAAGGCCCCTCCTTCCTCGGCTCCCTCGACCCTGAGCCCCACTCTCTCAGGTACCATATAGAAAACAACAGCGCATAACACATTGTCTCCGGTTCTGATGTTGGATGTTGGGCTTCGTCTTGGGACTTTTAAGTACATAAATCAATCCATGGGTCTTTACTAACACCTGCTATGTCCAGGACCTTGAGGAGGACAGATAGATCTAGGGATGATTCCTACTCCAGTGAGGGAGACAAGTAGAGCAATCCAGTCAGTCATTTATTTAGCTGTTGGTATTGAGTGCCATGTCATTTGGAGCACTGGGGAAACAAAGAAGATACACACAATGACCCTTTATTAGTCGGGATGGGCCAGAACGTGCTTCTGTAGTAACAGTGCCCAAATCCCAAGGTCTTAAAATAACAGAGACTATTCTCAAGTGTGCTGTAAGTCCATAGTGGGTCTGCTGGCAGCTCTGCTCCACATCGGCAGCATTCCCACTCCTGCATCCAGGCCAACAGAAAAGTCACTCTCTGGAACACAGCCTGTCACAGGCAGAGAACAAAGGAACCTCTTAAGGGTCTTACTCAGGTAATTAAATAGTCCACAGGAAGTGCTAACCATCACTTCTGCTTACTAGTTGTTGGCTAGAACCAGTCATGTGGCCTCCCTCCCCCAGCCACAAGAGGGCTGGGAAATTTTCCCATCCACAGGGGTGAGGAGCCTGGAATATTTGGTGAGTAGCACTGAAGACTGCCGTAAACCCTATCCTCAAATATGTGGTGCAGAAAAATAACTCAAGGTAGCACTGAGTAAATGATAGATAAATGTCACCATCAGAAAGTGCTGTAGTAATTTACATGTTGCAGAGGTCACAATCAGTGGTTTGGGCCACTGCATGCAGAAGACTTCAGATGACATGGAGAATCCAGCCTGCTATCAGAACTAGCTCCTTCTCCCCTTCCCTCAATTTGTCCAACCTCACAGGATATGCAGGTCCTTCAAGCAATTTCAGAACCAAGTTAGCATTAAGGAGCCATGCAGACACAACTGAACTAAGTAAGACCTGTTTGTTACACTCTGTAGGATTTGAGAAATCGCCTGGTCTATATTCTTTATTATTGTTAAATTCCTCCATTAAATGAGGAAACTGAACCCTAGAGAAGTTAACTGATTTGCCACACAAGAAAAAATTTTTTTAAATAACCAAAACACTAATTACAGGTCTAAAACTAACTCTCTCACTTCCTAGTTTTACTAATTTTTTACACATATGCCATGCTGAAACCAATGCAATACAATCTAACAGTAATAACTCTAATTACATTTTAATTCCTTGTATGTCCAAGATCCGGGTTTGTTTTAATTTGTTGGTTCCAGCCTCAGTGCAGTACAATATTATAGACTTATAATTATAATTCTCAGGGGACTATGTTATTGACAAGAGTTTTGGTGGTATATGTCTTTAAAACCAAAAAACGTTTTTGTTTCTCAATTTCTCTCTTTTTTTTTTTTTGCATCTTCTCTGCTAACACCAATTAGATATATTTTTGGCATATGGTTTTATAATACCTGTACCAAGTGTAACAGCTGTTTCTGCAGGCTCCCTGTGGACCTTATCAATTAGCAAAATGACTGATCTGACTGTTCAGATTAGGTTATATATCTCTAAGACATTCTGGACATTGGATTAATCCATTTCTATTTCTAACTTACCTTTCAGGATGAAGGAGATGACGCTCCAGGGCAGGGAATAGTGCCTTTTGTCACAGATAACAGTCATGTAGGTATAACCAGAACATCTGCTGCAACCAATACGTGATGCAGGGTGGCACATCCTTCTCTCCTTGAAGACGCTAATCCTCCGTGGGCCCGTTCCTTATTCCCTTAGCTGAAGCTGTGGGGCCTCCTCCCTGAACTCTCCTGGCCCTACCTCCTCCTTTCTGCTTACAGCCCTGACCTCTGCCTGCACTGCAATGGACTTATTTGGTACCTGTCTTAATTCTGCCACTTCTCTGAAAAGTCTTTAAGTTGGGAGATGTAGTATGACTCATCTCAATACTTTACGCTCCAGTATCTTGGACATAAAAGGTACAACTTTGTGCTGTATAAGTATTTGTCACAAGGATGGCACGTTGAAACAACAACGTCCCAAATCTTGGTAGTTTCTCCCTTCCTTCCTCACATGAGCGCCTTGGCGATGGTTGGCTCGCCGCACTCCACCGGGTACTGTAGTTCGGCAGTCACCAGGCAGCTAGCTGAGTGGCGTCGCGACGGCCGCTCGCGGCCCACGGCCACCACGCCTGGCTCCGCGAGCCGACAGCGCCCTCTGGCGACAGCCCGGTTCCTCCCGCGGTTCTAACCGCCTGGGCTTCCTGGGCTCTGGCTGGAAACACTAGGATTACTTAGGTCAAGGAGCAGACTGCATGGCAGGCGACCATTGGCTTTATCTACATGCCCACCATGGGCAGGGGCAAATGCAATCAGACAAATGCATACCTGCTGCATGAAAAAACTGTGCTGTCCTTTTTTTAAAAAACTAGGCTTCTCAAAGAAGAAAGAATTCTGTTCCTATCGCTGCAGTAGAGCAACAGGCCATCCATTTATCAGTTAGATCCATTCTGGGATCAGGAAAAAAAAAGAGATGGAGATGCAGTCCAGGTGTTAGAGAAGCTAGAAGGTGAAGGTAAAGGAATATTGGAAGCCTCGAGGAAAACTTCATTTAGACTGCGTCAGTTCCTGAAGCTGAGGTGAGGGTTGTGAGAAATGGCCTAGGAACTCCACTGGAGACGTTACCCCAGAATGGGAAATATTGGGAGTGGGAGGGGATTGGGGCCTCCTCAGAGGTTGCTCCTCTCATTCCAGCAGATAAATGGGCTTCCTTTTCTGAAAAACAAAACAAAACACACAGGCCATCAGCCAAGGGTTCACTCAACTTTTTTGCCACCAAACCCACAACCACTGAGGAAGGAAGAAAGGATGAGCATCATTCCTCCATCGCCTGTGTAATCCCATCGGGCTGGAGTGCAGTGCCTGTCAGTTGAGCACAGCACAGTGGGGTGGAATCCAGCTTGGAAACTCAGGGACTTAGTTCTAGGATTTTGGGCAAATTGTCTGCCTCTCAATGGACCCTGGTGTATTCAGATGTAACAACAAGCAGTTTGTAACAACTACCTTGTAGAATAACAATGCATTTTGCATTATGGATAGGTATAGTACCTGTCACTCAGAAGTTCTCAGGAAATTCCTTTCTATACTGTACTCAATCCCTAAGGAACATTTCACTTTTTGATCCTTTCTATCTCTAGCAGAGATAGCTCCCCCAAAGTAGCCTTGTAACAAGGTGGCTCCTGGATAAAGGGATTTTGGTGTGAAGGGTTCGGGCACACAAAGAGATTTGCTCTGGGACCAGCACCCTACTAAGAATGGCCCTGAGACCAGGTCTGGGGTGTCCCCCTATACACTACTCCTTCCTACAATAAGACAGAGGACTGCAGGAAAAAAATTCAAGGAACATGAATAAAATAGAAATAATAAGGAAACAAATCATGTGGTTAACCAACTTCCTCTTGAAACCATGGTTGAGTTTTCCAGCCAGTTAACCCAACTGGAAGCCTAATTTATGTGTACCCACTCAATGACTGTAAAGCAGTAACTATCTCTGTCTTAAAGGAAATTGAGACAGAAATGCCATTGAACCACTTGCCTAACGTTCCATGGTTGGCAAGTGACATACCCGTAACTGTAAGTCAGGTGTATGCTCTTGCCAGCCCGGATAAGGCCTCCTGTCCTGTCCTTCAGCACAGGCTTGACACACACACACACACACACACACACACACACACACACACACACACAGTGCTCTATTAGTTCAAGTTCCCACCCTGACTCCTTCATCTCATAGGAACCAGTGTTCCCACGAGTTGTGAACAGTTCACGAACTGACCTTGCAAGAACAGTGCCAGTGCGAGAATTGACCTAGCCAATACAACATGTAGTGCGTCATTGTGGTTTTTCTCTAGCAAGAGAAACAGAGAAGTGGTAAATGTTTCCCACATTTTCCCCTGGTGACATCCACACATTCTGCGTTCACCTGCACCAGAGCATGAAAATTCAACAGTGAAGTGGGTAAGGTATGCAGAAGGCAGGGTGCAGTGAGAGGGGCATTTTACAATATATTGCAATGCAAGTTCCAAGATTCATTTCTTTAAAACAGTAATAGTAGTAGTAGTAACAATAACAATAAAAGCTAACAACTATTCGTTGAGAACTATGTGTCAGGCAGTGACATTTCACAATTCTTTTAATCACCAAAACAACCCAGTGAAGTAGGCATGACCATATTTCCCCAGTTCTAAGACACATTTTTTTTACAGTCACATTTCAACATTTTATAATGCGTGATGAAAAAAAAAGTACTATGTCATACGATAATTGCAAGTGACTTTTTTTTTTTTTAATCTCTTGGTAGCACAAACAATTAGGGTGCTGTCTATAGATGAAAGAACTGAGATAAAGAAAAGCTAAGCAATATACCCAGGGTCTCACTGCTTGTAGGTGGCAGAGCCTGGACTCAGACACAAGTGGTGTATCTAGGTCCAGAGCCCACCATTTGTTTGTTTTGCAATCTCAGGCATCCTGCAAAAATTAGGAGAGATCTCCTAATAGCCATAGGTCTATCCATCAGAAGCTGGGCTCATGGGCACACACTATAAAACAGGATACATATATTTTCATTCATACTGATTTTGTTTTAACTTGCTTATGTAACAATATTTCTATTCTGTCTCTCACAGAAAACTCTGAACTTAGAAACTGTCTAAAGAAAAACAGGCCAAATTAAACCGGGCTGAGTGGGCCTGGGGTGAGACTGGCATCAGAGATATTTCCCAGGAGAAAATCCACTGGTGTGGTTGCTTCATACTTCTTTTGGCCTTGATTAAGTATAAGTAATAAGTGTCCTATATGAGGAGAGGACCCTTAAGAAGAGTAACCGCAGGATCCCAGCTGACATGTGATGGCACTGTCAGAAATTTTGTTGCATAGGTTCCCACATAGGAACAAAGGATGTCTCCTTAGGGACATCCAAAGGCATTCTCCCCCCACCCCCATCCTCACTCTGTTACATAGTATCCTGTTTTAGGATACGTGATTGCAACTCAGAGTGGACCACAGCTGAGCTAATAGTGTAAATGGATTTAAAGAGTTGTTCTCACTACATCAAACTACAAGCTATTGGAGTTCGGAATCTCTGACCTCGCTGAAGCTGAGCAATGAGATGACAGCTAACTTCCTGGTGGGACAAGGATTTTCGCCATGACATCATTTACCTCTGCACTAGCTTCTAGAGTTTTCATTGTACTTTCATATACCTTCTTTTGTTTTGAGATCCACTGAGTAGATGGCAGGAATGACTCCCCTCTTCTGTACATATGAGGCCACTCAAGCTTACTGTCATTAAGTGATTCACTCCAGGTCACACAGCTGGTAACTTGTCAAGCAGGGACTTAGAACTGGATTCGGTCCATGTTCTCAGAGAAATGTCACAAGTTGAACTGCTGGTATATAGATCCTGCTGGGCAGTGACCAGAGGAGGTTTTGGTAAATTTCAAAGCTAACTAGAGCAAACAAACCAGTGAAGGAGAGACTAGTCTTAACGCGCATTCCCAGAACAGCTTTCCGGAGATAGCTTTCCAACTGCGCCTTCTGAACCAAGCTTACTAGCTCAAGTAACAAGTGTGTGGTTGCTCGATCTCCTAAGAGATAGGAGGCAGTAAGGAGGAAGCAAGATTTTCCCAAACTATGGGTGCAAGAGAGAAATTGGTGATAATAACCAAGAAATTGGGAGTTTAAAACCATATACTCCGTATGGCAAGCTTAATTCTTTTCTCTTAAAAGTTTAGCTGGTGCTCCTGGGAAAACTCTTACAAGGATGGGGGAAAAGGAGACTCTGGCTCTGTTCCTAGTGATGTTACCCCGAAAGCCACTGGCCCGGTTCAAACAGGGTGAGCATATCTTTTCCAGGGTAGTATGTCCTGCAGGCTGAGGGACTGTGGACTGGAAGCACCGGGAACTAGAATAGAAAAAGTCCACAGCACAGCCACCTTTTTCAAATAGACTTTTGGCTCACACCTGTACTGGTTGCCAGACCTGGGTTGAAACAGGCTTGGGGGCCTGTCTTTTCATGTAAAGAGTAGACAACTACTCTTCATTTCCAAGTGACCTGTGGTCCCAGAGTAAGTGAGCAGCTCAGGTGTCCAGTGAGCCATGTTAAAGCTCTGTGTCATTTCATATTCACACTGGCATTTCTCCTTAACAATTAGCCCAGACCCATTTCATCAGAGGGTGTGATTGCTCCTTTCCAGGGACTCTAGAGGCATTCTGCTGCCTATGGGGAAAGAGCAACAGAGAAGCATGAATCCAGTGCTTCCTTCATTCATCCCTGCGCCTTCAAGCTTGAGCCTTTTCTGACTTCCACAGGGAGGGAGCGATTTCTTGTGTAGAAAACATGGGCTTTGGAGCCAAATAGACCACCTTGAATCCTGTTTCTATCACTTATAAACTGTGTGATCATGGGCACATGACACCCCCTCTGAACCTCAGTTTCCCTATATATAAAATGGGAACAATACTACTTTTATTTCTGGTAATTTCTGTGAGAATTGAATGAGATTGTGTATGTAAATACCTACCACAAGGCCAGCTCACAGTACTTGCACAACACACATTAGTTCCTTTGCCCCAAACTTGTATTCCTAGCTCTTTGCTAGTCTCCAGCTGTATCAGTTCCTTGGGCAGAGTCATAGTCCCTGGGGGAGTGAATCTATCAAGTGTGTCCTTCCTCTTATGGAAACTTGTAGGCTCATAGAGAGATAGGGCCCTCTGAGTGGTACCCCCCCCCCAGGAATGAGAATACTTGGACTGAACAACCCATCATACTGTTTCCTCTTGTGTCCCAGGGTACACATCAAAGACAAATGGCCAAGGTGAGGAGCAACATCTGTAGCCAGCATTGGGATGCAGTGTGTGGCTCAAAGGAGTTACAAATTCGTCTCTGAGTATAGAGCAAGGCACAAGCTAACTGGCCCCGCAAGGTCAAGGCTGGGGCTCTGAAGAGAGGTTAACCCTTGCAGAGTTAGGGAACTCCTTGTCATGACACAAAGACTTCCTTTTCTGGGTCTTAGTTTCATTTAAACACTCAGGAAGCCCATGCCATGTGTCTTAGTTTCCTGTGGCTGCTATGACAAATTACCATAAACTGAAGGTTTTAAGGCACCAGAAACTTTATTGTCCCAGTTCTGGAGGCCAGCAGTCTGAAACCAAGGTGTCACTCGGGCTTTAGCTGCCTCTAGAGTCCATTGGGGAGAATCCTTCCTGCCTCTTGCAGCTTCTAAGTGTTGCCAGCATTCTTTGTCCTTGGCTTGTCGCCTCATCACTCCAATCACTGCCTCTGTCTTCACATCATCTTTTCCTCTGTGCCTGTTTCAGTCTCCCTCTGCTTCACTTAAAAATACTTGTCATTGAATCTAGGACTCACCTAGATAATCCAGGTGATCTCTTTATCTCAAGATCTTTACTTAATTATATCTGCAAGGACCCTTTTTCCAAATAAGGTAACAGTCGTAAATTCCAAGGATTAGGTTCCAGAGATTAGGACATGGACATATCTTTGGTGGTGGGTGGGGGCTCCATGCAACCCACTACACTACTTCAATCCTTTTAGAGAGCTGATCAACTAATTCATGACAATGTGAGTCCAGGTATTACTCCTTCCAGGGACATTTACATTATAAATATCACACAGACCAAAAAGAAAAGGGCAATGATTAATTCAAAAGGAAAAACAATCCTAATAGTAGCACTTCAGGCATTACCAAGGAACTGTTTCACATTTTCTTCCCAGAAAGGTCCCCCACGCCCCGACTCCCACCTTACTGTATAGTTTCATGTCACATACTCCTTCCTCAACTAATCACAGACAATTGGCTTAGAGCCTCAATCTGATCAGAAATTCACTCCTGAAGCTGGAGAAGCAGGGAGGACCCAGCCACTGAGAAACAGATAACCTCCTATCAATAGCAGAACAATACAATCCTAACCATGCATACTCCTCTGCTACATGCAACATAACTAGTTGGGGGCATTTGGCTTCGAAGATGCAAAAAAAGTTTGTCACTTCTGCATGTGCTATCCTGATACTTCTGAAATGCGAGAGGCTATGGGAGAAGGCATTGGAATGAACTGCAACTGGATCACTTTTTTTCAACATTCTTTCAAAAGACACCTACCTTGTCATAAGGCAAATACCTAAATAGCTAAATATATCCACTCACTATTTCAAAAATATTAAGGATTCACAGCACCAGGAAAAAAACGTTCTTTTCTGTTCAGAACTCAGAATGTCTCCTTAAAAGAATGATTGGCTATTCAGATATGGCTGAAAAGGAGTTGGCAAGAAGTTAGAGAAGAAAGACCAAGATATCTGCATTTAAATCAGCCTGGAGATTTCAGGGAAATCAGCCATTTCTGACTCAGCCTGACTTTGAATCTATGACCTGCAGGTAAAGAGTAATCTTTTTCCCTCCAGAGGAAATGTCAAAATGCAGTTTTCACAGAGCAGTCCCTGCCAGATTTAGAAAAAGACATTACAGATGCCAAGCTATATTTGAATTTCAGAGCAACAATGAATAATTTTTAATAAATTAAATCCCATGCAATATTTGGGGTGTTAATTGTGCTAAATATTAATTCATTTTTTTTACCTTAAATTCCAATTTAACTGGATGTCCTATATGTTATCTGGCAAGCCTAGTGGGCCCAACTTGATTTTATGTATTTAGTACAATAACAATCACAGTCCCAGCAGGATTTTTTGTACATATAGGCAAGCTGCTGAGCCTAAACTATAATGGAAAGGCAAAGGACATAGAATAGCCAAAATAATTTTGAAAAAGAAAAGCAGAGCTAGAGGACTAACATTTCTCGATTTTAAAACTTAATTTAACGCTAAGTAACCAAGACAATGTGATATTGTGAAAATTTAGACACAAAGATTAAGTAACAAAATAAGAGAGTCCAGAAATAGGTCCTCACAAATATGATCAATTGAGTTTTTAAAAAATTTTATTGGGGAAGGGGAACAGGACTTTATTGAGGAACACTGTGTACTTCCAGGACTTTTTTCCAAGTCAAGTTGTTGTCCTTTCAATCTTAGTTGTGGAGGGTGCCATTCAGCTTCAAGTTGTTGTCTTTTCAGTCTTAGTTGTGGAGGGCTCAGCTCAGCTCCAGGTCCCATTGCTAGTTGTAGGGGGGCGCAGCCCACCATCCCCCGCGGGAGTTGAACCGACAACCTTGTGTTTGGGAGGACGCGCTCCACCAACTGAGCTCCGCAGCAGCTCAGCTCAAGGTGCTGTGTTCAATCTTAGTTGCAGGGAGCGCTGCCCACCATCCCTTGTGGGAGTCAAGGAATCGAACTGGCAACTTGGTGGTTGAGAGGACGCACTCCAACCAACTGAGCCATCCAGGAGCTCAGTGGCAGCTCAGATCAAGATGCTATGTTCAATCTTAGTTGCAGAGAGCAGAGCCCACAATCCTTTGCGGGACTCGAGGAGTTGAACTGGCAACGTTGTGGTTGAGAACCCACTGGCCCATGTGGAAATCGAACCTGCAGCCTTCGGAGTTAGGAGCATAGAGCTCTAATCACCTGAGCCACCCGGCCGACTCCGGTCAATTGATTTTTTAAGATAGATTGCTTTATTAATATAAAGTTCACATAACATAAAATTCACCATTTTAATAATTTTAAAGTGTATAATTCATGATCAACTGATTTTACATACAGTCTCATTCAATTCTCACAGAAATTACCAGAAATAAAAGTAGTATTGTTCCCATTTTATATATAGGGAAACTGAGGTTCAGAGGGGGTGTCATGTGCCCATGATCACACAGTTTATAAGTGATAGAAACAGGATTCAAGGTGGTCTATTTGGCTCCAAAGCCCATGTTTTCTACACAAGAAATCGCTCCCTCCCTGTGGAAGTCAGAAAAGGCTCAAGCTTGAAGGCGCAGGGATGAATGAAGGAAGCACTGGATTCATGCTTCTCTGTTGCTCTTTCCCCATAGGCAGCAGAATGCCTCTAGAGTCCCTGGAAAGGAGCAATCACACCCTCTGATGAAATGGGTCTGGGCTAATTGTTAAGGAGAAATGCCAGTGTGAATATGAAATGACACAGAGCTTTAACATGGCTCACTGGACACCTGAGCTGCTCACTTACTCTGGGACCACAGGTCACTTGGAAATGAAGAGTAGTTGTCTACTCTTTACATGAAAAGACAGGCCCCCAAGCCTGTTTCAACCCAGGTCTGGCAACCAGTACAGGTGTGAGCCAAAAGTCTATTTGAAAAAGGTGGCTGTGCTGTGGACTTTTTCTATTCTAGTTCCCGGTGCTTCCAGTCCACAGTCCCTCAGCCTGCAGGACATACTACCCTGGAAAAGATATGCTCACCCTGTTTGAACCGGGCCAGTGGCTTTCGGGGTAACATCACTAGGAACAGAGCCAGAGTCTCCTTTTCCCCCATCCTTGTAAGAGTTTTCCCAGGAGCACCAGCTAAACTTTTAAGAGAAAAGAATTAAGCTTGCCATACGGAGTATATGGTTTTAAACTCCCAATTTCTTGGTTATTATCACCAATTTCTCTCTTGCACCCATAGTTTGGGAAAATCTTGCTTCCTCCTTACTGCCTCCTATCTCTTAGGAGATCGAGCAACCACACACTTGTTACTTGAGCTAGTAAGCTTGGTTCAGAAGGCGCAGTTGGAAAGCTATCTCCGGAAAGCTGTTCTGGGAATGCGCGTTAAGACTAGTCTCTCCTTCACTGGTTTGTTTGCTCTAGTTAGCTTTGAAATTTACCAAAACCTCCTCTGGTCACTGCCCAGCAGGATCTATATACCAGCAGTTCAACTTGTGACATTTCTCTGAGAACATGGACCGAATCCAGTTCTAAGTCCCTGCTTGACAAGTTACCAGCTGTGTGACCTGGAGTGAATCACTTAATGACAGTAAGCTTGAGTGGCCTCATATGTACAGAAGAGGGGAGTCATTCCTGCCATCTACTCAGTGGATCTCAAAACAAAAGAAGGTATATGAAAGTACAATGAAAACTCTAGAAGCTAGTGCAGAGGTAAATGATGTCATGGCGAAAATCCTTGTCCCACCAGGAAGTTAGCTGTCATCTCATTGCTCAGCTTCAGCGAGGTCAGAGATTCCGAACTCCAATAGCTTGTAGTTTGATGTAGTGAGAACAACTCTTTAAATCCATTTACACTATTAGCTCAGCTGTGGTCCACTCTGAGTTGCAATCACGTATCCTAAAACAGGATACTATGTAACAGAGTGAGGATGGGGGTGGGGGGAGAATGCCTTTGGATGTCCCTAAGGAGACATCCTTTGTTCCTATGTGGGAACCTATGCAACAAAATTTCTGACAGTGCCATCACATGTCAGCTGGGATCCTGCGGTTACTCTTCTTAAGGGTCCTCTCCTCATATAGGACACTTATTACTGTTCGAAAATGACCAAACTCTACCTTTTTTTTTTGTTTGTTTTGTTTTGTCTGCTGGACTCACATAAAGGTCTGTCCATTCCTTTATAGGTTGTAAGAGACTTCCTTTATTTATTTCTGTTTTAAATATTTCATTGTTAGCATATAGAAATGCAACTGATTTCTGTATGTTACTATAATAGTTCATACATGGTATTTGTTAAATGAACCAGGAGGCAACTGCAATGAGTGACTGTAAATTGCTGGCAAGTTACACACGTCATTAAAACAGTGTTAATTCATTCCTGTCGATGATGATATTTAAAAATGAAAATAGACACTTCCCAGACCACTCTGAGTATTTTTTTTCTCTATCATTCTGCTTTACTTAGGTATATAAGTATCCTAGAATGGTAACTTCTGGGACCTTGAAATAGTTACGAGTAGGTGGTTTAGTTTAGAATGTATGACTAACATTTTTGCAGCTAAGTAAATTTTCTGTTTTTGAATAACTCTTTAAAGCCCATCCATTGCTTGAATATCAAGCACAATTCCTCATTTCAAATGTATAATCTCCAGAACTGTGAGAAAATCTCTGTTGTATATAAGCCACCCATCTATGGTATTTTTGTTATAGCAGCTCAAATCGACGAAGACAGTGGTACTTTGTTACGGAAGGCCTAACAAATTAAGACACCATGGTAAACAGCCCATCATTAAACTGGTCAAGCAGCCTTGGAAGCGTTCTGTCTATACCCTTCTGGGACCCTATCCCACATGCCCAATATTACCAGTGGTGCTATCACATGTCCCTTTATCAACTCCATGCTATCTATCACCACATTTTTATCTAAGTTTATAAATGTATCAACATTTATGCCATGAATACCTTTTGCTGAAATACTGTAGAATTCACCTTCACAATAAGGTACCTAAACTGACAGTTTCTAATACAGGAGCCAAGTAACATCCAATTCTCCAACATGCAGAGAGCATCTTGTAATTTCTAGAAAATCTTTTCACGTTTTTAAATCAGTTTCAGCTCTGGAGCCTGGAAGGGTAACGACTGAGGCCAAGAGTATCTCTGAAGGTGCTGCAGGAGAACTTGCGTTGTTGCCTGGGTGGTGGGGAGCCCCAAAAACCAAGGAAGCCAGCCGAGATGAGCTGGAACCTGCAGAGCAAAGCTGAGTTCTGCACTTAGCGATATCTGTGCCTGTGCTTTTCTTAGCTTACATCTGTCCTACAATTTATTTTTTTTATCATGTAACTGTCAGCTGGAATCTGGGGTCATTTCATGTCTTCTCCTTCTTCTGTGCCAGATGGCCTCGATGGGGTCACAGCTGTCCAGGCAATTGAAGCGGATGATATCAGTTGGATGCTTGTCAGAGGATTGCCAGGGTGGGAGTTCTTCCTCCCTCGGCTGATTCTTCTTTCTTCGAGAGGAAGGGGATAGGAAAACTGGTGAAGAAGACTGCTTTCCCTCTGGAGAATTGCCTGTGACTGGTTGAACATAAGCGATCACAAACCTGTCTTTGGGGAGCTGGCTTAGGCTTGGTAACACGAAGTTCTCTCAGCATTTGAACGTAGTGCTTCTTCCGTATTCCCCGCTCAAAGGGAGTTGGAGAAAAATGATGTACCAATTAAACTGTAAACATTTCAGCATCTGGAGCTGATCCAGCTCAGATAAGTTTTTCCAATGCCAGCTCACCTGTGTACAAAGACCAACGCTTCAGGGGTCCAGGAAAGAAAAGATGTATAAGGATAACACCCCTAGAAGCGTGGTAGTAAAACCAGAGTTTCTGCTAGAATTTGTTCTTGACGCTTTCAATAGCAGAACTTTTGCTGTGACAGGGAGCTGCGTTTGAACAGGCCTGTCAGGATTCTTCTCCTTCGAGAGTCAGCCCATTTGTCAAACCATTTTCCAAGCAGAGCTCTTCATTCAAAAGCTTATGGTTTAGGGGAGCCCTGGTACTCATTATTGTCTGCATTTTGGGGCCATCTGTGCTTTTTGGAGGTGCAAATGCCATCATGAAATAACTGGATATTCTTCCATAAGAAAAACTCTACCTCTTTCAGCGTGTCTCCCTTTTTAAGCTTCAAGCACTGGTGTTGTCATAGTTGCTTTTTCTTTGATTCTGCCCAGCCCTTGCCCCTCCTAGCTTCCAGTAGTCAAACTCTGAATGTTTTATACGCAAAAAAATAATGTTAAATCTCAAGTAAGCAAAATCAATCCTAATAATCCTGGGTGGCAAAAAATAATTGATAACCAGTCTGAGCTATTGGGCCTATTCAAAAAGAACTCGTAAAGTTTAATACAGAACAGAGGTAGAATTTTCAGGACCAAAGCTGTTCAAGTTGACAGAAATTGGATTCAAGCCAGTGCTGGTTGGGTGTGGATAAGAGCAGGTTCCAAGGTGATTACCATTAGTTCCTGTTGGCATCTCTTATTGGTTACCTCTTACCAGCAGGCTGGTGCAAGGGGAAGCAAGCTTAAGGACCCAGCAATAAAATGAACAATATTTGGTGGTTTGTGTGTTGGGGTACAAAATACAATACTTCCCAGAATAAGGAGAGACCTAATTTTATATGTTTACTTTTTAATAAGATTTATTATTTAACGTGCGACTAACAACATATTTCCTTGTGATGAGAACTTTTCAGATCTACTCTCTTAGTAACTTTCAAACACACAATATAATATTGTTAACTATACTCATTATGTTGTATATTACATCCCTAGAACTCATTTATCTTATAACTGCAAGATTACTATGAAATAATGTCTGAAGACATTATTTTTAATATACCTTTGAATATGCACTGTTACTTATCCAGACTCTGTCTCTCTGACTCCAGTGCATCCAGCTTATTTACCAGGAAATTATGTAAAATATTTACAACATTAAATAATATTTTTGGGGTAATTTGTTATGCAGCAATAGACAACTAATACATAAAGGTTTAGTTGAAGTAGAAATACAACTATTTTGCATAGAACTTGTTTTCTTCTTGAGGTTTGTGATACGTTTATTTAATTGTGTTCTGTAATTTTGGGTGAATTACTTAAACTCTAAGTTTCCATTTCATCATCTTAAAATGGGGATAAATGTATCACCTATCTGCCTCAAAGTGTTACTTTATATATATATATATATATATATATATATATATATATATATATATATATGTAGAGAGAGAGAGAGAGAGAGAAAGAGACAGAGAGACAGAGACAGAGAGAGAGACAGCTTAGCACAGTATCTTAAAAATGGTAAGTGATTTGTAAGTATAAGCTATTTTCAATTAATAAAGTATACCATAGTAGTTGGTGTGGCTAGCAGGAACTATGAATATCTGGTCTACCTTTTAGAAGGGCAAGTTTAAGTTTCAGCACCATAAAACACTACCTTTAGATATCACAGTTCTACAGCTCAGTCCTCTAAGTTTTCTAAATCAAATGTACAGGAAGAATTAGGCCAGTCTTTCTGTAATGTGTGGAACACCCCATCAGAATCACCAGGTACCCTCATACACAGGTAGACACTACCTTAAATTCATTAAATCGGGATCTCGGAGGCTAGGAGCTGGGAAACAAATCTTTAAAAAAGCTCTGATGGTGATTCTTATGTGCATTAAAATTTCAGAACTAGGTAATGATATCTAGAAACAGGCCTGAAATATATAGGAATTATAGACCTGGGTATCCTAGCTGACAAAAGCTCAAGGCAGAAAGTTATGAGAGGCCATCATATATGCAATACCTACTTCTGCTAAACTCCCTAAATTACAGGATCTAACCAAAGTTTCTTGGTAAGTGATTTGGATTTTCTCATATTCAGATCATGATCCAGTCTAAACAAAATACCTACTTATGCTGTATGAGCGTTATGGCTTAGCTAACTTTCCACAACATTTGCTAAAGCTTTTTCAATTTGAAACCATTCCTTTCAGGTGATACATTCATGTATTTTAAGCTTATACTTTTATCATCTTTCCCTGTGAAACTGGTCATTTTTTTTTTTTTTTTTTTACAAAGCATGTTTTCTGTTTGCAGTGATGTTGGTTTCAGGAAAATTCATGTATGTAAAAATGTTGGTAGTTTTGCTACCATCTGTTAGCTAGCCTCTTGAGGGACACTTGGCTGTGATAAAGATTCCAGAGAAGGAATCATTTTTCTGTGTGCTAGTATGCTGGCAGCTGCCTGTGATAACTTACAACTCTTAAAGCTAAATGTCATATTTGATAAAGGACCCGTATCCACAATATATGAAGAACTCTCATAATTCAACCTTCAAAAAATCTATTTAAAGATTGTCAAAATATTTCAACAGACATTTCACCTAAGAGGACATATAGGTGACAAATAAACACATTACATTAATCATTAAGGAAATGCAAATTAAAACCCTAATGAGATATTCCTAAACACCAATTAAATGGCAAAAAGAAAAAACAAACAAACATGACAATATCAAGTTCTGGCAAGGATGTGGAACAACCAGAAGTCTCATGCATTGCTGGTAGGAACGCAAAATGGTACAGCACTTTAGAAAACAATTTAGTAGTTTCTTATAAAAGTAAACACTCACTTACCATGTAACTCAGCAATCCTGTTCCTAGGTACTTATTTACCCAAGAGAAATGAAAACATGTCCACACAACATTTGTACATGAATGTTTATAACAGCATTATTAATGATAGACAAAGAGTGGGGAAAAACCCTACATGTCCGTCAATGGCTGAAGAGATAAACTGGTACATCTGCACAATGGAATGTTAACCGTCTATAAAAAGAAACAAACTAATGGTACATGCAACAACATGGGTTAATCTCAAATACATTCTATTAAGTACAATACACCAGACTTAAATGGCTACATACTGTGTGATTATGTTTGTATGACAATGTGGAAAAGGTGTAATTATTGGGACAGAAAAAAGATGGGTGGTTGCCAGGGGCTGGGCGTTGGGGGAAGATTGACTACAAAGGAGCATTTTTTCTAGGTGATGGAAATGTTTTATATCTTGATTGTGCAGGTGGTTATATGGCTGTATGTGTCTGTCACAATAAAAAAGTTGAGTTTTACTCTTATGTAAATTATACTTTGTAAACCAGACTTAATACACACACACACACACACACACACACACACACAGACGTAGACTGATCTGACACACAGTGCTTGCCCCAATTTGAATTCCAGTTAGTGTGGAGCTTCTAGTACTACAATTCTGACTAAGCATTCTGGATGACTGTTTCAAGCCAGCCATTCGCAGAATGGTTCCAGCTCATTAAGCAGGACGATAGACCAAAGTTACTACAAAGTGCTAGTTCTGAGGTACAATCTCCAGACACCGCTCCCTGTGGTGATGAACAAAATAAATCTGCCCCACCCCCCGAACCCCCCACACTGCAACCCAAGCAGCCATGCCATCCTTAGGATCCTAATGAGCCCTCTGGAGGTTCTATGCTTGGAGCTCAGGCTTTTAAATGAATATTTTAGGCCTTTGAGGTGGTCCCTGGATGCTACTTGAAGATGAGAAACTCACCAGGAGAAAATTTTGCAATATATCTGCACATGAATGCAACTGAGTGTCTTTCAGCCAGTGACTTTGTCAAGCAGGTGATGAGTGCAACAGCGAGCCATGTAATAGATGAAGTATTTTACCTGTGATTTAGAATTTTTTTCTTAATCTTGCTTTGGATTGCATTCATTACAAAGTACTTCAAGGATTTGTAAAAGAAAAAAATAATTGGGAAAAACACCGCAAGTTTCCGTTTTCAACTGAAGATAGAAATTATATTCTAGTTTAATATGCAGGTCCCATGCTTTTCCTTCACGTAAAATAAATTTAAATGTATGTAATCCCTTTCAATGATGCCTTAATATCCAGTTCTTTGAAAAGTCTGTACAATTAACTTCCTCAGGCTTAACAGATGCCTCTTCAAGAACCATTCAATATTGATTCCAAACTCAAGATTTGAATTCCTTGAATCTTTTTTCTTTCACACATAAGAGCGACAAATTTACTCTGGGCCACAACAATGTACTCAGCACTAGACTAGCACTTTGGAATTATGCTTCTGCTCTCAGCAAGACTGAAAAAGTAACAGGACAGGCCAAGTATGGGCATCCATCTACCCACTGGTTCAACCTCACTTAACAAGAAGCCCCTTTCTCATCTGGGAAACAGAGGCAATTCCCTCTCCGTTTATCAATCTCTTATATTTTGCAGGAAATCTCTAAGTTGCTGGCTGAATTTTTGAGAGAAGCTCATTGAAACCAATGAGTTTTAGTGTTTAGGAATGAGAATTTCTGACAGTGGGAAAGTGGATGGGCAGGGCTAATATGCATTTTCTAATCTGAAACAGACTCTTTTGCCTTTGCTAGGTGGTTGGCTCTAAGAGACAAAATTCGTTTGAATTTCCAAAAGTGCACTGGATTTCTAAAATGATAACCCACCTTTTATGCGGCAGAAGCTTTAGATTACTTTTCTAGTACAAAGAAATATTTTTCTTTACCCCAGGCACATTCTTCAGTCCAGGAGTTAGTCTACTATTTTATTGAGTACTTATTACATGTGAAGAATTGTTAGGCAGTATGTGGGTAGAGGAAGAATTTGGAGAAGGGGAGACCAAAATGACTAATACTTCCAAGACTTAGATCCAAGTATCTTACAATTCAGTGGGTGCAAAATATAGTGCAAACAGTTGCATCCATATTGAGAATTTTTGTTCCTGGGAAAGTTCGATTAGTTTGAAGCCCGTAGGGAAAGAAAATAGCCTTGTTATGTTTTAAGTGGGTAGATAGTATTTTCTGTAGTATATTTAGAAACTTAACAGTTCCTTCGCGTCTTAGTGATTCAGAATTTTGCACTAACCACCAAAGAGGAGAAAGGAAAGATCTTTGCTTTGACTTAGTGGTATATGGATGTCTTTAAGAGTACTGGGTTCAATCCCGGATCTGAAGCTTAATAGCTGATGTGACTTTGGATAAGTTATTTAACTTCTCTATACCTTGGTCTTCTCTTTTGTAAAAAGAGGATAATAGCAACCTCTCATTGAGCTGATATGTGAGTTAAATACACAAATACATGTAAAAGCATTAACTTAGTGCCTGGCACATGGTAGGCGATCGATGAATGTAAGTTATTATTATTATTCTCCCTAGGGAGATAGAACCCACAGGGAAAGGACCTGAAAACATAGACGATAACATACAAATAGTAACATACCAATGAATAGCATATGAGGAGTTGTATGCTTTGAAGCAACAAAATAAATAACCTCCAAGCAAATTTAAAATATGTTTTCATTACTCCCAAACCCTATTATATAGTCTAAGGTGTGTGTCTAGATTATTCCAGGCTAACCTCATGAATTTCTTGGAATTCAGCACTTAAAATCCAAAGGTAAACAACAGATTGAGCAAGGTCCTAGAGAGAAAAGGCAGTTTTTGTGGTGGGGCTTGCTTTATGCTTAGTGATTACAAATGTCCCTTGACAGCTTTTAGTGGGAATGGCTCTCTTGCAAAATTCCAAGGGAAATGTTTTCTGGACAGTCTTCCTTGCTTTTGAAGGAGGTCGCCTCCTATATTAATTTTAGAGGATCCTGCCCCTGGTTTTTTCGTTTCCCTAGATGTCTGATGTTAAACCCTTACTAGGTTATTTAGTTTAGTAAAGTTTTTTTTCTTCCCCAGTTGAAAGGCAAATATCCCTGGTGCAAGAGAGGGGAATCCAGGTCCAAAACTATACTGGTCAATCCCTACTCTCATCCTCTCTGTGTAGTGTAGCTACCACCCTGGGCAACCTAACTCTTGAATCTAGACTGTCTTGTATGTGTCTCTGTCTCCTGTGACTGTGTCTAGTCCCCAGTCTTGTTTGTAATTCCTCCGGGGGCAGGATTTATGTCAAAAGATTTTGTAGAATATTGCTTCACCTTGACCGTTTTTATCCCCTACCTTAAACCTGGATAGCACAATTTAACATCAAAAGTAAATGAACAGTAAATTACTATTGTTCATTATGACCTGGTTTACCTTTCCATAATCCCGGACTGTAATGTGTTCTCTAGCATTCTTCCAAAACTAGAAATTGTGGAGGAGACTGTGATTGTGGCAGACACTTCCAGAACTTCTGAAACCACTGCAAACAGAGACATAACACTGCAAATTAAGAAGAAGGGAAAAAAAAAAAAGTCAGAAAACGATTCTTACCTATCAAGGATCTTAGATATAGAAGAACAGGCTTATTAAATTTAAAAAGTCTTATTTTCCTATACATCACAAAATGACCCAGTGAAATTCATGTTCATGTTGGGTGAATCTGCACGTAGCACGTCCCACTCATGGGTCATTTCAGTAACTGGCGCGGTTATTCAGTACTCGGTCTTTGGACATGAGTCATTAGCATAGAAAGCTGCTTTTTAGAATCTTCTAGAACAAATCCATGGGGTTTTGATCTGCTGATTTCTAATCTAGACTAACAACAGCCTTATTTCCCTAATCTTACGATCTAATTTTTGGGGCTGTTTTTGTGAATGTAGAGTTTACTATGCTTGGTAAAAAAACACATCACCCCAAAACCAAGTCATTTTCCATTTCTGCTGAGAACTGATTTTGAGAAAACGTATTGAGGGCCAAGGGGAAGACTTGTTGGGGAGGCCTCTTTGGCCTTTAAATGGGATCAATGAAAAAAAGCAGGTCTTCCGACAGGCAAGTGGGAGTAAGACACTTGAAAGTCATTGACATAAAAAGCAGGAGCTACTTTTGTGCTTTGTGAGGAGAGAAACAAAAATGCTGCAACTGGAGGAGGGCTCACCCAGGACCGTAGGTTCTTAGCACTTTCCAAGAGTCTGACAATGAAACGGGGCCGGTGTCTTCCGTTCTCGCCCAAGGGTAAGTAACTGGGACCCGTGTGTTTGCCTCGATTCAGTGGGTACCTATCTCCCCCCAACCTGTACGGGATACCTTGGCAGGTAAGGGGTAAAATGGAGCGGAAGGCAGTGCAAACAGGTCCAGAGACACAGCGGATTGGCCCAAGAGTACCAGGAGGTTCCCGAAAGAACCAGGCTTCCACATTGGTGTGCCTGGCAGTGCAACGAGCTGCCCGGGAGACGAGAGGACACAGTGATGACCGTGGGGGGGACTCCCCGCAGTCCTCCGTCGGAAAATGCGGATCTTTGAGTCAGACTGAAGTTCCACCCTCCTCTCGAGGCTTAGGAAACAATGGAATACGCTGACACCACGCTAAAAAACCACCCTGGTGACGGTCAATAACGACATTTAAAAACTGACTTTAGAAAGAAGAACGCTTGACTGGTTTTCATTTTTCTACGGCAAATGACAAACAAGGTAATGAAAAGAAACATGCTTATGTGACTTGAAAAGAGACTAGATGACGAGAGTCAAGAGGGTTGAGAGACAAGAGAAAGAAAAACAGGGAGGCGGGTCCACATTTGCAGCGCCCCTGGCCCCACCGCCACCCGAGTCCGCAGACGTGGAGTGCGCGCCCCACCTCAGCGTTCCCACGGGACCGTCGCTCGAGCCTCGCCTCCGTCGGGCTTGGCTCCACCCTGCTCCGGGAACTCCGCGCTTTTGCTGCCAGTCAGAGAGAAGAGAGGAGGGACTTCCGGCGTTTGAAAAACTTCCGGCGGGAACCGGAAGACACACACGCGGAATCTCCGGCCCTCCGACTCGCCGGGCGGGAAGGTGAGCTAAGCGTCCGCTTTGGCGGTGTTCTGGCGGGCTCCGGTGAGCCTGGCGTGCGGGCTCCGGCAGTTTTTGGGGGCCATTTAAACAGTTCTGAGTGCTCAGTTGGGAAGTTAACATCCCTTTTTAAAGTGAGAAGTTTCATGACATTTTCCTGTCTGCGGTCTGTTCTGGTGCCACCTACCTCCGGAAAACCCCTCCTCGCTGCCGCGTGTCAGCTGGCGCGTCTCAGTCAAATTGCAGTTCTTAGGGTGTAGGGCAGACAAAGGAAAGGCCGGGTAAGCCCAGATTGTTTTTATACTTCAGGTTTTCGGACATGGGGAAGGACGCGCTTCTCACTCTCAGATCACGGCCGCATCAGCCGCGTTTGCAGCGTCGTGCCTGGCGTGTAGGACGCACTGAATAACTATTACGGGAAGGAATTAACGGGAACTCGCGGCAACTTTCCTCGGACCTCCCGCACGGCCGCCTGTCATTAGCCTAGTGTGTGTGGAGTGGGAAACGTGCCTCGTCTTGGTGTCGGGGGCTCTGGATTCTAGTCCTTCCTCTGCCACAGAGCTCTCCCCTTGGAGTGAATCATTTAACCTCACTGCTATTTTCTCATTTAAGAAAGTGGCAAGCATGATTTCTGAGGCTCTTTCTAGCGTGAGGCGGAGCAGGGCATCTAAAGATGTTCCTGTGCTGCAGATGTCTTACTCCCAGTCCTTACTCCCTTCACGCTCACTAGTGCCACGATACCAGGTATTGTGTCCTGTGACTATTTTTTATTTATTTATTTATTTACTTTTCTATGAGGATGTTGCAGAGTAAATTGGTTTGGTTTTTAAATGCTCCCACTGCTCGCTTGGTGTTTTAATTTTTAGGCAGTGCAATCTATTCATCTTTCTGCCTTTCGGGATTTTGAGTCATGCCTAGGAAAACCTTTATTCCCCCACCTCCACTCAAAATTATGCAAATACCCTTCTCTATTTTTTGTAGTTTGCTTTTGTGCGTTTAAAACAATTAGTCAACGTGGAATGTATTTCTGTTCATGGTGTGGCAGTAAGAAACACTTGTTTGACTCCAGAGGGATTAGCTGGTTGTCTTAATGCCGTTTACTAAATGATTCATGTCTGCCCTGGTTTGAAATGCCACCCCATCATATACTAACTTCCTCTGTTTTTTTTTTTTTTTTTTTGTAGTAAAATACGTATAGCATAGAAATCCCAATTAACTCCATCCTTTCCGATCAGTATCTAAAAGCACTCATTTGAGGAAGAATGACCTGCATAAACATAAAGTTCCAAAAAGCGGGTGAAGGGAAAAACGGAAGATTATCCTGTCTGCTTCCTGCGGACTTTTCTTGCTCTCCTGGTTTCTTCCCGGCGGTCTTCTGCCCAACAGCCAGCTCTGCACGGTCTGGACTGAGCTGAGCTGTAGCAACCAGGAGAACATGCTCCCTTTTGTGACAGCTCTTTGGTATTTCTCTGAGGCATTTCTTTCTCCTCCAAGTTGAAGTTAGAACCAGAAGCATTATAACCTGACTGATTTAGGAACTTGTTTAAAGAGGTCTAAGTATGTCAGAGTCTAGTTTTTGGGCTCTGACATACATTGTTCAGATAATTTATCAGCTAAAGTAAATTTGTTTGCTTCCTATATCCTATGGTGTCTCTGGTTATTTGTCTTAGTTTTTTTCGAGCTGGGACTTTGAATTTGGTAAGTATAATTTAGTGGCACTCATGATTAATTGTTTTATTTAAATATTGTGAACTTTTATTATAACGGAATGGATTCTCTTGTTTTAGGAATAACATGGTTGCTTATGCAGTCAGTCAACATCATTTACTTGATTATCAACTTTGTAGATAGACTTCTTTATAATGTAAGAAGATAAAGAAGAGGGAAATTATTTCTTATACTTGTATAGTTTAATCTAGTTTATAGATATAGTTTAATAAAGGACTTTATAATTTGTTGTGTGATAAACCATCAAAAACACTTGCTGTATACTCAAGCATATAATTTAAAAACTGAATTGTCACCCAAAATGTAGGAGCTTAAATTTTTTCAAACATGGTCCACACTCATCAGGCTTTTGAACCCATTGGAAGGGTGTTAACTGCTCTTATGTTTGGCAGCCTCATAGGAGGGGAAACCAGTGTTTTGGCTTATGAATGATCCTCATTTTATTCCCCCTATGGCATTTTCCAGCAGCAGAGCTGTTGGAGTGTTAGTTTTGCATGGCACATCATTTTGTAGACAAAATAAGTGATCAGTCATTCAGGTGATTCAAATCATGCTGATTTCATCTTCTGTTTCTTCCAGATGGCATCATTGCCAAGAAGAGCAAAAGCAAAGGTCCAGACAGCAGTCTCCAAAGATGAATTTTCTTTCTTCTCTGAGTTGTAAGCATATTTGGGTTTTTAAAAAAATTTTAGTGGGGGTGGGAGAATGATGTCTATTTTAAGGAATTAAAAGCATTCTTTCACTAACTTCTAAAGTCATTTGGGTTGAAGAAGGCTGTCTTTTTCAATCCTTTATGAAGACATTTTTATTGAATTCATGCTGTGTCCCAGGTTCTATTTAGGTATTGGTGATAAACTTGAAAGGCGAGAAGAGAAAGTTACCACCTAAAAATATAACGTAATATTTACACTAGAATGTAAGCTCCATGACAGCAGGGAATTTTTTATACTGCTTTAGAGCTAGGTTTCTCAGCCTTGACACTATTGACCACGTGATTCTTTGCTGTGGGGGGACTGTCCTTTGCATTGCAGGATGTTTAGCAACATCTGTGGTCTCTACCCACTAGATGTCAATAGTATCCCCCACCCTAGTTTTTACAAAAATTTCTCCAGACATTGCCAGATATTCCCTTTGGGGCCAAAATTGTCCTCAGTTCAGAACTTTTGCTTTAGAGCACCATAGTAGGTACTTAGAGTGCCCTGAAGATATTTGTTAAATAAATGACTGGTTAATGTTAGGCAGTAGTAATACTGTAAAGAAACATAAAGCAGGGCAAGGGACACAGAGCATAGTGAGTGATTGTAGTGCTGGGACATTTTGGATACAGTAGTCAAGAAAGTTTTTTTGGAAGATGTGGCAAGAGATGTAAATGAGATTTGGGAGTACAGCTTGCAAGGATCTGAGGAATCGGTGTCCCAAATTGAGGGAACATGCAAAGACCCTGAGGCAGGAATGAGCCTGGAGTTTCCAGGGAACAGCAAGACCAGTGTGGCCAGACCAGAGTCATTAAGGCAGAGAAGGACTGAAAGAGAGATTGGAATGGGTGGGACAAAATGTTCAGATTTATTTAAGTGGGTTGGGAAGCCACAGGAAGTTTTGGGAAGGGATATGACATGATCTGGTTTACTTTTGTAAAAGATCCTTCTGTTTTCTTGATGGGGAACACACTATAGGAGAGCAAGAATGGAAATGGGGGATCAGTTAAGGAGATTATTATAGAAGCCTACAGTCCTAGAAGTGAAAGTGGTGAGAAGTGGTCTAATTTGGGATGTATTTTGAAGATAGAGTAGACAGGCTATGCTGATGCATTAGATTTGGGTGTGAAGGAAAGACAGGAATTTGGGGAAGACTGGAAGAGGATCAGGTGTGCGGATGGTGAAATCAGGAGTTCTGTTTTGGACTTGGTAAGTTTGAGATGATTGCTAGACTCCAGTGAAAGTGGACATACAAATCTTGAGCTCAGGTCAAGTTGGAGATACGAGATTGAGATTCTTCTCTGTTCAGCTGTAGGATAAGATCATCTAGCAAAAGAGTGTAGAGAGCAGAGAAGAGAGCTGAAGACTAAGTCTTAGATCCCGACACTGAAAGTTTGGGGAGGGGAGGATGGGAAGGCAAAGGGTCTAAAGAGAATCTGCCAGGAAAGCGGGAGGAAAACCAGAGAAGTGGTGTTCCAGGAAGGTGTGAAAGACATGCTCTAAGGAGTGAGTACCAGATGCTGCTGAGACGTAAGTGTGATTAGGAAGGGGAGTTGACTAGCGGTCTGAGAACTGCCTCATGTATGATAAAATAATACCTGTACTAAGGATTTCTTCATTGTAACTGAAAGCACTTTTGTGCCTATCGTGTAATCTTTGTAATATTCCTCTGTGAAATAGGGTTAGTATTCCCGCTCGACAGATGAGACTGAGGTGAAAGGAAGTCATTCTGCTCAGTTTGGTGATAGCATGAGGAGTGGAACGCTTGTTTTCTAATTCTCATTCCTTTCAATTCCACAGCTATTGTGTTATGTTAGTTTAGTGATGGTTGAGGTTTGAGGTGGTTTTTTTTTGGCCTACTCTTAGGCTTTAGTTAGCATCCACCTCTGAGAGACTATCAGTGGCTTGACCTATCATAATTAACGTTTCCCCGAAAATAAGACCCAGCCGGACAGTCAGCTCTAATGTGTCTTTCGGAGCAAAAATTAATATGAGACCGGGTCTTATACCCGGTATTACATTATATTTATTATGTTATTATATTATACCTGGTCTTATATTAATGTTTGCTCCAAAACACACATTAGACCTGATTGCCCAGCTAGGCCTTATTTTCAGGGAAACACAATGTGCTCTCCTAGAGCATAATTTAGCTAGACAGTCATCCAATCTGGTTTTTGCCTCTAGGCAGAATTTAAACCATGCAGAAAGCCGGACATTTCTATTCACTACTCTCAGGGAAGGAAGTAGTTCTTTCCACCAATTGACCTTTTACATGAGGGATAGAAATAAAATTAACTGGTTTGACAGGAGCATGATGTTTCTTTACCAGAGTTCACATGGCTGCTTTTTTTCTGCTGTTGCTGTGAGCTTGATTCTTGGGTTGTTAGAAAAGTACTGTAGCTGTACCTGGTCCAGTCAAATCAGGAAACAAATCCATAGGGTAATGGGGGAGTTACCCAGGGGGAAAAGGGTAATTAAAACAGTTGGAAGGGTCTTGGTGCTGGCTTTTTATGTAATCAAGGGTGTTTCCTAGAGCTATTTCCCACTCCTTACATTGGTTTGAATAACATTACAGTTTAAATGAATTGGATTAGCACTTAGGAAGTTATTTAAGTGCTTTTCACTGTTAAAATAGAAAACCTTAAAAGGACTATGGTTGACATGGCCCAAACTGCTTAAATGATTTGCTATGTCTTGAGTATATGAGTGTGAGTGTGTGTGTGTGTGTGTGTGTGTGTGTGTGTGTGTGTGTGTTTGTATGTTAGGTAAGAAGAAAATGGAGAGACCTGTGATTTACAACGTATCGGGTTATTTTTACATTGGTCCCTGATTAACTCTTTTGTTTCCATTTTTAGCAGTATCTGTTCATAGCCTGTGCTCACATTACTTCATTTTACATTAAGCACCTCCTACTTTATCCTTTTTTCAAGAAGCATATGTCTCTCTTTTGCCTTTAACGTTTGGGTTCATTTTTCCTGGAAATTTCTCTGTTAATTTTACTCCTAGATCATCGGCCTCTGAAGAAGATGACAAGGAAGATAGTGCCTGGGAACCCCAGAAGAAAGTCCCTAGAAGTCTTAAGCGGCCTGTCCCCAAGGAATCCAAACCGAGGAAGGCCCCGCGGGTGAAGAAGAACACCCCACAGATGAGTGATGGCTTGGAAGGCGTGACTGTTAAGGAAGAGCTGGTAGGTGTTTTAGTCAGATTCAGGGGCACGGTGTGCCTTCCTGATTGGGGATGTTACTTTCTCCTTATTCATAGTAGCACAACACAGGTAAATGTCAATGACTGCAGAGCATTGGTGTCCTTTGCCATGGATTTTAATAGTATTTACCATCTGGTGCACTGCGTTGGAGGGGAAGGAATATATGTCAACTAACGTATATGTGTATCTTGCCATGAGCACACTGTAGCTACACCAACGTGGGTTAAAAAAACAATATATTATAGGGTATTTTGCATTACAAAAAGAATTACGCGTTTCCAAAATCATTCACTGTGGTATTCCTTTAAAAAAACAGCTTCCCTAGAACGTTTAAAATAATGCTAATTTAATACATAGTAGATACCTGACTTAAGTCCAGGAACACATTTATTGTGTATATAGCAGGTGACATTGTTATACCTTGCTGTGCCAGTCTTTTCTCCTATTATCCAGTTCGTGTGTTCCTTCATCTTTGTGTGCAAGCTTTTCCCTGAACACACTATTAGTGGGTGGCTGGGCTTTACCTATAGCTGAGAAAGTATTGACTTCCATCATCTTGTTGGCAAAATTTAGAGGTTTTTCATTAAGTGTGGCATAGCTGTCTTAATAGAAGATTGATTTCCTAAATCAGAAAATCTTATTTAGTGACACTAGTGAGTCTTCAGGTAGAGTTCTGCAGTTCTTTGAGAGTTCAAAAACCCTTTGAGAATTTGATAGAAGTTATGAACCCTCTCTTCAGTAAAATGAGTACAATGTACATATGTCTATCCTCTAATTTTTTAAGTCTAGTTTAAGGGAATACAGCTAAACAACATTTGTCATGGTGGTTTTTTGATCCTGTCAGTGATAATTTGTTTGGTATATGTATATTTTTTAAAGGGAAAAGAATTCAAATAGAGACATTCGCCTAAGAGACATTCTTGAGATAGTGGGGGCGGGGGGGGTAGAATTTCTTTCAAAACTGCCAGAATTCATACACTGTTTAGCTCAGTGAAAGTACATGGATCATATTATAATATTTCATTAGGTTTGACATTTTACTTTGTTGTAATCACCACTGAACAAAGTAATTGAAAACCCTGTTTTGAGTAGAGCTAGAATTAGTTGCCTTCTAATAATTTTGAAATCTGTTTTTAGCAAACACCACAGACAAAAGTCATTATTATTCTGTCTCTTTCCTTGCATGTTGCTGGCATTTACGAACCCATTAGCCACTTTTCAGACATTGAAGACTTTAGCTCCTGCTTCATGTCTTTCTCTCTGCCATGTTCTGTCGTCATTCTTAGTGTTTTCTCCACCACTTGGGTGAGCCACCTATCACCCTGTGTTCTTGGTTCTTTGATCTCCTCGTCTCCAGTGACCTCTTCTCTACCTTCACCACTCATCTCATGATCTCAACCTGAATCTTGTCATCACTAAAAACTGTACTACTGCTGACATTTCTTTTTCATCTTCTATTCTTCCTGCTCACTTGTTCAAGTACCCTCACTGCCACAATTTTGCAACTTTGTCATAACTTCTCATCAGTTCTCACCCGTAGGTGCACTAGAATCATCTGAGGAACTTAAAAAATGCCAGTTGCTAGGCCCTTTTTCCAGACCAGTTAAATCTAGAAAGAATTCTGGGGTTAGCCTAGATATCAGTGGTTTTATTTCCTTAAAGCTCCTCAGGTGACTTACAGCCAGGGTTGAAAACCACTACCTAAGTCTTTGATTCCAGCACTCTACCACTGTCAGCCAGCCCTTTTCTTTTCCTACCTTATCTAGCCTTGATTCCATCATTTATCATTTAAATCACTTTTCTTTAAGTAGGTTCACCATATTTGCCTTTCTTTCCTTCAATGATACATGGCTGATCAAACCCTGATCTTGGGTTGAGCCATAGTCTGCCTGCACTGAGCAGCTGGCTATGGCTGGAAAGTCTTACCAATGACCTAATTTGTTTTCATTTAGATTCATAATCTCAGATCTCAAAACTGTATCAAAAATACCTGGTAGACTCATTATTTTTTTCTAGTACTTTTGTTTTTCCACTTTTTTCTCTTTTCTTCCTAAATTCCTTTCTGTTCTTTCACTCTCAGCTGATGACATTGCTTTTTGTGTATTTGAGAATATATGAAGTTTCTCATCTTCTCACGACCAAGCTAGCTATTTCGCATCCATCTTTTGTCCTATATTATAATGGAGGAAATATCATTCCTCCTATCAAGGATTATTCCCACCTCTTGGGCTTGAGATCCCATCCCCTCTTGCTTTCTCAAGGTCTCTACTCCCTCAGTTATCCCTTTCCTTTTCTCTTGTCAGCTTTTTTTCCATTGGCTTAATCACTACAGAGTATACAAATGCTCTTTTATATCTAATTTTTAAGAAATCTCCCCTTGATTCCATACCCATCTCCAATTATCTATCAAGCTCACACAACACAACAGAAGGTAAGGGTAAGGCCGAAGCCTGCTTACTGATTTACAATGAGCCATTTTTTGATTTACTAAGTAGTTTCCTACTTACAGAGAGAGCAGAAAGAAAAATGGCCAAATTCTTGGATTCTTGGGGTTAGTCGTAGGCTCCATAACCATTTGGACTGTTAAAAATGATTTTAAAAACCCATGACGGTGAAAGAAAATGAACTTTGATTAGTTTGTCAAAGATTCAGGTTAAACTGGAGGGAGGCTTATTAAACTTAAATACTGAAGGAGGTTATCGAATCTTAGAAGCTTCAAAAACTGGAGAAATATTTCCATATGTTTTTAATACTTTAGATCTGTGTTTCTTAAAATTTTTGGTCTTTGGACCCCTTTATACTCTTAAAATTTATTGAGGACCCCAAGGAACTTTTACATTTGTGGGTTATATCTATCAGTATTTATTGCATTAGAAATTAATGGGAATTCTTTAAACTATTGAATAATTAACAGGTAATAAACTTTTTGCATGTTAATGCAAATAACACTTTAATGAAAAATAAGTATATATTTTGCAACAAAAAATTAGTGAGAAGAATGACATTGTTTTACATTTTTGCAAATGTCTTTAATGTCTGACAAAATAACTGAACTATACAAAGAAACCCTGCCTCCACATAGACATTTCCCTGGTATTTGAAAAATGGAGTATCGCTATTTGAAAATAGCCTTTTTAAATAATTGTGGATATTCTTATTTGATACTATATTATGCTCAGTAAGTTTCTTAAAGGTTATTTCCATTGTGGAATCTGGAACCACATTAATGAACTTTTTATACTCTGTTACATTAAAATCCACTGGCCTGTATTGTAATTTGAATGTATCTTTTACCCATGCATGATTTTGTAACATTACATATTGATCCTTTGGAAAATACTGGTTCACTGATTGATGCATAGCTTCTAAATGTTAGTACCTTTCATCATATAATGCCAAAAAAGTCACGTTTGTTAACGTTACAACCGATCTCATCACAATGTTGGGAAGCCTCAAGCTCACAGAAACATACAAATTTTCTAATTTTCACTTTAGAGCCCAAATTTTATTATTGTTCCAAATGTCAGGTATTTCCATGAAGTGACAGTCTCACTTAGTTCATTTATGAAAAAAGTGAAGCTACCCAAGCTTCTGCCAGCTACAAGTCTGAATAACCATTGTTTGTTGTTCTTGCAAGTAAAAATGGTGTTTTGTAGAAAAAGAAGGTAGGTCAGCTCACAGCTCAAAACGGTTGCATGAGTACTTTTCCTCAAGACACTGCACATTAGTAAGCACTGGTATACAGCAGAAGTACTTCACGTGTATTAATCATTTTAGCACAGAGTATTAAAAAGGTGTGTTTTCAAGGGTCAAAATTTTTTAAATTAATGTTTTATTGCTTCGTTCTTAAGTGAAACTGACATTGTTTTATTGCAAGTGTGTGGTGAAGGGAACTGATTGCTAATACAGCTTGGTGCCGCTGCCATGGTTTTCACTACCATTGCTCTTGCACCATCAGTGCAAATGTCAACATTTGTGAAAAAGCTAAATAATGTCTTGGCATTATTGTGAATATAGTTTTCATCTTCCAGTCCCCTGAAAGGGTCTCAGGGTCCCCTGCAGGTCTGTGAGCAACACTGAGAAACAGAAGGAAAATCTTCCCTGAATAATCTAGAGAAGATATCTTTAAGAGTCTAATTTATGATTATTGGTTTTTCTTTTATTCCTCTTACTTTAAAGCTCCCCCCTTTAGTCATTTTACTTTATCTTAATTTTTTTCATCCACTTCTTTTTCCTCTCCTGGGAGGTGGTCTAGGTGTGGTCGTGGCGGTAATGATGGTGATATTAACACGTATTTGTTTACCATTAGCCAGGCAACATGCCCAGCAATGCACTTGTGTGCCCTTACTTAATCTTCACAACAACCCGTTGAAGCAAGTGTGCTCTTCTTAACGTGAGTGTATAGATGAGAAAACCAAGGTAGGAGACATGAAGTGACCTGTACATGGTCCGTAGATAGTGAGTATGGAGTTGGGTTTCTAAGTCAGGAACATGATTTTGTCAGCATTTCAGGAACTGATACATCTGTCATGGATGTTTTTACATCAGCCATGGACATAAGAGTGATGTATAAAACCAGTGCTGGTTTAATAATAGTTTAATTATCACAAGGACTTGAAATTCTTATGACCAACAGCGTCTCTTTGGATGCTGAAGTAAGTAGGGAATTAAATAGTAACCAGACATTTACTTGAAAAAACATGGACTCAGAATAGGAGACTTAGATAAATCCATTCATTTGTGTTTATCGAATGCCTACTGCGTCTAGGCACTGTGCTTGTCATAGTGACAACTGAATGTTTTAGTTGCATGAATCTAAGGTAGCCCAATACAGCCATCTCCCAGGAGAGCCATCTTACCATTGGGACCAGAATACCCAGAATCTGTTCAGTTTTCCTCTTCCTTGTACATTACTTATTAGAAGAATGCTGATCATATTTGCTTTTTACTGTTTTCCTTTTCCTGCTCCTCTATGGATGACAACCCTTTGGATGATTGACACATTCTTTCTTTAGCTATGACAGTTCACTTGATCAAGTTATTATCAACTCATAATGGACCTGGGAGTGATTCTATTTTTATATTTCAGTTCTTATCTATTATATTTCAGCTAAAAGTGTAGTACTCTGGTCTTATTTAGATCACCCTACCTTTATTTGTATTCATTTACGTGTGTATGTGTATATTCAATGCAGTTTTATCACGTGTAGGTTTGTGTATCCACCACAAGGACCTAGTGTTGCCCTTTTACAGCCACACCCACATCCTTCCTACTTCCACCCCCTGCATCCCCTCCCTACTCCCAGTCTGATTGCTGGCAACCACTAATTTGTTCAAGAATGTTACATAAATATAATTGGATAGTGTGTAACTTTTTGAGATTGGCTTTTTTTCCACACCCAACATAATCTTGAGATTCTTCCAAGTTATTGTGTGAATAATTTGTTTCTTTTTATTGCTGAGAAATATTCCAGGGTAATTGATTTTTATATTCTAATTCTCATGTGTTCTCTTTGTGGTTTGATAGGATGATTCTGTGGCTATTGATGATGTTTTGGAAGACAGAAAAAATGAATTAGATACTGTGAAAACTCTGAAAACAGCAAAGAGAAAACAGAAAAATCCAACTCAGTCACCTTCAGCACAGAGGACCAAAAAGCTCAAAGTAGATGAAGAAACCAACAAAGCCAGCAACTTCCGGAGTGAGAATGACAGTACAGAGATACCATCCACAAGCACCATGTGGGAAGTGGCATGCAAAAAGGAAGTGGGTGAAGATGACTATACCTATGGTCAATTCCCTTTAAAGAAAATAAAGACTGAAACATGTCCCCAGGGGCAGCCTGTCAGGTTGCTGCCAAAATCCAAGAATATTGTAGAGGATGTTGAAATGAACTGGGATATAGTACAGGTATGTATAGTCACTTTAGTTCAGTTGATTCCTTTCTTTTTGACAAGGATAAGAGTGTCACTGGCTAAGGGAAGGGTTGAGAGTTTTCTATTCTCTTTTCAGTTTCATCAGTGATTTCTGGAGGCCACTGGTTCCTTTCCTAGGTATGCTGTTTTGTATCAGAGGTTATTGTCATCAGTTCTTCAGCTAAGAGCTGTGACCTCAGGCAAAGTATGTCTCTTCCATAGAGTGTTAGTGCACATATGCTTGTATAGAAAGATTGCATCAATAGGTCGGGCCCTCAAAGACTCATTGTTAAGTTTTTGCTTTGAACTTGGACTGTAACTTCTCCGTAAAAGCAGTGCAAATGATTAGGTATTTGGCCATTAGTACATTTATTTAACATGTAGTATAATGATACAATAATATACTATGAACAAGACAGTTTCTTATGGGAAAATTCTGTCTGAATTCCAACTTGAGGTGCCATAATTATGTCTCTTACTACAGGGAAATGAATTTCTCCTAGTTTCTTTTGCCGGCCTTGGGGATGGTAGAGAAGACCTGAAGAGTGATTCTCAACCTTTTGTCTGCCCTAACACTGAGAACATTTCAGACTTTGTTATAGCAGTGCCCCTCAAGGGAGATGGGGGAGACTCCTTCCCTGGTGTCCGTGCAGTGGGAATTCTGATGTGGACTCCTTCCCCTGCTGTGAATTGCTGCTCTAGAGCCCAGGATCTCTGCTGGATCCTAATACTATTTCTCAGTCTGACAGTGTCTGTGTGCTACCTTTTTCTTTAGAGGGACCTTTTTCTTTTTAACCTATGCTACGATTTCTTTCTATTACCTATTAGTAGAACATTGGCGGTAATTTTGGTTTTTTTTTCCCCCTTCTTTCACCCCCCCCCCCCATTCAAGCTGTTGCTTCTCCGTCTAGTTGTGTAGGACACAGCTCCCTGGTCCATGCTGGTATTATGCGCCTTGTGCTTCCCCCGGCTGAGGCAGTCGGTCACCTGCCGTTGGTCACAGCTGCTCACAGCTCCTCTCACCAGCTGCCAGCTGCACATGCTGGCCACCAGCTACTCCTGGTAGCACAGGGTAGCCCAGGGCAGCACACGGCAGCTCACACCGACCTCCAGCTGCTCATGGCAGCCCAGTTCCAGGGAGAGCCGTTGTTCACAATCTTAGCTGTAGAGGGCGCAGCTCACTGGCCCATGTGGGAATCGAACTGGTGACCTCGGCGTTAGTAGCACGGCGCTCCAACCACCTGAACCACTGGGCCAACCTGCCAGTAATTTTTAATTATGATTTTTCTGCTCTCTAGCCCCCTAAGAAATAGACTATTGCCTCATATCTTTCTTCTCACTCTTGTTCCTGAGCTAACCAGTCCAAAGTTTCTTGGAGAAACAGGATAATTAGGCTACTTTCTACCATGTTTCCCCAAAAATAAGACCTAGCCAGATAATCATCTGTAATGCGTCTTTTGGAGCAAAAATTCTTAATATAAGACCCACTCTTATTTTATTATAGGATCCGGTCTTACATAAAATATAATATATACTATAATACAATATAATACTGGATATAACATAATATAATATAATACCAGGTCTTATATTAATTTTTGCTCCAGAAGACACATTAGAACTGATGGTCTGGCTCGGTCTTATTTTCGGAGGAAACACGGTATGTCTTCTTTTTCTTTACTCATTTAGTCTATAAGGAAATGTTTTAAAAGGGTGATTCATGGACTACCTTCATTAGATTCACCCCGAAGGCTTTCTTAAAATGCAGAATTCTGGTTTCAGTCCAGACTTACAAGGGCCAGTGGACATGTCCCACTTCCCCTTTACTAACACTTTTAAGCTTATGTCTGTGTTGACATAGGGTCTGTATTGACATAGGTCTACCTCTAGTAGTTGACAGTGAGCAGTAGAGAAGGATGAAGGTTTCAAAGACCCTGAATGAAGTCTCTTAACCTGCGGTAGTAAATTTTTTATAGTTAAGTCAAGGGCTACCTGTTCTATGATAC
Source organism: Rhinolophus hipposideros (assembly GCF_964194185.1). Lineage (NCBI taxonomy): Eukaryota > Metazoa > Chordata > Mammalia > Chiroptera > Rhinolophidae > Rhinolophus > Rhinolophus hipposideros. The sequence continues at coordinate 46,135,641 of NC_138058.1, forward strand.
TTTGCTTCAGACCCCTATCTCCTTATCTTTGTTACAGAGAGAGATGAAAATGGACCTGCCTTAGCCATTTTTCTCTTGGTTACAAGTAATAGAAACCTACTTCTAATGAGCTTAAGCAGAAAAGAGTTTATTACTGAATACACAGGCTTTTCAAAGAATGCGAAGGACAAAATGTGATTAAGTCTCCCAAAGGCCTTAAAGCAAAAATTGGAAAACATTGAGGACTTGAGGAAGACACTCTCTGTTTTCACTTTTTCAGGGGTCTGATGATCACCCATTTCTGCTGCTTCTCTGTCTGAGTTATTTTTTCTCCGCAGACCAGATTCTCCACTTCTTTATGGAGGGTGGAAGGTGACAGCTCCCCAATTCATTTGTTACTAGTTTTAGCTTGTGAGGAGGGAAGAGTATATGGTCAGAACAGGTGTCCAACTGCCAGAGGGTGAGTGGCACAAGAACAGAGGCAAGTAAAAGCTTCGTTTATAAACAGGGAGCAGCAGTGTCCGTTGTTGGGTTGTTGGAATGTCAAATGGAAGCAAGTTGCCTCATTTTGAGGTTCTGGAACTAGTTTGTGGACTTTGGCCATATTATTTGGGTAATATGGCTATACTTGTCTTTTAGTTCCAAGTAGTTTTTTCCTCTTCCTTCCATTTACGGGAAGTCATTTTTTACAGTTGAATCAAGCCTGTTCTCAGAATCTGGCATTTGTCTCTTACGAGTTGGGAGAATGGTTGTTACAGCTGCCGCCTTCTCTGCATACTTCGATGACAGGTAGTAATCTCAGTTCAGGCATGCCTCAAAGACTTCCACTTGTTTTATTGTGATGCTTGCTTTAGGAATGGAACCTGTAATATCTCCAAGGTATGCCTATACTTTCGAGATGGGTTTAGGGAAATTGCCCAGGAAACTGTAGGTGTTATTTACGTATTTGAATTTTTAAAAGTTTTTCCTAGCCTAACCTTGAGTTAACTTTTACAGACAATTCTTGTGTTATGTGTGGATTTCCTTGCCTATGCTTTTTTATTCCCTCATTAACAGAAGAAACTTTGTGGGAGAGAAAGTAATTTCATCATAGCACTGCATTCCTGCTTCCAAACATGGCTGAGAACAATGGCAGTTGTGGGGGGACAGGGAACTGAGAAGAGCGAAATCAGCAATGCCACATCAGACGGTTGGTTCGACCTTAAACATTTGGTTGAGAACCAGACTCAGTGAAATGCCTGTAGTATGCATATTATCTGCCACAAAACCAAATGCATGTGCAAGGTCTTTGGGGAAATCCTGAAAAATACCTAGTTAGTAAGGAATGGTCAATGGAAATTTATTGTAGAGAAATTATTAATTCTAATTGAACATGTGGGAAATTTCATTTTTATTTCCTTCGTTTTGTGTGATAATGCCCATGAACCCTGCCTACCATGACACCTGATCCTCTGTAACTACTTGCCCTTCAAGGTGTGTTTCTCAACTCTGTAAAGTTCACTGCTTTTTCAGGAACATCGCTGTCTTGTTTGGGGAAGGAAAACTACATTGGCAATACTCGATTTGTTTATAAACTTTACATATAAACATCTACTCATGTTTCTTTACGAATCAAGGAGAGGAGATCACTGAGCCGAAGCAACCTGCTCTTTTTCAGCTCTATCCCCCCAAATTGCAAATGTGTGACTACCATCAGAAACTAGTTTTTGTTAAAGTACATTATATTTTTAGGCAAATATATTGTGAATACCATGACCTTTATAAGAATTTGAAGAGGTGACTAGCTATGAGATGTTTCTGACAAAATCTAATGCTGCAAAGTGGTGATTGCTGTTATATACTCTCTTTGAGGGGGGCGGGGGAGTAAGGGAGTAGAGCAGCCACATGTAATATCGTAGTAAAGTTTCCTAAATTAGGGAGGAAGAACAAGCAAAACCTCTTTCTTAGCTCTTTTCCCCATTCTTGGAAGAGATAATGCTGGATTACATGGGTGAAGAAGACTGTGGGATGACAAAATTGGGGAAAGAAGTGAGACAGGAAGGAGGTGAGCATCTCTGAGTTGGCTTTCTCATTGCAGTTCTGCATATGAGCACAGCCTCACCTGTCAGGTCAATCTCACCTGTTAGGTTCCGGGAGGAATTAAGTAAAAGAAATTATATTGGCATTCTTTGTTACTGAAATTTAGCTGGTAGTACTTGGTATGTTTTTTAAACTGCTTTGAAGTATATATACAGAAACTTGAAGTGTACAGTTTATGAATGTTCAAAACTGTCATCATGTAACCAGCTTCCAGATCAAGAAACAACATTACCAGCACTCTGGAATGCCCCCTCCCCCCACTTCATACCCTCTTCTAATCCTCAATCCCCTTTCCTGTAACCACTCTTCTGACTTCCAACAGCACAGATTAGTTTTTCCTTTTGCAGTCAGAGTACAAGTCACACTATATTTCAATTATCTCCCTGTCTGCCTTTCTTCTGTTAGCTTGTAAGCTCCTTGGGAAGAGGGACATAAGTTTTTTACATTTTGATTATCACTGGCTAGGTATGGTTATTAGTAGATACTGTAAGTTAAAATAAATGTTTAAGTAAATTAAAACAAAAAATTGGATGATTTGGAGGCCCAAAAGTGGTGACTGCTTATATGTAGTTTAGTTACACTTAATTTCAAGGAGCAAATTTGCATAAGCAGCAGTGTATACTCCCTTAACACATAGGATGTTTCTGGATTTGTGAGGACCTAGTACTATCCGGATGTAGGTCTGGACTCTTAGCTATCTTGGGTCTTTTTTAGTTAATATTTCAGTTACTAATAGCTGAGCTAGTTTAGGCTAGTACGAGCCCATGGCTTGCTTTAACAATCGCCCAGTTCCAAAATGATGATCATTTTGGTCATTTTCACCTCTCATGTCTGTCTTTCAGAATCTGGCCTATTTTTCAAGAACCAGCTGAAATGCTACTCTTGCAACAAGCCTATGTTGATTACCCCAGGGAGATCTTTCTCTTCTCTTAAATCATTATACCACTTGTTCCCTGGCACATGCTGTTTTATTTGTACTTATTTGCATTAACATTTTATCTTCCTTTCTGGATTACTAACTCCTTGAGGACAGTGAAGTTTGGAACCAAGCTTGGGAAGAAATTTTAAAACTATGTTACAGTGGTTGGACTTTTACCAGTAGGCAGATATGAGTCATTGGGATTTATGTTCCAAAGGAAAAAAAGAGAAGAAATAAGGACTTATATCTGTGTTTTAGAAATATAGTCAGTAGGTTAGATGAAAAGCAGAGAACAACCACAAAAAAACAAACAAAAACCACTCTGTAGTTTCGATAAAAGATGGTATTAGTAGAAAGGGGTAGCAGCAGACATTTTAGTTTGTTTCTTTGGTGACAGATTAGATGGGCATGATAGAGAACACACAGTTAGGGTTTCCGGGTGGGAATTCCTTCCTGCCAGTTCTCAGGAATTTTTTCACTTTCTTCGTTCCCGAATCCCGAGAAAAGTTGGTCAGGAAATCGGGAAAAGCGGCTCCTTGAACCCAGTAATAACCACAATGGGAAATAAACATACTACTCACAATGTATCTCTTAGACATTTTTCCTATTTATCGCTATCTAAAGTTACATTGTATTACAATGTTACATGCCACCAGACATGCACATGCGACACCAGAATCAGATATCACATGACCAACTAATTTTAGCTCTTGTAAATCGAGCACATTTGATCATGGAGAACAGAAAACAGTTTGTATTTACACAGAGAAATGTTTATTTCCACAACCCCGGATATGACTACAAAGTCATCTTCATGTGAGCTAACTAAGGAAATTAAGGTAGTTTACCTTAATATGACATTGTAATCAAATCCTCGGTTGTGAAAATAAACATTTCTGTGTAAATACAAACTATTTTCTGTTGTCCATGATGAATCGTTTCCACGTGACGGCCGATACTACCAACCACATTCGATCAGTTGGTTTGCGGCTGATGATTGGGATGTATGTGAGTGTTCTTGGCTCTCAGCTGCTGTGGGTAAGTCAGTCTATTTAAAAACAACTTGCACTGCTAATATTTTGTTCCAATATTACAATAATTTCCATCTCATATCAATGTTTTGTGGCACGTTTTAGCTATAAATATTCGCTGCAGAATATAGGTCTTTCTTAATTTTATCAATTGTTATTTTTAATAAATACATATTTTAATATTTTTTTATAGTTTGCCGTCACAATGAGTAAAGAGTATAAAGAATGTTGGGAATATTTTAGAAAAGATAAAGATAAAGAATCAGCTCGTTGCCAGATATGCTCCAAAACTTTGCAGTGCAAAGCATCATCAACCAGCGGTCTACATAGGCACCTAGAATACATCCATGGAATGAAAAGGAAAAAAAAGTCTGGATTGAATAATGAGCCAATGCCTTCATCTTCTAAGAGACGAACGACAATTTTACATTATGTCAAGGGACTGGATTTAGAAGAAACCGTAAGCAAATTAGCAGCCTTGGATGGGATATCAATCAACACCATCACAAAAAGTGAGTTTATTAGGGAAAGTTTCACAAGCAAAGGAATGCAGTTGCCAAGGAGTCCATCTTCAGTTATGACACTAATACATAATTATTATAGTAAAGTGAAACAACTGTACATCCAGAAATTGGATGTATTCAAATGTGATAATAAAAAACTGAGTATTTCAGTAAACGAGTGGACCAGTTGCAAGAATCGCAGATACATGAATGTTCACGTATACTGCAATGAGACCTCTATGAACCTTGGTTTAATAAGAATACATGGGAACTGTCCTGCGGAAAAAGTGTTATCCTTGCTTCAGGAAAGATTAGAAAACTTTCAGTTAAAACTTGAAAGTGATGCAGTTGCAATTACAAGTGATGGTGCAGCTGTTACGGAGAAATTTGGAAAATTATCACCAACTATTCAACAGTTCTGCTACAACTGTGCACTACATCTAGCTGTAACAAAAGTATTTTATGTTAAAAAGTTGAAAGGTGAAGCATCAGTGACTTGTAGTAGTGATAGTGAATTCAATACAGATTCTGAATACGAGCAAGATGGTAACAGTGATTCTGAGTTAGTTGGTGTGGCCCGAGCTGATCAGTATGATTTGCGAGATGATCTATCTTCGGCAATTAGCAGTGTACGAAGAATTGTGAAAGTATTTAAATATTCTCCAGTAAAAAATTCTCTTTTGCAGCAAGAAATAGCCAAGAGTGAAAAGAGGGAATTAGAAGTCATTTTGGACTGTAAAACACGCTGGAACACCCTGGAGAGAATGATAGAGAGATTTTTAAAGATCGTAAATCCGATTAAGACTGTTTTACGAGAGCTGAAACTTGATCACTTATGGAAAGAAGAGTATTATGAAATATTGAGAGGTATGTTGAATTGCTTACAACCTGTAAGATTAGCAGTTGAAGCCTTAAGCAACAGAGAAGCTAATATTCTCACAAGTGAAGGAATTTTTAAGTTCCTGTTCAGTAATTTAGAAAAACAGAATTCTTCAATGAGCCAAATGCTTTTAAAGGAAATAAAATTTGAATTGGTTAAACGTAGAAATAGGGATCTTGTGTCTCTCACAAAGTACTTGAGCAACGTTAGTTGTCTATGCGAGATGGAAGAGGATGAATTTTTTGCCTTGTCAAGTAAGAATGAAATTGCACGATTGGCGAAGTCATTAATGGAAAGACTTTTTAAAGGAACATTTACAGCAGAAGTTCCAAGAGAAGAAATAAAGGATGTCCATACAGAGAGTTCTGACATTAAATCAGAATCTGATCTGAAGTGTGAATTGACTAAAGCAATATCAATTTCAACATCAAAGTCTAGCCCTATACATGCAGACAAAATATTTGCTTCTCTAAGGAAGGAAATGAGCTTATATGAAGCAACGCATTCTCTCACTCCCAACTTGAAAATGCTTTTAGATGCACTCATAACAATTCGACCAACATCTATAGACAATGAAAGAAATTTTTCCACATCAAGTATATTGGTTACAAAGCACAGATCACGATTGTCTGATCGGGCAATTAATGCTCTATGTTTCTTAAAGTTTCATTTTAAAAATGACAAATAAAATCTATTTGAAGTATTTTTTAAACTTTCAAATGAATAATATTTGCATTTGTTTTCTATTAATGTTTAATAAATAAAATATTTAAATGAGATTGAGAATGTTACTACATTGTGTTGTGTATGTAAAAACTCACTGTATACTATGAGGTTTGGTTAAATAAAGTTTGTATTACATTGTTTATATTTTGAGAAAACCTGAAATATAACAGAAACCTAGCCAAAACTATACCGTAGTGACCTGTTTAGCACTCAGGGCAAGGGATGTACTAGTCATGAAATTCCGGTCGACTTCCATTTAGGAAATTTTATTTACTCAAGTTTTGCGTCAACCTTTTACATAAAAGAATGTCTCAAAACCTCTGAAAGACTGCGCCGGGGCCACGAACCCCAGTTGTCCCACCTTCTCTATGGCTTTTCTGTTTATTAACATTTACTGTTAATAGCCATTATTACAGGTGATCAACAAAAATTAAATAAAAAAAGATGATTTCGGGAATTCTCGGGAAATACGACTTCCCATTCTCAATTCCCGAAGGTTCCAAAATGTCGGGAATTTGGAAACCCTACTCACATTGATATTGAGGACGTTGACTGGAGTGCTTTTGGTTACAATAAGAAAACCCAAATCAAACGAGCTTAAGCAGAAAAAGATTTATTGACCTATGTAACAGGAAAGTTTAGTCATTAAACTAAAATGGTTCCTCCATGATTGTCTTAGCACTACCATCCTCAGCTTCGAGATTCTACATGTATACACCCTGTTTCTCCAGATGAAGAAATTGTACCTTTGTCCAGAATTCCAGCACAGATCTTGAGATTCTTGATGACTAGACTAATTTCTGGCCACACTGACAGTTGAGGTCAAGTGCTCTCAAGCCATACAGCCACTTCATGTGAGGAGGTATTGTTGGAGGAGATAAGTACAATATCCCTGAAAGTTTCTGTGGTAGAAGGTGATGATGTTGACTGGAATAGGAAAAGGTACAAGTTTGAGGGAGACAATACTAAGGAGTTTGATTTTCTTGGGGTCAGGGAAGATATCGGGCAAGAGGAGCATTTCTGAATAAGGGGGCATCCTCATGAAGGTCTCTAAAGAAGAAAGCACCCTGCTTGTTCTAGAATTGAGAAAAGGCTATTGCGGCAGGCTTCTAATGAGGGTAAGACTGGCTAAGATGAGGTTGGAGAGGGAGGTCATTTGGGGGGGGGGGTCATGAAAAAGAGTTACGATGCTGAATGCAATGCAAAATCATTGAAAGGTTTTGATCAGTCAAGTGACATGATCCAGTATACATTTTGGAGATCACTATTGTTGCTTTATACCATGTTTCCCTGAAAATATGACCTAGCCGGACAATCAGCTCTAATGGCTCTTTTGAACCAAAAATTTAAACCCAGTTTTATTTTACTATAAGACTGGTTCTAATATGTAATATAATTAATGTAAGACCGGGTCTTATATTAATTTTTGCTCCAAAAGATGCATTAGAGCTGATTGTCCGGCTAGGTCTTATTTTCGGGAAAACACGGTAGAGATTGGAATAGATGGGATTGGAGTGGATGCAGGAAGAACAGTTAAAGGCTATTGTAGTAATAGGCTTGAACTAGACTGGGGGATGGGAAAGGGAAATGAAGGTCAGTAACAGACTTAAGTGTTTTGCAATTAAGAGTAGACTGGTTCTTATGATGGAGTGGATTTAAGAGTTGAAGGAGATGAAAGAGTTAAAGACTCTCAGTTTTCAGGCTTGAACTGCTGTTTGAATGGACATAATAAGGGTTAAACTGGAGGCGGAATACGTTTGAGAGGAAAATCACTTTGCAAATGAAAGATTTGAGAGGCCCATTAGGTTTCAAGACAGTAGGTCAAGTAGTTGGCTAAATGATTCTGGAACTCGGGTGGAAGAGAGCCAGGGCTGGAGATGTGAAGTTGGCATCCTCACTAGAAAGTTGATACTAATCATCAGAGTGGGTGATAAGATGAAGGCCTCAGGATTTAAGATGTCCAGAGGAATGAGAGTATTCTTAATAGTCTCTGAAGTTTAGCCATTTATTTCATCTGCAGTTTTGAAATTCAGTCTGTTTTATGTAGTGACTTGATTTTGGTAACCAGTTGATTATAATAATTCTTTAGTAATTTTCGTAGGTTTTCTTTTCTTCCATTTTTGGCAGATCTTGCATATCAAGATGGAAATAATAACAAAACGTATGCCTTCTGTGCTTTACTGTGAAAAATCTGCTTCAGTTTTGTGAACAGTTATTGAAACTGTATTTCATTCTTTCTCTTCTTCAGGCTGACTTCTATTACTTTTCTACCTACGTGTATGTACCTTTTGCTGAAACCTGTAGACTTGTATTTTTTAAGAATTATTTTGAATATATAGTACCACATGTATATGATAGAAAATTTAAAAGATACAGAAGGATCTTTTTATTCTAATTCTCACCAAATCAATTACCTTTCCCAAAAGTAAGCCATGTTCCCAGTTCTTGTGAATCATTTAGTATCAGTTCATGTAAGAGTAATTGCATGGTGTTCTACTCTGGGCATATCATAATTTATTTACCAATTCCCCATTGCAGACTTAAGTTTTTGCAGACTTTTACTATGCTGGAAACAGTTCTTCCAAAAAAAATCACTATAAATCATATCCTTTCCCAAAGCAATAACTATATCAGGATGGATTCCTAGGAGTGGAATTGCTGGGTCAAAGAGTTTATGTCCTGTAAATATTGATAGATGTCCAATTGCTCTTCCTGCAGAGGTTATACCATTGTACTTTCTCACTAGCTGTTACGGAAAGTATCTTTTCCCATCACTCATGACAACACAGTGAGTTACCAACTCCTTGATATTTGCGTCCAGTCTGAGAGAGAAAAAGTGAGTATCTCATTGAGATATGAAGGATACCTTACAGAGTGGTTTCAACTGGATTTTATTGAATTAGTAAAATGACTATTTTGTGATTGTCAATTTGTATGTGTATTTTATACAGGTTTTTTTTAACCACAGCAACTAGTTTTTAAGTGACTGGGGAAAATTTGATGTAAACTATGCATTATAATATAGATGTTTCATTTTCAAGATTTAAATCACTAAATGTACTTAATTTACAGGTTTTGTCTGAGAGAACTAATATTGAACCTTGGGTTTGTGCCAACATCATTCGTCTCTTTAATGATGATAACACAATTCCCTTCATTATACGTTATCGAAAAGAACTCATTAATAACCTTGATGCTGATTCCTTGAGAGAAGTTCAACAAACCCTGGAGGAGCTACGGTAAGAAATCTGGAATGGGATGAGCCTAGTGTAAAGAGAAAGAGGATATGTGAGCCAATGAGGAGGAATGGTGAGGAAATGAATGACAATATATTTCTGCAGTTTCAATGTTGTGTTATTTTTGAATTGTTATCTGGATTTGGTCCCATTCTGACAGAGGAAGTCAGCTCTATTTCGCTTATTTAGAAGTGTACAGAGCCCCTCTGCTGGTGTGTTTATGCATAGATTGGGCATGTATCAGTGAAAAAGTGGTTTACAGAGAGAGTGTATGCCTAAGAGTTTGACTGTCATCTTGTCATAGAAATAATTGTATAATGGCAAAATTAGGACTGTCAGCAGGAAACTCAGAAAAATAACATTTTAGTCTAAATCTTCAACAACTTATATAAAAGTGTAAAGTCCCTAAATGGAGAGTTCTTTAACAGTATAGAGTTTGGCAGGAAATATGTATATTTCTTTTTTCTGTTCTTTTAAAAGGGTTGTTAATTTAATATAGTGGATTGTAAGTTTTGTGTGGTAATAGAATGGAAAGTACTCTTTTAAGAAATTACGCCTCTGGACTTACTGTAATAACTCAGAAATACACATAGAAACTATAAAGACTGTAAGACTATATTACTCAGTAAAGTTTATAAAAACACTGTACATTCATGCATTTATTGCGTGGCTCCTACATGCCAGGTACCATGCTGTGTATCCTCAAGTCTACAAAAAGGATCTGATTAAAATGGGATATAATACTACCATCAAGCCATTCTATAAGTACTAAGGGTTAGTTTTACAAGCTTCCTGTGATTTGGGGGAACTTGCAGCTCACTAACTTTTCCACCTCTTTTGTTGAAGTACTTTTAATGCCAGGAGGATTAAAATGGTAATATGTGGAGAGTTACACTTCATTGAGAGGCAAAATCAGTTAGCCAACCCAGAAATGTAAATGGCTAGCTAATTAAGTGGTCTCAGACTCACATCTTCAGGACCAGGCTAGTAAAATCAAGCAGCAAGGGATACAAACCAGAGATCACAAGTCTAAGAGGGGCAGCCTCTACCATCTCCCCAGATTACTGACTGACATACAGTGTTGTCTGCCCGGTTTGCCAGATCTTCCTGTTTCTGAAAAGAATCTTGGTAATCTGGGTTTTTAATGTAAAAAACTTATGAGCCAAACAAAACCACCTATAGGCTATAACTGGAAGGCAAGCAGTTTACATTTTCTTAAGTAAGCGTTCAGTTTGATTGAAGGCAAGGTAATGAACAAAATCTGAGGCTTTTAGGATCTGAAATTGTACAAGTGTCACAAACAAGCAGAATAGCTTATTTAAAAAATTTAAGGTATCCTAACAACATTTGGTTATATGTATAGGGGATATAAAGAAACTTTATGTCATGATTCTTATTTTCTTTTTTCTATAAAAAACTCTTTTACTGCAAGAGAGTCCCATTCTTATATTAGTAGTGGAGTGTTTCTTGAAGTAATTGGGGGCATTGACTGTGGCTTAGAAAACTTCTATATCATGCGGATTTTTTTGGCAATGAGATAAGATCTCTATTTTTCTTGAGCTTGGCATTTTTTATGTTTCAAGCATTGGCTTTCGACCTGTTCATCACTACCCATAAATGAGTAGTAAAATCAGTTTAGTAGGTCATTACCATTTAAGAAATATGAAACAGAATAGAAAGTGTAAGAGTGCAGTTTATGTGCTAAAGGTAAATATTGTTTCATGAAATTATTTCAGTTATATATATATATAATATGTATATACACACATATATATATATATACGCATACAGGGTTGCAAAGTAAAATATATTTCTTACTGAGAGTCACTGTTCAAAAAGTAAATTAAAGAGTATATTTATGGATAGTAATAAAAGTTTCTTGTATTTTCTCTAGACACCTCTTCTCTTATATTCAGGCCAATGAGACATTGGTCTTTTGTCAAAATGGTCCTGGTAGGCTTCAACCCTGAGAATAGTCTTGGGCTAGCAGGGCTGTGCAAGACATACAGGTCGTAATCTAAGGACTACATGTTCTTCCTCTTTAATTTAAATCTTCTGCTTTTAGTTTAGTTGTGTTTTTTTTATAAGTAGATTTAGTTTTCTTTTCATCAATTATTTTTAATAATTTATATTAACATCTCTCTTACTTTTGCCCATATTTTAGCAATACTGTTATTAGGCAGATCCTATAAATAGGAACAAGTAATGAAATAAGACAAGGGGCATTAAATAAACAATAGAATTGCATATTCACAGTAAAAAGTCATTATAAAGTGGTAGAACAATTGTGCCTTGCCCCTGCCCCTACCGTGCATTTATCCCTGTATATTGACTCCTAGAATCTGCTTTTCTGTATGAAATCCTGGTTCTGTTTAGTGGAGAACGGTATTTAGAAATAAATTATGGGTGCTAGGTGTGCTTATTCTGAGCTGTGATGCCCATTAGCAGTGAGCACCCATAAGTTGGTGTCTCAGTACCATTCTCCTGATTCCAGGGCTGGGGTAGTGAAAGTAAAAGATGAGTTTGGAATATTTTGTGCCAGAGAATAAGGAAGTGCTTAGAGAATGATGGAGACATGTCAAAAGGGCACCGAACTAGCTTAAAGGGGTTACTTCTGGCCAAACAGAACAATTTGAGTGTTAAAATAAATGATAGTAATGAATCATAATGACTGAAAAAAGAAAAAAAACCCCAGAAACCATGAGCCCATAGTGATATAAATAAATCAGTGAATAAATTGAAAATTTAGTGAGGAATGGAATAATCAAAGTACTTGCCACAAAATATTTAATTACAAAGGGAATAAAGAATACCTAGTTTATGGAGAAACCAACAAATATGACCTTAATCAAATGATCAAAGTTAATTAGCACCGGGCAAATGAGTATTACTGTAACACCTATTTGTCACATAAGATGCAGTGAGAAGAACACAGCATCACTTCTGTGATATTTTTGCCAAAGATACACCATCTGAGTCAAATTGGGAGGGAACATTAGAGAAATCCAAACTAGGACATTCTACAAAATACCTGGCGTGGAGCATTCTAAATCAAGGCTTTGAAATGAAGGAGAAACTGAAACATGGCAATTACATGTAACCCATGAGTCTTAACTGAACTAACTCATTATGAAGGACATTATTGGAAAAAATTGGTGAAACATAAATGCTGAGGTCTGAGGATTACATGATAGTAGCATATGAGCATTAACTACCTGGTTTTGATGGTTATATTGTTATGTAGAAGATTCTTGTTTCTAGAAAATGCATATTAGGTTATGGACCTTATTGTCAAATGGTTCAGAGGGGAAAAGAAGTTCTTTTTCCTTTACCTGCAACTTTTCTGTAAGTTTGAGATAGCTGCAAAAAGAAAGTTTTGACATATAGGTCCTGTATATTACAAAAGCTTTTATTTTCAGGACTGTGGCAAAGAAGGTTCATAGTACAATCCAGAAAATTAAGAAGGAGGGGAAGATGACTGAATGCTTGTTAAAAGCGTTGCTGAACTGTAAAACTTTTGAAGAACTAGAACATGTGGTAAGGAGCCCTTTTATCTGTTAATGTAAACTTGAGTATATTATGATTTGAGTCTATTTATAGTTAAAGAAGACCTAGAAATAAAAAGCTAAAGTCATCAGTCATCGTTATTTAATTCAACAAAATATTTATTCTTTATTCAATCAGTATCTGTTAGATGCTCATCTGTGCTAGGCTCTTGGGTTTACAAAGATGGATAATTCATAGTCCTTGTCTTCAAGGAACTCCCAGTCAAATACGGGAAAAGGAGAGTAGGTTGTAGAAGTGGGAAGCCTGAGGGAGGATCCTGAGCCATAGGCCTAGATGTGAGTGTCGTCACCATGTAATTGGTGTTTGAAATCATGAGAATGGAAGGTTTCACGCAAGGAGAGTTGGTGGGGGTAGGCAGGTCAAGGTAGACCATTGAGGGACACTGACTTTTGAAGCATGAGTGGAGGAAGGCAGAGCCTAAGAATGAGAAGTGGAAAGAACAGAGAAGTATGAGGAGACTCAGGAGTTATGACGATAGCATGGAAGACGAGGGAAAAGAGTTTTAGGAGGTAACGATCACTAGTTAAATAATTAAATGTTGCAGAAAGATTTGGCTAGATATGGATTGAAAATTGTGTATTTGGTAATCGGGATCATTGTGGGTCTCTGTGATACTACTTTCGGTAAGATGTGTGGGAGAGAAGACAGATGGCGGCAGGTTGAGGAGTGAATGGACTAAGGAGTGGAAGCATTGTGTGTTGACAGCTGTTAGAGGAACTTTCTGGAGTTGAGGAGAGGACCTTACAGTTCTTGCATTCCAGGCACTGAGTTTTTAAGATGAGTGAATCCAAACAAAAAATAATTTTAAGCATATATTAAAAATGTAAAGAACCGTACAAGGATCAAACATCTTCATACACCTAGTATTAATATTATCTAGTCCATTAATTCATCTCTGAAGGCAGATGAAAGGGTTGCCATAAGGATGCCTTTAGCATTCTCACTGTGTCCTCCAATTTTGTTTCCTGATTTAACTTTTGTTTTTAAAGCTGAATGATGTGGTATGTTTTCTGACCTTTTCCTAGTCAACTCCTTATAAAACTGGGAGCAAAGGCACCAAAGCCCAGAGAGCAAGGCAGTTGGGATTAGAAGGAGCAGCCAGGACACTGCTCGAGAATCCAGGGGAGCTCAATCTGCTGTCTTACATTCAACCCAACGCCAAAGGTAACGGTTTTATTTAAAGAAATCAGCCTTGTGTCTTCTTTTTCTTTTAATTTGAAAACTTATGTTAAAAATTTTGTTTCAGTAAGTAATGACTGTATAAAAAATACAGCGTATAAAGAATGAATAATTTTTATAAAATAAATTCCGATAGACCTCCTGCTTAGCCATTCAGTTTTCCTCTTGATGAAGTACCTGTTCTAGACTTTTGCCCATTTTCCTATTATGTTGTTTCTCTTTTTCATATTAATTTATAAGCATATTAAGATATTCTTTTTCAGTTATATGGGTTGCAAATCTTCTCTTTCAGTTTGTAACTTCTATTTTCACTTTCTTTATGCTGTCTCTAGGTAAATAGAAGGGCTTAGTTTTATCATAGTTAATTTATTAATATTTTCAATTTATTAATCTTCATTTTTAAGATAATTGTTTTTTTGTCTTTTTAAAGAAATCCCATCACATCTTAAGGTTATAAAGTTTCTACTATATTGTCTTTCAAAACTTTTATCCTATTTCTAAAAATTTAATTATAAAAGTCATATCTATCTTTAGAAAGAATTTCAACAGTTCTGACATACAGGAAGTATAAAATGAAGCTCTAGTCTCACACTTCTCTGCAGGAATCAAGTGTTTGTCTTTTTCTGAAGTATATCTTCCTAACTTTTGTGAGTGTGTGTGTATATGACAAAGAGAGGAAGGAAGGCAGACAGAGCTATTTCTAAGAAAAACCCGAGCAAAGTGACATCTGATGCATGTCAAGATGCATTGGTCTTATTATCAAAATGAGGGCCTGCGAGTGAGAGCTTTGGAATAGGTTGCCTTTTTTCAGGAGTGTTCTGATAGATTTAATGGGGAGACTGATGCTCATTCCTACTCATTCTAGTGTTTTTGCTTCTGTTGATTCTTAATGCTGGGAGACATAAGTGTCTGTAGGGGGCAGTATCTGATAACAAAACCCACAATCTGCTCAACTGTGCATACCATGTGCATACCATAACCTGTTTTTGTCTTAAATACTTCAGCAAATGTGAACTTGCAACTAAAATAATTGCGTATGTGTGTCTGTAAAAATACATACATTTATCTGTTCATATACAAATACATCTTAATACATATTTTGAAAAGAGCAATAATGAAAAGGCAGATTAGTATTATTTGAATATGGAGATGGATTGAAATGAGTGAAATTCAAGTTTGATTAATTTTTTAATGTTTATTTTTAGTTAGATTTTTAAATGGTTGCACCATTTAGTGTTTTAATGGTAGCTAAGACTATAGCCATGCATTAAGGTTGGCCACAGGGGGAACTATCAGTGCTCAGTCATGGTATGTTTTGTTAAAATTGAATTTTGGAGCTTTCAGAATGTTGGATGCGTAAAGGTTTACCGTTTATTTTAATTTTTCTCTTAAGGTTGATTTCCTTTCCTTCTACTTCTTACCTCCTTTGATACAAAGTTTTCCTTAGTTCTCACTCATATAGAGTGCCTACAGGGTAGGTTTTGATTGTCAAATATGGTGATACTTGTGGACTACTTGATAATGGATACTTGGTGAGACTTCTGGTTATGGGGATAGGTCAGGGTAGGTCAGGACCCAGCGGTTACAGGAGTACTAACACCACATCAGGACTTTCTGTTTGCTTTACTTCCTCTCTTTCACTCTGATCACAAATGTAGAAGAATTGTAATTAATTTCAAACAAGCTAAATACTGCTTTTTAAAGTTTGCTTGGAATGTGTTTCCCTTTTTCTACCCCCTCATTCTTTATGCTGCACATATAATCATGATTACCCTCAATTCTATTACTGCAGGGCTGTCCAAACTGCAGCCCACAATCCGTTTTTTATTGGCCCGCAGCAAATTCCAAAAATATATTTAGTTTACTTAAATAAACCAGGTGAGGCAATACGTACTTCACCTCGAGTCAGTGGCCCGGCTGTTTGTGTATTTTACCGCATATGGCCCTTGGTGAAAAACGTTGAAAAAAGTTTGGACACCCCGGTATTACTGTTTTCCTAAAGAAGTATTTTCATCATTCCCATCATTCCTCAAAGAAATATTTATGATTCCAGATATTTCAGTGTTTTATTTTTCCCCAATAGAAGGCACATCTTGCTTTCTAACTTGCCTCTGGCCAACAAGAATTTGGTCTTAATAGAAAAAGTATAGTATGCCACAAATGGATTACATCATAGAAGATCCAGAATTCCCCTATATTGTATACAAAGAGAGTAGCTGATTGTTTAGCACTGTTGTATATAAGAAGAGGTGGCCTTAGTGCAGATAAAGTGAAAAGAAATGTTGGTTTTTCATTTTTTGTTACAGTTGTGGAGGTTTGGAGAATCTACAGCTGGAAAGCTTTCACTAAAAGGGAAGGAATATGGTTTTCTGGTTCTGTGGACCTTATTTTCTCCTGATTTCACTGAGTTGTTCAACTTTTGGAACTCCTATTATCCTTGGCTGTAGTAAACCCCAAAGATCAGTTCTCTTTGATGGGAGAAGGTGCTTTTTCAAAACACACAAGACTCTTTTCCAGTCCTTTCTCTCCCTAGTTGGACTGAGAAGAGGTATATAATTTGAGCAAGCTTCCTGAATGACTGATAATTTCTATCTCCCATTGAGAACCACTGCTCAAGAGGTAGTTCAGGGTACCTCTGTAGCAATAGATTTTAAACTTTAATGAGTATCACAATCATCTGCGATACTCTAAAACAATAAAATCCCAGAGTCTAGGAGTTTATATTTTTAACAAGTACCTAGTGTGAATTTATTTTCGGGTCCTTAGACTGTACTTTACAAAACATTGCTCTGGAGATCTAGAATAATGTTAATTACATAAGGTTTACGAACTGTATTCCTCCCAAATGATGGGGGCTTTTCAAAGGCCTTTGTTATAATAGCAAAATCTATAATTTCCTATTTCTGTTCTCTCATTAATGGTTCTCAATGTAGGTTCCATCTTTACTACTGATTTACCACCATGGTGTTCTCATTAAACTTGTGTAATGATGCTGTGAGATGCTTTGGAACTCCAGGATAGTAAAAGTTTTTTCTTAAATGAAGACTGACCTAGGGAGATAGCTAACATGAAAGTAGATATTTATTGACTGCTTACTATGTGCCGTAGCTTTTCTAAGTCCTTTACATGTACAGTCTTTCACCTCTCAAAGGTAATTTGTTCCTGAAAATTTCCTCATAGGGAAATTCTCTTAAAATGTAAACAGAATTCCTATTGATCTCAGTGGCCAAATTTCTTTCTTTAAATTTCTTTAAAATAAATGTAATTACTTTAATACTTAAGATTAGTTATCATAACAAAACCCAGCAAGGCATTTTCTTTGTATTAATTACTCCATATTTTGGTCTTCTAGTTCTCTTTGTCTTTTGTACCATTACTCATTAAAACTATACTGTCAGAAAAGCATATTATGATACTCAGTGCTACCCTTGTGTAATTCAAGCTTTAATGCAATGAAGAAAAAAAAACTTTAATGGAAATAGAACAATAAACACAAAAGAAATGAAAGAAAGCAATGCAAATGATCTCTCTGAATTATATAAGTTGATATCATAGGGGCCATTAATATACCAGACTCACTGCTGTAAATTAGCAAATCAAAAGCATTTGGAAGAACTTAATATACCATTAATAGACAATCAACTATGAAGGTGAACAGCCACATAATGGCTCTTCTTTTGTGCTTATGAGATTTGTTAAATTCAAGTAGGTCACTGAAAATGTGAATACATGCCTCATAAACCGAAATAGGAATATTAATGAAACTACTTATAAAGAATTTTTGTAACTGGACTGAAATAGTATAACTTGGGATCTGATTCAGTTAATGTCTATCTCCCATAGCATGCTTAATCTTTGTAAATACTTCATGAAGTAGATACTGTTAGTCTACTTTTATAGGAGACTGAGACACCGAGAGGTCAAGTAACTTGCCTAGAGTCACACATTTAGTCAGTGGTGGAACCAGGATTAGACCAGGCAGCTGGCTCCAGAGGTGCATTGTTTTCCCCACTTAGGCTACATGGTATGTGAAGGTCCTGGATGATTGCTTTCGGAGACTTGTTTTTGTTGGTGAGGAAAGCTAGTCACTGCCATGATACTTTGCTGTCTTAAGTTTGTCAATTTAAGGTTTGATTTTGACTAGAATAAACTTATTGTGATTTAATTATAAACTTAAGAACCACTCTGTAGTTCTTACTTTTTCCCTTTTCCCTAAAGGGCTTTCAACACTCAAGGACATTGAAACAGGAGTGCAGCATATTTTAGCAGACATGATTGCTAAAGACAGAGACACACTTGACTTCATTCGGAAATCGTGAGTAACTCTTCTTAAAGTTTTCTGCTTTGTGGACTCATCCTGTAAAGGTCCAGATGGGTAGTGCTAAGACCAGTGTTTATTAAAGACTCTGAGACTTTTTTTTAAAGTAGCAGAACTCTGTTCAAACAACGGAACCCTAATATATAAAACATAAAAGCAAAGTTGCTTTAATTCTGGGCAGGAGCCTGGAACTCTACCTGCTCATCTTCCTTATACTGAAGCACCTCTGTGGAGGGTTTCTGAGGACACCATTTAAAAACCACTGCATTACACAACATATGCTACAGAGAGATTAGAGTGGGTGGCATTGCTCTTTAAACATGATGTGTGTACTTAATTTTATCATATCTCATTTCTGATGTTTCCCAGTGATTAGGCTAACTTGAGAATGTTTGATATCAGGTATGGATAACAGTACTGATCTGAGAATGAATTTTAACTGGTGGAGAACAGTTTATCCATGGTATCACATCCCAATTTATCAGAGATTAAAACTCTTTGATCTAGACTCTACTTGGGTTTATGGATTTTATGCCTCATTAAAATAAGGTATTAATTTAAACCTTCATTATTATAGTCTCTGTCCTTCCTTTTGGGCTGTATATCAGAAGGGAAGACAGGATTTTGCCAGAACTCTGCTCTGCCTCTCTCTCCACACTCCAGCTGTGTGACCTGTGCAGACAAGAGGAAAGGTGGATATGAATCAGTTGACTACTAAAGCTTGTCAGGGTTTTTTTGTTAATAAAAGGGAGAGAACTTTTCTGTTTTCTCAGTGGCCCTAGCAAGAAAGAGTTGAAGTAGGAGAAGTGCCTAGGTTTTTAAAATGTGTTTTTTATAAATAATTATACTGCTGAAATTTGGTTCAGTTTTATACATTGTCATTGGAAGCTTTCCTGATATTTTCTTTTTTCTCTTCTTTTTAGTTTTTAATTGGTTTTGACTGACTGACTCAGTGGTTAGAAAAGGATGATGTTTAGACCTAGCTTTTGGTCAGAATCTTCGTAGATAGTTTTGGTCTCTTGTATAACTGTTGATGGTATTTGAATTCATTCAGGCATTTTATGGGAGGATTGGGTTGACAAATAAATCTGTAGGACCTATGCTAGTATAAATAGGCAGTCCTCTTTTAATGGGTCAATAACATTTTTATAGTTGGGTATCATATAAAAATAGCTCATTTGGTAATGACTTCACTTTTTTGCTAGCTTTATTTTGTATACCGTGTTTCTTTCTACATGTATTAATTACTTGTTTTTTTTAATTATTTGTGTATTTGAACAGGTGCCAAAATGCACATATTTGTATCCAATCATCTCTGACAAAAACGTCCTTTAAAAAAGCAAATGAGAAAGATGTTGATAAGTTTATACTCTACCAGAATTTTTCATGCAACATAAGTAGCATTCAACATCATCAGGTAAATAAGGAAACTGCTTGTGCATGCTGATAGGTAATATGATACATCTTTGGATTTGCCTGTTATGTTACTAAGGAATTATATATACATCATTCTACTTTTCAGCTCCAAATTTCTGTTTGGTTATTTTTTATAATTTCCAACTTTTTTTTGATATCTTTGTTTGTTGAGATACTGTTCTCTTGGTTTGTTTTAGGTCTCTGTGTATGATTTCCTTTAAATTTAAAATCTGTCTCATAAGGCCGATACTTGCTTCCCCTGTGACAGTTCCTATTCATTTATTTTTCCTGCAAATGGGTCATACTTTTTTGTTTCTTTGAATACCCTACAATTTTTTGTTGAAAAGTGGACATTTTGAATATTAAAAGTTGGCAGCACTGAAAATCAGATTTGTTTCCCTCCCCAGTGTTTGTTGTCATTCCTGTTGCGAGTTTTTGTTGTTCATTGAGTTCTAAACTATTTTTGTATCATTCTTTGTTGTGTGTGTCCACTGAAGTCTTTGTTTCTTTATCTTAGTGGACACCGAATTATTTGTCAGATATTTCCTTAAATGCCTGGAACTAAAACAAAAAACAGCTCTCCCAGATTGGCTCTGTGGGGGCACTTCAATGCTTACTTAGCAAGGCTGTTTACAACTCTGCCTTAGCCATCACTTCCTCTTTGCATGGAGCCCAAAGGTCAGTTAGAGGTGAAAGTTTAAGGTCTTCTCAGGTGTTTTCAGAGCATGTGTGTAGTCTTAAAGCAGGCATATGGCCTCTTAGATTCCCTCATACATGTAGGAACTTTTAAAAGCCCCTTTGGCCTCAAGCACCTCTTTCCCAGCCTCTTCCTTCCCAGGATATTTTGGTCTGTTAGTTGCCCTCACTATAATTCCTTGTCACCGCCTGTTATTCCTTACCCCTTGAGACTGCTGCAGCTAATACATTTGCCTTTAAACACTTTTAACAAATTCCATCCAGGAAGCTCTGCCACAGGCAAAACAAAGGCAAACCTTTGAGCCAATTCCCCAGGGAACTAACATACAGATTGAAACACACAATCACAATTTTTATTTTTCCTCTTCCTCTTTTTTTCCCTCCAGATTTTTTCAGTTAAATTTATTGGGGTGACATTGGTTACTAAAATTATATGTTTCAAGTGTACTATTCTGTCCTACGTCATCTATATCTTGCATTGTGTGTTCACCACCCACAGTCAATTCTCTTTTCATCACCACATATTTGACCTCTTTTACCCTCTTCCACCTTCTCCTCCTCCCTCACCCTCTGCTAATCACTAAACTGTTGTCTGTATCTATGAGGTTTTGCTTGTTTGTTTTTCTTGTTTGTTTGTTGCTTTCAGTTTTATATCCCACATATGAGTGAAGTCATATGGTTCTCACCTTTTTCTATCTGACTTAATTTCACTTAGCATAATCTGAAGATCCATCCATGTTGTCGCAAATGGCAGTATTTTATCTTTTCTTATGGCTGAGTAATAATATTCCATTATATTTATGTACCACATCTTCTTGATTCAGTCATCTATTGAAAGACACTTCTGTTGTTTCTATGTCTTGGCCATCGTGAATAATGCTGCAGTAAACATAAGGGTACATATATCTTTATGGATAAATGTTTAGAGATTTTTTGGGTAGATACCCAGAAATAGGGATTGCTGGGTCGTATGATAATTCTATTCTTAACTTTTTGAGAAACCTCCATACTGTTTTCCATGGTGGCTGTACCAGTTTACAAATTTTTGAGAATAAGGTCCATATTGCTCCCCTTGGTACTGTGTTTCCCCGAAAATAAGACCTAGCTGGACAATCAGCTCTAATGATTCTTTTGGAGCAAAAATTAATATAAGACCCAGTTTAATTTTACTATAAGACTGGATATAATATGATATAATATAATATAATTCAATATAAGGTCTTACATTAATTTTTGCTCCAAAAGATACATTAGAGCTGATTGTCTGGTTAGGTCTTATCTTTGGGGAAACACGGTAGCAATATTAAACCTTCTGACCCATGTACATGGAATATTTTTCCAGTTATTTAGGTCTTCTTTAATTTCTTTAAACAATGTTTTGTAGTTTTCAGAGTATAAGTTTTGCACTTATTTTGTTAAAATAACTCATGAGTAATTCCTTTTGGTGTATGGGAAGTAGAATTTTTAAAGAATTTTTATTTTCAAAATGTTTATTGCTAGTGTGTAGAAATGGATTATCATGAAATCCTCCTGAACTTTTTATTAATTCTAATAGTTTTTAGTGGTTTTCTTAGGATTTTTTATATATAAAAATCATACTTTGTGAAAATAGTTTTGCTTCTTTCTTTCAATCTAGGTGCCTACTATTTCTTTTCTTTTTAAATTTTTACCTAATTTCCCTGGCTAGAACCTCCAGTACAGTGTTGAATAGAAGTGGCACGAGGAGACGCCCTTGTGAGCTTAGATGGAAAGTATCCAGTCTTTCACTATTAAATATGTTCTCTGTGGGATTTTTGTATGTGCCTTTTATCATGTTGACAAAGTTGCCTTCTGTTCCTAGTTTGTCGAGTGTTTTTATTATGAATGATTGCCGAACTTTGTTATTATGAATGATTGCCGAACTTTGTCAAATACTCTTTCTGCATCTATTGAGATGATCATGTAATTTTGTTTTTTATTCCACTGATAAGATGTATTGTTACTTGATTTTTTAAACAATGTCAAACCAACCTTGCATTCCTGGAGTAATCCTTCTTGATCCTGATATATAATCCTTTTTATATGTTTCTGGATTTGGTTTACTCATATTTTATTGAGGACCTTTATTTCTGTATTCATAAGACATAGTGGTCTGTGTTTTTTTCTTGTGATATTCTTGTCTGGTTTTGGTATCAGGATAGGTAGAAAGAGTTGGGAAGTTTTTTCTTCTGTTGTAGTTTTTGGAAGAGTTTGTGAAGAATTGGTGTTAATTTTTTAAATGTTTTGTAGAATTCAGCAGTGAAGCCATCTTGTCTTGGACATTTCCTTGTGAGACATTTTTAAATTACAAATTCAATCTCTTGTTATAGATTGTTTCAGATTTTCCACTTCTGTTTGATTCTGTTTTGGCAGTTTGCGTCTTTTTAAAATTTGTACATTTTATCTAAATGATCTAATTTGGCATGCAGTTGTTCATAGTATTCTTTTATGATCCTTTTTATTTTGTAGCATACATCGTAATGGCCCTTTTTTCATTTCTGATTTTGCTAACTGTAATGTTTCTTCTTTTACTCTCTGTCAGTTTAGTGAAAAGTCTGTCAATTTTGTTGATATTTTCAAAGAACCAACTTTTGGTTTTGTTAATATTTTCTATTGTTTTTCTATTCTGTATATTGTTCATTTCTCTATTCTTATTATTTCCTTCTTTCTGCTGTTTGCTCTTCTTTAAGGAGTGTTTTTAATATATTTCGTAACAGTTACTCTCTTAATATATTAAGAGCTTGGGCCGGCTGATCTTAGTTTAAATTCCTCCTTAACTACTTGTTAGCTTTGTGATTTGAGACAAGTTAGTCTTGGAAAATTACATAAAATAAAAATGACAATACATATATCATTGGTGGCTTTGAAGATTAAACGAGATACATATTTAAAGTACTTAGATGGTCCTGACAAAAAATTGGTAAAAATTAGTAGTTATTAAGAATTTCACTTAGGGATTTTTGTATGTTTGTATTTATCTTAGCAACTTATTTTCACAAATAAAAATTATATTCTTCCATTTCCAGATGATCAAAAATTTTCAATTAATACAGACTGAAATGAGATTTTAGATCACCTGAGTCTCTTCTGGTGAATGTCATAGGCTTTGTACTTGTATTGTATTTTTTTTAAAACCTGAAAAAAGTATAAAGAAATGATTATTTTTAAATGCACTCTTGGTAAATAAATGAATAAAAAACTGATACAGATCTAGGTCGGATAACCACGGTATTGTTTTAGAAATGTTGACTGGTTAAATTGATCATTTGTATATATTGTTGATTATCAATCTTTGCCATATATGTTTGCACTCAGGTTCTGGCAATTAACCGCGGAGAAAATTTGAAGATACTGACAGTCAAGGTCAACATTCCTGATAAAGTTAAAGATCAGTTCTGTAGATGGTGCATCCAAAACAGGTCGGTTTATAGATTTTTATAGAATTTCCTTTTTTTTTTCTAAAATATCATACTTAGATCTACTTGTACTAATATGGAAAGATGTCCATTATGTAAAAAAAATTAACAATGACAGACCATGGATATAGTATCTTCTTTACATTTAAAAAAAATAGGTATATATGTTGTATATGTTTCAATAGGAAATAACTCGGAGGATACATAAGAAATATTAATTGTGGTTATCTCTGGGGAAAGGGACTTTCAATTTAATACTTTTACATACAATTTGTATCTTGTATAAAGAGCAGATTTTCTCTTGTGAAAAAATGAATTAACAAATGCATACTATATATAGCATATCTGAAATGTTTTATTAAGGATAATTGAAACAAAAATTTAATTTATTGTATATTAAAATTTAAATCTCTAAACATATTCTGTGTGTTTCACCTAAAACTTAACGATGATTGAAACAACCATTAAATTTATTAGATATTTCAGATAATTTTCCAAACTTATGTAACGCTTTATTATCCTTTTTCATTTAGTAAGGGAACCTTTTAAAATAGCACCACATAAGGGAACCTTTTAAAATAGCGCCACATGTTTGTTTGGCACTTTTAACATTTAGTTATAACTTTTCAGAATAGTTTTGATCCTCACAATACTCTACTTGGTTGATAGAGCCGATTTATAGCTGCCATTTGACCAGCAAGAAAATTGATGCGAAATTGGTAAAGTGGCTTGCCTAGCAGTTAGGAGGTGTAGATTTTGTTATGCTCATTACCGGCGAGTTTTGTGTGATCTTAGGTTAGAGAGATTGCTGGGAATGCTTCTTGAAGAGTTGGGTGAATTGTTCTTTGAGAAGAACACGTTCTGTGTGTTTTGGGAATTAGCTCTCTCATCCAAAATAGTTCTTGTATCAATTTATTGGAACCTAGTTTGCTAAAAGCCAATTCCATAAAGGGTCAACTTACTGAATGACGAAATAATAAACCAAGGACCCATCAAGTAAAGCCACCATCTAAATGTTCATCAGTAGGTAAATTGCTTAAACCAATTATGTAATATCAATACAATGGAATTCTGCATAGCCACTTTGAAAAAGTTCAGATAGAGTTAAAGTTAAGATACAAACATGTCATGTTAGGTTAAAAAGACAATTTATAATAGATTTCACTAATGGCAAAAATATGTCTATGTATATATAGGAAAGTATTTGAGAAGATATAAAAGGTCTATTCCTTAGCTCTGGGTGAGATTTTAATTTTCTATCATACACTTTTTTATGTAGTTGTCATCTTTTAAATAAATGCTTTTTTTTCTTTATAAATGAATAAATTCCATTAAAAATAAAAAGGAAATAAATACCTAAAAGAAATCCTAGACTTAAAAAATTAGATATGAAACTTAACATAGTTTCATAGAAAGAATAAAATCCTAAAAAGTGGATGTGTCTGAGTTTGAATTCGTTATATTCTACCCTTGTGACTCTGAGTGTGTTATTTAATTTTTTTCTTAATATCATTATCCTTAAAATGGTGAATAATACTTTTCTGACCGATTCGAGAGCATTAAATTATATTCCATGTAATTGTATAGCCTTCAATGATATCTATAATTACAAAGTGGTGAGATTATTGTGCTAATTTCCTTTTTAGTAATATTTTTTATGAATAGATCACAGTAAGTTGGGGACAATTTCTAGCTTATTTTCCTATGAATATAATACTCAGTATCAGAATCTGGCTTAAATAGGTAAATAAGCATTAGTTATGCTCTTAATCTGTTGTCTTTATACTAAGTAAATGTGAAGGAATGGTTTTCCTTGCAGTGACTTAGTTGGTTTTCCTTGGTTCCTCTCTATTTTATTCAGTTTTACTCAGTTGGATAATTGGTAATATTTATTCTATACTATGATACTTTACATCATTATGGGTATAGTGATATAATTTTCAGTCATGTTCCAGAAGTTTCTCTTCATATAGATAATTGAAGAAATGCTTCTATGGGAACAAAATAACTGAAACAAAAGGTAGTTAAAATATTTCTCTGTAAACTAAAGAATTGTTCTCAAGAAATTTTTTTTTCTTTAAACACGTTTGGATAACTGAAGGTGCTTGCTCGAATCTTATTATTCGTTTTTAACTCTTTTTGTCCCTGCTTTTCTCACCTTCCATCCCTCCCATGTAATAATCCATTCAGGTTATGTGCTTGATGTTGGGGAACCACCTGTAAACCAGATAAATCTACTGGCTGTCCTTGGTGACAATGGAGTTTACTGAAGAAGACACTGAGCAAATGGTTGGGAGTTGCTGAAGTTAAAGGAGAAGGGCAGTGTGTCCTAAGAGTTTGTAATGGGGAACCTTAATGCATTCTGGGCTGGGTGCCTGTGTAGGTCAGAGACAGGAGGAAAGGAAGAGGAAGCAACAAGAAATGATGATGGAAATGTAGGCATGGGCCAGGTTATACCTAGCTTTCTTAGGCATGCTAAGGATTTTGTTCGTTATCTTAAGATTGATGGAAAGCCGGTAAAGGGTTGAAACAGAGGAGTGTTGTGATCAGTTTGTATTTTAAGAAGATCACTCTGACTGCAGTAATAGGGAACTATTTGGAAGGAACCAATAGTAGATGTGGGGGCAAGAGGTGATCACGGTGGCTTGGACTAGGTGGTAGCGACAGGGAATAGGTCAACTGGGAATGGGTATAATTGAGGCATTCTCAAGTATTAAATAGATTCCCAGCACTCTGTTCCAGGGAGGGGAGCAGGGAGAAGGCGCAGAGCAGTCACACCAAAGAATCTTGAGGTTCAGAGAGACTGGATAGGTAGTATTTAGGATTTCTGGGTTTTTTCCTACAAGGAATGGGGAACCCTTTGTTTGGTCTTAAAGGGAATGACCACAGTAGATATCAAATACATACATTTAAAAAAAAAATCACTCCATTAGGGTCTTCGTGCCTCAGAAGACTGTCTTCCTAGCATATTGTCCCATTACCCGGGACTATGTTCTCTTTCCTAACTGACCAAGCTCCATAGCATGGTCACTGCCATATTTTCTAGTTCATCTACCCAAACCACCCCTTCTCCCCCGAATTCTGCCCTTTTATGCTCTAGGTACTAATCTACTTGTAGTTACTTGAATTTATCATTCTCTTTCACGCCACTAAACTTTTACATATGCTGTGGTTTCTTCCCAGAATGCTTTTATTCCTTTGTCTTGCTTGGTAAACCACAATTCATATTTTAAAATCCATTACAGGTGTTTCTTCTGAGAAGTCTTTCTTGACATTGGGTTCCCTAAATTAATAATAACAATGATGATGATGATGATGATGATGATAATGATGATGATAATGTGTCTAATTCATATCCTACTCCTCCCTACTTCTCATGTCCTCAGGTAAAGGTGACAGTAGGGAGTGACAGGGATTTGGATGGAAGGAAGGATCTATATCTTGCATAAAAGCACTATCATTCAAATTAAAAGATGAATAAACTATATTCTCCTCAAATAATACCTTTTATGGAAGAGATTCAATTAATTGCAATTATGTAACTTTTGGTGTATCACATTATAAATGCTTAAGTGTTTTTTCATTGATATTTAGTTAATTTCCTTGCTGAGATAAGTACGGGAGATGAGAGTATCCCTAGGTCTGTTAATGGTTTATTAGAAGCCATTAATACCTTATTATTCAAGAGCCACTAAAGGACAAGGCAGAGAAGCTATAAATGGATGAAAACACAGAAAGCGTGGGGCTGAATTTGTTTGTCCTTTTTAGCTTGCATTTTCTCTTACTGTTCTTTCTCCAGTGTCCACTAACAGTAAGTTCTCTGCCATTTACATTCACCCGCATTTATGCATATACACTACTGCCTGGTAAAGCTGTATAGTCTGAGCAGTGAAGTAAGTTCTACTCAAGAGTGACAAAATAGAGTTTCTATAATAATTTAGCTCTCAGGAGCTCTCAGAGATGCATAGATGGGAAAAGGATACACTGTTGGTCTTAGCTCCGGCTGCCATAACAAAATACCGTAGACCAGGTGGCTTAAAGAACAAACATTTATTTTCTCAGTTCTGGAGGCTGTGAAGTCCAAAGTCAAGGTGCAGGCTGATTGGGTTCCTGGTGAGAGCCCTTTTCTTGGCTTGCAGACAGCTGCCTTGTTACTATGTCCTCACTTGGTAGGAAGAGAGAAAGAGCTCTCAGATGTTTTTCATACTAATCCTCCCACAAGAACCCTACCCTCATGTCCTCTTCTAAACCGAATTGTTGTCCAAAGCCCCATCGCCAAATACCATTCTATTGAGGGTTAGAGTTTCAACATGAGAATTTCGGGGGACACAGTTCAGCCTATAGCAATGCTTTAGTAATTTTTTTTTTCTTTTTGATTTTATTGGGGAAGGGGAACAGCACTTTATTGGGAAACAGTGTGTACTTCCAGGACTTTTTTCCAAGTTAAGTTGTTGTCCTTTCAGTCTTAGTTGTGGAGAGCGCAGCTCAGCTCCAGGTCCAGTTGCCTTTGCTAGTTGGAGGGGGCGCAGCCCACCATCCCTTGCGGGAGTCGAACTGGCAACCTTGTGGTTGAGAGCCCACTGGCCCTTGTGGGAATCGAACCGGCAGCCTTCGGAGTTAGGAGCATGGAGCTCCAACCGCCTGAGCCACCGGGCCCGCCCCACTTTAGTAATTTTTTGGTAACTTTCTTATATCATAAGATTTTGACTTTTATTAATAATGCTTGGGAGACTCTTCCCAGAATGGGAAAGTTTTTCCTCCCTTAAGTTTCATGTGTGACCACGGTTACTAGGTTTTTAAAAATAAGAACTCCAGATGTCAGAGTTAATAATTTCCAGACATCACAATCTCCTCTCAGATTATGTTACTTTGGCTTCAATAAAGTTTTTCCCCCTTTTCTGTTCCACTTCCTCTCTCCTCTTCCAGGAGTCCTTTCCTGGTCTCATTATTGGTACCTCAGTTTTAGTATAGGCTTTTCTTTTTTGCAGGTGGAGACCACGTAGCTTTGCAAGGCCGGAGTTAATGGAGATTTTACAGAATTCACTAAATGATTCCTTTAAACGCCTCATTTATCCTCTTCTTTGTAGAGAGCTCAGGTATGCATCTTGTCTAATTTAATTTTGTATGCTGTTTATTGTTATGATGTATGGTAATAGGCCCATTAAAGCATAGTAAATATTTGTTGATCTGTTAACCAACTAAAGAACTGAGTCACAATCACAAAGTCTTAAATGTAAGCCTAGATTTCAATATATAGAGGCATTCATATGCATAGATCACAAACATAGCACTTAATTATGATATGCTTTTCAAATCTTGATCACTTAATGTGTACCCCTTCCAGTTCTGCAATACTAGTCTTGCAATTTGACAACCAAGCTAAACAAATGGTTTTATTGATGAGAGAGTTGGCTTGGGAGAAGCAAATTAAGAAGTTAATGGAGAAGTTAGTTGGAAGCAGTTTTTAGAGGTAAGAGAGCCAAAAACAGCATAAAGAAATCAGTGGAACGCATGATGAATTTATTACTATGAAGAGAGAAAGCTAATATGTTTTTCACTCCAAATGGGAGTTATTTGGATGAGTAATTATCAGCAATGATGAGCAAATATTAGGAGGTTATTAATGTGACCATGTGGATGGACTAGCAGGACTAAGAGTTACAATGAAGAACTGCAAAAGAGGTGAGGTGCAGAATTGTTTTTAGGGGAGGAGATGGAAAGAAAATTAATGCCAGGAGGCAAAACCCTCTTTCCTTCCTCTAGCCTTTGTCTTGATAGGCTACTTTAGAAACCAGCCATTTCTTCATACATACCTTCCTATGTGCTATAGATTTCCTTCATTCTCACTTGTTTACAGTTTTCGGCAAGGGTTACCTGGGACCTGTATATTCCTAGTCATCTCTTCAGCCTCACTAGAATTTATAACAGTCTTTATAATGTTTGTTTTTCTTTTACTGGACCTGGCCATTGACTTTGGAGGTGTTTAGAGCAGGCAGTGAGGAGGTAGTATTAAAAAGGACACACAGTTCTTTTGTTCAACGTCTTTTTATTAAAGTAATTCATTCTCTCGATGCATCCTTTTTAGCCCAGACGTCCCTTAAAAATATTGTTTCTTTTGGAATCCTCTTTCACTTCAAGTGTATATGAAGTAACATCTCTTACTTTTGAGTGCTGGGGCATCAAATTTAAAAATAAGGGATTCTATTCTTAATAAACGAAAAAGAAAATGATCTCATTTAAAAATCGCATTTCCTTTTGAATGCTTTTCCTTTATCTTGTTTTCTCATGTTGCATATAATGTCTGGTAGTGGTTTTGATATTTTTGCACATATTCGATTTGCATAGCTTCACTGCTTGTGGAATAATTTCACTGAAATTTAATAAAAGCAGTTTAGTGTGGGATTGTTTAATATATAATCCTTCTCTGACTGCCATTATTGGTGGCCAGCAAGAGCACTTTTCCTTCTCTTTTTAAAAAATGCCTGTGGTTGAAAAAATGTCTTATTTCATAAGTTGGTTTGCAGACATTGTCTACTGATGTGTCTCTTGATAGAAATAATTACCTGAACAGCAGTTGAGGGGGGAAATTCCCGATGGATGTTTTTTTTAAGAAAATTACTGTAATTCTCTAATTAAAAAGAAATTAGTCATAATGTAGAAAAATGAAAGAATCATTAAAGCACAAAGAAAAAAACACATGATTTTACTACCTAGATATAATCGTTGTTAACCAGACTTTTCTCCATTCATGTGTGTATTAAAAGAAATTATAGACTATTATTTTGTAGCCCTTTTATTCAGTTGACTATATATATATATATATATATATATGATTCATAGTCTACTGCGTTTCATACTTCTGTGACTCATGATCATTCATCCATGTGTCATTTTTCACATCTACCCTTTCTTCAAGCCATCAGTTACCCAGTGCTATCTAATTTACCATCTTTTACTATATTTTGAATTTTGCCTCCTTTTTACCTCCATGGTTACTCAAGCATAGCTGGTATCTATCCATCGTTAGTTCAAGACATCGTCATTTTTTGTCTGAATTACTATCTTAGAGTCATAGATGATCTCTGTTTTGTATTTCCCAATATATATTCCACATTGCCATCCGAAAATTTCCGTTTGATTATTTTATACTCTTCTACTTAAAATCCTTCAATGGATCTTCTTTGTCTCCAGGATAAAATCCAATCTCTTTAGAAGAACGCACATGACCTTTTGTGATCTCATTTTTTTTTGCCTCTACAGCCTTATGTGTTGGTATTTCTTTTTACTTTAGTGTATGAAATTACTTACTTTTTCTATACTGAATCATTAGCCTTTACATATGCTCTTGGCATTGCCTGGAGTATTTTCTCCATGCCTTTGTCTACTCTCCCTACCTTTGTTTGCCTAACTCAATTACTTATCCTTCTTGATTCACCTGAGAAGACATCTTAGAAAGTTTTTTTAATTTGCTATCCCTATTATGTGTTCCCATTAGCATAGCACTTATTGCTTTATACTTGTCTGTTTATTTTTCTGTTTCTTCCACTACCCAGTGGTCTTTAAGCCATCCCTGGCTCATCTTTTCAGCTTTGTATCTTTCACACCAATTACGGTGCCTTACATAAGACTTGACAACAAATGCTTGCTCAGTAAATAGTTAAAAATGAAGATCTAGAAATGCCTATCATGGTACTTTTCATGTTGCTTGGCTGAAGGCAGGGAGACTGACCCTGAAATGTTAGAGAAGATGAGAGAAAAGCCTTAAGAAACTGAATTAAGCCAGAAAAGCAAACAATTAGTTGTGTGTGCCTTCAGGTATGTAAATAATTCTACCTCAATACTGATATGAAATGTGCTTTGAATTACTTTTTACTCTGAATTTTTCTATGGCCAGTTTCATGCGTTGTTTTTAACTCAGGCTAATAGAGAATACGTACTTTTTATAAATTTGTACGAATTTCAAGAGATAATATGTTACGAAGTTTTGTTAAGTAGATGAATGGTATAAAACTTAGTTTACTAATGCTTTTAAGTCCATTATAGGCATATGTTTTTATCCTTAAATAGTTTTAAAATTAAACTTTTAATAACTTTAATAACTAAAATTGGGAAGTTATTTATATGAGTCATGGTTCTAGACTGGTATTAGTACCTGTGGTCATATCACATCACTGAGAAGGTAGATGTGGGGAATGCAGTAGCGTGAGAAGATAAGATTGCCATATGCACAGGTAAAGGTGTAAAACTAAGTATTGATGGAGGAGGCTACTTGTGATTTGATAACTTACCACTCTAGTTTTGTGTTTATATTTTTAATCAGCTGATAAACTTCAATTTGACATCCATGTGTTGTCAAAATCTTTCTATACTCCGACTCTCTCATATGTTTTTGGGTAGGTAGGTAGGTAGGTAAGTAGATAGATAGATAGATAGATAGATAGATAGATAGATAGATAGATTGATAGATTGATAGATTGATAGATTAGATAGATAGATTAGATTAGATTAGATAGATTTTTGTATGTAAGGGAGAGCAGGTAGAAAAGGAGTGTAGGTAAAACAAATTCGGTAGGTTTCATACCACAAAATTATTTGTGGTATTATGTGTTACTGCATTTAGCAAAAATAGACTCAATATAATTTTGTATGTGATATTTTTTCTCATAAGTCATTTTGTTATAATAAATACTCCTGTGAAGATTAACTGTATAAAATTAATTCTGTTCTTTTTCTGGTAGAAAGTTTGACTGAAGGAAAAACTAAATATGTTCTTGCTTTTCTTTTTCTGTGTCTAAAGAGCCAAACTAACATCAGATGCAGAGAAGGAATCTGTAATGATGTTTGGACGGAACCTTCGTCAGCTTCTTTTAACAAGCCCTGTTCCCGGGCGCATTTTGATGGGCGTGGATCCTGGTTACAAACATGGTTGCAAGTTAGCTATAATTTCTCCTACCAGTAAGCATATCTTTCAGCTTTTCACATAAATTTGTTTGATTGGTCATACTTTTCACTTCATATATTTCATGAGGATTTGGAAATGTTAATTTTCAAGGCTTAGAAAATGGTTTTTTTACATACACAAATATGGGAACCAGGGAATCAGACTTTATATTTCTCTTATTTATTGATCAAATCTCTCAACATATTATGAGGATTTATACTCTTCTCTATGTCTCAGTGGAGATACTGAAGATGAACTGGGCTCAGACTTGAATAATTCTGTCACCCCATCAACTTCTATTTATTGTAATGCATTTATGTGTGATACATTTTAATTCTGTATATCTCTTAAATACCACAAGACATTTTTATTGTTTTGTCCAGTAAATTTTTTTCTACTACTCATATATTTACCCTTTCTATTACTCTTCACTTTTTTCTGCATTTCTGTTTTCATTTAAGATCATTTTCTTTCTACTTGAAACTCTAGGCAATTACTTTTAATGTGGATCAGCTGGTGACAAATAGTCTCAGTTTTTGTTTGTCTGAAAAAGTTTCTGATTTGCCTTTAATTTTGAAGAATATTTTTGCTGGACGTAGAATTCAAGATTGGCAGTACTTTAAAAATGTCATTCCATTTTTTTGGTGGGTTTTAGGGGGTGGTTAGGGGGTTTGTTTTGCTTTTTGGCTACTACAGTTTCTATTGAGAAGTCAGCTAAAAATCTTATTTCCTCTGGCTGTTAAGATTTTCTCTTCGTGGTTTTCAGAAGTTTTCTTATGACGTGCTTAGCTCTGCGTGTATTATTTATTTTTATTTTTGGTGTGAATTCTATTTGGAGTTTGTAGAGGTTCTTGCATCTCTTTCTGGAATTCCAATTGCATGTATATTATACCTTTCAATTTCCTCTTCTATTTTCAGTTCTTTTTGTTTTATTTTCTATTGATCGGCTTTAAGTTAATTAATCCTCTGTTTTGCTGTGTCTTATCTGCTGTTAAATCCATCCAATGAGTTTTTTATTTAAGTTATGTTTTTAAGTTTGGAATTTCCATTTCATATCTAATTCATTTCTGAGTTCTCTCATCTCATTTCTGAGGTTTTCTAGTTCTGATTTATATTATTTTCATTTTCCATAATTTTTTTGTAGTTCTCATATATTGGGTTACAGCTTTTCTCTGTGGGCAAGGACATACTAGTCATTTTTCCTGTTTTAAAAAATAATCGTTCTATATGAAATTTGACTACGAGTCTTTTCTGTTGCTTAGTGTTACGTAAAATTAGTGTGCTTCCACTTTTAGGATGGAAGGCTGGTCATGAAAGGTTTTCTAGCTGTATATTGTTCTGGTGTAGAATTAACCCCTGGTTGTTCGCAGAAGGTGAAAGCAATCACAGACTCAAAAGGAATAGAAGTAAGTTTATTTAAGAAGAAAGGCGCCGGCAGAGAGGCTGCTGGGGGACAGAATCTCCAGTGGACAACTGCACCTCACGTTAGGTTAGCTTTTTCTTACGTAGGAAAGGGGGAGTCGGTCTGGCAGGTTTGAGGACTGACATCCTGACGTCGTTTCCTGGGTCTGGTCTGTTTGAAGATAATGTTGGCTCCAGATTCTGGATTCGGACTCAACCTGGGGCTTTATGCATCACCAGTAAAAACTGCAAGGGAGTTGCAAATTGGATTCTGGTGTCTGTGCGCCTGAGGATTAAAACATTGCTCTTTTTCTGACTCATCATATATCTCTAGAACTAGCACTTCAATTTTTTCCAAATTATTGGGAAAGAAACTTCTGTATCTATGTGGATAGAGACAGATAATCTTTTACTTTCTGGAATCTGCTTCCCTGTTGCTTTCCTCCAGTTCACCTTGAGTTTTTTTCCTTTGCCCATATTATTCTTACCTGCTCAATGTGGAGATGATTGGCAACAGTTTCTCCTCAGTGTGGGGTTTTGTATTGAAAAGGATATTCTACTTGTTAGTTTCAAAAGTTCATAGAGATCAGAGTTTTCCAATCCTTTCTGAAATTATTGGGCAACCTCTGTATTGACCTGTAAATTAGAGTTAGCAAATTCAGCTCCTGTTCTTAAACAGACCTAGGTCTTACTGTGGTTCCCACAGAAGTACCTTTTGACATTTTGGGGATTCTTCCGATCTCAGTTTTATGAGATATTCTGTTTCTCTCTGTTTCCTCCCACAGAAATGCTGATTCCTGTAGGTCTTGGTAGTTGTCAGTGCATTGTTCCCACCTGCTCATCTTTTGGGTGTTGTGGGGATACTTTCTTATAGATATAATCATGGGTTTTTGGATTTGCTGTTCTAGTTTGTGCTCTTTTTATGGTATGCATTTTTATAGTAAGTAGGAAATATATCAGTGTTTTTTCCTGCATCTATTGAGCTATCATACGGCTTTTTTATCTTATCCTGTTTGTATTGCTTAAAAAATGATTCTTTTTTTCATTTCTAATATAATTGTCTTTTTTTCTTTTTCGTGATTGGTATTGCTAAAACTGGTATTGCTTTTTCCTTAAGTGATTTTTAATTTTAAACTTGATTGGTCCTTTCTGTTATATTTTTTTTCTGTTTTATTAATTTCTGCTTATAACTTTGTCATTTCCTTCTTTTCATTTTCTTTGAGATTATTCTGTTGTTCTTTTCCTAACTTCCTAAGTTGGTCACTTAGCTCATCATTCCCATTCTTTGGTAGTTATCCTCAAGTAGTTAAATGTATTTTAGCTGAAATATAATACAGAAAAGCTCACATTCGTAAATACGTAATTCGTAAATATGCAGCTGAAAAAAATTATACATAGTAAAGACATCTACAACCCAAAGAGAAATTGAATAGTATCACGACGTGTCTGATATGTAGTAAATATTCAGTAAATGTTAGCTTTTACTGTTATTAATGTTAAATGTTATTAAAAATCATTTATCTTTTAGGTATCATGGCATATTATCTAGTTAATAATGGTTTTGTATATCAAAATAGAGTCCTTGTAACTTTGGAAGAACCAGAATTTCAGAATGCTTTGGAAGAATGTGATTTAGTGAATATGAATGATTCAGACTGCATGTTCAAGAGGAACCAGTTCCCTCTTCTGTTTTATCTGGCTTAATCAAATCATTGTTGGGTTATGTTTTATAATTTCTTACTGATTGGCTTATTTTCATTTTTTCCTCAGGTCAGATACTTCATACTGATGTGGTTTATTTGCATTGTGGACAAGGTTTCCGAGAGGCAGAGAAAATCAAGAGGCTTTTGCTGAAATTCAAGTATGAGGATAAGTAATCTTTTCAGTACTTCAGTGGCTCAGCCAATCAGAGATACCTTTGAAGCCCTTAATCTGGAGGGACTGTTTAAAGGAAGTGCCTTGGTGAGAGAGAAGGAACTATGTAAAACAATGCTGGGTCAATTTGCTGGAGACGCCTCCATTTGGAGACTCCAGAGGAATGCTCCTCCCTTCCTCTGCCACCTTCACTAGCCAAAGGTGGTAATAGGAGTAAAAATGAGCATTATAATTCTTCTATTTGGGCCTGTACTTCCTCCCTCCTCCCTCCTTCCTTCCTCATGGATCTGAGGAATGAATGGCTGTGGTAGTAGTTAGAAGCTTCAGAAATTATTTGACAACATATCACATAATTCAGTCATAATATCTTTACTATGGCTTAGAATGCTCCAGAGTTTATTCACCCATGTCTTAATGTGATTCCTTCTATGTGGAAGAAAGCTGACTGTTCTTGAGATTGTGTGACAGTGAAATATTTCTCCGCTGCCTGTTATACCAAATGCTGAGGGAGTTTCTTCTATCCTACATAAGCCTATCTCCCTTATGAAATAGTGCAGAGGTTGCTTGGATATGAGCATCGTGTAATAGTATTTGTGCATTCTGGAGATTTTCTCCTAATTGATTTAGAAGCACGCCTTGAGCTCATCCAGTTTCTCATCCTATTTCTCCCTTGAAGCTGCAGCACGGTGGTGATTGGAAATGGAACTGCCTGCCGGGAAACAGAAGCTTACTTTGCTGACCTGATAATGAAAAATTACTTTGCACCATTGGATGTTGTTTACTGGTAAGAATGTTAGGAATGTTTGTTTTCTTTGAGAGGCAAAGGAACTTCCAAAGTTTCTCCTGTGATTGTTTTCTCCCCTTTTTTTAAAGATACAAGTCTATATATTGTTTGCCCCCAAACCACTTCAATGTTCACAAGAGCTTTGCAGGACAATGTAAAGTGTCTGTGTTTTGGAGAAATTTGCATTTCAGTATCCTGAAACCTCTCACAAAAGCAGCAGATTAGGGCTTACTTGGTTTTGTGGCATTTTCTAGCCTGTACATTGTGTGAAGTCTCTAGTTAACTACTGACTAAAAGGTAGCACGGTGGATAACAGCCTTCTTCTTCCAAAGTTTTGATGCCTATGAGTCATTGGCCTTCAGAACTAAGAACCAAGGCAAGACAAATTAAAATCATTTCTGAAATTCTTATTTGTCTCTTTATCACAACCTTTCATTTTATTTAGGCATACAGTTGTGTTCTGAATAGCTTTAGATTAATATGTCCCATTTCTCTAGTGCTGGCACTGGATCCGTAGTGGTTCTGCTTTCATTCACCATTGCTTCCTCTCTTTTCCTTTGGACCTCAAATAGCTATGCTTACCTTTTCCAAACTACAGTACAACATTAAGTACTAAAGGGTTTAATTTTAGGAGAGAATATAGTTATAATGGCTGATATCCAGGGGAGATCACACAAGATCCATCCCCCACTGCTTTTTGAGAAATCTAACAAAGTATAGTCGACTGGTGAGTATGTGACTGATGGGATCAGCAGAACGAAATAAAAACCCGACACAGGAAGAGTTCTAAGACAGATAGGGCAAGAGAGAGGGACCTGTATTGAGTGTAGTATGCCATGTGCCAGGAGTTTAATCAAGATGTCAGGAAAACAACTCAGGGAAACCAAAGGGGATTGAAGTTCAGGAACAAACTGTAGGTGTCGAGGGAGATCATGGTTCAGGAAGGGACCAGATTGAAAAGTCCACCTCAGCTCTTTTCCGCCTCCCTTGTCATTCTTCTTGTTCAAGTTAGTTTGGGAACTACTGTGGACCTTCCCAGTTCTGAGAACTGTACACATGTACCCGATCCTCTTGAGAACCAAAACAAGGACTGATATACTGTTTCCCCCAAAATAAGACCTAGCTGGACAATCAGCTCAAATGCGTGTTTCGGAACAAAAATTAATATAAGACCTGGTCTTACATTATATTACATAAGACTCGATCTTATTTTATACTAAAATAAAACCGGGTCTTATATTAATTTTTGCTCCAAAAGATGCATTAGAGCTGATTGTCTGGCTAGGTCTTATTTTCGGGGAAACACGGTAGCTGATTCCATTTATTTCAGGCAACTTCTCTGATGTGTTTTTGACTTGTTCATGTTGACTTGATATAAACATTTTGGGTATATTTATAGTGATTGTAAATAGAACTTGTAACTCATTAAAAATATTAAATAGTGAAGACTTCTTGACTTTCATCTTGCTTATACAATATCCCTTTATTGAGCTTTCAGCAGTGTACTGTATTAGAAAGAGGATCAGAGCTTTGGAGTCAGACAAATATGGTTTCATCTTTGTTGTCACTATTTACTCGTGCAAGTTTAGAGGTTACCCAGCCTCTCTGAGCTTCACCTTCCTTAGTCATTAAAATGGGTAGTGCTTTTGCTTTCAGTAACATTTTGAAGTTTTCGTAATTATTAAATATTAATACTTTTGTATTTGTCTCTTTGCATTAAAAATTACTTTATTACATTATATCTGTGTAAAGGAACACTTTTTATGTTAATTTTTTTCCCCAGCCACAGTACAGACTTCTTTCATTGTTTATAATTAGTTTTTCGGTTGATTCTCTTGGATTTCTAGGTATAGGGTCATATCATTTGCACAAGATGATGAATTTATCAGTTCCTTTTCAAATTTTATATCTCTGGAGTTTCTTCCCTTATTTAATGGTATCATGTAATGTCTTTGAAAAGCTATTAAGTAATAATGATAGTGGACCTTTTCTTTCTTCTTCTACCTTGACTAGATTGCTTTTAATGTCAAGTTCGATACTTCCTTTTGTATACATTTAAAAGATCATTTAAAGCAAAATATTTATTTATGAGTGTTTTAAAAATATTGATTGCTGTTTTGTTAAATTTTAAGTTCAAGAATGAAAGATACTATTTATGTTTTTTTAGAACTTTCCTATAATCACTTGGTTTTTTTTCCTATTTTGATCTGTCCATATACTGAATAGTAGAAGTAGATTTTCTACAGTTGAACCATCTTTGCAATTTTGATTTCAACTCCGTTTTGTCATAGTGTGTTATTCCTTTACTGTACTGTTGGGAACAATTTGCTAATATTTTTATGTGCTTTAAGTTCTTAAATAGTTCAAATACCTAATCAGAATTTATAGTGAATGTTAGAAAAATCAGCTATTTGATTTCATCTCATCATTTTGCCAGTTCAAGGTGTCTTTATGAGGAAACCATATTTTCTCATCTAACGCTTTGAAGTTACATTACAAACTACATTTAAGTTGAAATTTCCATGCTTTCTCCTGCAGAAATTTTTAGCACCTCCTACCTAGATAATCTGATATGCATTCCTATAATCCTGTCAGGTACTCATCCTGAAAAACGTTTTTCTGACATATTCACCAGCACATTCCCCCTTATCTATTCCTTCCAACACTTTTTGCCTTGAAACACCTGCCATGTGTTAACGTAGTCATACGTCATGACATATCTCCTGAGTTATAAGCCCCATGCAGCCTGACCCATTTACACACCTTCCGTCTCACCCACTTCTCTTCCTATCCTAAAATACCTTACAAACTGTGGTACTTACACATGTTATGGGAGAAGTCATCCAAAACTTCAAATCTTAATTACCAAAGGAAAAAAAAAGAACTGGAATTAAATTGTAGAATGTAATTATGCTTAGTCACATGTGTTTAAAGTTGGAAGTGTTTGTGAAAAGAAATTGTACACTATTATGTGTCATTTGTTTTAAGTATGTGCTAGAATGATTTGCTATTTTAAGTCCTTTGGCACATAGTAGGCACTCATTTTGTTTTTTGAATGCCTGAATATTTCTTACCATTTATGTTAAATTTTTACACTCTTTTTCTGTTTTACCTGTTTCCCCTTTTGTAAAAAATAGTGGTTTCTTTTGTGTAGCAATGGTAAAATTTATTGAAATGTAAAAAAGGCTAGCTCCTTTTGAGACATTTGTTTATATACAGTGTATCTGGTTTCTCCTATATTGAAAGCTTAAATCAGGGAAACATGTTTTATTTATCTCTACCTCTTACACATTAAGCATATTTCTGTACTTATAAGTCCATCTCAGTAAATGCTTATTAATTTGAATTCTTAAATATTGAGAATTCATGAACAGTGAAAGAATTAAAAGTTATCTTTAATACTTGCTGTCTTATATTTCAGACTATGGTTGGCACTATGTATGTTGATAGTGGAAACATTGCTAGAAATCACAGCATTGGGTGATTCTGGAAAATCACAGATACACCAGACTACTTAAAACCTGGGAGCAGAAAATGGAAAAGAAATTTTTGGGCTCTTAAGTCAGATCCTGTGCTTAATGTTTTTATGCATATTCTGAAAGCTACGACATATAAATGACTTTGAGCAGGCAAATATGCAAAAGAAAAATTATTTTTGCTTCCTAATGATCTCGTTCATTAGGATAGTGAAAAAATTAGGAAATAGAATGAACTGAGAAGCAGCTCCAAGTATAGTTGCCGTTTTCAATCTTAATTGCAGGGGGCACAGCCCACCATGCCACACAGGAATTAAACCAGCAACCAACCAACTGAGCCATCCGGTTACCCTAAGGTTTAAATTTTTCTTTTTAAATATTTAATTGGAAGACTAGAGCATTTCTTTCCAAGTCATTCTGATTTATTGGCTGAGTATATATATGTGTATGTATATATACATATATATATATATATATATATATATATATATATATGTTTTTTATATATATATATATGTATACTGATGTATTGATTGTGTGTGTGTGTATAAATTTGTTTTTCAGAGGGAACATATATTATTCATCCTCTAGGATGACTCCTAGACTATTTTATACTAAAAAAAAAAGTTGGCTGCACTTTGCAATTGCCACTTTTTAAAAATTAATGCCTTGCACATTTCAGTTTTTTAAAATACATGGAATGATAAGCTTTAAATACTAATTAATTGCTTG
Organism: Rhinolophus hipposideros; assembly: GCF_964194185.1. Classification (NCBI taxonomy): domain Eukaryota; kingdom Metazoa; phylum Chordata; class Mammalia; order Chiroptera; family Rhinolophidae; genus Rhinolophus; species Rhinolophus hipposideros. The sequence goes on from NC_138058.1 coordinate 46,176,813, forward strand.
CCAATATTTAGAACTACAATGCTATATGTGACATATGCTAAACAAAATCATCTTAAACTGCTCTCTTACATTCATGTATTATTGAGGAAATAAGGGTGTCATTTCTTAAAATTTCTGCATTTGCTTTTGTGTAAAAACCCTTACTATGTTGGATTCTAAGTTTCTCAAAGAGGTTAATACTAGAAGTAGTATTTCTGAAATACAGGTTTGACCATGGATCAATATAATAATGGAGGAATTCTGGCATTGTAGCCTAATTTATCCTTTTAAACTGTACATAATTAGCATTAGCAGAAACCTTAGAGTATCTTGGGCCAAATGTTCTTCTCAACTTTGCTTTGTTTCCCATCTTGTAAGGGCCCATTCTGGTTCTTGGCCCTTCCAAGGATTATGAGCCATGCTAGGACAGGCCTGGTATCTTCTGGATGGGGTGGAGGAGGGTACCCTGTGGCTGGGCCAGTTCTAGCTGATGGAATCATTCAAGTATGCCTCGAGTTCAGGGGTGGGAATGCCATATATTGGTATTAAATCACTTGGCACTTTTTGGGGCACCATTATTAGCACTGTTTTGTTTTTAATAACTGGAAGCACTTGATGTTTTTTTTCAGTTTCAACTTATGGATATTGAGGGTCAGGGAAGTAAGGTTTATTTCCCATTTATGTTTTCTGGAACTTAAGACTTGGGAGAAGAGGTAAATGAGCCCTTCTAGGCTCTATAAGGTATGCTCTATGAGGCTAGGATGTTTTAAAATAATTTACAAGTTTTTAATATTCTGCTTCATAGAAATTATGACTTTTTAATGATTTGCAATTGATGGATTGCACTCAACTCTTTAAACTATCTAATTTTAAGTTTCTTTTCTGTTTAATCATTGTCGCTTATTGTCTGTTATGTAGGAGACACAGGCCCTTGTAAGACATTTCCGATTTTTTGGTTTTGAGGGCAGTATTACCAGTGGCCTTTATATGTACATTATACTCATTGCTTATGTGATAAAGTAACATATTTGATGAACTTCCCTGCTCAGTATCAGTGAAAGATGCATACATGTAAAGATAGAAATCAGCATGATTAATTTTTGATTACTCGAGGCCTATTTATTTGGTTTGGCCATGCAGTCTTTTTTAATCACAGTCATATCTGGTTTCTTCACTTTTGCCTTCTAGCAGTTTCATTTATCTTTGTGGGTAGGGAAGATTAAACATGAAACTCAGCCCAGTCATTTTGCTACTGGTTAGCTTTGGTTTGAGGCAAATAAAATTTTTGACTAAAATGCATTTTTTAGAATTATGCCCTCTATTCACTAAATAATCAAGTTGGCTAAAAATAAAAAGTGTGTAACTTGCGTTTTGAAGAACAAACCAATACTTTTCTGAGCCTTACTGGATCTTCAAATGTGGCTATCACTTGGAAATTGAATGATGTTAAATAATAAACTTTTTATTTTCATCCACCCAACTGCTGTTGTGTTAACACAGGAGAGGTATTCTTTTACGTCAACGTAGTTTGGGATATATGGTAATAAGAACTTGTCACGTTGCTTTCCTTAAAGCTAGATCAACTCAACTGAGAAGACAATTACTTCATTTTTTAAATTTTCTCCCTTGTTTATTTTATTGAAAGCTATCTCTTGTAATATCTGGTATCCACCACTTTTGTATAAATACTTCTATATAAAATGCAAGTGCACACCTACCCAAAAGAAGGAATAACTGTTAAAGTGTCATTAATAACTTGTAATTTAATAACAGCGTAATTTACATTAGGGAGACTTTCAAAGTATTAAAATCACTTTTTTTCTTCCTTTTCCTAAAAAAAGCAATTAAAATGATGTAAACATTTTATGATTCTAACAATTAAAATGATGCTAACATTTACTAAAATCACATTAATTGTTGATGCAACTGAGAGAAACTGCCATATCTTCTAGCTAAGCAGTCTGATTTAACCTGTTGGGAAACAAAGGGATGTTGTTTGAAGGTTGAGGATGACTGTAGCTAGACTCTTGCATTCTCTTATATTCAGCAAAGAAACTTTACAGTGAATTTAGACAGCACTTTGAGGGCTTTAAAATACACTGCTTTTCAGAGAAAAAAAAAATGTAGTTGATCCTCAGTGTATCCACAGATATGGGTAAGGGGTTGTTCTGAATAACCAGTCAGGTGATCATTTTTTCTATTGCTTCTAGTTTTATGCAAAAATGTTAAATTCTGTAATGGTGATATGCATCTTATTAGAAAGATGATACATTTAGAAAAACTATTTTCTGTAAGAACTGACAGGAATTTGTATAATGGCAAGCTGGCTTTAAGAAAGCACTGTAGCAAATTTACTAAAGTCCAAAAATTACATAGATATATTAATAGAGATATGTGCAACTAGATAACGGTCAACAATTGTATTTTTTTAAATAAATATTTTTAACAAAATGAAAAAATAAAAAAGAAAGAACTGAGAAGGTAAATGGTGTGCAATGAAAGAATGAGAAAAGGGAAGGGGAGCTGTAGTGGAAGGTTGGAGTTACTAGTTTGAAGTTATGATTGATCTGTTGGTCATAATTTTTGCCAATTATGCAAATAGTCCTCTATGTGTGTTTATAATTCAAACTTTATTTTTGTAGAGAATTTAAAATTTTCTCAGATTTATCTGCCCTTTTTTCTATGGCTTTTGAGTTTTCGATTATGCTTATTTGAATCTAGACTATTAAAAAGTATTGTATTAGTTTTTGTAGAAAATATGAACCTCTGGTATCCAAGAATATCAGGTATTTTTTTTAAATGCAAGCACCTCTCACCTTTTATTTCCCTATCTTTAAGTTTCCTGACTTTTCTTTGTGAAACTACAAAACCTCATTACCCTCTCAATTACATATATGGTTACTTTGAAGCTTTATTCCCTAAGAAACCAAAAATTAACCAGAGAACCTTCATCAGCTTAGACAACAGAAACAGAGAGTAGAAGGCTATTAAATAATTTGAGAGTAGTTTTGAAAGAACTAGTGGACACTGAGTTTTCCCAAGGCCTTTATTCATATTTTGTAAGCAGCAGAGACACCTTCATTTTTCCCTTCCTTTTCCTCCCCTCCTCTCCCTTTCTTTTTCCTTCCCCATTTTTCTCCTCCCTCTCTCACTTCTTACTTCTGTCCCTTAATTCTCCTGTTTGGTTGTACCGTATTTTAGTTATTTGTTAATTGACAACTGGGCTATTTTCAATCTTTGATGTATTTTTAATTTTAACCCTGTTACCCTGTTTCGAAAATAAGACCTAGCAGGACAATCGATTCTAATGCGTCTTTTGGAGCAAAAATTAATGTAAGACCCAGTATTACATTATATTATATTATTAATTATATTGTTAATTATATTAAGACTCAGTCTTATAGTAAAATAAGACCGGGTCTCATATTAATTTTTGCTTCAAAAGCCGCATTAGAGCTGATTATCCGGCTAGGTCTTATTTTCGGGGAAACACGGTAGTACAGACTTATTGACCTTAATTTCAGTATTTATTTGCAGGCATGATTAGTATGGTATTTGTAATGGACCGAAGAGAAAGGGCATTTCTATTTTAAATTTTGCCATTGACAATTCAATCTGAAGAGTATTGATATTTTGATAAGAAAATAAAATGTCAAACTGTTTATTATTTCTTTGGGCCATTAGGTAGTACTTTATATTGCTTTCTTTATTCTACTTATAATTGGGATCCTTGAAACTATAGGGTGATATCTTCTAGTTGTTCAATAATCTCAACCATTACTCTTCAAATATTACCTCTGTCCCGTTCTTTCTGTCTGTTCTCCCTCCCAAATTCTCATTATATATATTCAGCCTTCTCACTCTATGCCTTTCAACCTGTTTTTATCTGTCTCTCTGGGCTGCTTTGCCGTTGATTTCTTCAGGTCTTATCTCTAATTCACTAGCTTTTTCTTTAGCTGTCAGACCCATTCATTGAATTTTAATTTTAGTTATATTTGTCCCTTATAGAAGTCCTATATGTTAGTTTTTCAGCTTTTACTGACAGATAGTTGACATATAATAAACTACACATACTTGAAGTTTTCAATTTTATAAGTTTTAACGTATATATGCTTTCATGAGACTATCACAATCAAAATAATGAACATACCCATTACCCCGCTAAATTTCCTTGTGTTCTTTTTTAACCCACTCTTCATTCCCTGCCCCTTTTTTTCCCCCAGGCAACCATTGATTTACTTTCTGTAGTTGTAGATTAGTTTACATTTTCTAGACTTGTACGTAATTGGAATCATACACTATGCATTCATTCGCTCACTTCTTTCACTGCATCATTATTTTGAGATTTCATCCATGATGTTGCATATGTCATAGTTTGTTCTTTTTATTACTGAGTAGAATTCCACTGTATGGCTAAATCACAATTAGTTCATTCATTTACCTGTTGATGGTCATTTGGATTGTTGCCAGCTTTGGCTATTACAAGTAGAGCTGCATGAGCATTGTTGTATAAGTATTTGCATGGACATATGCTTTCATTTCTCTTGGGTAAATAAGTAGGAGTGGAATAGCTATGTTGTATGATAGATATGTTTGTTTTCTAAGGTAGAGTGTACCATATTACCTTCCTGCTAGCAGTGTTTCAGAGTTCCAGTTTCTTCATACGCTCTTCAATCTGCTTGGTATGGTTTTAAATCTAGCTATCCTAGTGAATGTACAGTGATATCTCATTGTGATTTTAATCTACATTCCCTAGCAGTTAATGATGTTGAGCATCTTCATTTGCTTTTTTGCCATCCATATATCTTCTTTGGTAAAATATCTGTCTGGAGATTCTTCCCATTTAAAAAAATGGATTAATTTTCCTCCTGTTACCGAGTAAGAGTTTGTATTCATTCTGAATACAAATCCTTTGTCAAATACCTGTTCTGTAAACATTTCTCCCTGTAAGCATTTCTCTTCAAGTCTGTAACTTGCCTTTTCATTTTTTTAACATGGTCTTTTGAAAAGCAAACATTTTAAATTTTGATGAAGTTCAATTTATGAATTTTTTTGTATAGTTCTTGCTTTTTGTGTCTTATTTAAAACTAAAGGTCAAACTAAGGTCATTATGATTTTCCTGTGTGTTTTGTTTTAGAAATTTTATAGTTTTAACTCTTTCATTTAGTCCTTTAATCCATTTAATTTTTTATGTAGCATATGAAGTTTTTTTGTGTGTTTTTTTTTTTTGCATATTGCTAAGGATTATTCCAGTACCGTTTGTTGAACGATTTTCCTTTTCCCGTTGAATTGTTTTGGCATCTTTGTTGATAATCAACTGTCCACATACATGGGGATCTATTTCTGGAGTCTATTCTGTTTAATGGATCTACGTATCTTTACATCTATGTGTGTATGTTTAATACCAGCAGTGCTGATTCGTACAGCTTAAAAGTCATGAACTGAGATAGTATAAGACCTTCAATTTTGTTCTTCTTTTTCAAAATTGTCTTAGCTATTCTAGGTCCTTATACATAAATTTCTATGGATAGACTAGCTGGAATTTTGATTGGGATTAAGTTGACTCTACAGTTTAATTTGTGAAGAATTGACATCCATCCATTTAATTTTTAATTTCCGTTATATTTTTCATTTCTAGAAACTGTATGTTTCAGATCTGCTTGATCTTAATCATTCTTAAAGGTTTTTGTTGTTCCCGAGTATATTTTCAAACATATCATTTATTTCCTTAACCATACTAAGCATTTTTATTTTATAGTCTGTCTGATAATTCTAGTATCTAAAAATCCTTGCAAGTCTATTTCTGCTGTTATTTCTGGTTCTCCTCTGCAGTGTTTGGCTTTCTTTCCTGATCGATTAATTTTTGTTGAAAACTCGTTTTCCTAGAACTTTATCTGTGGGAATTCATGGAAGTCTCGATTGATTGTGAGTTGCTTCAAAAAGGATTTTCATTTGCTTCTGCCAAGTTCCTGTAGACACTACCAGTTTGGGAATCACTTAAATTGAATTCTCGGCTTGAGTTTTTTTCCAGCTACCCAGGTAGTGTGAATTTAGGCTGCAAACTAGAGAAATGGCTTATGGTTCCATATTCTCATCAGAGATTCCCCCCGTGACAAGATTTGAAATAGTCCATTTTCACTGCAATATCCTGGGGGTAGCGTATAGTGAGTTTATTTCTCTTTGACTCTTAGACTAGGGGGTTAACCCTTTAGGATATCAGCTTTATATGTGTGAGGGTAGTTAGGGGAATATTTTATTAACACCCGTCTTAAGTAGACTCTGGGTTTTGTCTTCTTGTCCTCTTGTTCTTGTTCTGTGAATCACTGTGGGGCCTGAAGATAAAAAATAAAATTTACCTACTCCAGCAAATGTCCTCAGGTGAAAGTTCCAGAAATCAAGGTTCTCATATTTACTTTTTTTTTTTTTTTTTTTTTTGCTAATTCACTAATGCATTTAAGATGTATTATATCTAGGATTTTTAGTTGTTTTCAATAAAATGTTTATCCAGGTAGCTAATCTGCCTTATTACAAACAGATAAGGTCACTACTTGATTTTCTAATCTTAATCTCCTTTAAATTTAAAATTTGGTGTTTCAGACATCAAAGACATAAACCATAAGGGAAAATTAGGAGATGATCATTTTTAATCATTTTATTTTGTACTTTTGGATTTAGAATTACTTGTTTCTTTCTCTTTTCCTCTAGGTATGAATGCCTTTCAAACATGCACATGACATTATTCTCTGGCAATTTAATATCTTTTTACAGGAGATTTTGGACAAAGAGGAAAATGAAAATAGTTTGTATTCTCACCACTCAAGAATGGTATTAAATTTTTATATTCTAGATTTTTTTACTTATGTATTCATTCAGCAAGTGTTTCTCACATAAATGCTTGATTGAATGAGATAGACTCAATAAGGTTCAAGAAGAAAATAACTTTGTATTTACTATCCCACTCCATATTCAACTCATGTTTGGAATAGTTCTTTTCTTCCCTGGCTGAAATGATAGACAGGTTTCAGCTTGCAAGTCCCTCTTAGTTATTAGAACAGTCCCATTTCAGCAATTGAAATATCTGCTCTAGGGCAATAATCAAAGCTCCAAACATGATGTAAATTAAATTCCACGTCAGGTCTGTTTCCCTCAGGGAAACAATACTTTACTCCAGAGGTTTGCAGGCAGCATGGTTTCCTCTCTCTCAGGCCCGCCCCAACTCACTAGCTGCAAAAGATCCTCTTAAGGAAAGAGAATAGGGCAAGAGTTCTCAGAACACACTGGGATATGTGAGCTGAACTAATGTGCTCTACCAGTAAAATTAGAAACTACAATCCTTTCCAAATTTTCTGGACAAAGTTAAATTAATGACTAGAATTTTCTCAATTAAATTTCCTCATGTCAAAGAAAATTTCCTGAACACTTTATTAAACACATGTCAAAGTTTTATTGTAATCTTGTTGCAAGGTAAAAGGCTTCTGTGGGCCAATTCAGAGATGCATTCTTGGTAACAAATCTTACAGCAAAAGAAAGTGTAATATAAGATAATTAGGGAAAAAAGTTTGAGTGACTGGTTTGCTAAGTCTTACACCATCAAAGTGTATCAAAAAATTGTTTAAGCATTCTATCCAAAAAACTTAATTTTTTTTCTAAAAGAAGGTTATGAATTACATTACACAGGAAAGAGAGTCTTTGCCAAACCAAGTTTGGATCAATTTTTATTTTACACTAATTTTTCTTAAACTTTTAATTTTGCTAGTGCCTAGTATTTGATGTATCCCTTGTATATTTAATCATGTTATTTAAAATGTTCTGAATGGAGCACATTGACTTCCAGGGGCTTTGCCACCAGAAAAAGTTTGGGAGCTAACAGTAAATCAATTTGTGTGTACTGGCTCTAAACTTTTGGTCAAGTGTGGATTTTATAAGGACATACGCAAAGCCGAAAAAAGTGCAAGTAATCAAGGGTGTATGTAGGAGAAGAGTCACTGATCCACCGAAAACAGTATTGGAGGGCCAAAACGTAAGGACTGATCTCTCCCTTAGCTGCCTGCCTCCAGGTGCTAAGTATAGCATCAAAGGCCTATAATGCTTATCTCAGGAAAAAGAGAGTTTGAAAAGAGATCCCACTGTATATACATAATGTCATCATCCCAATCAGTGGCTAAGAGAAAGTGGAATTGCCCAACTCTTTTGATTTGTGAGATAGAATGATTTGGGGGCTGAAAAGGTAGACGAGGTCTGACAAGTGCGTGAACTCATCCTAGAAAAAGTGCTACATACCTCATTACTGAATATCACTATGGTCATTTTTGAAATACTCCCCTTGGAACGCTATGTACTGATGCCAGCGCCTAGTCCACCCTTCAAAGCAATTTTGGAACTCTTTTTCTGGAATGGCCATCAGAGCTATCATAGTATTACCCTTGATGTCCTGAATGTCATCAAAATTTCTTCCCTTCACTATTTCCTTTATCTTTGGGTAAAGAAAGAAGTCACTGGGGGCCAGATCAGGTGAGTAGGGAGGGTGTTCCAATATAGTTATTTGTTTACTGGCTAAAAACTCCCTCACAGACAGTGCCATGTGAGCTGGTGCATTGTCATGATGCAAGAGCCATGAATTGTTGGCGAAAAGTTCAGGTTGTCTTTTTCATGCAGCCTTTTCAGCACTTCCAAGTAGTAAACTTGGTTAACTGCTAGTCCAGTTGGTACAAATTCATAATGAATAATGCCTCTGATATCAAAAAGTTTAGCAACATCATTGCAACAAGTTTGTGAACTTAATTGTCTGACCTTGTAAGAATCAATAAAAAAAAAAACTACAACAACAAAAAAGAATGTAATGTACCTAAAATAGGGTGATAGTAAGAGAGCTTTTGTTTCGAATCTTATCTTCTGGTCCAGATGAAACATTTTCTGGAGTTCTAGGTGGACTTGTGAATGAAATTTTGGTACCACTATTGGTAAAATTGAGAAACTGGAAGATAGATATTATTTTGATGTTCCAAAGGGGAAGTAAGATAGGTTATGCAAATGTGATCTTGATCAGGCAAGATTATTATTAAATTATAAAAGGGTTGTGTATGAACACGTAGGAAGGAACAATAGAACAATAACCACTGGAAATCAGCATGCATTTCTTTAAAACATTTTGGTCTTATCCCATTTCATTTTCTGTTAGGAAAGCTAGACTGGTAGACACATGTAGATCTTAGCACACTTTTTGATAGTCTTTTGATATTATAATCTTATGGAGAAACTAGAAAATTAGAGACTTGGCTATGTCGCTCCCAAAAGGATGTTGATTACCTAATGAATCGATGTCTGGTGTCAGGTCTTCAGGGGCATGCCACAGACACTATTAATTAACGTTTTAATAATTTAGTTAAGGTTTGGAAGAATGCTTTTCAAGTTTATGGACATTGACGTGTATTAGAATCAGAATCAGAAAAGTTTTTGAAATACTTGAGTTGTTGGACCTCATCTAACACGATGAACTGAAATAGAGATAAAGACTTTTGTGATGCGAGAAGGAATTTTCAGTAGGGATTTTGATGGGATGATTTCTAAGGTTTTCTTGAAATCTGACAGATGATTCCACCAGAATAATGTGTAGCAGGTCTCCCATGTCCTGAACCACGTGGATGTAATCTTTTAAAAGAAATTTGCTTCGCAACAAATCAGTAAGCTTAACTGTACAATTTCAGATGTATCTAGCTATATAAAGCTCATAATTTTGTGAAGTTAAAATTATTTTATATGGAGGAAGAATTGTTTGCTGTTCTTTATTTCTGACTAGTGCAGTAATTTCCATTCGACATGGAGAATGTAAAATCAGTTTCTGTGTATTTAAACATACTGTCTCCTCCACCTGCAGTTTCTGGAAATAATGAAGGCCATGAATTAGTCTTGGAACCTGGGCCCCCCTAAATTATTTTTTCCATGTCAATTTGATTATGATGCTTAACAATTAGGTGATATAGTAGTTGTCTCACTCTTCTCTACAGTGACAGCTTGAGAAAATGTGCTGTGATAGTCTCGGATTTTGTTGTCTTTCAGCTATTGATATTCCTCTGTCCGTTTTTATGACTACTATAAACACTAGATTCTTGTTTATAAGGTGTCCTTTCTTATAAAGGATATTAAGTGATTTTAAATATAAAACTGTTTTGTAACCAATATAATTTACATTCTTTTTGTTGAAACAGCCAAAATATTTTTAAAAATATATATTTAAATAAACCATAATGAGCTATGTTGGAAAGAAGGTATAACGAATGAATAATTGTGTGTGTGTGTGTGTGTGTGTGTGTGTGTGTGTGTGTGTGTGTTTGGTTTTAAAGTACTGTTGGATTCAGATTCAGTTTGACAGTTTTTGATCAAAATAAAATATGTTTTACCAATTTTGTAACCCATGTGTTTCTGTATTCCTAAGTCCAATTTAAGTATCTGCAGGAGTTACCCCAACGCACACACTCCCCCTCCCCTTTAACTGTAGCCCCTCTTGCAGATAGATCTTTGTTTATTGACTTAGATTAGAACTGGCCTAGAGCCCAGTGATGGTCATTTCTCCTCTTAAGGTTTTTGGTTACAAATCTGCTTTTGTTGCCAGATCCAATAAAGATTCTTGATTGTTTTTGTTAGTTTTATTACAAGTTCTTGCCAAAGATACAATGTATTATAACCAAAACAGATGTTCTGTTTAGACAAGTGTATTTACTATAAAAGAACCTAAACTATAAAAGAACTTAAAATATAAATTAAATAGTATGTTCAGCATTTTGTAACAATTGATGAACTTTGGGATTTCATACGTGTGTTTCTTAACCTTTAGAAATGGAAGAAGCAATGCCTTATTTTGAGCAATTATTTTACATTTTCTCTATCTCAGCTTGTGTATGTATAGTATTTACATCATAGATCCTCCTCAAAACTAACATTTTATTGTGATCTTGAGAGTGGAGTGGAGTTCTCTTATTTCTTCAAGTACATACATCAAATAACCAGTATTTTTTTGTCATGGAGACATCAGTTGAGTAGAAAAGAATAGTTTTTTAATAACCTAATGCTTATAAACAGATAAGCATAGACCTTACCATACATAGACCTTTCCATGAATGGTGTACCTGGTGAAGTTAGGAACCATATTAAAGGGTTGTAGTGTAAATCTCTTGAGACTTGAAGTAACCGTCTCTGTGACTAGGGCCCAGTGCAGTATTGATTTATGCTGAATTCTGTGTTGTAGAGAACACAGGCACGTAGTAAATACAAAATGAATGCACTTACACGGTGTAATTGTAGCTCTTTTTTGGTCATAGTTCCTAGAATAAATTAAATGTGTAAAAAATAAAACTGCATTATCAATAGGTTACTATCGGAATGAGTATTACCATGAGATTGTTAACTCTTTGGCCTATTCTCATTTATATTCTCCTCTTTGGCGTTAAACAACTTGCTGTTTTTTTGTCACCTTTGGCCAACACTTTTAAAATCAGTTGCTTATTGGGGAACATTTAAGTTTTTTTCTTTTTATCAGAACTCTTTGGGTTCTACAGAATCACTATGATTTTCTCATTTTGATTGCATTAGAAGAATGCAAAATGGCTAGAATCCTTTGTTGTTGAGGTCCTTTTTCATTTGATTACATAGGACTTGAAGAGTCTGGGGCCAGAAATTGGTATTTGCTACTGGGAGTTCTTGAATCCACCTTATTTGTGTTTCATATGTTTTTATTTTTTTTGAGGAGGGGGATCTTTTGAATTTGATGTATTTTGTGTGGCTAAATCGTTGTATTATGCTCTCCTAACTTACTGAAATACCACTTTCAAGTTCCCCACATCCATACATTTCTAAGGTTACACCCAGCTTAATTCCCATTACTTTTCCGCTTCACAGCACTTGCATTTTGAAGGGACCCTAACATTTGGGTTCACATTATGATAATTAGGTTTCAGGGCCATGGGGGATTAAAGATGTCTTAGGTCTAGTTGCAGAATAAAGTTCAGAAGCACTTGTAAAACTTGCCTGATTGGTGGGTAGAGGTGCTTTTATTTATTCACTACTCATGCAGCATTAATCCTTATTTCATCAGGTACCAACAGTGCTGTAATTCTAGATGTGACCTTGGACTTGATTTACTTCAGCTTCGTTTTCTTTATTAATGTGCCATGAAAGAGGTACATGAAAGATAGCCAACATCAAAAAACCTTTTAAAGGAAAATGGTTGATAGGAATTCTCTGGTATTTAGCACTGTCTGTCAAATGTTTCAGCTGGTTTGCATCCTTTTACAAGCTCTAGCTTGCTGCACTAAAAGAAATTTAAAGCGGTTGTTTCAAGGCAGGACTGATGGGGAACGTGGTTATGGTGGTGGTGGTGGTAGTGGGTGGGTGGCATTAGCCGGGGAAGAGAGTAAATGAGAAGAACATACTCTTTTTCAACTGTGCTCTTTCCAAGATGGTTTGTTTCTGTGTTTTTCTTTGGGTCGGGGTGTTTTTAGTTCAATGCAATGCTTATGATTAGAGTGAGGAGGCACTCATCTTGGTTATGAGAAGGTTGAAGAGGGTGGCCAAAGAAAATTCATCAGACCTCTGCAAAAGAAAGAATAAAAGGCAATGTCACTGTCTTATTCAGAGGTTGTTTAGCTATTTTAACTTTATAGTTTGTTTGTTCTTTACTGAATCATCTGAGAAAAAGCTTTTAAACACAGTAATATGGGAAACTGAGTCTTAAGAACAAAGGAAAGAGGACTCAGAAGGCTAGCCATATGTACCGTGGAATATTTATTTTTCTTTAAACTCGTTTTAGAGGCTATTGTCTCTGTTCTAGGCTGAATATATAGGGGTAGAACTTGTAGCTTAGTTTTAAAACTCTGATTCCTTCTTTGTTTCATAAATATTTGTTGGAAAATTCTCCCTGTATAATAAAAAATATTTTAAAGCATTTTGCTTTTTAGATAATCACAAGGATTGTGGATCTATTCCTGTTGTCTTCGCTATAGAACTATCTTAATAATTAAAATAGAAATCACAGAATGTTTTAGAAAATGAAATTAACTTGCTTTCAAATTTATATTTTATTTTTAATTTACTAACATAACTTTGACTTGTAAGAAGTCTTTTAAAATCTATTGTAATAAAAACTTTTTTGTAATTAGTATTTGTTAAAATGTCTTTATAGTGTTAAAATGCTTTAAAAATAGCATATCCTCTTGACATTCTGTAATTTTGTTCACACATACCTGCTTAACTAACTTTTATTCATATATGGCAGGAAAATAAATTTCAACCCAGACGTAGTATTGATGATTTATTGAAATAAAGTATTTGGCCTGCAAAGTATAAAAAAATCAATACTATGACTGACACAGAGCAGTTTGGTAATGGCCTTTTCTTTTCAAGGAAAGCAGATTTTTGACACAGACAGCCTTATTTTGAATTAAAATTCATAGGTTATATAAGAAGAGCCCAGATAACCTGTGTTCTTCTCTTCGCTCCTTTATTGGGGTGGGGGGGCCCTACCTCTCAAGCAAGCCCTTAGGGAGATTCTGTATTTGATTCTCAATATGAACTGCTACTTGTAGATGGGTTACACTTTAGTGGGAGAAGTAATCATTAAAACTTCTACCAAGAAATCAGTTTTTTTTCTATTTCAGTAAATTTTTGTGAGATGCAGAAAGACTACAAGGAGGCTAGGGACCTCTGCTCAGTGTTTCAGATTTGGTTTTGACGTTTTTCTTATTCATGGTTTTTGGCTGGGAGATAGGAGAAACGGATAAAGCAAGCCAGGAACACGTTAGGCTTTTGAAGTATCTTCGAACTTTCAGGTTGGATTTGTCTCCTAGTCTTCATTTTCTTACTGTTATTGGTTTATTTTCCTTCTGGTTACCTTTCCCTCGTTAGAAGTGACAGGTTTGTGTTAAGTGGAAAATGGAAAATGTATCTGAATTGAATATCTTGGGGGAAAGTTTGTCTCCAAAATCTGGTATATGTACAGCAGTCTTTTTGTTGTTATTATATACAAGTGAAATATTTTATTTAAATCCCTCTCTACTGTTAGAAGCCTGAGATCTTACTGTAGTGTCACATTTACTTTAATTCTTACTAAGATATTCAAGAATCTTTTGGTTATATTGGGTAATTGTCTTCCCCTTTTGTCAAAATTCATTTACTCATTCATATTCAACAAACGCTTATTGAGTACCTTGGTCTGTGCTAAGCACTGTGAAGTGAAAGATTCATAAAACCTTATCCATTGGCTGTCTTGTGTTCCATCCAGCAGCCTCCTCTAATTTGTACCTCATCTGGATTCCGTTTCCGTTTCATATCCTGAAATGGAGTACTCTGCTTCTGGTAACCATTGTTTCTACACATCCTTGACCTATTCTTTGCTCTTCAATTTAGACAATGTTCCAAATATTTTCTCATTCTCTTTCTTTTCTGTGTATTTTCTTTTCCTTGATAATTTCTCCATTCACTTCTGGTACTTCATCTGTGGATTCTAAACCTACATCTCTAGTTTCAAGTTCTCTCCAGAGATCTGGACTCAAGTTTTAATGGCTTGCTGTCAGTCTCTTGAATATCCCTCTGGTGCCTCAAACTTAACTTTTTGCCTTGGCTCCTAAACCTGTTTTGCTTCATGTGTTTTTTGTTCTTTTGTAAACCCTCCTTTGTGGATGGACTAGCAATTCCCTTGGGCACAAAATTGGTAATCTTTGATTTCATATTGTGCTGCATACTCCATTCAAACTGCCATGAAATCCTGTTGATTCTCCCTCTGGAATGTTTCTCTTATTTCTTTCTTTCCTTCAGCATCTCCTGTTTGCCAGTCTTCTTCCTCTTAGATTTTAAGCCTTTCATGAACTGGCTTCAAGCTACTCTTCCAATGTAATCTCTTGATGCTCCCTTCTCAACCCAAGATACGATGTTCATCATTCAAGCTTTTGTCGTCTGCGTCTGTACAGTTGTCTTTAAGTACGCCACTGCTGCCATTCAGTAAGGAAGCATACAGTGTAAAAAATTATATATATACCAACAGTTTATTCATTCTAAGAATTAGCACAGTTATAATTTATAAACCTGTATTAAAAATAAGCTAATATAAATCCATTTTCAATATGTTGTTTTGTTTTTCAAGATAGCCTCTTTAAATCTTCCCCTGGTCTGCTTCTATTACTTCCAGTGAAATTTGGGTTCCTATTTGCAGTGTATTTAAATACACTTTCCCTTCATATGAAGTATCCTCTGATATCAATAATTCCTTATGCCGGGTAAATTGGAATATTTCTTCTTTGAAATATGTGAGTTACTTTTTTCTGCCTCTTTTGTAGTTAAGAAAACAGGCTGTGGAGCCAGGTTCAAATTGCAGTTGCTTCCCTTACTGTCACAGTGACCACAGTCAAGTTACCTCTGTGCCTTCATCTTTAAAGTGGGAATAATAATAGTATCTACCACAGGATTTTGGTGAAGATTAAACGGGGTAATAGATTTAAAAACACTTAGAATAGTGCTTGGCACATAGCATGTAATCAATAAGTGTGAGCACCTACTATTTTTATGATAACTACTAAATGTATGATTATCGTTATTATTGTTCATACTGTTTTCTTTCCTTGGAATCCCCTTTTCTCATCCCCTGCCTTTCTCATCCTACCTAGACTTCAGGGCTGTCTCAGGTGTCACATTCTCCATGAAATTCTCTTTGGTGTCTGCAGTTGGAATTAATCTTGCCTCCTTCTTCTGTGTGCTCGTAAAACTTTCCATGTACTTCTACCACGACAGTTAAAATATAGCCTTCTTTGTACTGGACCGGTCTGTGTAGCTGTTATTTGGGCAGTTGTTTATCACTAGGGAGGCATCATTGTTTGTTCCTTTAGCAGAGGAACACCGTTCTGGCCGTGTTGGGACTCAGAACTTTGAATTGATTGGAAACTAATTGATCGCACCCCCACCTGCACATATGTATGTGGAGAGTATGTATATATATTTATATACATATATAACCCTTCTGTGTATAAGGCACTCCTGTAAGGTCTATGGAGGATACAAAAAAAAAAAAAAAAAGGTAATGCTTTCCAGAGTAAAACCAAATGTTATCTGTACATTTAAAAAGATTTTTAAAATACCATACAAAGAAAATACATAACTTAAACAATAGTGACCTATGATCAACAATAGTAACAATGATTAAATGACCTGTGTTCTCACCATTCAGCTTAAGACATGTAACCTTGTCAGTATTTCTGCAGCCCCATCTGTTTCTCCTCCTTCACAACTCCCATCTCCCCTTCCAGAGATATTCACTCTCCTTAACTCTTGTTAATTATTCCCTTGCTATTTTGATGGCTCCTTTTATATAACTAGAATCATATATAACATGAATTCTGTGAGCTTTTTTTACCTCAAGATTGTTGTATAGATTCATTCATTTTGATATGTATGTAGCTGTTTCATTAATTTTCAGTGTTAGATAATTATACAATATTTTCCTGTTTTACAGTTGATGGGCTTTTGGATTGTTAATCAGTTTTGTTGTTTTCAAAAGTCTTAATTCATTTATTTTGTTTAATGGCTTTATTGAGATATAATTCACATACCGTACAATACACCCATTTGAAATGTACAGCTCAATGAATGTTAGTATATTCCCAGATATGTGCAATAATCACCACTGTCAATTTTAAAATATTTTATCATCTTAAAAGAAGCCCCATACCCTTTCACTCCCACTCTCTATTCCCTCTCTCCTTCCTCACTCCCCCAACCTTAAGCAACCACTAATCCACTTACTGTCTCTATAGATTTCCGTGTTCTGAAGATTTCATATGAATGGACTCATACCGTATGTGGTCTTTTGTAACTGTTCTTTCACTTAGCATAACGGTTTCAAGGTTCATTTATGTTGTAGCATGTATTAGAACTTTATTCCTTTTATGACTGAATGATATTCCATTGTATGGACATACCACATTTTGTTTATCCAGTCATCAGTTGATGGACATTTAGGTAATTTCCACTCTTTGGCTATTATGAATAATGCTATAAAATATTCATGGACAAGTTTTTGTGTGGACATATGTATATATTTCTCTTGGGTATATACTTAGGAGTGAAATTGTCATTGTAACTCTATAATGAATTGGTTGAAGAACAGCAGACTGTTTTCCAAAATATCGGCACCGTTTTATATTTCCTCCAGCACAATATTGTATGAAGGTTCTCAACTTATCCATGTTCTCGCCACACTTATTATTTGACTTCTTAATTGTAGCTACCCCAGTTGGTATGAATTGGTATTTCTTTGAGGACTAATAATGTTCAGCATATTTCAGATTCTTATTGGCCATTTGTGTAAATTCCTTGAGTAAATGTTTATTCAGATTTCTTGCTTATTCTTTATTTGATTATTTGTCTATCCATTATTGAGTTGTAAGAGTTTTTTTTTTACAAATTCTGGATACAAATCCCTTATCAGATGGATGATTTGCAAATATTTTTTCCCATTCTTTAGGTTACTTTCTTGATGATCACTTTTGAAGCACAAAGTTTTACATTTTGGTGAAGTCCAATTTTTCTGCTTTTCTTTTGTTGCTCTTGCTTTTGGGGTCACGTAAGAATCTTTTGCCAAATCCAAGGTCATGAAAATCTACTATGTTTTCTTCTAAAAAAGAGTTCTGTGGTTTTAGCAATTGTGTTCAGGTCTTTGATCCATTTGAGTTACTTTTTGTATGTGGTGTAAGGTTAAGAGTCCAATTTCATTCTTTTGTATGTGGCTCTATCCCAGTAACATTTGTTAAAAAGACTGTCCTTTCCCCATTGGATGATCTTGCCACCCTTGTCAAAATCAGTTGACCAAAGATGTGTAAATTTATCTCTGGATTTTAAGTTCTATTTCATTGATCTATGTCTATCCTTGTGCCACTACCACACTATCTTGGTTGTCACTGTTTTGTAGAAAATATTAAGATCAGGAAGTATGAGTCTTCCACGTTGTTCTTTGTCAAGGCTGTTTGGCTATTCAGAATCCCTTGCAATTCCATATTAACTTTAGAAACAGCATTGTTGATTTCTACACAGAAGTCTGCTGAGATTCTGATAAGGATTATATTGATAGAGTAGATCAGTTTGGGGATTAATGTCATTTTAGCAATGTTAAGTCTTCTAATCCATGAACATGTGATGTCTTTCCATTTATTTAGATCTTTAATTTCTTTCAACAATGTCTTGTAGTTTTCTGAGTAAACGTTTTACACATTAGTTAAATATATTTTTAGTTATTCTTCTTGATACTGTTGTAAGCAAAATTTTCTTATTTCATTTTTGGAGTTTTCATTTCAAGTGTATAGAAATGTAACTGATTTTTGTGATTTTTCTTCTATCTTGCTACCTTACTGAACATGTTAATTGGTTTAACAGTTTTTTAGCGTATTCCTTAGGATTTTCTATATATAAGATCGTGCCATGTGATCTGTGAATAATTTTACTAATCTGGGTATCTTTTTATTTTTTTTTCCTTTCCTAACTACCTTGGCTAGAACCTTCAATACAATGTTGAATAGAGGTAACCAGAATAGAATCCTTATCTTGTTCCTGGTCATAGAGAAAAGCGTCCAGTTTTTGATCATTAACTGTGATGTTAGCTGTGAGGTTTCTTTTTATATTCCCTTTATATGATTGAGGAAGTTCCCTTCTAATCCTCATTTTTTTAGTGCTTTTATCATGAAAGGATGTTGGGTTCTGTCAAATGCTTTTTCTGTGTCTCTGGAGGTGATCGTATGAGGTGTTTTTTTTTTTTTTTTTAATTTTGTTGCCATGATGCATTACATTTATTGATTTTCAGATGCTGAACCAACCTTGCATTCTTGGGCTATGTCTTACTTGGTCATGGTGTATAATTCTTTTTATATGTTGCTAGATTTACTTTGCTAATATTTTGTTGACAATTTTTACATCCATATTCATATGCAGTGCATATTTGTAGTTTTCTTGTGTTGTCTTGGCCTGCTTTTGATATCAGTAATACTGGCCTTATAGAATGAGTTGGGAAGTGTTCCTCCTAAGTTTGTAAGAAATTGGTATTAGTTTTTTGTTGGTTTCTTTTTTTTTAATGTTTGGTAGAATTCAGTAGCAAAGCTATCTGGGCCTGGTTTTTCTTTGTGGGTAGTTTTTTTTTTTTATTACTAATTCAATATCTTTGTTATAGGTCTATTTCTTGAGTCATTTTCAGTAGGTTGTATCTTTTCAGGAATTTGTCCATTTCATGTAAGTTACCTAATTTATTGCCATACAATGTTTTCTTATTATTCCTTTAAAATCATTTTTATTTTTGAAAGGTTGGTAGTAGTGTCCTCTTTCCATTTCTGATTTTAGTAATTTAAGTCTTCTCTTTTTTTTCTTGGTCAGTCTGACTAATGATTTGTCAATTTTGTTCATATTTTCTAAGAGCCAACTTTTGATTTCATTGAATTTCTCTATTGTTTTTCTCTGTTTAATGAGTTAATGTTCTAATCTTTATTTTTCCTTCCTTCTGCTTGTTTTAGGTTTAGTTTGTTCCTAATTTTCAGTGTAGTGTCTTAGGTGGAAGGTTAAGTTTTTGATTTGAGATCTTCGTTTTTTGATATCTGCATTTACAACTATAATTTTCCTTTTAAGCACTTGGTTAGTTGTATGCTATGTTTTCATTGTCATTCATCTCAAATTATTTTATATTTTCCTTTTTGATTTATTCTTTGACCATTAGTTATTTAGGAGTATATTACTCAATTTCCATATGTTTGTGAATTTCCCAGATTTCTTTTTGATTTCTAATTTTACTTCATTGTGGTTATAGAACATACTTTGTATTGTTTCTGTCCTTTTAGTTTTTATTTATTTGTCTGTTTATCACCAACACTGCTTAAAATTTTTCTTACTGTGATAAAGTATATATAACATTATTTATCATTTTAACCACTCATAAGTGTACAATTCAGTAATGTTAGATACATTCACAATATTGCATAAAAATCACTACTGCCTGTATCCAAAACCTTTTCATCATACCCAACAAAAACGTACCCACTAAGTAGTTTGCCCTACCACCTTTCCCCTGAGCCCTGATAACCTTTAGTCTCCTTTTGTCTCTATGATTTTGCCTGTTCTAGGGACCTTATATATGTGGAATCATGCAGTATCTGCCCTTCTTTGTCTGGTTTCTTTCACTTAGCATAATATTTTCATGGTTCATCCGTGTTGTATCATACATTAAAATTTCATTCCTTTTCATGGCTGAATAATTTTATATGTATGTACCACATTTTGTTTATTGATTAGTTTGTTTGCTTATGTATCTATCTACCTATCTGTTGATGGACACTAGGGTTCTTTCAATCTTTTGGCTATTGTGTGTAATGTTGCTGTGAACATTGGTGTACAAATCTCTTTTTGAGTCCCTGCTTTTCCATTTGGATCATATGGTAGTTTTATGTTTACACTTTTGAGAAATTGCTAAAATGGTTTCCACAACAGCTGTATCATTTTACATACCTATCAGCAGTGCACTAGAGTTCCGATTTCTCCACATCCTCATTAACATTATTTTCTCTTTTTTTTGATTATTGCCATCCTAATGGATGTGAAGTGGTATCTCATTGTGGTTTTGATTTTTATTTCTATAATGACAAATGATATGGAGCATGTTTTCATGGGCTTATTGGCTATTTATATCACTTCTTTGGAGAAACATCTATTCAAGCCTTTCACTCATTTTTGAATTGGATTATCTCTTTTTTTTGTTATTGAATTGTGAGAGTTCTTTATATTCTGGAACAGATGTTCTCCTCTGGTGCTTCTGTAACTCTCCGCAGCTTTTTGGCTGCATTTTGGTGGTGAATATGGAGATCGTGTAGCTCCATGAAAGATGCCAGAGGCAAAAACTGCTCTTTGGCATTGTGAACAGGTGAGTCTCCTTTCTCAGAAAGTTTTCCTGGGTTGGAGGAGTACCTCTTCCAGACACTCTTCAATTAAACCAGATTCATAGCTTCAGCAAATAGTATATGTCTGCAGGCTTTCCTCCACCCAGAAAAGCACAGAAGAACCGCTGGTGCCACGGAGCCCACTGCTGCTTTCCCAGTGTGCCCACCACTCACCCCTTATTGGGCCCTCTTTGACTAACATCTGCAAACACTTTCATTTGACTGGGATATAATTTTCCATTCTTTTACTTTTGTCCTTTCTGCGTTTCGTGTTTTAGATGTATATATTTTTTAAAGATGAAAGGCAACTTTATAACGTTGTTACAAGGATTAAATGATTTAACATGGAATGGCTCCACTGCTGTACATACCGAGGAAAATTCCATCCTCTCTGAAGAAAAGAAACACATTAAAGCTAGGTATCAAAGATTTTCTAGAGTTAAAATTCCAGGGAAAATGAATACACAATTTAAAAAAAAAAAATCACATACTGTATGTGCCTGAGTCAGCAGAAGTAACAAAATTTGCTTTTGAATCAGCAGACATGCAGTTGTTGGAATTATCACATAAAGAATATAGTGTACCTAGGTTGAGTATATTCAAGGAAATAGAGTATGACACGGAAAGGAGGGGCACAATGAAAATCGAGCTTAACCAGAGATCTCTTTGTAATCTCCTTAAATGACTATCTGGGCTGTTGGAAGTACAACAGACCAGACGAACTTTTTGGTTATTTTTTGCTTTGGTAGTGGCCCTTCTTTCTCTGGACCAGTGGAGGCCAAGGTTTAGTTTGAAAGGAGTGGGGTGGAGGTGAGGTGGTGGTAAGGAAAAGGGATACTCACGTTGTAGAGTTGAGGACCCTGAGTAGGAGAGTACAGTAAGTACTATACTATAAAGTTGTTGCCTTTATATTTCCAGGAATAACTGATATTTTGACTTATATTTTAGGAAACTAAACATTTTGTGTCCTTTTCCAATGGCCTCCTTTAACTAGGATCTATCTAGTTCCTACCTCATTTTTTTAGCCTTGTTCATTTTCAGGATCTCACATTGAGAAAACATAGGGAAAGCCCAAATCTCCCATTTCTTTCTGAGCAAAATGTGATTTAAATAATTTTTGTAGTTCAAACTGAAATGCATGCTTTGGCAGTTTGTAAATTGGCTCATTAATGTAAACAAAATAATCAGATCAGATATTTTGTGTTTAAAGAGATTTAGTTGCTTGAATACAGCTGTGTCCTTTATATAGAGAAATTTCAGGTCATTATTCTGTGATCTGTCCTTTTCTAAACTATTCCTTTATAGTCTGTCGAAAACATAAAAAAGATGTTTCCTCGCTTGGTTCTTAAGAATGCCCCAGGCATGTTGTAAAAAATGTAAAGTGGAAGATTACTGCCTCCCTCATCCTTAGCTGTGGTTTCTAAACAAGGTGCTATGGATTAAGGTAATGAGAGGGTTGACCTGGGGCCTGGAGGCCTCAGCCAGTCCCTCAGTTCTTTCTTCCCTCTCCCACTCCACTCACAAACAACAGAGTTCACAAGTGCTGCCAGCCTAGTTTGGAAATTACTGTACAATATTGTTCTGTCATTCATTCTGCTCAAAATAATCTCATGTAAGTTGGGAGGTGTGAGTATTTACTTAAATATTCATGCAATAGATTCTTTGAAGAGTCAGTACTGCATACAAGAGCCAGAGGTAGAGAAATATGTATTACAATGATAGGTGAGTTGTGGTGGTGATGGAGTCACTGCCTCCTTCTTAGGTGGTATGGGTAGTGCTAAGTGTAAGAGCGCGGACTTTAGAGTCATACAGTCCTGAGTTTGAACATCAGCTTTGCTCCTTGCCAGCTTTCTGTCTTTGGGAAAGTTTCTTAATCTCTGTGAGCTCCAGTTTTCTAATTAGTAAAAGGAGAATAATAATACCTGTCTGTACTGTGGTAAATATAGTACATAGCTCAAAGTAGTGGTTAAGAATATGGACTCTTAAGTCAGACTATCTGTGTTCATATTGAAACTCTGCCACTTACTAGTTGTATAAACTTCAGCAAATGACCTATTTTGTACCTCAGTTTCCTCAGCTGTTACATGGGATAACAAGGTTATTTTGAAGATTAAAGAAATTAATACATACCTTGCTATGACAGTATCTGATCCTATAAGAGCTAACACTCAGTAACTAACAGGTCTCCTTTCATTCTGAAGTGGTTTCACACTTATGTCCAGTGGGATATAATTTTATCTACTCTCTCGTTCCCAGATTCTCACTGAATTTGCTGTCCTTGAGCTTAAAGCACTATTAGACTCCAAATATCTAAGTCATATTTCTCAGTGGTATGATTTCTCATGAGATAGAGAAATTCCTTTTAAAATTAAGAGTCACATCCAGTGATAAAAGAACTGAATAAGGATATT
Organism: Rhinolophus hipposideros; assembly: GCF_964194185.1. Classification (NCBI taxonomy): domain Eukaryota; kingdom Metazoa; phylum Chordata; class Mammalia; order Chiroptera; family Rhinolophidae; genus Rhinolophus; species Rhinolophus hipposideros. The sequence continues at coordinate 46,200,148 of NC_138058.1, forward strand.
TGATAAACAATATAGTCTCTCATAGCTGTTCATAATCTAAGACAGACTTGGAGTTTTTGGTTGGAAATGCTTTCACAATTATTTGTACTATAGAATTTGAAGGTATAAGGAAGTTGTTAATAATTTTAAGAGTGGTTTAAATGAGAATTGGAACACTTTGAAAAGCACTGATTCCAGAGAGACTGTGAAGAAAGTAGATATTTCTTCTGGAAACCTTGATTCAGACTATTCATTGATTTCTACAACGATGGAGCCAGAGGTCTCAGACAATTCCAACACCCCTCCATTCCATTTATTTCTTGCTGAGAAGGGTCCCGAAGTGTGATATGTATTTGTTTTCATTCAGTCATAGATTATGTAAGAAAACTATTTTTCTGCCTAATTTTAGCTTGAAAGCTAGATAAACTATGTCGTGGTTATCTGTGTTGGGATGTGTTTCTGAATGATATTTTTGCACTGTTAGAAATGCTGTGTGATAGTAATCGTTTTTCCTTTTCTTTCATAGGTGAGTTGGCTAGATAAATTTTATTTTTCACATTTGTTTTTTTGTTGAGGTTCATACCCATTACTTGTGAAATTATATTTGTGTTATTTAGTACTGCTGGTTATCCAAGATGCTACCTCACCACACCAAATTATCCCTGCTTATTTGCACTGTCAGTAGGTCACTGCTTTGTAGAAGGTGATTTCAGAAACCGGGGAATGACTCTTAGTAAGAATTTCAAATAGTTTGTTCCTTTATTAAAAAAAAAAAAAAAAAAGACAAAATGGTTACTTCAGTCAAAAATCAGGAACCGTGCCTTCACATGTTGACTTTAGGAGTTTTATTTAGAAAGTATTTTCATTTTATAGTGAATTACTTAGTGTTATAGTATGTAATATTTCTAACTTAAATCATAGTGCACGTCTCATAATTTAATAAAAGTAGACTTTAGTGAATTATTTAATTCAGACTTTTTTGTAATAATATCCCATGGATTTACTACTGCTTCTCAAGTACCTTTACACTTTTTCTTATTTCTTTCTCACAGTAACCCCTTGGTTGCATTTACAGGTGAGGAAACTGAACTGCAGGCTGATATGGATTAAAGACTTAGTGGAATGGGGACTCAGATCCAGGTTATTTGATCCAGTAGACATGCTTTTTCACCTCTCTATTGTTTAAATGTGGCAGGTTTTTCCAGAAAGTTTAACTTAAGGTAATAAATGCCTATCTTCAACACTCTTGAATTTACCTTTTACCTTTGATTGTTCATTAGGGGACAATAGCAAAAATCTTCTGAACAAGACTTTTTATGTTCATGTTAATTCATGTTCATCTGTTTTTTTAGCATTGAGGAATTCCCCTAAATTATACATAATATAGTATTGGAGGCAGAATACCCTCAAAGATCTAGTCCAACTCCTCATGTTCCAAAAAGGACCTGAGGCTCAGTGATCAGGCCAGCCAGATTTTGCTCTTTGTGGGCCCTAAAACTCTTTCAAATAGTTATTAAGGTAGTGGAATGCAACACTCTTAAAAATTTTCCATCATCAATTCACCATAAACTAAATTTGTCTCAATGCTAAGTTGAAACTAATTATTTCATGAACTGCTCAGTTGTTTTTTTTTTTTAAAGGAGCATTCTGTAGGAGTAAAACTTTCAGGCTGTAAACTAGCCCTTATTATGAAACTAGACTGCATATGAGTGTAGTGATATATTCTCGTCAGTATCCAGATAGTTTCTGAGCCTGAAATTTCAACAGATGACAGGAAATAATAACTGAGGGGCTTCCTTTGGCCTAACGTAGTTTTATATGATGGAGAGTATGGAGGAAGAAAGAGAAGATCTTTCCACCGCTTCTGGTGCTATCCTGTGGATGTGACTTTGCTGGAGCAGTGGGTTAAATGTTGCAGAAAAAATAGTGGTATGACCAAGAAGGAAAGAGTTTGAAGGTAGAGCTTGATTTCTTGGTTTTGTAAGGGAGGAAAAACTTAGCCTTGATGCTTTTAAGGTCCATTGCTGGGCCTGAAAATTAAACAGAAAAAGCGTAGAAATTTATTTAAGTTTTATGTGACATGAGAGCGTGCATATGGAAATGAAGACACAAAGAAACAGTTAAGCCTGAGAGTTTTTGTACTAGGTTTGATGAAGAATGTAAAATTGTGGAAAACCACAATAGGGAACAAAAAGGGGGTGAGCTAAGGGTGGTAAACGGGGCAAACTTAGCAAGGCCTGTGCGTTTGGATTCCTCTTGGCCATCTATCCATCTTCAAAGATAAGGGTGTTTTTTTCCTCCAGCTACAGGGGAGGTCACCTCTCACATGAATGACTATGGTTTGCTTCAGGGAGCAAGGGGGAGGTCAGAGAGTTCTTTCTGTTACCTGTCACTACTCAGATTAGTCCAGCTCAGAATAATCATTCTGTCATAGTGTCAGATTTTGGGGTGACATATCCTGATTCCCTTCACTTTCAGATTTTGCCTTCTGTTAGCTGAGGGTGTGTGCCCCAAGTATAATTTGTGAGTGGTTAGCTTGGTCCTTCTAAGCATGGGGTTTTTGCCTCTTTCCATTTCCCTGGGGAGTATAAACTAGATGTAGTTTAAAGGGAACAGACCTTTCTTTTCTCAAACAGTAGAACATGGAAGTCCGTTTCCATCATTAACATAGGTGTGGTGTAAGATTAAAGAAAAGTATTATTCACTTATGCAAATTCTAAACACAAAATCACAAGTTAAAAGCTCAACGGAAGGGTGGTCAGTTGCTTTACCAATGAATTCTTTGCACTGTAAAAATGTTATAGCTCCTATAGCTAGTGAGCTCTCTTGTTGCATTCAAAATGCATTTAGAGTGGAATTTGACCTATGAAAATTCTGGTTAAGAGCAGATTTTCACGAATTCAGCTACACATAAAGCAGAATTTTCATCTTTTTGTTCAAAGCAGAAGCTGGTTGTCACTTGGAAATAGTAGAGACTTTGATATATGCTCTTGGTATAAATGCCTGAATTTGGTGTGCCAGAAGATTGTGTTATGCTTTGAAATTTAAAAACAGATAAGTATAATTTAGTATGTTGGTAGAATTATCCTATATAAATTCAGGGTTTCTTTACGTTGGGTTAAGTGATGGGTGTTTTCCATGAATAAACCAGGCTGAAAGCTTCTAAGTCCAGAATTGTGGTTAGCAATAGGAATCTGGAAATTAACTATGCTCAGGTCATGCAAATGTATGTAAACTAAGGCAGTGTAGTCTGTAGGTGGAAATGAGAATCAATTACATGAAAATATTCTTTTCTTCCTTTAAACAGTCTTCAGGTTTAGAAGCATACTTTAAAAAACAATGTTTTAACTATGAAAACCCCTTTGTCAAAACTCAAGTCTTAACAAAAGTATGTGGGCCTGCATGCTGCTTTGCATAAGAGATAGATGATAGTAATGGGGGAGGAGAGAAGGGATTCAAATGTAGTATTTAGCCTCTTTGTAGGGGAAGGCAAAGCAAATAGCCATGCTGTGTGTCTCAAAGGACCCTTGTGTGGGTATTTCAACTTGAAAGGGGATTAGCGTTGGAAGTCTGTGATCACGTCAAACATTTGTAATTGAAGGTGGCGGTTGAAAATAATTCTTAACATAACTGGATCCTAGCAGTCTTACTGATGATGAGGTAAGTGGAGAGAAAAGGAAATGATCTGTTTGTCATCGTGTGAGCCACAAAGCCAAGAAACTTAGTGTCTGGGAATGGAGACTTTAAAAAGAAGCAACATTGGGAAATGTTTGATAATTCATATCAAAGAGGCTTTTTGTGAAGAGCACAGAAGGAAAATACACATGGGAGTATCTATACCATGGAATTTTGGTTTTGAACGTTGTCCCTTGCCACAGTTGAAATCGACCCTTTTGATTACTTTAGTAGCCACAGGTATTAATAATATAATGATTTTTGCCAAACTGTAAGCTTAGGTAACTTAAGTATATGCCTCATGTAATCAGTCTTATTCTGTGAGCTTGTTTGTCCTGTTGCCTGTATTTCTGTCCTTTGAATACAAGTTTTAGATCTTTTTGGGGGAAGGTCCTGGACGATCACTAGCTCTTTCCAGTATATGAACTCACTCCTGTGGGTAAATTACAAATGTTGTACTATGTAAATTCACCTGGATTTTCATTTGGAAAAGATGTATTATGATTGGCTGCCAAAGAACATCTGTTACATTTCTGCACTTACGCTGCTTGCTAATGAAGGAACACTTCTACAAGACCGTCTGAGTGCTATGCAGTCTTTGGAAAACAACAGAGTGAACAGGAAATTATTTTTTTTAGAGGATTTTATTTACTCATCCAAGGCAATAAGAAACATTAAATAATTTGTGGTGGATTTTCTGAAGTATCTTCTACAACCTGAAATTCAGTCGGTTATTGTGCCAAGGGATGGGTGCCCTGCCTGACCTTGTCAAAAGAGTGAGCAAGGATTTCATTTGACTGTGGTTTGTTAGTTCACAATACTCATGGATATCTGGATCTCTAACCTTGGCTTTTTATAACTCTGTAATCCTAGGCAGTCATTCACTATGAAAACACTTGTGTTTCTCTTTTTCTTTGTATTTGTTCATTTGAAAAGCCTTTCAAAAGGAATCGCAGCCTGCATGTGATTATAGCTATCAGTAGCACTTAAACTAACCTGAGATGAAACTTTTCTTTTTGGATCCTGCTAATTTCAGATATCAATAGGAAAAGAAAAAATTTCCCCCATTAAAAGGCCCGACTTTACTAATTGGTAGCTGCTCTTTGGGTTGAGCTAGATTCCTTAGGGACAGAATTTGATAGAATAATTTTTGACATTTTAATTTGACAAGAAACAATTCAGGGAAATGACTTAGACATGTGCCTGAAGTGAAGTCTTCTCTTGCTACGCTTGTGCTACTCAGTGCAGGGAATGCCTTTGAACGTCTGCAGCGCTTTGTAAACCCTATGATCCGTTTAATGTGATACTTCGAGCTTCTTGGCAGGTGTTTTCATAGGAGCTTCACCTAAAATGCTCTTACACAGTTGAAAGACTTTTTTCTATAGATATTAAGATGTGGGGGCTAATGCAGTAAAACATAGCTTTCTACAAGGACAATAGATTTAGATAAAATGTGTAAATTTGATGTCTCTCTGTTCTTTAATTATATTACAGTCTACATCATCTAACTCAGAAGTATTATTTGCTTTAAAAGCACCCCTGGCATTAGAAAATGGTGGAATAGACTAAGTTCAGATGCAGGTTATTTTTTGTGCTGTTATGTATCTCTGATAATGGAAAGTTTACATTTTTAAATGAAGTTAAATCTTGAAACAAATATAGTGTACACACACACACACACACACACACACACCATGCATGCTAAGTTATTTCTGAAAAAAAGCTATCTTAGAAATCTGCGTTTCACCAAGTATATTGGAGAATATTTAAAGGACCAAATTAAAACTGAAATGGGTGTTTGAAAAATATCTGCTGACAGGAGCCTGATTTCTAAGACTGGGAAATAGGTTGAAAGAAAAGTGATTTTTAGTTTCTTCTTTGTGTGTGCGTGTGTTTCTAATAAGTGAGGTTTTGTTTTTTAACCACTAGATAAGATTAGAAATGGATGCTCTCAAATTTGCTCATGATGATAGTGATTTATTCCAGGTGAAGACATTTTACTAGCAGAATGTCCACCTGAGATTAGAGTGGGTAGAAGGTTTGGAGAAGTAGACGACTTACGGTCGATTGGTTACATTCTGTTACTTCTTTACAACCATTGTTAGTTTGTATCCTACATATTTAAATCTTTTAGTGAAAAATATTTTGGTGAAAAAAAGATTTTAATGGACGTGCCAGTCATGTATGTATGCGTGTGCTTGTGCGTTCACTCTTGCTCTCTCTCCTGAAAACATTTACCCATCTGCTTCCCTTGCCTTCCCTTCCTTCCTTTCTCTCATCTTTCTTTTTCTCTCCCATTTAAAGATGGGGAAAAGGTTAATATCGCTCATATTACTGTGTATAAAACCCTGTAATTATAAATAATTTCATGAATACTTATGATTTGAATCATTTTATATCAATTTTTAGTAAAATCATTTGTTTATTACACTTAGCAATTCACTGTTTATAATTGCTCATAAAGAAGAAACACCACTAAATTTTCTTCTAAGAATAAAAAAATTAAAATTACATAAACGTATGTACACTTGGATATGAATTCTAACATCTTTTTGTTGTTTTAATTTCAAATGAAAATAACGTTAGACTATTATTCCAAGTGTGTGATGTGCTCCATTAATATTACTTCAGAGAGTAATTTTTTTGATAATTGTCCTAAATTTGAGTTAGAGAGCTTGAAATTAAAAAGAAAAATTCATTGGAGTCCTTTGATATAAAATATATTTTCAGAACATCAAGTCATTTAAAATTTACTTTGGGGGGGCAGCTGGTTAGCTCAGTTGGGTGCTCTTAATAAAAAGGTTGCAAATTTGATCCCCACATGGGCCACTGTGAGCTGCGCCCTCCACAACTAGATTGAAACAACTACTTGACTTGGAGCTGATGGGTCCTGGAAAAACACACTTAAGTAAATTAAAATTTTTTTTAAAAAAATTTACTTTGGAATGGAGACTTCATACTTAAAACCAACTTAGGGGAAATAAAATAATTTTAAAAGTTCTTTCAGCCATTTTGCAGAGTTACTGTTGGAGGTGATTGCCAGCACTGGGGAATCAGGAAGTCTGTAGTTTAAATTCTTCAGGATCAGATTATATCGCAGATAATCTTTACACATGGTGTTAAATACGTATTAAGTGACAGCTGTAACTTTCTTTTCTGTTCTACCTTTGGGAATCTCAAGAACACAACTTTAGCATTCTTTTAATTTGTGTTATTTTTGTATTTGTTTTTAATTTTCAAGAGTATATACCTTTAAATTACAGTGAGACTGAATATCTGAACAACCCTTTAAATTTCTATATACTATATTGTGTTTTTAAAATTATGTAAATATCTACTGACCAGGAATTTAACAATTTGGGGCAGGAAACTTGCTTATGAAGGGATGGGGGAGATGTCATTACTTGTAGGTAAGATTAGCCAGGAGATTGTGTTTACTCATTTGTTGGTTTTAACGTCCTTTTCCCTCCTGCTTATGATTTCGTTTTAGCATTAAGATTGTTTGGCAAAAAATAAGGCCCAACAGTTAAGATTTAAAATTGCCGGGGATACCAAAATATATTAAAAGATTTTAGAGCTCTGAAAGGAGAATTGACTACATACGGATTTATTTTTAAGTTTTAGACAATGTATAGTGACTTTAATAAACACAGTCTTTTGTATTTTGGCTTAATCAGAGAAGTTTCAGTGAGTTTCATTGGCCAAATAACATTTAAGTATCCTCCTGAAACTAATAAAATAATAATAATAAAATAAAATAAAAACACTTAAGTACCCTAGTTTATTCTTTCTTTGTTGTGGAGTGGAAAAACGGATGGCTCTTTACAGTGACATTGAAAATTTGAGATAACCATATCTGACTTGTACTATCTGCTTGTATTGCAGTTTAAAAATGTACCAAATCCAGTCCCAGTACAAACAAACCTTGTCCATGTGTCTATTTACCATTTGCATGATTTTGAGCAACAAACATTCTTTGACAACAGCATCACACTTTGTTTTTACTAACACTCATTCTTGCTGTACTCCAAACCTGATACAGATTGGTTTTTATCCATGTTTAAAAAAATAAATAAATCCCTCTGTGTTTTCAAGGGTAAGGCAGAAAACCATGAGATGCTGGGAAGTGTGGAATCAAGTTAGCAAAGTGTGTAGGTAAAAAGATAATAGAGGTGGAAAATAATATCAGAATAACTTGTTTTACAGAAATGGAAGCCTGCAGACTAAATGGTAAAGAAGAAATTAATTTAGAAAATTTGACTTTCATTTAATATTTATTTTAATTTTATTGAGTACATTTGATTTTCAAACTAGAGTATATATGTGAGATTACTTAGTCCTTATATGAATGTGGTGCGTCTGTTAATTGGTATTTACTTTTATCATTTCTATGCTGTATATGTTAATCAGTCTTAAAATAAGATCTGAAAATACGAAGCTGAGAAATTATTTGAGCACTTGCACAGAGTTTAAGTTTAGTACTTGCTGGTTGCTTAGAAGGCAAGACAAGATAATACAAACCGCAGTGAATTGTTTCAGTATGAAAATGGGCACAACTGTATGGCAAATAAATGAATTTCAGTGGGGTAGCCACGGGGAGTAAAAATGTTGTAGAGAAAAAATTTATTTGTGAGAGATTTAGAATATTATGCTTGGTCTAGATGCTTCCAAAGATCCTCACATTGACAATATATTATTTTAAAATATTGCGAATTTGAATCCAGGTGAAGTCTTGGCTCTTGTTTGTGCTTGGTCTTCTGAGATATGGGAGAAAATTCGGTGTTTTGAAGTATCCATTTTTGGTCCAGTGATCCCCTTCCAATAAAGTATAAAAACCTAAGTCACACTGAATTTTCTTTTCCTTGTGTGGGTTATGTCATTAACTATGTATTCTTCATCTGCGTGAATCCTGGTTTGAGTGTCTGCTGTATGTAACCAGATGACTTGGTATAGTAAATGCTTCTCCCTTACCAAATGACTTATTTTTATGCCTCTCCAGAATCTCCTGCTTCGAGTATTTCTCCGAAATCTTTATTGTTTCTTAGATCTGAGGAAAAACAAAGTAGACCATCATGTTATTAACCTCGAGGACAAAAATGCTTGTTGATTGACCTTCACAATTTTCAAAAGGCTGCAAGTCTTTCTTATTAAAGGAGAAAACCTATGAAAAGGTGATTGCAAGGAAAAGAGTGGGCAGAGGGTAGGTATCGAAATAGAAAGAAGTCTGGCTTCACAGTCCAGAGGCCAGTGTTTTCTTTTTAAGTCTTGGTTTCAGATGCTCTTGGTCTAATTTTATTTAACTCTGGTTCTCTTTTACCCCACAAATAAAATGAAGAGGGTACTTACAATCTTAACTTCCTTATAGAAAGTTAGTTTGATTTGGTAGATCTTAAAGCACTTTCAGAAAGCTATAAGGATTATGCAAATGCAGGAGTTTCATATGATTTACTTTCCACTTACAGATTAAGCAAAGCATTCTATGGCCATTTTCTTTCTGCATAGGAGCTAGCTTGACCAAATCTCAGACAGATAGGACATGGACAGGTGCTGTTGCACTCAGCTATTTTCCCTTTTGTGAGAGCCTTGAGCTGAATGTTTTTCTGGGTGGCAAATCCTTGGCACCACAGCTTTGTTCTGATATTGGCATCTGGCACTAGATTGATTTAAGTGAGGGTGAGGTTTGCTCTTTTCAGTATGTGCTCTCCAGGCAGTTCCTGTGTGCCTCTGACATGACCACATGCGGCTGCTGCCTTTCCTGCCCTCTAGCACCACATGTGAGGCTAAAGCCTTCTGACTCCTGCCATTCAGAACCTTTACTTGATGAAAAATGTCAAGATTTTCAGACAAGATGAAGACAGGTATAACTGATCAGTCTTCACTTTCTCTGGAGTATGCTGAGGGCATTTGTTCATACATGGATGAACTGCCGATGTGGTCCAGTTCTGTTAGTTTTGAGAGAGCCACACAGGTTTTGTACGGAAGATTCAGATGGGTTTGTTTAATGTGTTCTTATTCTCCTTGGTATTTAGTGTGGTATTAATTTGCTGTTTGTATAAGCAAACCTTTTAGTGATTTTTTTGTTTTGTTTTGTTTTGGGTTTTTTTGCATTTCACTGGATAAATGGTGAGGGTTAGAGGAAGGAGTTACTCTTACTCATTGTTATTAAGAACCTCACTGGGAAACTGCAGCGTTTTGAAGATGGGCTTCTGTTATGATCATATTGCCTTGCAGATGCACAAACTGATGACTGTCAAACCGTACATGGTCAGGAGTAAGACCTTCTGTTTGAGGTCCTTGTTGCTTCCTCCCTTTTTTCCATTGAGCCATCTTACTGTTCTAGGACAGTAAATAGTAAATAAAGGACAGGAGAAGTGGTAACCTGGTGAGTTTGTTCTACCTAGTAACTCTATCTAACTGACAGAGGAAGGGACTTGCACTCTGGTATAAAAGAAGGTTTAAAAAAACTACTATTTTCCTTATTCACTTTCAGTCTTACTACTAAATTACAATTGGTTGTGTGCTAATGAGTAAACTCTTCTGTTTTTCATATTGTGATCTTTATCTTGGATCTCAAGTTCAGTAATATCACAAAAATGGTGATAGCCTCATTTGGTATCACCATTTCAGAAAGATGTTACCGTGACTCTCGTTATTTTGAATTGCAAAAAATGGGGAGTGTGGATGAGATGCACCGTAGGTTTCTTTACTGGGAGCCAGACTGTGTTGAGAGACTGTGAATCACGTGTCCTCTGACACCTCTTTGGATAACTGCTTCTTCCTTAAGTGGCTTTAAGTGGTTCAGTGGAAAAGGGAAGATGAGTATTGGCCAACAGGCTTGTTCTTTGTAGTGTAACTTAGGAAGACAAGTAGAAATATAAAATACATCTCCAGAAAGGTGCGCGCGCGCGCACACACACACACACACACACACACACACCTGTATATGTAAATTTTTTGAGGCTTTAGAACAGTGGTTCTCAAAAGTATAGTCCCAGACTTCATCAAAATTTTAAATTCTGTATTTCAAAAAACCATTCAGAAAATGAAAGTACAAGCTAAAAATTGGGAGAAAATATTTGCAAATCATGTATCTGATAAAGGACTTGTATTTAGAATACATGAAGAAAACTTATTACTCAATAACAAGGAGACAAAAAAGCCATTTAAAAATGGGCAAAAGATTTGAGTAGATATTTCACTAAAGAAGATTAGGGAAGGCCAACAAATATATTGAGTAAATGCTCAGCATCATCAGTGATTAAAAAAATGTAACTTAAGCTACAAGTAGATACCATTTTGTAACCACTAGAATAGTGAAAAAACAGACAGTAAGAAGTATTGTCAAGAAAAGGAACAAACTGGAGTCCTCAGTCATTGCACCTACAGTTGCTTAAAAAATCATTTACAACCGGGCATTTCCTCTCCTGAGAATCTCTCCAAGAGAAATGAAATGTTATGTCCACACAAAGAATTATAATGAATATTTATTACAGCATTATTCATAATACCAGAAAACTGGGACCATCCCAAAAGTCTGTCACCTGGTAAATGAATAAACGACATGTGGTGTATCTAGAACAGTGGAATACTATTCACCAGAAATCGGAAGTGCCGATTCTACTAAGTGTACAAATCTCAAAAGCATGCTAAGCGAAGAAGCTAGACAGAAAAGACCACATATTTTATGATTCCATTCATATGCAATGTACAGAAAAAGTAAATTAGTGACCTCCCGGGCTAAAGGTGGGAATGATGACTGCAAATGGGCACAAAGGATCTTTTTAGGATGAAAATGTCCTGAAATTGGATTTTGGTGATGGTTAACCATCATTGACTAAGTCATTGAATTACACTTAAGATGGGTGAATTTTGTGAAATGTAAATTGCACCTCAACAAAACCGTAAAGTATACTGTCCTGGACCAACAGCCTCAGCGTCACCGGGGAACTTGCCGGAAATGCAAATTATCATCTCAGCCGCAGTGAAACAGAACCAAGGGGTGGGCCCCTCAGTCTGTGTTTTAACAACCTCCAGGATCAAGAGTGAGAACCACTGCTCTAGAATCAAGGAAAGTTAAGTGATGATGCGGGTAGTTTTTGGTACAGTTTATGTACACAACCTTGTTTCTGTAACTGTAGGAAAGGTTTGAATTAAGGACTGTTGTTGTAGAGTTAAAGAAAATTATAGGGCAGTGGGAGTAAAAATAAACTGGCCTTTCATGTTTTTGATATGTCCCCATGAGAAGCTTTCTGATTGTGATGTTTGTGTACCACATATGTTAGTAAATTCCTGGGTTCTTTTAGGCTTGCTGTTACTTAACAAACACAGCATAAACAGCTTCATTTGCCATAACGACAGTGGAAGTTTAGATCCTTGAAAGGATTTATTTATCCTAAATATTTACATAGTGTAGTATAGCAGAGCCAGAAATGTGTAGTGATCCCAAAAAAGTAAAGATCTGACTATAGATAACAAAGTAAATGGAGCAGCCGGCTGAACTGAACAACTCAGTCTCTCCTCCATCTGTTCAGTGTACTTTATAAAACCATGATTAGAAAGCGGCAGATTTAGAGTGGTTGTGAAATACGCATACTTTCAAGGTTGTTCTCCCCCCACCCCACCCCAGCATGATCTGAATAGTCAAAAGAAATTCTAAAGGGTAAGTCTGCCCCAGAAAAGGGCTTGGCCATCCAAGCTGGAGGCTGCTGGTTGGTGAATGTATTAGATGAAGTGCAGATAGGGTCTCCCTTCACTGTGGGATAATGCCTTCTGCAGAGGTATGAGTTCACTTCAGAGAAAATTAGAGCTTGGGTGGGGGTAGGAGGAAAAAACAAATGTAAGAGAAGGGAGAAAAGGAGGAGTGGGTCACGGTATGAAAGCTGATAAACGTATGTCATTTATTAGTGGAGTTCACAGAGATTGTCAACAGTAATATTTAGAAGAATATTAGTGAATGTACCACAAACCATTATTTCCAAAACTGTTATACCATAGGTAGAAAATACTGGGATATTAGCTGCTGGAAAAGTGTATCTCAACTTCTGTCTCTTTAATTATTATTTTACTTCTCATTTCTCTCTTTTTGCTTTTCTTTATTGCTGCTTTTTCTTAAGGCTACTATTAATTAATATTGTATTATTGAGCACTTATTAGTAAAATGTTAGAAGATTATAACCTCTAAATTGGTAATTCTGATCCTTCTGTTATTAGATGAGTAATACAGGAATAAAACATTTTGCAATAAGTTTCATTCTGAAAAGTCTGTGACATAGCAACCTGAATTCCTCATATTTATTACTAGATAAGCTCCCATAGATGTATTTAAGCTAGAAAATATAATAGCATCAGAGGGGTAGAAAAAACTAAATGAAGCAAACCTTTTCCTTTGTAAGACAACTATGCATTTCTCTGTAACTCAGATTTATATCTGAATAGAATTGCATTTAAAAAAGAATAAGTGGACACAGGTAATTTCTTATATGTAAATACAAATTGAGTGTGTAAAAATTTGACAAGTTGGAGTTACCTGGAAGGATCAGGAGAAACATGCTTTTCAGTGTGTATGGGGGATGGCAGGTGGCTTGACATCATGTTCTTTAAATCCATACATTTCAAGATGTCGACCAAAAGACATATTAATGATAAAATCAGGTCAGTATTTGCTCCCTGACCTCTTTGTTTTTGTGTCTTCTTAGTAGTGAATGTGGAACGTTTACAGTACTGCTGCAAACAACACCTGCCACGGTTAGTGTCCTTCTGTTTAAGGCTGCTTTTCCTTCCCCTGGAGTCAGTGGGGCCTGCATCCTTTTGCATATAGGCTAACACCACTTACTCACGGAACCTGCACTTGCTCCTATGGCTGTTTTTCCCTTGCCCTCCCTTCCTGGTATCATGCAGTACTTGTGATGACTTCATGTCGGTCTCAAATGTAGATGGGAAGAAAAAGAAATAAAGGAGGGATTTTTTTATTTCCTAAAGGAAAGCAGAGGAAGGTGAAGGTAAAGGGGAAAGAATAAAAGGGATGCTTACTGTGAAGGGTAGTGTAGACTAACAATTTCTGCTGGTTCCTGTCTTTGTCAGAAATTGCTTCTACCTCAGTGGAGGGACTCAACCTGCAAATAGAAGACAAGCTCTCCATCTTTGTCCTTCAGTTGGTTGATTTGCTTTGCCCTATTAGGACATTTGAAGGTACCAGTGATTTTGTCATCTCTATCACTGAATGACCCACTGAGAGCAGTAAAAGTGACATAAGTGTAATGTTTTGACACGGGTGCATTGTAGCTGCTTCGCATCACTACACAGAGACCTAGGAATGCCAAATTGCAGACTCAGATTCTCAGGTTGAATAGTATTGTCATGTTTACGCATATGGCACAGAAGGAGAGGCATTGGCAGCCAGTGCTTTGAGGAACCCCTAACTCCAAATTAAAGTTTTTTTAAATTGGTTGCTAATTTGCGTCTGCCCTTTTTTTTTCTTTTGTGACTAGAAAGACTTATTTTCATTTGATACAATAGAGGAACTGAAGCGAAAGGTAGCCAAGGGAATTCTGTACTGTTGGATAAGATGTGTTAGGATGTCCACCTGATTGTACACTCACCCTCTGTTTGGTTGACATTTTAAGTTCTTGCAGACTTGTCGTGGGTCATCTGTGTGATTACTGAAGCATGCTAGACTTTTTCTCGTTGGAAATGCTTATCTTTTGGAAGATAGCTTAGAGTTTTTAAAAAGCAAGAAACAAAAATCTGGTAATTGGAGAATTGCTTCTAATTGGTCTTCCACCAGATGGTGCTAGCGTTACATACCTGAAGGTAAAATGCTTTGTTGCCATTGAAATCTTCCGGTGGTGTATTTTCTCTCTTTTTCTGTGTCACCACATTTTGCCTTTAGTGTTTGTTTCACATACACTACTTTTGTGGTATACTACTGTTTCACCTCACATCTTTTATATTACGAATAGTGAACTGATTGTGCCTTGGTGATCATGAAGAGTAACTTGAGGGATAGATTCAGAGGCCAAGGACTACGGCGTGGAACGTAAGGATACTTAATATGTACTTTCTTGTAAAATTTTTCATCATGCATTTGCTTCTTACCTGACCTGTGTGTACAAATTGAGAACTTACTCTTGACTTTTCTGCTGTTACCTTTCTTTTATGTTACTATATCATAAAATGTTATTGTTTGAGATCTCCTTGAAGCCATGTTTGGAAGTTATGACTACCAAATGATACATTTACCCACATTTAAGTTCAAAATAACTTTAAAAGAAAGTTTAGTTTAAAAAAACATGTTGTCCATTATATGATATCAGATTTCCTGGCCAATTAACAATTGTCATTTTAAACTTTTTCTGTTTACAAATAGATACTACATGGTTATTGAAGAAAAACTTAAGTAAACAAGAATGCAATTAAGGGAATAACTCATTTAAGTACTATTAACATTGTATTGCATAACCCATTTTTTTCTTTTGTATTTACCGATATTTTGAAAGTATCAAAGTTGGTGTCATATCATAGTTTCGTAACTAGTTTTTTCACTTAATATTTTACAATAATAACTCTAATGACTGTATAGTTTTCCATTTAATGAACGCTTTAAGGGTAGGCATTTTGGTTTTCAGTTTCTTTCAGTCAGATTTGTGCTGTGATGAATAGCACTTTTTAATTTTTTTGTCTATTTTTAAATTTCTCTCATATGAATTCTTAAAAATGTATGTTTTAAAGAATGTATATTTCATGACTTTTGATCTGTATTTTCAAACTACCATCCAAAAGAGTTCTACATTTTGAACATCTTTAACAGTGTATGATTTTGCTTGTTTCCCTACATCCTTTTCATCACTAGATTACTTTAGTGTTTAAAAAGGCTAAATATTTATTGCTCATTTGAAATGCCTTGAAATGATAATTTGTCCCTAAATAAAGGAATTTAAGTTTGCTTTTATAGTTTCTTAGAAATAATAAGCCTTATCCTTTAAACATTAAATTCTATGGTACCTTTTACTTATGGTGGTTTGGCTTTTGGTTTTGTTTCCTATCCCTAAAATACAAACACCTATCCTTTCCTTTCATACTTTAGAATCAGTTATCTCATACGCAAAGAATTTAAATCTGTGTTGGTTAACTTTTTTAGCACTTTTTATTACTTGATGCAAAACGGAGGTCATTTACCATCTCTTCTTGAGTGTTTCTCAGTCTGAACACTTGGAAGAATGGTTTTCAGATAAATTATTTTTAAAACTTTAGTGAAATAAGCTATGCATTTAGCATAGTAGTTACTTAGTACATATTTTTTGATGGGAAGAAGGAATGAAGAAAAGAAAGCTGCTAGATCTTGATAAAGCTTAAGGGATTCTAGTATACTTTGGTGAAGAATTAAAAATATTTTTATTTTTAAAAATAAAAAATACATTTTTTATTAGTTTAAGCAATATATCCTGCTGAATTTTGATGCTTACTGTGTTTTTATTTAAGTGGATTACCTTTGAATTAAATTCTGTTAAAATAAGAATGTAATTTATTTTAAAATAAGAAAAAACTATTTTCATATTTGGGAAATGGGGAGAGGGTCTCAGGAAGACTCATACAGAGGCTTCATGTAACTTTGTAAGTGAATGTAAAAACTATTAGCCCAATAACTTTAAAAAACAAACAGCTAGTTTTCCTGTCTCATGAAAAGAATCCGCCCCCATCTCAATTTAGTAAAAGAAATTGCTATTCTCTGTCGGAATAGTTACCGTAAGAAAACTACTTGCAAACCTAGTTTTAAAAGATTCAGCCACATACCATCTGTCTTGGTAGAATAGACTTATAAACTGAGTGGAAATACTAATTCTGTAGTTTAAGCATACGGTTTTAAAAAATAAATTGATAAATGATCAGATTTATGCAACATCATTGAATTTTACTTGAAATAACAAAAATTGGCGTTATTTACTTAAGAGTTTTTATTAAAAAAATTAATGAATTTAAATGTAAATGCATCTATATTGTGGGCGTTTTACTTGCTTTTTAGGTTATGAGTGTTTCACTTGTATTTTTTGTTGTTGTTAATAAAAAGACCTAGAAAGACCCTAGAATAGTGCTGAAATAGATTAAATATTTTAAAAAGTACCAGTGTAATTCTAGAGAATTAGCACATTAACACAGATCTGGTAAAATGTAAGTCCAGTGGTAGCTTCTGAAATATACTTTCATATATTTAAAGTTTGAGATACCATATATATCTATTTAGGTGTTTGTCTAAACTAGCAATTTGAAAGGGGCCTCAGAGTATGTAATAATCTCAAAACCTTAGGTCAGTTACAACTGTGTCATTTAAATTCCCCCTAAATTATAAATTCTGCTCAGAGTCTTGTCTGCTTTATGGTAAAATAAATAAAATAATCAGATTGCTAAGATTATGAACCTAATTTGTTTACACCTGAGAGAAATTTGTTTTGTGAAATATAAAACTTATTAAATCATTAGATATCTGAATTTTTTCTAAGTTTATTTTTGCTCTCCTCAAAATACATTAGAGGTGATTTGAATAATTTTTAAACAGTTTCCCAATAAACAGAAAGTGGCTTATAAAAACTAGCAGACTTTCTACTGAATGTCTATCCTTGAACTCCAAAAAAGGAATGCAAAAAGGGGGGAGGAGACATTATAACTTTTGTTCTTAGCAACTTCTCCTGGAAAAAATCATCACCACTCCCAGCTTGATTTGTTTCATTTAATTCTTGCCACATATACTTCTTAGATCCTTATATGTTTTATATTGAAGTAATCAGTGTTGAGGTTTTTCTGTTCATTTAGATTATTTAAACATTCTGATCTGTGCTTAGTACTGAACTCTTTATTGGATCCATTCTATCTAATAACTAAAGCATATGAAATTTACTGCATTTTGTATTGATTTAATAATGTTAATCTAAAATCTTTGGGTGCAGTGTGTCACATCTGTTTTGTATTCCTCTGTTTAAGAGAAGTGGCAGTATGGTATTTGGAGGAATATTTATTATCTGAGTATTTTTCTTTGCAACAGTTTCCCTTAGTCTATTGAGAATTATAACTTCCAAGAGACAGTGAATCACCCAGCAAATTCTCAGGTACCCAACTGCTGAAGGCCACAGTTAATTGGAATTTTTATTTACCATTTAAGTTCCCTTTGCTTAAATAGTGGTAATTTTGGAGGCTTCTGGCAATAATAAAAAATAAATTTGTAGTGAGATTTTTTTTTTTTAAATATTCTTTTTTCTTAATAATAGGTCCAGGTTATAATTAGTGGATACTCTGGTTTTTTAGAGAAAACAAAAAACAAAAAAATCTTTGTTAGACTGTTGATTTGTGTTTGAAACCTAATTTTCCCTGGCTGGTGATTGAATATTCTTATCTTGTGGTGGTGTTTCTTAACCTTTTGATGGATTTCTTTAAGTAATCATGAAAACTAAAACCCCTTATCCAAGACATAAATGCATGAACACAAACATTTGCATACAGGTAATAATAATGGCGATCCTTATGGCAGTGGTTTTGTGTATGTTCAAATATAACCTGTGAATACCCATGTCTGTGTGCTTTCCAAAATGCTTCACATTGACTACTTCAGATGGGAGTCATACATGTCAGTCCATAGGGGATTAGAAACACAAGACAAGCTAAGTATATTCTGTAAATTTGAAGTTGGCATCATGGGGAGTATCTGTTGTGTTCTTCTATAAATTATCCCATTACAACTCATAGAAAGCAACTGAATGAATTTAGTATGGATTTAAATCTGTGTATTTCCTCTTTGAAGAAAACACACATTGCTTAATCACGTTCTGTTAATGAAAAATTAAATGCGATAGGTATCACTGAGACATAAAGAGCACCTTGCCCTGCAACTTTTTTTCTTACGTAGTCTCATTCATTTACTTTCTTTGACCAGACAAAAAGTTTGGGAAACAATATTTCCGTGTTCTTTCTTCTCAGTATCGTCAGTGAAGCAGGAGCATCCATCTACAGTGTAAGCCCTGAAGCCAACAAAGAGATGCCAGGACTGGACCCTAATTTGAGAAGTGCAGGTAAGAAGCTCTGCACCATCCGAAAGCATGTGATTTTGACAGTCTGGACATGTTTTTGTAGCAATCAAAATATTTAAGTACCCAAGAAAATTTAGAAGATATGTATATGAATAGGCATGTTAGAAAGAAGTGTTTGGTTGGACAGTGACTGGAAAAGAAAGAGGAAGAATACTGTTTTTAAAGGACACTGCATAGTATTCTAGAGTATAGTGAAAACTTAGCCCAAACCGTCTTTAGTAAAATTAAAGACTAAGGAGTTAATAAAAATAATAAAATACTCTACGCTCTCCTATTATTATTTATGACAGCTTTTTGTTGGCAATAAGTAATATATTAACATAAAAATATTTATAATGAAATGTACGAGCCTGCACAGGCTTTCTGTTTATTGCTCCATCTTTGTCAAATGACCAGTTTCTCTTGTTTTGCTAATGGGGATTGTCAGTAGAGTATTGTTTAAACCAGCCTATTTTGATTTTAGTTGTATTAAGTTGCTTTGATTTCTATGAGGTAGAATAGTTCAATTCTTGTGTGTGAAGAAATTAAGATATTTTGATACATCTAGTGAATGTAGTTGGTATCACAAGCAAAACATTATGTCTGTTCAGAGCATTTTTCTGTGTAACAGGTGGATATTTAGACTACTTTGTTAGAAATGGACTTTTTATTGAATTTTTTTCCTTAAATATTCTCATCACATTTCATTGGCTGTTCTTGAAATCTATACCTATGGAGTTATAGGTAAAAATCTATGGAGTTATATACTTGAATTTTTTTTGCGTTAATTTAAAGTTAAAACTTCTTTCTTACATCCAGAAGAGCTTGTAGTTTCCCTTCAGTTGTTCATTTCATGACACAGTCCCTATCTACAATTATCATCTCAAACTCAGATCTCAGCTGAAAATCTTGCTTCTTTTGTGAAGCTTTTCCCTATCCCACGAGCTCAGCATGGTGTCTGCCTCCTAACCATATACTTCTTTGGGTACTTTCCTTGTAATAATAATAACAATAATTAGATATAGTAATCATAGTGGGAAATGCTAATATTAATCTTTATTAAGCACTTAAAATACACATATGTAAAACATTGTGGTAAATGCATTACCAGGATTATTTTATTTAATTACCAAAATTTCCCTATGAGACATTGATTAGTCCCATTTTATAGATGAGGAAACCAAAGTTTACAGGGCTTAAAGAGGCCACATAGCCAGTAAGTGTTTACATAATATTTGTGTACTTAACTTCTATAATAAAAGAATACTTTTCTTTATAAAAAATAAAATTCAGAACCTCCCAAGTTGACACTGAAAGTTTCAGTAATCTTTCAACAGGGCATTGGAAAAACATATTATCTGGAAGGTGGCAGTCCCTCCGACCTCCCATTGTTAAAGGGGCAGCTGTTTCTTCTTCACCACTGGCCTGTGTGGGTACATAACTGTCATAGCATTGTAGGTGAGACATGATTACTACATTCCAACAAGATCCTATGAGAACAGGAAATAATAAGGGGAATTGGTATCTGGTCCTAATTACTTTGATTTCAAAATCTCCTTGTGTCTTCAGTTTGTGATGCACTGCAGGTACAAGGCCTTCTTTGTCTCAGCTTCCATCCATGTGACAATGACTATGTTTGATCCATATTAACTCGAAATATCTACCTAGACATTTTGAGTCTTCAAAGTCTGGTCCTGGAGGCAAATATTGAAAGATGCTGAGCATCTACACTCTTGCTTCTCTAGGGCCCACTTCCTTTTCAGTTCCTGTTTTCTGACTGGAAGTCTTTCTCTTTCCTAGTGATTGATTCCAGGGGATGACTTTATACTTCATTTGAGACCTGACCTACCCGTGGGTGTGGGTTTTACCTTTCAACCTTCCATAAGTTTACTGAATCAGGATATAACAGAACCTCAACCTTCAAATAAGTGTTAAACATATGTAAGAAAATGACCTTCAAATTACTCCATCTTCTTGACCAGCTTATCAGCTTTATCTAAAACAGAGATTATCCTTATATATACTTACTTTCCCCCATAATATATACATTGTACATGAGAGACATTTAATTTGGATGGATAGAATAGTACATAGACAGCATTAGAATGTTTATTATGGATTTGTGATTTAAAATGGAAGATTGAGTGTACCTGTTATTCTCTCATTCATTTCTGAGATCTCATTAAAATCACAGTAACTTGGTAGAATGAAGACAAACTCACTAGGACAAAGGGAGTAAGAGAGGAGATGACAGCAACATTATTTTTGAAGCTAGAAAGCTGGTGGCTGAGTAATAGGTTATCTAGCCAACTTGAGAAAGTTGAGTACTCAAACAGCATTATAGAAAACAGAGAACTAACCTGAAATAGGTCATGGAAACCCTATAGGTTCAGGAAATGTACCAAGCACCTTTAGAAGTATTTTGGAAGGGCTGAGCGTGGGTCTAAAGTAAGAGGATTAATTTAAAGTCTGTTTTAAAAAGCAATTAAACCAAGTTAAATATGGAATACCATATAACCCAGCAATTCCATTCCTAGGTATATACTCAAAAGAATTGAAAACAGGTACTCAACAAATACTTGTACGCAGAGACTCTTAGCAGCACTATTCACAATAGCCAAGAGCTGGAAACAACCCAAATGTCCATAGCAGGTGAATGGATGATCACAAAATGTGGTATGTTTATATGATGGAATATTATTTTCAGTCATAGAAAAGAATGAAGTACTGATACATGCTACAATATGGAGGAACCTTGAAAACGAAAGGTCACATACTATATGATTACATTTATATGAAATGTCCAGAGTAGGTGAATCTGTAGAGACAGAAAGCTGATTGGTGGTTGCCAGGGACTGGGGAGAGGGGAAAATGAAGAGCAATTGCTTAATAGGTACATGGTTTTCTTTTAGGGTGATAAAATATTTTGGAACTTAATAGAGGTGGTGGTTTGCACAATGTTTAAATATACTAAATACTACTAAATTATACATCATAAAATAGTTAATTTTATGTGAATTCCACATCAATAAAACAAACCGTTATAGCTCCCATTGCACACATGTTGAATAACTGTCTTCCATCTTTACAGAAGACTGGAAATTTATTCTCTGGAGAGGGTTACACAGAAGGTCTCTACACTAGAGGACATAGGTTATACATGAGAGTGGGGATACCTACTGAAAAAGGAGGGATTAAATAATTATTTACGTACTGTTTTAGAGACCTTAAAGAGGACTAAATCTTCCCTGCAGAAGATTAGAGGATTCTAACCAACACAAGTAAAAATACCTAAAGAAACGGAGATCAGAGATTCCACAAATAAATGGCCAAATCACCCTACAGTGAATGAAACCCACAGTGACAAACCTCACCTTTGAGCAAAGCACTTACAGTCAGCTTTTTTAGTACCCTGCCCCTGGAGGACAGTCAAGGGTCATCTAACATGTAAGGCAAACCTATATTAAAGACAGATGCCAAAATATACCAGGGGTTGGGGGTGAAGGGGGTGGTTGCTGCTTGAAGGAAATAGAGATTATAGAAAGAAGAAAATAAAGAAAAAGTTGGATATTCTCAGAGGTAAAGAAGATCTTTCATTTAAAAGTACATTTATATAAAATTAAATTCACCCTCTTCTAAGTACACCATCTATGAATTTTGAAAAGCTTATACTAGATGGGTAACCATAAACCACCACAGTCAAGTTATTTAAATATTTATATCAGGTCAACAGATTTGTCAGCTTTTTATTCAAAAAATGTAATTATTAGAGGATCAAGATTATAATAGATTTACATCAAGACTATTAAAACTACATTTTAATAAGCTTTATAGTGAAAAAAATTGTAATTTGGAGTGTTGAATGAAATAAAACCACACAGGGGTTTCACTTATCTTCCTTTGATGCTGTCTGATGACAAGGGGAAGGATAAAATGAGGTGTTAGACTTTAAAAATAAAAATTTCCACTTAGATATTATTAAGTAATAGAATACGGCAAATTTTAAAGAGAGCACACTACAGTACCGTCTTTTAAGCAATAATGTATTTGCTCTGGAAGCTCTGCGATCCTAGACATTTCATAGAGCTGAAGATCAAGACCCATAGAATCCGTTTATCCTTTGGGTGTACGCGGTCGGACAGTTAAGTTCGCAAACTCACCCTAGAAAAAGGGCCCCGTACCTCATTGCTGAATGTCACTACGTTCACCTTTGAAGTGCTCTCCTTGGGAAGCTATGCACCGATGCCAGTGCCTAGCCCACCCTTCAAAGCAATTTTGGAACTTTTTTTCTGGAATGGCCACTAGAGCTGTCATCATTACCCTTGATGTCCTGGATGTCATCAAATGGCTTCCTTTCAATAGTTCCTTTATCTTCGGGTAAAGAAAGAAGTCATTGGGAGCCAGATCAGGTGAGTAGGGAGGGTGTTCCAATACAGCTATTTGTTTACTGGCTAAAAACTCCCTCACAGACAGTGCCATGTGAACTGGTGCATTGTCGTGATGCAAGAGCCATGAATTGTTGGCGAAAAGTTCAGGTTGTCTACCTTTTTCATGCAGCCTTTTCAGCACTTCCAAATAGTAAACTTGGTTAACTGTCCAGCTGGTACAAATTCATAATTCACAATTCCTCTGTATCAAAAAAAGGTTACGAACATTGTTGCAACAATTTCATGAACTTAATTATCAGACCTTGTAAGACACTGTGAATGAGGGGAGGTGTTGCCTTCAGGGCTGCTGCGTATGGCTGAATAGGTTGTGCACTGAAAAACTTTCTAGCTCTGGTTCTTTACCTTTTGGGTGATTATCTTCACTCAGTCTCGGCTCCTCACCACCCCCCTTCCCACTTTTGATGAATTTAACATAAATTTTTCCTCTAATGCTTAACTTTTGTCTCAGTATCACTTATTGTCTTCCTTTATGCATTGATTTCATTACTATTTAACAAATCACCAATTATTAAACACTGATTTCCTGCATGTGCTTTTTCTCCTGTTTTCATGGGTCTATCTAGTCAGCCACAACGCAAGACTCTCTCATTTACTATGGCTTATAATATGGCTGCTTAAATTTTTTAATTTCACTTTTCTTAATATCTCTTTTTTTCCATATAAATGTTAGAGCCATTTAATTAATATTTTAAAAACTCTATAGAAATATGGTGAAATTCTGTTAAATTTATACCTTCTGCATATTTTATTTTTCTTACAGGCAGAACACACACACACACACAGACACACACACACACAGAGTGAATGGATTCTCCTCCATGATATTTTCTTATCGGTTGTTGGTGACATGATGGAGCATCAGTTTTTGTCTCGATGTCCTGAAACCAGCCAACTGTTTGAAATTTTATTAGTTCTGATATTTTTTTAGTTGACTCTCTTGGGTTTTCTAGACAATCATCAGCTGCAAATAATAACCTCGTTTATGTCTTTTCAGGTGATTATACCTTCTTTTTTTCCTCATCCAATTGCAATAACCAGAATTTCCTGAACAACGATGAATAGTATCAGTAGTACAGAGAAATATTGATGTCTCATGTGGACAAAATAGTATTTGCCATATATTTGGATATACTGCATTTCAAAAACACATCATAGCTCCATTGAGATATAATTTACATAGCATACAATGTACCTTTTTAAAGTGCATGTCAGTGTTTGTTGGTATAATCAGAGTTGTGCAGCTATCACCACTATTCAATTTTAGATCATTTTCACCACCCCAAAGAGAAACCCCATGCTCATTCGTAGTCAGTCCTCCTTTCCCTCTTCTCCCCATTCCCTGGCAAACATTAATCTACCTTCTGTTTATATGAATTTGCTTATTCCAGAACTTTCATATAAATGAAATCATTACAGTGTGTGGTCTTTTGTGACTGACTGGCTTCTTTCACTTAGGATAATGTTTTCAAGGTCCATCCATTCTGTAGCATGTATCAGCACTTCATTCCTTTTTATTGCCAAATAATTTTCCACTGTAAGGGTATACTACATTTTGTTCATACATTTATCAGTTAATGAATATTTGGGTTGTTTTCACCTTTTTTGGCTATTATGAATAATACCACTATGAACATTTATGTACAAGAATTTATGTGGACATAGGTTTTCATTTCTCTTGAGTATATACCTAGGAGTGAAAATTTGAGGACATATAGTAACTATATGTTTAACATTTTCCAGAAGTCTTTTTGACTTCTGTTAACTATGCTTTTCTCACCATTAATCCTCTGCCTCTTTGACTGTTTTATTCTTCTCTTTTCTATCTCAAAAGGTGAATGTTCCCCTAGTTTTGGGTCATGACTCTTCCTCTTTTTTTATTCTCTTTATCAGCAATCTATTAACTGTCTTTGCCTGAAGTACCAGTCTATCTCTTACTTATCAGACTGGTAATTCTCAACCTACAGGCATGCATTATTACTATCTACTGTATGAGTTCTGACAATTAAGTTCGTGAACTTGTTGCAAAGATATTGTTAACCTTTTTTAATATCAGAGGGATTATTCATTATAAATTTGTACCAACTAGACAGTTAACCAAGTTTACTATTTGGAAGTGCTGAAAACACTGCATGAAAAAGTTAGACGACCTGAACTTTTCGCCAACAGTTCATGGCTCTTGCATCACGGCAATGCACCAGCTCACACGGCTCTGTCTGTGAGGGAGTTTTTAGCCAGTAAACAAATAGCTGTATTGGAACACCCTCCCTACTCACCTGATCTGGCCCCCAGTGACTTCTTTCTTTACCCAAAGATAAAGGAAATATTGAAAGAAAGACATGTTGATGACATTCAGGACATCAGGATAATATGATCACAGTTCTGATGGCCATTCCAGAAAAAGAGTTCCAAAATTGCTTTGAAGGGTGGACTAGGCGCTGGCATCGGTGCATAGCTTCCCAAGGGCAGTACTTCGAAGGTGACCATAGTGATATTCATCAATGAGGTATGTGGCACTTTTTCTAGGATGAGTTCACGAACTTAATTGTCCGACCTCTTATAACTTTTCTTGGTTAACCTGCCAGCAGGAAAACAGTATGATCTTTTCTCGAAAGCCTGGGCATATTACTTTTCAATCTCTACTTGAACAGTTCATCTCCCTCCGTCTTCCCGCTTCCCATCTCTTTCATGCTTGGGTTTTTATGCTATATAGAATGACGAACAGCATCTGAAAGGGAAATACCCATCCTAGGAATATCAGCATCTATATCAGCGTTATTTATTGGGAACAGTGTAACTGCAGAGGCTCTTAGGACTTATTGTAGAATTAATAAGTCACCTAGAAACCATCATTTCTATCCATTGTTCCTGATTTGGCAATATTAGGTTGAACAAAGGAGACACTAACAGTGAAACGGTTAGAAGGGAATCAGGTAGAAAATAGTTTAAAACACATTTGTATATTTCAGAAATTTTAAAATATGGGACTCTACCCACATTTATCAAATTATGCAATTGCTCTACCCAATTTCTAAGTTTAGGTTTTCATAAAGTGGGTTTTCCTGAAGGAGTTGATTTGAGAGATTTACCTATTATTGATATGATTGTATTGAATTTCTAACACCACCTTCCTGCAAAGTGAATGTTTTGATGCCTGTATCCTTAACTTGTTTTACTATTGTGGGATGTTGTTTTTTAATCAGCAGTGTATTTTGGCATTGTATGTATGTGTTTGAAAATTATTCTTATTACATTATATATAGATAAAGACTAGGAAAGAAGGAATAATATTTGCTTTTAGAGAATATCAGGCATATATTTTCAATGTGCAATTATAAATGTGGTTATTAGAGGAAACCATTTTTCCTGAGGCCTGTGATGTTTACACTGATGAACCTTTTGTGAGGTTTGATAAGTAAGGTGTATGTACAGGCTTTGGAATCCCCATCTCCTCTGTGGGAGAAATACACAGGTTGTCTGACATCAATTTATTGCTCTCTAAGCTTGCTCTGTAAGCTACCATTGCACAGTATGTTAGAAGTAATAATAAAAGATATGAAAAAGACTTGAATGATCATGCAGTAAACTTGATGTTTCCAGTACAGAGGTGGTACAAATCAGTGATGGGAGAATCTGGTAGTCACTTGTAAGAGGTGCCTTCTGTTGCCAGGCCTTGAACAGTTAACATGAAAACAGGCATAGAGTTTTCTTTGTTGGCCTTAATGTCTTCAGTTAGAATTTATATTTCATCCAACCTTCTATATAAGTAGTTGGACTAGTTTTCATGAGTTTAGAAAATAAAAGCTGTTCCTACGTAAGGACTCAATGTAACTATGCTACTTGAAAATAAAAAAGAGCTGCCTTTAGAAGTATTCTTACGATTCCAAGTAAATTTCTTTTCTCTAGCAAAATCTATCTTACAAGCTAAATTAGGTATGAAATTTTGTTAACATTTGATAGAAAAAAAATGCCAATAAAGGATAAGCAAGTAAAATGACACAAGTAAAGGAATGTTTGGAGTTTACCCTCAAGTCTCTTGAACATGAATTGTGATGGTCAAGAAAGATGTTATTAGGATTGTGTATGTGTTAGGAGACATGCAGTTGTAATGTGGGTCGCTTCACAAGCTAATCTTGCAATCATATTCAAGGAAATACAAATGTATTCACTAGCTAACTGACTTGGTCTCTGGTTACAATAATATATATACTGTGTTTCCACGAAAATAAAACCTAGCCGGACAATCAGCTCTAATGCATCTTTTGGAGCAAAAATTATTATAAGACCCGGTCTTATTTTACTTATAGTAAAATAACCAGAGACCAGTCTTATCAGTCTTATTTTAATTATATAACATGGGTCTTATATAATATTATAGGATAAGATATATGATATGGTATAATACTTGGTCTTATGTTAATTTTTGCTCCAAAAGATGCATCAGAGCTGATTGTCCAGCTAGGTCTTACTTTTGGGGAAACGGCATGATTTTATCATTTACTCATCTAGTCCTAATAAGCATATTTGACATACAAATGTATGTCATGTTTATAATATTACAGAATTATTTAAAAGTAAAACAAATACCTACTTGTTCTTTCAAGTATAAGGTACCCTACTATGCTGTATTTGTATTTAAAGAAGAAACAGGTAATTGTGTTAAGTACTTTTTCAAATGTATAACCCTTTCAATCTATTTGTGCTCAGGAATGCCTAGGGGTTCTGTTAGCATAATTAATCCTGAAATTTTACATTTACTTTTTGTGTGAAATTGTTGGTCTTTTGGGGAGGAGATAAAGAGGAATGGAATTAAGTACTTGTATTATGAGGAACTAATATAAGTAGTTATCTAGATACTGCTTTTTACATTAAGACTTATTTTCTGATTCTGTTTTTTTCAGTTTCCATAGCAAGGCGTGTACAAGATCCATTAGCTGAGCTGGTGAAAATTGAGCCAAAGCACATTGGAGTTGGAATGTATCAGGTAAAGCAATGTAGATCATTTAATTTATGAAATCTTTCAATACAAAGAGCAATACTCAAACTTGACATAGTAATTGTCAATGGGAATAGATTTCAATTTTCAAAGGTTATACAGTTTATGGGACGGTAGTAAAGAGTTATAAGTAATTAGGGAAGGGGGATTTTATTTTTCTGTGTTTACGGTTTTGATCCAGACTTAGAATTAACTGTAGTTAGATGTAAAGACTATTAAAACATTAACTCTGACTAGTAACTTAATCTGGAGAGGCTTCTTATTTTAGCATTATTATAAAAATAAAGAGGTTATAGATCAGGAGTGTCCAAACTTTTTTCAACGTTTTTTACCAAGGACCATATGCAGTAAAATATACAAACAGCCGGGCCACTCACTCAAGGTGAAGTACGTATTGCCTCATCTGGTTTATTTAAGTAAACTCAATATATTTTTGGAATTTGCTGTGGGCCAATTAGAAATGGATTGCGCGCCGCATTTGGCCCGCGGGCCGCAGTTTGGACAGCCCTGTTAGAGAATAAGGGAGAAACTGTTGGCTCTTTGTGTAAACCAGTATGAACTATTGATCTTTATTGATCATTCGGGAAGAAGCCTTTGGTACCTAGTGTGACTTTTTTTTCCCTGTTTTCCTTTTCCATTTGGTTATTATAGTTAATTTTTGGCCATTACCCAGTATGAGCTAAAGGCTTTCGATTGTTGTTACTGTGTGGTATTAATAGTAGTAATAATGCTTGTTATTGCTGTATTTTCAATTTTTGAAGTTGTGTTTGTTGGGCAATTGAGGACAGCACTAAATCTTGGCAAAGTGAATCCATGTGTCTCCAGAAACCTCGAGTTGAATTGTTTTCTTCTTTGATGAAAGTCTGTCTTCAACCTGAAATAGAATATTACCCTCTGTATAATTTTCATGGGATTTGAGTTATAGGTACTACATGCTTTCTCTAAAGAAATATTACTTTAGGTCATGGAATCTGTGACCTCTAGAAATGGAAGAGATCTTAGAAAATATACAGCCCGACCCTCTCATTGAACAGAAAAAAAAGCTGTGTCCTAAAGTAGTTAGGATTTTTACCCAGGATCACACTGGCAAAGCCTGGAGTAATCTGTCATATTGGGACTTAATTGGAAGTATTTCTGTTGTATAGAAAGTTGAACTAAAAACATCCAAGAGGCCAGGGAATGATATGATCTGATTTGTATTTTTGAACATTTCCTCTGGCTACTCTGGGGAGAATGATTTAGAGGGGAAGAGGAGAAGCAGTAGGACCGGTTTGGAGGCTATTATGTAGCCCAAGTGATGGTGGCTTGGACAAAATTAATGGCATTAGAATTGGAAAGAAGTTAACTCTATTTTGTAGGGACTACCTGGTGATAAGTGAGGGAAAGGAATTGTTAAGAATTTGCTCCAAAGGTCCTGGTATGTGGAAGATGCCTGAGTAGAGCAGATTTGGTAAGGATGAGATCAGTAATTCCATTTGGACATGTTAAATTTAAGATGCCTATAAGAAATCCAAGAAAAGATGTCAAATAGGCATTGAATATACAAGTGTGAGATCTGGAAAAATAGCCATATTAACATTGGAGTACAAACTATTTAGCAAATAATGACATCAAGAAAGGTATCAAGATGGTAGGCTAAGCTCATGATATGTCACCACCACTGGCATATCTATAACTCCAAATTCCATAAGAAAAGGTGTACATATATACCTGTACCTATATAAACCCACACTTATATGAATAAACTGATAACAGCATGGGAAAACAAGAAATGGTCCATCAATGGATGGAAATTTCAGGAATTTCTGAAAGATACCAAGCTTAAAGAGTCACACCCATGGAAAAATAAAACCTGGTGGATTGTACCTCAGAACATTTGGATCAGTCATGTTCTCAAACCAGGATCGTACGCAAGTAGTGGGAAGGGCACCTTTAGGATTAGGTAAGGAAGTGTCTATAGAGTGGCGAGGTCTATAGTGAGCACTCTCTCAGTGTACTGGGAATCCAAGCTAAAGTACTGAGTATAACTCAGAGGCCAGAGAGGCTAGGAGATCCTTAAGTAGCCTTTAGTTGTCAGGAAGCTCAGGAAGCCTCATCCTGGCAAGGCAGACTCCTGACCTATATGTGACATAGGCATCATATCTCACACTTCCCACATTATCACTTGAAGCAGACGATGGTAGACAGCATACACAGACAGCCAAACAGGAACACTGAAATGATCTTGCTACCAAGAATCACTAAAATGTTTGAGGAAAACCTGTGGTAGAAAAATGAGGCAACAACTTAATAAGCAAAAAAGAACACCCAATGAAACAATGAACAGACTTTAAGCAAAATATTCACAGAGAGACAAAGAGGTTATTGCATTTATAAAACAAACATGGGATATAATGAAATTAGACTAACCTTAGAATTTAAAAATATGATTGTCAAGATAAAAAATATTAATATAAGCAGGATAGAGTGGACACAGCTAAAAGCAAGTTAATGAATTGCAAGACTGAGCTAAGAGATTTCTTTAGAATACAGTCTTACACTGAAAAAGTTAGGAAGCATGAACAAAATGTCATATGATGTAGAAGACATTCTAAAGCTTCCGCATTCATCTAGTAGAAGATTCAAATAAATAAAAAGAATGGAGGGGATGATGATCACAGAAAATTTCTCCAAACTGAAGGTAGACAAGTCTTTTGAAAGTACTGAATAAAAGAATAACAAAAGACCTACACTCACATGCTGTCTAACGAAATTTCAGAATGCTAGTGATAAAGAGGAACTGACGGAAAGCTTCCAGAGAGTGTAATTTATCTACAAAGGAAAATTAGATTGACATCAGTCCTATTATTGGTAAGAACAAGTGATAGAAAATAGAAATGCAGTAGTCTTGAAGTTGTGGGGAAAAATTATTTTGAACCCATAATTCTATATTCAGGCAAAACAGCAAATCATGTGAGAGGAAAATAAAAGCATTTTTGGACCTGTAATGATTTACCTTCTCTGATTGTTGCAGACCTTTTTTGAAAATATTATTTATGGAAATACTCCTAACCAAAAAGAGGGGGCAGGGGTGGTCCAAAACAGGGAAAGCATGTTGTGAGGAAACAGTATTGAGGTAAGAACAGTGGAGAGCTTTACAATACACACACATAGTAAAATGTGTATAGAATTGAGTCTCACAGTTTTTATGTAAAATGTTAATCTTTAAATATATTAGTCTGGATCAGTTCAGCTCAACATGGTAGGGCAGAAGAAAAACAAGTGATAAAGTATTGATACTTTCTTTTTTTCTGGAAAAATATTAAGATATAGATTAACCACAAAGAGGATATTTAATATAAATCATGAGTAAAAAATAAAGTTTATCATTTGAACCAAAGGCAGAGAAAAAGAAAACAAAAATATAGTAAATAAATGAAATATGTGATTACAGGAATAAGTATAGGTAATAGGTAAAGGTGAATGGATTAAATTCCCCTATTAATACAATCTCAGACTTTTAAAAATAAAATATAGCACTAAGCTGTGCAAGAGATACTTCTAAAAAAAAAGCAACTTTTATATTAGAAATTTGAAGAAAAATATTCCACATGAATGAAAAAGGAAGTCCTAGCAATGTTACTGTCAGACTAAATAGAATTTAAGGCCGAGTGTATCAAATAGGTTAAAGACAGATATTTCAGGTTAATAACAGATACAGTCTTCCAAGAAGTTATAATTGCTCTGAGCATTCTATGTTACTTAATAACATAGCTTCAAAAAAACATGCAGTATTTAAAAACTTTTAAAAATTAGAGCAAGAGACAAATTTACTCTTTTTGTAGGAGTCGTACTTAATAGACAACTATATTAACACATATATTTTAGAAATAGCTTTATTGAGATATAATCAGATACCATACCCACATGTACATACATCCATAAATTTCACCCACTTAAAGTGTACAAGTCAATGATTTTTAATATATTCATAGGGTTGGGAAACTATATTGCCACTGTCTGATTTTTGAACATTTTCATCACCCAAAAAGAAACCATTAGCAGTCATCCCCTTCCTTCCCCAGCCCTAGGCAGCTACTAACCTACTTTCTATCTCTATAGGTTTGACTGTTCTGGACATTTCATATAAATGGAATCAGATAGTATGTGGCCTTTTGTGAGTGGCTTCTTTCATTTAGCATAACGTTTTCAAGGTTCATCCATACTGTAGTATGTATTAAAACGTCATTCCTTTTTATGGGCAAATAGTATTCCACTGTATGTACATACCACGTTTTGTTTATGCATTTATCAGGTGATGGAAATTTGGATTGTTTCCACCTTTGGCTGTTAACAATAATGCTACTATGAACATTTGTATACAAGTTTTTATGATGTATGTTTTCCTTTCTCTTGGATATATCCCTAGGAGTGGATTTGCTAGGTCATTTAACACATAAATTTAAAAGTCAGATGAAAAACTAGGGAACTTAGTTGCCACAAACGTATATGTACATATGATGATAACTACATATTTTATTAAGATTTTGGTCATGTTGATTTGTACACATTTATATATGAGTTTATATGAAACATGTGCATAAAATATACAAAGAGCCTCTATATATCATTTACCACAGATGAAATATAAATTTTTTTCTTTATCAAAGAAACCCAGATTAAGCAAGGAGATGTTATATCAACCTAACAATTGAGTAACACTGTAATAAAATGATAAACATCTGTACAAGTGAGGATACAGTGAAATGAACATTCACATACGCTGTTGGCAGATGTGCAAATTGTTATTTTTAGCAAATAGTCAATACCTGTCAAGATGCACTTTTAAAAAATGCATCCCTTTGACCTGGTAGTTCTTCCTTTAGGGATCTCTTCCAAGGCAGTAATGTTGGATTTATATACAAGTTTGCCATTTTAGCAAAATATTGGAAGTAACTATCATGTTTCCCCCAAAATAAGACTTAACCAGACCATCAGCTCTAATGCGTCTTTTGGAGCAAAAATTAATATAAAACCTGGCATTATATCATAGTGTAGTATAGTATACTATATTACATTATACTAGGTCTTATATTAATTTCTGCTCCAAAAGACACATAAGAGCTGATGGTCCTGCTAGGTCTTATTTTCAGGGAAACAGGGTACTTATATGTATTCTGAAGCTGGACAAACGTTGCTGATTTTAAAAATGAAAGCTGTTCAAAGAAAGAATGTTAAATAGTGAGATGAAATAATAGAAGCTATAATATTATTATTTCAATAGAAACTAAAATACTTTTGGTTTAATAACAGCTAAAATGCTAAAGACAGCGCTCCAATTCTTGTCTTAGAAATGGGGAGAACTGATTTTAAAAACACATGCCTGTCATTATTTCTGGAGAGAGAGGCAGCCAATGTGGTCAAATGACAACATATCCCTAACTGACCCCTAAAGACTTTGCTGGAAAGTGGCTTGGTGTTACTCCCAAGAAAACACTCCAGGGTGAGAGCAGGATGATGCAGGGCTGGCTCCGTTGAGTTCTCTGGGACGTGGGGAATGGTGGTTTAGCTTGGCTTTGTCATATCCTGAAAGCACAACTTAAGTAAATTGGATTTACTTGCTGCATATTTCTTCCTTGGACCGTTTTTAGCTACTTTCGTGCTTATTAATACCCCTGTTTGTTAATGAGCATGCACAGCAAAGAAAGATAAAGCAGTCAGTCCTCTTTCCTCCTTTTGTGCCTCTCTGTTAGATCATTTGACGATGTTAGAGAATGAAATGGTTTTCCAAACTGAGGTTTTGGAACCCTTAGTTGGTTTTACATATCCAGGCCATCTTTATTCCTCATTATTTTGCATAATGAGGAGTCACTCTGTAAAAGGAAAATCATCTTCCCAACTGAAATTTTTCATGGTAAAACCTTAAAGGTGGGAATTTGTATTTCATTTTTCCACCCCCTGTGTGGGATCAGTTCTAGGTAAAAATAAAAACAACTCTTCAGTGGTGACATTACTCTGGTAAAAACTATTTAGTTAACATATGTATAGGAATTATGAAATGTAGTTTTAGGTCTGTAAAACGTAAGGTTCCTCATCTGCTATATATTGTTTGCCCAAATTCTGTCAAACATTGTAATTCCTTAATTATTTGTTATTGTAAAGTGGGATATAGAAATGAGTTTGCCCCATGGATATTCACTTAGATGATTTTTGCCTGGATTTTTGCCCTTACACTAAAACAATATTTTGAAGTAGATAAAACACAAAGTGAAACATAGACCGTATTCTAAAAATCAAGCATTGTTCACATAGATGAGTTCCTTGCTAAAATATTTTTACAATGTTGTCCCTTAACTACAGGCTGTACTTTGAATTTCTGCTTTACCGAGTATTATGAGTGAAACTCAATCTTAGTCTCCAATTCACGTATTTCATTCGTGACCATAACTGAACTGTTTCCATAACTGAACAAAACCAAGTAATTGACCTTGACTGGGAATATGAACTAAACTCATGTATTAGAATTTGCTAATTATTCCTTGAAGTTTTTACATTTCTATTCTGGGTATTTTTTTTTCCCACTTCCACGTGAATTATGCTTCCTACGTTGTAGTATTAACTTTAGTTTTCTCAGGTTCTTAGCAATCACTGACAGTGTAAGCTATGTATATATACACACACTCTAGTATAGCACCATTACTTATCTTTAAAAAAAATATGAAATGTTAATATGAGTCGAAGAAACTTTTACCAATAATAACATAATACCTTAAATTACTAACAGTGAAATAACTAATTTCCTTCATCTTCTGTTTGTTACTCTTTGTATGTCACTGACCTTGGACAATGAAACTAGATCAATTTCAGTTTCTAATTAAGTTTGCCATCTAGTTTTCATATATAAGCACAAAAATCACAGTTA
This sequence comes from Rhinolophus hipposideros, assembly GCF_964194185.1. Lineage (NCBI taxonomy): Eukaryota > Metazoa > Chordata > Mammalia > Chiroptera > Rhinolophidae > Rhinolophus > Rhinolophus hipposideros. The sequence goes on from NC_138058.1 coordinate 46,235,194, forward strand.
GGATTTCTAAAACTTTAAAGTATTTTCATAGTTTTTAAAACTAGTATTTATTATGGATAATTGAGGGAGGGGGGGCATGAAAAGTACTACCATAAAAGAAACGATTAATAAATTCTACTGCATTAGAATCTAAAACATCCCTGAATCAGAAAACAATATATAAAAAAATCGACAGAGAGAAGGTATTTGCAATACATATAACCTATAAAGGATACAGAATATATAAAGGTCTCCTACAAATCAAGAGAAAAAAAGACAATTCAGAAAAATAGGCAAAGAATATGAACAAGCAATTGACAGGAGACACAAAAAAGTATAGGTATGAAAAAAATTATCACTTTCACTAATAACGGGAGAAATGCAAAGTCAAGCCATATGGGAAACCTTTCAGGTTTTTCAAAATTAGTATGACAATTTGGATGTTAGTCACTGTGTGCAGCATTGGGAATCTTGTACTTTACGTATAGGAATATAAACTGGCGCAGCCTCTTTGGAGAATAATTGGAAATTAGTAAGGTTGGGGGTCGGGATTCTCTTCAACTCAGTAATTCTGTTGCTAGATATACATAGCCTTGAAAAATTCTTTCATATGTGCAGAAGAAGACTTGTAGAAGAAATTTATTGAAGCACTATTTATAGTAGTAAAAATTTGAAATGGTTTGTCCATTGCATGGAAAACAGAAAATTATACTGTAGTATACTCAGATGGTGAAATATTACATAGAAATGAAGATGATCCATTTAGAGCTACCTATATGAATGTGGCTAAATCTCATAAGATATACTATTAAGAGAGAAAGCATGTTGTATGGTACGGTAATGTATTATTGGTATAAAATCTAAAAATATGAAAAATAATACTACATACTATTTAGGAATGCCAATATATGTAGTGAGAATATAGAAATAAGCACTGGAATTTAAGATAGTAGTTACCTTGGGTGGAGCATGGAATGGGAGGAGAATGGGAACTGGGATGGGTACATCAGGAGTTTGAACTATATAATATTTTATTTCTTAAGTTGTTTGGTGGATACATTGGTGTCCATGATATTCTGTAACTTTTTGTTAAATAAGTCGTAATTTTATAAAAAGGTACAGGAAAGCTTGGTCAAATGATAAAGGTGTTTTATCTCAGGAACTTTGGCTTTCAATGAATGAATCTCTTTTTGGGAAAAGTGTTGGAGAATTTTAGGAGCAGAGGGCGTCAGAATAGCCATGTAGTTGGAATGAGAATGACTGCAGAATGTGAAGAAGGATTGCTAGAGAAAATCTTGGATGTAATTCTTTACTCAGTGCAAAAAACTACTATATGTAATATAATGATGTTCATATTAGAATGGTTGAAAATTCAAATATAGGATTGTGCTAGGTTGTCTCACCCTGAGGCAACCTCTACTCCAGCCTATGGAGTAGATCTTTACTCAATAAACTACTTTCACTTTGCAAAAAAAGGTTGTGCTCAATAACTGTGGTAATAGGGAAGAGAAATAGAATGTGTAACTATTAGGTTGGTGCAAAAGTAATTGCGGTTTTTGCAATTTTTTTTTTTTTATACCTTTTAAACCGCAATTACTGTTGCACCAACCTAATATTAGGAGGGCCACTTCTAATTTAAAGGCTGTATTCTAAAATATCTGATATTATTCAGAAATACTGATTAACTCATTTCTTTACATATGTGTGTTCAGGGTGGGTGTTGATTGTGGTGTTTAAGAATAGCACAGGTAAATTTAATTACTTGTAAGACTATATTACATTTTAAATTCGAGGGGAGTGTATCATCATTGTCATAATGACAGTTGCATTAAATGTATGATACTGTAGAAAGGAGTGTGAGATTGACAATTTAGGTAAGAAATGAACCCTGCCTGCAAAGTGATTACAGTGTGGTGCAGAGAGGAAAACTGGCCTCAATAAATTATGAGGTGAGTTCACTCATGGCACATTCCTCCACCAAATCTGTCTTGTGCCATGTGTGGGTGTGTTACAATGCCTGTCTTTCTGGTGATCATGGGAGGAAATTCTAAGGGGAAAAATTTGTTGAGGAAAAATTATGTTGATGAGGGATTTTTTTTCTGGGTCCTTAATAATTGTAAAGGTAAGGTAATTGTACAGGTAAGAAAAGTTAATTCACCTGGATTTGTATAGAATGAAGTTTGTGTCTCAGTTCCACAGAAAGAAATACATCTGTTGTCTTTTTGAACAACTAACTTTAGGAGGTATCTTTGGTTTGGGATGAGATACTAGCCTAGTTTGCTGCCTTCTTTGTGCACTATTAACTGGTGATATATTTCCTTTAATAATTCAGATCAGGCTACCCAAGCTGTTTATTGTACAGTATTATTAAAAAAGATGTATTTTCTTTTCAAATATATAATTGAATGGGAGAATTTTCTCCTGACATATACAAGGCTTTTGTTTCATTATTTATTTGGAATAAATGGGGCCAGAGGGTATGAGTGTAGTTAGGTTTTGTTGGAGGGGGGCTTGCAAAGACTTTTTGAGGCATGATGTGCAAGTGAGTGTTTTTAAATCTCAGAGGTGTGATTATGTCATAACAGCTATAACCTCTGGGCTTGCTTTATTACTTTTATTAAAACAAATCTGTATAGGGGTGCTATGTATATTTTGGTGATGAAGGAAATGAGGTGGTTAATTTATTATGTGAACAGCACTTTCAACTAACCACAGCGTGATTCACTGAGAGAGCGGTGGAAAAGCCTCGCTCTGTAGAAATGACTGCTTTTTGATTTGTGGACCTTAACTTTCAACACCAGAGCATGAAGTTTATCTACAAAATGGTTCCTTTTTTTTTTCCTGTACTAATGTTTTTGTCCAATTTTAAAATTGAAATGTTTTCCTTCATTTTATTTTGGACATTTACTGAATATGAATGATATAAACAATACTTGCCAGCAAGTTAAGGAAGAACAAGAAGAAAGAAGTGGATTCATGTGTTAGGGTATTAGGGGAGTGGCTTTATGGTTTCCAAGTAGCCCACACATACCTCAGAAGAAGACTCCATAAAATAAATCAATACCCTGAACCCATTAAGATAACTACCTGGTATCACATAGGAGTTTAGGAAAAGTGAGGCACCTGTTATTCTTTTTTATAGGATGCATTTATAAACAGATACTATAGTGGAAAAGAAAATCAACCTCACGCAAAATAGCCTCTGATAAACCTTTGTTTGGAAGCGGGAGTTCCAAACTATTGAGAGGAGGTGAGGATGTAATGCCACTCAGAAGTCCACACACTATAGAATGGAATCAAAAGGAGACCCATCCATCCCGTGAGCTCACAGGATGTAAAGAACTTGTATACTCATAAACAGCCATTGAAAGACCCAAAAAAGGTGGTTTCTTCTACAGCTGCACTATATCCAGCATCATGTGGTGATGTGAACCTGCCTAGAGAGAGTGGAAAATAGGTCATCTTCTTGGCAATATTTTTGAAAGACCTCTTTATTTTCCAGATGTGCCAAAACCAAGCATTTACAAACAGAAAGACTCAGAAGCCAGTCAGGCATTTAATTGATAAGAATTCTCTAAAGCATGTTATATCTGGAATATTACAAGGCTCCATGAAAGTAAGGATTACAGTTTTATATTTATCTACGCTTCTTTGGAGTAGCACAGCACATTCCTCTTCAGAGCCTTGAATTTGCTCAAAAAATGATGTCATGCCCTCATAGCTCTTCCCCAGAGAGTTGGCAAAGGCCAGGAGAAACATTATTTGTATAGTTGAAAGACGGAGTGTAGAGGAGGGAGGTCCAGGCCTGTGGTTTATGTAAACAGGGCAGACTGGGAGGGGGCAGTGGCACCCCTGCTTCAGCTGTTACTCGGTCATTGCGGGCAGTCAGTCCTGGTGAGAATGTGTCCACTGTGAGACTGCTTCAGCCACAGTGATCAGTGGTCATCACCCACAGCCCCAGACTGTGGCAAAAATGTAATTGTAAAAGCAACTAGACTGGAGGCAGAACTTCATTCTAATGACATTGGTTGAGCGTCTCAAACTTGCAGGTAGCCTCACTAGTAGAATGAAACTGTTTTGGACATTTCCAAGAGACATGTTTGACCCAATGTAAGCGTGCATTGAATTTGTTGAAAGTGTATTTGTCTTCATAATGATTTGGTTACTTTTTAAAAGAATGACATTTTAAAATTATTCTTGGCTGTAAAAAGCCTGTTCCACTTCCTTCCCTTCCTAAACGTACATCTCAGACCAATGCAGGGCATAGCAGTTATTTCAGACGCCTGGGTGATGGAGAAGCCTTATGTGCAGGTATGCCCACCGTGCTCCTCGGCCTCCCTCCACGTTCTCTCCTGCGGCCTCCTTCCTCATCTCCCTTCCAACCTTCTGTGAGCTGCCTTTTGAAGAGGTAGTTTGTTCCCTCGTCCCTTACTCAGTGCCCGCCACCCCCTTCATAGGGTGTGAAATACAACCAGGCTTTTAAAAAAGTGATTCTACCCTCGTTTACGATTTGAAACCTACTCAGACATGTGTTGACAAATTTAAGCAACTTTATGAGTTTTTCAAAAAACAAATTTATGGTCATGCTACCGGAGTCGAATTAACTGAACACAGACCCAGTGATGTTAGCAGAATACAGAAGACATCCAGCCTAATTTGCTAGATGGGAAGGGCGTGGTTTTAAATAAAATGGAACACTGTAGTTGAGAGTGAGACCAGACGTGTCTTCTTGTAGAGAAACCCTGTACTTATCGTTATGTTTGCAAAGGAAATTTGGATTCTAGATTAAAATACTCGGTTAGTCATACCAGGGGCACATAACTATGCTCATTGAGAGATGCTGCTCCGTGCAGTTGGGTGGTTATAATTAAGGGTGTGTTTAATCAAAATTTTCCTAAGAGCTAAAGCTCCTATAAAGATAGAGAACTGCCTTAAACTGAAATGACATGAACATTTTCACTGTCCCCTTCCTCATTTCAGTGAGGTTCAGTGAAAAAGAACACAACCCCAGGGCACGAAAGGGAGCTATGTTCTGAACCTTGGTTTAGCTACATTTGTTGTGTGGCCTTGGGAAAGTAGTTTTACTTCTTCATGCCTTGTTGGAAAATAATATGTTACCTATATGTTTTCTGAGTGTTAAAAGGAAATTATATATATATATATATATGTGTGTGTGTGTATATATATATATTTTAAGATGTGAAAATATCTTATGATGAAAATGTAATTTTATTTCATATTATGGGATCATCAAATAAACAGATTCCATTTACATTGGTGGGACTCTTTATTCCTATTCTTTATTTATTCATATGCTAAGCTCATCAAATATTCCTAAAATCATTTAATTTCAAGTTACAAGGGACCTTAGAGGTCATTTAGTTCACACCGGCAGGTATAAGCATGTTCATTGCCTTCTAAAAGGGAGGATGAAAGAAGCTGTGGGGAAACCTTCCACAACAAAGGACCAGAGTGGCAGCATTGCTGTGGTCATAATCCAGGAATGAGGAAAGAGGCCCATTGCCTGAGCTGTCTCATGTACGATAGAAATGACAGGACGTGTTGTACCGGGATAGATAGGCATTTGAAGTTGAATTGGAAAGTACACTTTAAACTTCTGTTACTTATTACCTACAGAATTTTCTGTAAGTCTATAGTGCTCTACTTGTTATCCTTATATACCTGATTCTTCTGTTGTGGTTTACATCTGATGTTTAAAATTGACTGAGTATTTTGGAGATGGGAGGGGAAGAAGGTAGATAGTTAAAAACAAACACAACAGCAACAACAGAAATTCCTCCATTTGTTGGGATGCATGATGGAATTATGGTTGTCAATATGAAACAGCTGTTTGTTTGTTGACAGCCTGCCTTACTTCTCCCATAATCAAGCTGTTTCTCATCATATAATTACCAGCTCTTTAGAATTTGAGGCTTGTTGTGGATTTATAGTTGGTTACATACCGTTTGCCAAAACGTCATAGTTTAGATAAAAAATTAGTGATTCCCCTGTAGTCATTCTACTGAAATATGAATGTGGGTTGTAATAAAACAAAGATGCCTGAAGAGACTTCTGAAATTCGCTTCAAACTTAAGAGAATATAGATGCTATTTTGTGTGTGTTTTCTAAGGAGGGAGTATTAGTGTAACTCTTCCCTGTCTTGTAGACTCTTGCCAATCAGAAAAGCATTCTGTGTTCTCTTTGCTTTCTTTCTTCTCTTCCTGTGTTCTCTTTTCACGAATGTAGTTTAGACAGCACTGATGTGGGCAGCAGGATCCGTCTGATCCAGAAGGACATGATTTCGTTCTTTTTCATTCTTTTGTTCTTTCTTTTTTTTTTTTTTCCTCCCTGTCTTCTTAAAACCCTGTTCTGAGGTCAAAGCCAAGAATGAAAGGAAATAAAGTTGAATTTAAGTTCTCTGAGAGTCCAAGGTGATGTTTCAGCCTCCTGGATAGCTTTACCAGTTGAAAAAAAAGCTGTGCCTATCTAGGTGGGACATTTACAAACGACCACTTTTCAATCTGGATTATGCTGAGAGGTTCATTTTGAAATAAGGGTAACCCTGTGTTTTTTAAAAACAAGACAGAAAGGGGAGGTTTCTATTGCTTCATTTAGTTTTATTCTTTTAAAATAGAGCAAAAACATTTTCTAATTATGCTTAAGTCACAGCTTCTCTATGAATGGAAAAGTTTCTGTCCTTAGTAAATCTTTTCACAGTGCAGAGTTACTTCAAAAAACTCCGTTTGAAGATTACAGTTCCACGAATTTTTATTTTCATAAACTCCAGAGTAGTGTCACAATTTCTTCTTCCTTTAATAGTTTGAAATTATAATGGAATTTAGAAGATTTTTAGTAATTTTTTCTATTTGATCTCAAATGCATTATATAAATTAATTTTTCTCCATACAAAAATATATTTTAAAAGAGACAGTAATATGGAAATAGTAAGTGCTTTTGTGATAGACGGGTATGAATAGGAAAGGGAACACATTAGTTTAAAATTTGTAAAAATAAAATTTTGAGGAGACAAGTATATTTTGTATGCATATAGCTTTTATTTCTATTATTTGCATGTGTTCATATTATTTCTTCCTTCAGAAGTCCACATCTATTTATTTCTAAAAGCATAAATCAGAACTATTTTACTTTAAAAGAACATGTCAAAATGCTTGCCCCCTCATAGCCAAATGTCAGTGGGAATTTGACTAACAATGATTTCACCAGGTGGCTAGTGACAGTAAGTACTTAGGACTATTACCAGAATATGAAATGTTCTGTACTTTAAATTATTTAATTATAATTGGTATTAGGCCAAGATTTAATTCTCTTTCTTAACACATGAACTATACCATGAAATTGGAATCCAAAGCTAAAAGATTATGTCTGGCTTAATTGGAACACGTAGGACGTGATTTACCATAAAGATGAATATTTTCATATATACAGCTGTGCATATATTCGTAGGGCTCTATTAGCCAAAATCTGTTGTCTTAGGAGTATTCAGGTACATAATTCAGTCAAATGAGTCACAGATGATCCATTTTAGGAGCATTTAACTATTTAGGTGTGGGGGAAGAGAACTTAGTTACAATTTTAAGAACTTCATCCCCAAATCATTTAATGGGTTATTTAATTTTAGCTTCCCCAAATCTTTGTGGGCAAAAATTATTGTTACAAATAAAAGATATGCAAATCCTTAATCCAACTACCTTTTTGGGGGGTAAAGGAAAGACTTAGGAGATGTTATAAGATCATTTCTGCTTTGTTTCTGTGTTAGACTCTGTTAGTTTTTTATGGTTGTTTTTTTTTGAAGCTTTCTCAAAAACTATGCTAAAATCTATTATAGAAGCATTAAAAATACTGTTTTATGAATCAGTGATTAATATCCATGACCTTTATTTTTGGATCAGCTTCATAAATATGTACATTTTTCTATGTCAGTCATTGTCTAGAATTTCATTTTTGTTCTGCTTTCCATTACATACCATGAATTATATAAAATTAATTTAATCGCTACTACAAACAGAAATTAAATGTGCCCTAATCCAGAGTTACGTTGTTTGCTTTTACAACTGTAAGTCATAAGTAATTAATTTTCCTTGGAAAATTAATTCACTTACCATTCCCAGTAGCATCATATGTTGACACAGGGTTATAGATAGTTTAATATTTTTCTTCAACATGCTGGCCTCAACTTTAGAAGACCTTAAATGAAAACAAATTAAATTTACTCAACTGTACATAATTTGGAGTTATTTAAAATAAGTGTTGTTGTTACTGCTATTATCCAGGTGATGACTCGAAAATTATATTCAAACTTCACAAAATCTCCATTAGTATATTAAGTCTGAAACATGTTTTTAAAAGTTGTTCATATGATAGTAACCATTAAAATTTTAATTCCTCAATTCTGAATAAAACAGTTTATATAGCAACCATCTGACAGCAGTAGCATGGAGAGTTTTACCAACATTTAATTGGTAGGAAAGCAAAGCGAGGAACTTACTTGCGGTACATTTTGACCACCTAGGATAGCAGGCCATCGTGTCTGATTCTTAAAGAGCTCGTTTTCAATATCTAATCTTGATCAGTAGAAAGATTTCTGTCAAGGTCATCAGAAAGCTTTCTATCTGTATCTTTCATATTTTGTTTTAAATCCCCAAATAGTATATTGATTGCCCTTCTCTCATTCTTTCTTTCTTGTTTAATACGTTTTCCCTCGCTTTACAGAACAGCTAATGTGGAAAATGAAATAAGCAAAAGTCTTTCAGTTAAATAAGCTAGGTTTCCACTAGCTGCTTCTTATATTCTGGGAATCAGAAAATACGGGCAAACCGAATTTAGCTTTTCTTTTGCATTTGCCAGGAGGTTATTTTGTAAGGTGATTTTTTTTTCCTGGCTCATAGAACTCTATAAAACATATAGTGTTTATTACTTTATTTATATTTATTTAAGTCACCAAGGTGAAACTCTAGTGATGGTGGCAATGTTACAGTTTTTACAAGTGGGGGCTTATTTTATAAATGTGCCTTTGTGGCCGTAGCTTTCAGAAATGCAGGGGGTTAGCAGTGAAATGCTCTTTATGCCTTTTGGAAAGAACGTGTGCTGTTTAATTCCAGTGTAAAAGTACTACTAGAATACAAAATCACTGTTGTTATTTTTTGTTAGTATTCATTGTTATACTCAGTTTTTTTTTTATCTGTACTCATAGGATTGCACTACATACATTCCAAAGTTGCATCAAGAAGAAAATGTTTTATTTGCTACTTCTTTCATAAGGAGGATGACAGATGATTCCCCTTCCCTGTGCTTCGGAGGGTTTCTCTGCGTGGCCTTCAGAATCATGATAATGACTTTCTTTTTTATCATCATTAGACAAAATGAAAAAACTATAGGTATCAAGTCATGTACATGTATGTTTATGCTCTGACTTAAATATAGATTGTTACACAATCAGGTTTAAGGGAACAGTCTTTCAAAAATAATTTATGTAGGCATCCCAGCCAATGATATTTACGAAAACTCCTTATGATATGATTACATGTAAATATGTATGATATTAGGTTGGTGCAAAAGTAATTGCAGTTTTTGCAATTTTTTTTTTTTAACTGCAGTTACTTTTGCACCGGGCTAATAATTTTGCATGTTTTCTTACACAGTTTTTAGAAGGTTTGTGCTTTGTTCCTGAAATGAACACAACAGGTTTGGTTTGTCCTGTTTTGAGGTGGAAAAGGAAATGTGTGCTTATAGAGATTTGTTCATATGAATCTTCATTTTATTTCACAATATTCTCTTTCAAAAAATTACATTTAAGTGAGAAGTTTGTCACATTGTGGCAAACTTTTACTAATTTTTATTTTGTGTCAAAATGAGTATCTTTTAGGGAAACATCTAATTTTATAGTAAGCTAAGCGTTATAGAGGGGTTGTGTGTAAGGTGTGTTTACAAAAGAAAGTTGCAAAACTGGAGAAAAGTGCTGAATTTAAGTTAAATGGTGTTTTACTCAACACTGGCAAATGTACATTTCATATTAAAGTATATAAAAATCACGGATTCAAGAAACAGATTTTGGAAAAGCAGATTTTTTTGCTTTTCCATGATTATTTAGTTGATTCTAGTTAGAAGAGAAATGACAAGACTGTGGTAGAAATATGTATGATATGTTCTTTTTAAAAATTGTATAATGTGGAGATAGTACAAAGTTTATAATTCGCTGAATAGTTGTGACGTACATTAAAAACTATTTGTGCTGTACGTGACAAATAGACAAACACGTGCCTATGTGTCATGAGGATTCTAAGGAATTTCGGGTAGACAGGCTTGATTTGATCAATAAGATTGTATCTTTATAAGCAGAATATAAGTAATCGCAGTTATTCCTGAAATGCTCCCAAAAATACAGTAAAGGTAGGGTTTGCCAACTTCTGATACCTGTTGGAGAATGCTATTGATGTTTTGTAACATGTTACTATTCAATTGAGTCCTTGGTGATACCACTGGGTAGAAAAGTAAATTTGGACCTAAAGAAATGTACAACTATTAATTTGCATTCTGTTCCACATTGTTCTTTCAAAAGACTAAATTTAAATGAGTTTTCACTTCTATTCACAAAGGTAATAATCAAATTAAGGTGATATATAGAAAGGTAAGATGGCAATTTACCACCACCTGAGATTGATAAAACTCTCCCAGGTCTTTCAAAGTGAATCATGCCCTTAATCATTATCTCATACGACTCATCTTACACATTGACAATGGGATAAATTAGGTTATAGTTTTGCTTTTACTAGAAACTCAAATCAAATCACAGTCAAGGTAGGGAATACTACTGCATTGACATATCCTGCTTTTATGTTTCAGTCTGTACATTAATCTTTGGCTGTAGTAAACAACTCCCCTAGATGTGGCCTTTTTGTTTTGCAACACCATTCAGGCTGTCTTCAGTCTGACAAAAGAAGCTTGCTTCAAGACTGTGTGCATATATAAGAATGTGAAGCAATTTAATGGTTCCCTTTTGATGGGTTTAAGTGAACTTGAGATTTATGTTAATTGCGGTGGATGGATTTCCACATTTGTCCTACTAAACCTGCTAATCAGAAGATGAAAGTGGGCAGGAGAAACTTTAAATAATGTCCTGTCTCCAAATTGTTGTTTCATGTTTGCATATTAATCCAGAGCATTTTTCCTCTAGTATATATATTAGAGAAATAATTTTTGAATTGTGATTTTTGTCAAATTTGCCAAAACTCAACCTCTTCCCAATAAACATTGCTACAACATATAAGTTTATCATTTTTTAGAAAAAAGGAACAGTTAGAAGCTACTTAATTTTTTTAAGTTTTAATATTTACAGAATTTATAAGAATTCTCAAAACATCATTGTTTTATCTTTTTTCCCTCCATATATGTAAACAGAATGAAGTTAAAATTAACTGGTGATTCTTCCCCTGGAATGAGTGAAAGAAAAATAATGTATTGTATTTGCTAATAACAAACTTGGACTTACGTTGAAGTTATTGTACATTCTATATGCTGTGACGTGAAAAAAATGCTCAAGGAATATGGAAAGAAAGAATGTTCTAGCTAATAAGAGAGCTTAATTCTAGAGAGGCCACCAAGGAATCTGTCATGATTGACAAGCATTCTAGTGGAGTCTTTCTTTTCTTTTTCTTTTTTTTTTTTTCTATAGCAGTGTTGAAGTCAGTCAAAGTATATATACAAAGCTGAGTGAATACCAGTTTCCCCAGTACAGAGGCTATTTTTTCAGGAAGTCTAACTCAAACCAGATGTTTTGCCTAGACCCAGAGTTTGTTACTGCCAAGCATCTCATCAGAGGTCAGAGTTCTGGGCTCCGGGCCCTGCTAGAATTCTTTCACAAATTGCTATTCGGTGAGGTTTTAATCCTAATGGAAAGAATAATGTGCTTGTAAAATCTGCAGTTATTACAAACACAGTATACATATTGTGGACTTCAAATGACTACATATTTCATTCCCATAAACAGGGAACGCAGATGAATGCTTTGTGTGATAGCTTTAGACATTCTAACTAAAATCTAGTATACAGTTTATACCACATTAACCATTTGCATTTGTAATACCTCAATAAAAGTAACTGTTATCTTTGGGTGACAACTGGTAACCAACTTGTGCCCAACCCTCCCACCACCAATTTTTTTTAACAAGCTCTACAACCTCATGACAGCTGTTTCAACGCAAGAATTAAAAGCATTCGGAACTAAATATTGGATATTCTCTTAGGAAGTTGTATGACTACTACAGTACTAAGTGAAAAGTTCTTAAAGCAAAAGATACCATTGTGCCAAGTCTTAAGTATTTCATATATGGAAACACATACGTTAAAACTGAATTTATTAATTCAAATTAGGATGAAGAGTATTTTTCTTTGTAATAGGGAATGTGATTGGTATATATAGCTGAACATGAGTTGTAGCTCTTTTGGAAAGATTAGGGAGATAAGTGAGGTTTATTATATCTCTGTTTAATTTTATATACAAATATTATTAGATGCTTGTTTGGAGGCTTTGCTGTTGTTGATTATGAGCCCAAGAAAAATTCCCAGGTAGAGAAAGGTGTGTGAAACGAGAGAATCACAATTTGGGCTAGAGATAAGTATATTAATTAGATCATAACTACTAAAATTAAATAAATCTGCATTTCGAACAGATGTGTGTTGGTTTTTGTGGCAACAAAACAGTGAAAATCCAAATTATGAAAATGAAATTGAACTTTTTAAAAAAAATGAAAGAAGACAGACTATAGTGTCCCTGAATTATCCCATACCATATAACAGCACTTTTTGGTTTGAACAGTTTGTTTGTTGCATTTATTTGATGGGTCGGAGTCGAATTTCTAAATACCACCTTTTTGTTTTCATATTTGAGTGACAACAATGCGGAGTATAATAAATATATAAACAGCGGTCAAACAAGGCTTTCTAAATCTTCCAAATAAATAAAAATTGGTTAACTGTAGGAACCAAAAAATTTCTAATAGAACCTTATGTTATCAGTAGTACCTTTTGAACTACAGTTTTGATTTTACCTTTCTACAAAAGAAAACCAACATGGATGTCATCCCTAGTGCACAGACAATTGCATGGGTGTTAAGAGGAGGCGTCATTTCTATGAACTTAAATTCTTCTGTCTGCCAACAAATAAAAGATTTCTTGAAGTGTGTGATATAAAAAGAAAATGTTCGGAGAATGTTTGTGTTATATCACTTTCTTCAGGTTGTGAACAATTTTAACAACTATTTTCTGATTAATCTTTATGCTTTTTTACGTGTCTGGAGATCTAGCATTGTGTCAGATTGTCTGCAGTCTTATTTTCCCACGTGCGTCTCCCTAAGTCCTATCTTCTTTCCACATAACCTCTTATAGTATATCATATTTATTACTACATGCGTTATTTAATTTCACTTTAGTATATCATTACTTACAAGGGACTTTTTCTTGGAAGAAAGATGGCAATATTGATGCATAGTATTTTTATTATCTTTGACATTCTGAAAAGTGAAATAATGTTTCTTTTTTATTTGTTCATAAACTATAGTTGGTGGATACCCCCCATAAAGTCAGGTGATATCATCATCAGTTTCTTTAAAGGGGTTGAAAATCAATGTCATAACTTGAGGCTGCATTTCATTCTGTATGGCATAATCATTCAAGTGTAATTAAAAGAGTAGTCTGAGACTGTGATCAGTTAATGAGAAACAAACAATTTCATATTAATGAGTTCCCATTTGCCAATAATTCTGTCATTTGTAACTTGAATCAGTCATCACCCCTGCAAATAGCCCTTTCAAGACATTATTTGCAATTTTGTCCTCTGTTTTCTGTCCTTGATGTTGTGAAAATGGCCGTCTACTGTTACAGGAATGAAAAGAGATCCCGTTCAAACATCTTTTGTGTTTCCACTTTCAGTGAAAAATGTTTTTCAAACCTGCAGCTGGTTATTTCTGCAGGAGTTCCCACTTATGCTCAGATTTGATTGACATTTTGAAATGGCAGCTTTTCATGAAAAGCTGTTAACTTGTAGAATTCAGTTATAGTACTAAGACAGACTGACTTTGTTCTGTGCCTGGGACCTGTCCAAACTAAATAGAACCTGCATCTGAATTTAATAGTGCTACTCAGCCAACATAGGGCACTTTTGCCTTTTTTTTTCTTTTTTTTTTTTTTATACTCTCCAACTCTGATGCTTCTTATGTGTTCTAAAACTAACTTGACGGATATTCATCCCAACATCTTTCTGTTCTATAATTGCTTTAATTGACATATATAGTCATTCTCTTGTTTCCTCCCTTGAATATCTAATGGACTGGGACAGTGCTTCATTTTAAGATGTGATGCAGATTGAGAATTTACTTTGCAATATATATTACAGATCACAGAAAAATTAGGAATATTGTAACGGTTTTCTTCCAGTATAGAGGCTTTAAAATGTTTGGAAACGTTCTACCAACGCTTATAGGTTCATTCATTAGATGAAAACTTTTTGGAAAACATTTTACATATGATACAATACAAATATAGTTTGTTAATGTTTATTGACTCAACCAATAATTATAGTATGTCTTCAATTTCAAGGGCAATGTGCAATAAACCATGGGAATCACAAAATACATGATCCTGCCCTTAAAGAACTTTGAATGTCATGTCTTCTTTTTATACTTAAGTGATAATTATTGCTTCATAAATGCACCAATTTATAGCATTGTCCAATGATAACGATGTTTAATTTTTCAAATGCCTAGCTGTTCTTGTATTTAATTTCTATATAGCAGTCTCATAAGATGAATAAGAAAATTTAATACCCTAGGCCTGTTTTTATTGTTGTTTTTCGTCCCATGCTATCTGTTGGGAAATGTAAAACTCTGGTTATTAACCCTGAACATCTATATGTCATACCTGGTGTCACTTGTCTTAAGACATCAGGCTAGGACAGATTATCACCCCAAATCCTGATCATCTTTATGAAGCCTTGATCTTCATTTTATAGCTCACACCCGTGTGAGTTTAACTGAAATAGCTGACTTGGGATGATTAAAAGTGATTATAAGTAGCTGGCATGTTGCTGCTGCTTTACTCTCAGGTAAATAGACTTTCCATTCTGTAGCATATCCACAAGACTGTGAGCTAGTGCTGCACAGTGTGCCCTCTGAGAATGTTGCTGTAAGACACACTGTTTTAATTTTTATTTTCATAACTCCAAAACAGAGGAATTCAGGGTTGATATTGATTTAAATATTAGCTGGAATGATAATTTTAATATCCCAGGATTTTAGTATCTCACTTTTGTTTTGCTCCCCAATAACTTAGATAATAGAAATTAAATTACACATGTCCATTTGTATTAATATGGAAGATTTCAGAGGATCGATACATTTTAACCCATTATTAGTAAAAATAACTTTAACTTTGAAGTCATAATGGCATTAATTTCAGAATCAAAACCAGTTCTTAAGTGAGAGTTTAAATTCGTTTCCTGATTTTAACAGATGTGTAAAGAGCAATTTTGGAATCTTAATTTGACATATGTGTTAGGAATACACATAGACCCATAGCTGCCGAACAGGTAGCCCGAAAGGCATTCCTCTATCCTTCTGGGAGAATGGCAACTGATAGAACTATTTCCATGTGCAGCTTGACAATATGTATCAAGAACATTAAAAATGTCCTTTTTGTTTTGACCAATTAATTGGAGGGGGCATTGTATCCTAAGTAAGCAAGTTAATTTTTAAATTTTATGCATAAGCATATTCTTACAATGTTGCCCATAATAATTAAAAACTGAGAAAGCAAAGGAAAATGTTCAATCAAGAAAGACTGGATTAACTAAAATGTTACTTTGACTATACTTGAATCTACAATCATGTAATACTGTGTACAAAGAATCTTAAATAAAATGTTCAAGTATTCAGCCAAAAACCTGGATTCATATTTGTATTACAGAAGAAAAACATGCCTAGGAAGAGTTGAAGGAAAAATTCCTAAAAGATAAGATGAGTTGCCCCAAGTGATAAGATTGCGTATGTTATTTTTTTCTCCTTTATGCACCTGTGCAGTTTTCTAATTTGCTGTAGTTAAAACATGTAACTTTTGTTCTTTGGGAGAAAAAAACAGATTTATTAAATGAGAAACCTAGAAAAAAAAAAGTTGTGACACACTGGAATCTAGAAATCTTGTTTCCTAATTTTTTTCAGGGCAGCTTGAGGGTTTGAATAATTAATGGTCCTAGTTCAGGAGGTAAAAAACAGTTGCCTACAGGCCATATTCCACCAGCAGAGGATTTTTGCTTGGCAAGCACTGGAATTTTAAAATAATTTAAGTTTGAATGTCCTTAAAAGAGGGCACCAGCCTCTCCTGTGTACCACCATCTCTCTCTCATTCCTGGTGTGATTCGTATATTTGTATAATCTTCCAGGCCTCTGAAATGCAGATGTTTTATTTGTTCAGCTCTGTTCCTAATGCCGAATACTTCTGTTAATAGAAGAAGGGTTCACTCCAGTTTTTGCTGTTTGAATTTTGTTTTGCTCACCCGGGAGATGATAATGGTAGTGGTGTTGATCATAACAGTTTGTATTTGTTAAGCCCTATGTGCCAGGCTTATAATAAAACAAAGTAGTCAGATAATTTCATTTTCACCATTCTATAAAGTTAGGTGCTATTTGTTTCCCCATTTTATCAGTGAAACAACTGGAGCTCAAAGAGGTTCACAGTCCGTTAATAGTAGAGCCAAGATTTGAAGCTAAGTCGACTTGGCTTCGAAATCTGTGCTCTTAATAGTTAAGGTATCTGTGTAATGATTGTACCTGAGTATCACTAGACGTCTTTAACCACAATGCTTATGTCACTGAAGAAAGAGGACTCGGTGACAATTGGCCATTCTTGTTTATGCATATCACATGTTCACCATGTTTACCATGGAAACTTGGTATAAATGTTATTGTCTGTACTAAGGAATAGTATACCTATTTCCTATATAGAATTATGCTGATTTCAAACATGTATTCTGAGATACTCAGTTTGTTACATACCATATTCAAGAACGTAACATAACCCCTCTAATAATTGTCCAAGTATAAAAACAAGGCTAGGTGTAAATACTTTGCTATGTAACCTTCATAGCTGTGTAAACTTAATGCTTCTTACCTCAAATATGTAATCGTCTCACAAGAGATAAGCCACTTCACTCTTGTATCTGAATCTCATTTGGGAAACGTGATTTGCCATTTTAAAATTATTTACAAGTGATGGGAAAAGGAAAAAAAGTCACAGAAGTAATGACTGCTTTAAACTCTTTAGGGAAAAGGGTGTTCGTTAAACAAATACAAAACCTTTATTACACTAGTAGTACATGGAAAGTTTGTAAAGAAGAAAAAGCAGTGAGTAAAATCCCACTACTGATGGATAATTGTTTGGAGGTGTATAAGGGGTAAATGTCCTGGATTCATGTGTGTTGAAAAGATATTTTACTCTCACACTTGAATAATAGTTTCACTGGGTGTAAAATTTTAGGTTGAAAATCATTTTTCTTCAAAGATTTTATTGCATCTATTCTATTGTCTTGTGCCTTCCAGGGGTATTGGCACTGATCTGATTCTCATTCCTCTGAGAGTGGCCTGTTTTTTACATCTCTGGAAGTTTTAGGTGTTTGTCTTTTTCCATTTGTAGGGCTGAATGGTTCTTGTAGCTTTATAATCTGAAGATGTCCTTCGGCTCTGGAAAAATATCCTGTACTGTGTATTTGATTTTTTTGTCCTGTGTTGCCTCTAACTCCCCTGGGGTAGATGTGGGACTCTTTCTGAAATTTTCAGATCTTGATTTTTGTCTCCATTGTTGCTCTGGGGAAGCCCTCAACTTGATCTTCTAATAATTTTATTTTGATATTTCATATTGTGATCATTTTTAATTTCTAAAAAAATGCTCTCTTGATCTCTAATTCCCTTTTTATGGTATTAATGTTCTTTTTTTTTTTCCCTTCATATTTTTAGCTACATTTTCTTTAATTTTCCTAAGAGTAGAAATCAGGGGGATTTCCCCTCTATCTCTGCTTCTCCTTTGTTTGTTTGTTTTGTTGTTTTTCTATTTGTTACCTTGATTATTTCTTAGGATGGAGACTTTTTCAGTTTCTTACAAAAGCCTTGGTGATCTCTTCCTATTTAAGAATTGGCCATAGCAGAGTTGAATGGAGGTTTGCTATATGCAGGCAGAGTTTGTTTCATTAGCAGACTTTGGCTTATTGTGTTCTGTTGAAGAAAGCTGGCTGTTCTTAAACAGGAATGTGTACATGCCACATTTCAGAAGACTTTTTCCCTGAGCCTTTGCAGTTTCCTTAGTGAAGAACCCTGTAGTTCTTTTCTCCTTTGGTGAGGGAAGGTGGAATAAATATTTTAGATGCTGCTCATGGTGAGTTTGGAGGTTTACTGAGTTAAGTAGTGTGTCCCCCACCCCAAGAAAAAAAATTCATGTCTACACAAAACCTCAGAATTTGGAAAAATTCTTTATTTGGCCTTATTTGGAAAAAATGTCTTTGTAGATATAATTAGTTAAGATGAGGTCATCCTGGATGAGCGTGGGCCCTAATCCAATGACTTGTGTGCTTTAAGAAGAGAAAACGAACATAGAGAAAGAACACCATGTAAAGACTATCTAGAGGTTGGAGTGGTGTAGCTGCAAGCCAAGGAATGCCAAGGATAGCCAGCAACACCAGAAGCTAGGAGAGTGACATGCAGCAGATTCTCCCTCAGTGCCTCCACAGATCTTAATTTTGGACCAGAAGTCCAAAAGACTCCATCCACCACTGTGAAAGAATAAATTTCTGTTGTTTTAAGCTACCCAATTTGTGGTAATTTATTACAGCAGCCCTAGGAAACAAAAATAGGGGTGTGTAACAAACAAGTCTCAATGACCTAACCCCCAAGCTCCCCAGGCCCTTTGAACAGCATCTGTTGCCTCCTAGCCTTTTGCACTCAGGCACTGTACACAAGAATTTCAAAGGGCCAGATCTCACTTGAGAAAAAAATTTCCAATCCTTAGACCATGAGAGTTTAGGCTTAAAGATGAAGGAAGGCTCAGCCCCTTCCCTGGAGTAAGTAGGGGCTGGAAGGATTCATTCTCGGTGGGGTGTGGTACATCTTTTTGTCTCACCTCCTGTTGTGCTGTCTGAGCATGTGTGGTTGGGGGACCACCAACCCATGCCTGCCTTGATAAAGAGGACTTGCAGTTCCAGCATTGGGGATCATTAGGAAGTAGTGACCTGATTCACCACCTCTGCTTCCACTCAGGGTGGTCTTCAGCACTAGGTTATTTTCATGGCACGCTGTGCTGAGGGCCAGCTCGCGTCTTGTCCAGTGTGGTCTCTGACATACCCCAGGCTGGAGCCTCTCTAGAGGTTCTGCCTGACTCCTCAGGCAGAGGAGCTCCCTCAACTGTGTCTCCTGCATGAATGTGCCAACTTGCAACTTCTTTCTTCTGACTTTCCTTCCTCAGGACACCTAATACTAAGGCTTGGAGAAAAATGTGCTCCCAGCCATTGAACATTCTAGTAGGAGGTACATCATGGAGGCTTGGGCAAGGGAAAATACTTTGTCCTTTTTTGCTTTTTAAACTATCTTTCCATTTTGTTACGCTTTTCTGGCAAAACCGTTGTAGAACTCAAAAGTTTAAATTCAGTCCCTGTTAAGATGGAAAAGTTTCCTAGGTGAGTTATCAAGAGTTAAAAAGTAGTCTGACTTTTAGTAATACCCATTAATAAAAGAAGTATGGGCCCTGGCATGGGTTTAAGTTACGGACAACATGTGGTTTTCTATGCTGTGTATGCATTGGTTTCTGTAAAGTGTTTCTAACTTCATTCCATTGCTTGACCAGCACTAATTCCTTTTCTACTTTTTCTTGACTTCTGGGAAGGTACTGCTTCTGTAGATTTCACAATGTGGAGAGAAACTCACCTCATTGTGACCCCTAACCTATGTAGTAAATCCTCTGAAATTAATTTTGGTTCTTTCTGATCTGTGCCCCCACACGACTCCCCCCAAGATTTCATTATTAGATTTTGACAGCCTTTTAAATTTGTAAGTGCCACAAATTTGTCACTAGAGATGAATGGGTAAAAAGAAAATTCCTTGCAGTAGAGGATATGGGTAAAATATTTCAAGCGACAGACCTGCATCAATAATGTTAATGTTTATAGGGTGATGAAAACCATATAAGTCTTAAGCCAGAATCTTGTTTCAGCTGAGTCCCAGAAATTTTGACCACAGAAGCCAAGGCACATTCCATTTATTCCAACAAATGTTTTTCTGAAGTACTTTCCAGCTGTCTGAAAGACGATTGTCACTCTTGAATGCCTGAAACCTTAAATGATTTTTCTACTATTATCAGTAAAAAGCAATGGAAACTTTGTCTACTATTCCCAAGATGACTTTTGTCTTGCCTTGAGTTCCTAAAATGGAGAGCATATTCGACAGTGTTATTTTGCCCTCTATTTGTCATGTTCATCCTCTGGCAAGGTTTTTGAGAAATTTTGCATCATTCTTTCCGTTTTATATTTAGTTTTATTTAATATTATTTTTATTAAAGTATAGTTGACATACAATATTGCTTTAGTTTCAGGTGTACAACATAGTGATTCTGCATTTATATACCTTACAAAGTGATCACTGTGATATCTGTCGCCATACGAAGTTATTATCATATACACTATATTCCCAATGCTGTACCTTCCATCCCTGTGACTTATTGTATAACTGGAAATATGTATGTCTTAATTGCCTTCACCTTTTTCACCCTTTCCCCCATACACCTCCTTCTGCTAACTATCAGTTTGTTCTCTGTACAAATAAGTCTGTTTCTGTTTTGCTTTTTAGATTCCATGTATGAGTCAAATCATACAGTATGTGTCTTTCTCTGTCTGACTCATTTCACTTAGCATAATACCTTTTAGGTCCATTCATGTTGTCACAAATAGCAAGATTTCATCCCTTTTTATGGCTGAGTAATATTCCACTGTGTGTGTGTGTGTGTGTGTGTGTGTGTGTGTGTGTGCGCGCGTGCGCGCGCCACATTTTCTGTATTCATTCAATTATCGATGAGCATCTAGGTTGCTTTCATATCCTGGCTATTGCAAGCAATGCTATAATTAGCATAAGCGTGTTTATAACTTTTCGAAGTGGTTTTTTGTTTACTTCAGATAAATACCCAGGAGTGGAATTTCTGAGTCATAAGGTAATTCTATTTTTAATTTTGAGGAACCTCCATATTGTTTTTCTTGTTGGCTGCACCAATTTAAAATCCCGCCAAATGTGTATGAGGGTTCTCTTTTCTCTACATCCTCACCAATGCTTATTTGTTAATTTTTTTATAATAGCCATTCTAACAGGTGTGAAGCGATATCTCACTGTGGTTTTGATTTGCATTTCCCTGGTGATTAGTGATGTTGAGCATCTTTTCATGTGTCTGTTGGCCATCTGTATGTCTTCTTTGGAGAAATGTTTATTCAAGTCCTCTGCCCATTTCTTAATCAGATTGTTTTTCTTTGGAGTTCAGTTGTCGAGTTTTTTATGTATTTTGAATATTAACCCCTTACTGGATACATCATTCGCAAATATCTTTTCCCATTCAGATTATCTTTTCATTTTGTGTATGGTTTCCTTCGCTAGGCAAAAGCTTTTTAGTTTGATGTAGTCCCATTTGTTTATTTTTTGTTTTGATTGTTCTTGCTCAAGGAAACATACCCCCCCAAAAAATCACTAAGACTGAGGTTGAAGAGTTTGCTGCCCATGTTTTCTTCCAGGAGTTGTATGGTTGAAGGTCATATATTTAAGTCTTAAACCCATTTTGAATTCATTTTTGTATATGGTAAAAGAAAGTGGTCCAGGGTTTTTGTTTGTTTGTTTGTTTTTTTGTGGGGTGGTTTTTGTTTGTTTTTTTGTCTGTTTTGTTTTTGCATTTATCTGCCTAGTTTTCCCAACACCATGTATTGAAGAGACTGTCTTTTCCCCATTGTATATTTTCATCTCCTTTGTTGTATGTTAATTGACCATTATAACTGGGGGTTTATTTGTGGGCTCTCTATTCTGTTCCATTCATCTGTGAGTCTGTTTTTGTGCTAGTATAGTTTGAAATCAGGGAATATGATACCTCCAACTTTGTTCTTTCTCAAGATTACTTTGGCGTTTGGGGTCTTTTGTGGTTCCATATAAATTTTAGGATTATTTGATCTAGTTCTGTGAAAAATGCCATTGGTATTTTGATACGAATTACATTGAAATCTGTAGTTTGGATATTTTAATTCTTCTAATCCATGAGCATGGTCTGTACTTCCATTTATTTGTATTGTCTTCAATTTCTTTCATCAATATCTTACAGCTTTCAAAGTATAGGTCTTTCACCTTGGTTAAATTTTTTCCAGGCATTATTCTTTTTGATGCACTTGTCAATATCATCATCATTATCATGCCTAGTGTAGATTGTAGTATGTTAGCAGTGAAAGGTATTTGAGAGACTATTAAACCCAGCCCCTTATTTTCTAAAGAAACTGATGCCTAGAAAATTAAGTGACCCTCTATCAGTAGTAAGTGTTTTAGTTATAACTAGAGCAGTGTTATTCTAACTTCCATGTCTTTTCTGCTACAACAGTTTTCAGACTCGATTTCATGGACTAGTAAAATAATTTTAAAAGAAAATGTGTGGTCCTGGTAGCTGGTATCCAAGACGGCCCTCACTAATCCCTGCCTCTCAGTATTAACACTGGTGTAGTCCCTTCCCACACTGTACAGGCCTTTGTGGCCAACACTGGTGTAGCCCCTTCCCACACTGTACAGGCCTTTGTGGCCAGTAGAATGTGGAAGAAGTCACGGTGTATCCCTTGTGAGATTAAGTTATAAAATACGCTGTGATTCTGTCTTGGATGCTGGGTCCCTCCCTATGGTGTAAGCCAACTTTCATGGCATGAGCAGCCCTAGGAAAGACCCGTATGGAGAGGAGCTGAGGCCTCTGGCCAACAGCATATGAGGAACTCGGGCCTTCTGCCAACAATGACATGAGAGCCATCCAGGAAACGGATCCTTCAATCCATTCAGGTCTTCGGGTGATTTCAGTCCCCGCCAACATCTTGACTGCAAACTCATGAGAGCCACTCCTGACAACCAGAGTCACCCAGCTAAGCTGCTCCTGGATTCCTGACCCTCAGAAGTCCTGTGAGATAGTAAATGTTTGATGCTGCTAGGTTTGGGAGTAATTTGTTTCACTACAGTAGATAACTAGTGTAGTAGGGTTATGGAGAACTGACATAGTGCTGAAGTTTTTCCTTCTCACACAAGGAAAAGGGAAAGAACTATTTTAGCATCAAAATAGAAAGAATGTCATAATTATGTAGTAAAGGACATTTGATTAAATTGATTACATTTATCTTATTGAAAAACTTTCACATTGTGCTTTTCCTCATTTTGGTCTTGACCTCTGAAAACTTTGCCATGAACTGATGTTTGGAAACCTTTGTAATTCATCATACTGTATTTCAGTTAGTAAATTTCAACTTGACCTTCTTTTGTGTCCTCAGGTATTTGCTGGATAAAGGAAAATTGTTTTCTTTTGAAATGTGGCTATAGAAAAACCAAACTGTGTAAACTTAAGTTGTATTTTTTATTCGTGGTGGAAGATACAACAACACAAAGACTATCCTAACTTTAATCACTCTATCCAGTTTCTCTGTATTTAGATTTTCTCATCTGTGAATTGAAGGGTTGTAATGTATACATACATATATATATATGGTCTCTTGAAGGCCTTTTCGGTCCTAAAATTTTGATATTTCAATACAAGACCTTTGGACATCATTGTTTTC
Organism: Rhinolophus hipposideros; assembly: GCF_964194185.1. NCBI lineage: Eukaryota > Metazoa > Chordata > Mammalia > Chiroptera > Rhinolophidae > Rhinolophus > Rhinolophus hipposideros. Next base: position 46,259,042 of record NC_138058.1, read on the forward strand.
TCCTGTACTGTTTGCCAACAAAAGGGAGGAAGTAATCATAAAATTTTTTCTTTTTACATGTTTAAAAATGCAGTTGTTTAAAATCAAAATTAGAAACTCATCAGCACTAATATTGTTACCCACAAGGAGGAAGAGGGAGAACTGCCAATGGAAGGACGTAGTCCCTTTCCTTTGATTCTGACATGTGCGAACTATGTCCCATCCTCCATACTTGTTGTTCTACCACTGGGAAGGAACCACCAGAAGTGAGAGTTCCAAAGCAGTTACGTTTCCTTTGAGAAAGAAATGCATCTGTCATTCATAGCTGAGCTGGTTAGGTGGCAAATCATAATTATTTTCAGTGTGTCAAAAAAAAATGCTGCAATTGGTCTTTCTTAGTGACAGAAGGATATAAAAATTAGAGAAGAAAGGAACAGGAGAAAGTATAGTTTCATAATAGAAAAGACTAGTGCCTTGTCAAAGCAAGTTGCCATGTAGTTTCTTCAGAAATCTCTTACCTTGTTCATTTGTTTTGGTTTTTTGTTTGTTTGCTTTTGGTTATTGCAGAGTCACTGTTACCATTTATATAATATTTGTAATAAGAACAGTATGATACAAAATTTAAAAATCATTTCTTTTTTGTCAGAACATTTTTAGTCATGGTAAGCCTTATGAATGAATAGAAATATTGTCTTTTAAACAAAAAATGTGTTCCTGATTTTATAAAACTTTCCATTAAAAAAAAATAGGTAAAGTCAATGGTTTTTCTTTGCAGTCCAAGCAAGAGAGCTGGAATTTGCATCGCTAGATCAAGTGATCCTACTTTACTTATGAGCAACGGGGGCAGTGTTTAAAAGCTTGGGCTTCAGAGATAGAACTTTTGGATTCAGCTACACCCTGGCAGAATGACCTTGGGCGACCTACTTAACCTCTCTGTGCCTCAGTTTCCTCTTCTGTAAAATGGAGGTAACATAGCAATAATAGCAACCACAGGGTTGTGAAGATGAATTAAGTCAGCTTTATAAAATTCCAGACATCTATTAGCACCCAATATAATTATTTTCTGGTGCTATTACTGTAAAGTGGATTTTCTTGTACTGGGATTTGGAGAAATTTGACAGCTGAGTATAGCTACTCTGTGACACTGTATTTTTCCCCTTTGTGGTAATAACAACTGCACTAAATTATAAATTCTCACTCGAAAATTCAGTCCTGTCGCAGACATTTACTTATGAAGTACCTGTCAATAAAGATTAAGTACCTCATTCAATGAATATTACTAGATGTACATTAAAAGGATTCTGAAGGCAACACTCCTTATAAAACAAGTAGGTAGTTATCATCTCCTTTTTTTAGACCAATTTCAGAATTATTTGCATATAACATCTGCAAAAGAATTATGTTCAGTTTTTCATTTATGTAGCTGCTTATTATGTAGCTGTTTACCAACAAAAGGGAGGAGGTAATCATAAAATTTTTATAAAACAAGTAGGTAGTTATCATCTCCCTTTTGGAAAGATACACGTGGAAAGATACACGTTTCCACTTCTGGACCTTGACGCTGCTGGATGCTCTCCGAAGGTTTTAAATGTTTATTTTGTTTCTCCTATTTGCACTCTGGATGGTTCATACTTAGAATGCTTCACGGTGATATCTTCCCTGAACTCCAAAGTCCATTTTGGATGTTTTACTTATTTATTCATTCCTGCCAGCCTGACCTTCTTACATACACACATACCTGTGTGCAGCAGATGATAGCAAGTACTGTGGATAAAAACAAAATAGGAAATGGGGATGAGAGTGTGGGGATGAGTTTCCGAGCCCCGTCTTCACTCTCACCGGTGTAGGAGGCTAGGTGTGGAGTGATTATTTCACATCCTGTGGAGCTCCTGGACTCTGTTGCCATAGTCATGTGGAGACATGCAACATGCAAACAAAAGGGAACCTTACTTTCCATATTAAAGCTCCAGATCTGCAGAAACACATTAATGTGGATCCTGTGCCTCAGGTCTAATTGGGAAAAATTTACTGTATAATATTAATGGACTGGAAGCCAATGCATATGTGGCTGCATGTGTGACCACATATGAGTTTGTGAGTTTGAGGAGAGAAGATGGATCTTTAGAACTTGCTACTGGAAATGTTAACAAGGAACCTATTTTCTACAATCTGGGGAGAAAAAAAGTTTATTACTTTGCATTAGCACCCCCTTTTATTCCTACCCCTGCCCCTCAAACAATTTAAACACTAGACTTTCAAAATTTCTGTACACAGGGAACTCTCTCTCTCACACACACACATGTACAAACACAGAATAGTTTCAGGTCAGATTTTCTACACAGTTTTAATTTATTAGAAGTGAAATGTCTGTCTTGTGGTCAAATCTTTACACTCTGAATTTTTCTAAAGTCCACTTTTATGACTAAGCTATAAATCTCTAAAAATAGAGATTTACAGTGGAAATGTTGACTCCTTTGTATTATGTCAGGTCAAAATATCTAGCTAATTGGTATGCATTTATTCATGTATATGTCGTTAGTCAGGATTGTGTTTTAGGCCAGGCCCTATATGTGACCAGACATGGAGCAGAGAGGTGTGGTCCAGTTCAGATGCCTTAATGTTTGTCTCTATTTATGGTAAATTAGATGGTGCGAAGCATTAGTTTAGAAAAGTATATGCACAGGCAGGCATTTACAATTTTATGAACCTTTTACTAAACTAGCATTGCCCCTATCTTTCTTCCACCATATCGACCTGTATCCACTAGGGGACATAAGAGCACCTACTAGAAGACAGAATGAGGCCAGACTAGATTAAAATGTAAACACTGGGCTCTTGTGATAGCACGTGAAAAGACTCATTTTTTAGTCTCATGATTCATAAAGTTATACACTTTGTTTGAGTTTTAATGATCATGGGAAACTTTTCAAAGGCAGGATCAGTATCTTATATTAATAATTATGGAATGAGAACCAAATAAGCAGCTAACTAGCAAGTTTGTGCCGTCTTAACTGCATAACTGTCTTTTTGTCAGTTAAGCAAAACTTAACTGTCGTTTTCATTTACTAATTTCCTGTGTGACCTACTGAAGCTATGCTGAAAACGATTCTGGCCTTGAAACATCACTGCATTTAGAAAAGAATGGCCTTTTGGGTTCGGGAGGTGAGAAATGAGGGGAGGACATCTCCAGTCAGGTTCCAAAGAACAAAAACCAGGAGTGGTCTGTATCCTCTACCCCAGCCACCTGCTCGAGAGCTGTGAATGCAGAGAGAGAGATCTGTAGTTCGGGGCGTCACTCTTCCCTCCTAAAATGATTATCTGGCTTAACAGTTCAGTAACTTACATTGGATTTTTGTTTATTTACAGGTTTTTAGGTGTAATTTGCAGACAGAAAAGGGTAGTGATGCAGTGCAATGAGTTTTGACAAATGCATAACCCATATCTGTGAAGATGTGGAACAGTTCAATCATCACAGGAGGTTCACTCCTGCCCCTTCACAATTTTTTCGTCACACATGAGTTTTGTCTGTTCTGGAAATTTACATAATGATACAATACCATGTATATTCCTCCCCCCAGTGTATATTGCACCCACGTTCTTCAGCTGAATGTCTGTGAGCTTCATCCATGTTTTTGCATATATCAGTTCTTTTTTGTTGCAGAGGAGTATTCTATTATATGAACATACCACATTTTTTTAAATCCATTCTCCTGTTGATGAATACCTGGTCTGTTTCTAGTTTTTTACTTTTAATGAATAAAACTGCTATAAATATTCTTACACACAGTTTGGGAGGGCATATTATAAACTTTTCCCATAGATAAACACTTAGCAGTTGAATTACACAAGTGTTTGAAGCTCTGTGATTAGGTATCACACATTTTCTTTGGTATTACTCCTTGTGTTGAAGTCTTTCTTGTGTGATATTAATATAGCCCCTCTAGGCTTTGTAGTCTTAATGTTTGCATGGTATATCTTTTTCCATCCTGTTACTTCCAATTTATTTGTTTCTTTTATATTTACTATGTGTCTCTTGTGGATAGCATATAGTAATATCTAGATTGATAATCTTTGCTTTTTTCTTTTTGAAGTTCTTTTTTTTTTTTTGGAGAGCGCAGCTCACAGTGGCCCATGCAGGGATTGAACAGGCAACCTTGGTGTTATTCGCACCATGCTCTAACCAGCCGAGCTAACTGGCCATACCCCAATCTTTGCCTTTTAATGAAAGCATTTATTTCATTAACATTTAGTGTATTAATACGATTGAATTAAGGTCCACGGTTTTGCTCTTTCCATTTTAGTTTTTCTATTGATTTTTTACCTGTACTTCTTTGCATTCTTTTAAGTGATCACTCGAGGAATTGCAGTTCATATTTTATCTTTCAGTCTACTTAGAATTAATATTAAACCATCTCACAACCTTCCATTCTTTGTGTTTGTTTTTGTAGATATAAATCCCAAAGTACAGTGCTATAATTTTTGCTTTAAATGGTTATGCCTTTTAAGTAATATTAGAACACACACATATACACATACACTTACACTGTTTTATATTTATCTGCATACTTACCATCTGGTGTTAATTTTCTTTAGCCTGAAGAATTCCCTTTACCTACATTTTTTTGTAGTATAGGTGTAGCTAGCGGTGAGTTTTTCTTTACCTGAAAATGCCTTTATTTTTCTTCACATTTGAAAGATACAAAAATTTTAGATTGACAGATATTTTTAAATTTCTATTTTATTTTTGCTTTTTAATGCAGCACTGTGGGGTTTTTTAAAAAAATTTTATTGGGGGAAAGGGAACAGGACTTTATTAGGGAACAGTGTGTACTTCCAGGATTTTTTTTTCCAAGTCAATTTGTTGTCCTTTCAATCTTAGTTGTGGAGGGTGGCATTCAGCTTCAAGTTGTTGTCCTTTCAGTCTTAGTTGTAGAGGGCGCAGCTCAGCTCCAGGTGCAGTTGCCATTGCTAGTTGCAGGGGTCAGAGCCCACCATCCCTTTCGGGAGTTGGACCGGCAACCTTATAGTTGAGAGGACGCGATCCAACCAATTGAGCCATCTGGGAGCTCAGCGGCAGCTCAGCTCAAGGTGCCCTGTTCAATCGTAGTTGCAGGGGGCGCTGCCCACCATCCCTTGCGGGACTGGAGGAATTGAACTGGCAGCCTTGTGGTTGAGAGCCCTCGCTCCAACTAACTGAGCTATCTGGGAGGCATCTCAGCTCAAGGTGCGGTGTTCAATCTTAGCTGCCAGGGGGCAGAGCCCACCATCCCTTGTGGGACTCGAGGAATTGAACTGGCAACCTTGTGGTTGAGAGCCCACTGGCCCATGTGGGAATCGAACCGGCAGGCTTCAGAGTTAGGAGCATGAAGCTCTAACCGCCTGAGCCACCGGGCCGGCCCAGTGCAGCGCTTTAAAAATGTCATTTCATTGCCTCCTGGTCTGTGTTGTTTCTGATAAGAATTAGCCATTTTTCCATAGTGTTGTTCTCCCATACGTAATGTGTCCTTTCTGCTCCTCTCACAATTTTCTCTTTGTCTTTTTTTCCAACAGTTTGTGACTGTAGTAATATTCCTAGGTGTGGTTTTCTTTGTGTTTGTCCTTGGACTTCATTGGTCTTCTTGTGTCTGCACATTATATTTTTGAAATATTTGGGAAATTTTGTTCATTACTTCTTTGAATATTTATCTACCTTATTCTCCCTCTCCAGTTACACATATTTAGATATTTCAGTATTATCCTGCAGGTCACTAAGGCTCTGATATTTTTCTCTTCTTTGTTTTATCTCTATTCTTTGGACAGGATAATTCCTGTTGATTTCTCTTCATGCTCACCCACCCTTTCTTCTGCTCATTTCCCATCTGCTATTAAACCTGTCCAGTAAAATTTTCACGTTAGATACTAAATTCTCAGGTATGGAATTCCCCTTTTTAAAAAATTGTATTTTCCATTTTTCTGCTATTTCCCATCTATTTATTTATGACCATATTTTCCTTTAAGAGTTGGAGCTGCTTTAAATTTCTTATCAGATATTTTCAATGTCTGGGTTATCTGTAGTTGGTTTCTATTGACTATTCTCAGCCACCACTCTGTTATGGGTCAGACTTGCATGCTTTTTTATGTTTCTGGTTATTTTTTATTGTATGGTGTACATTATGGGTGTTAGGTTATTGAGAGCACAACTTTTGTTGTCTTCTTTTATTTTATTTTTATTTTATTTATTTATTTATTTTCAAGGAGGGCACAGCTCACAGTGGCCCATGTGGGGATGGAACCGGCAACCTTGGTGTGATTAGCACCACGCTCTAACCAACTGAGCTAACCGGCCACCCCTGTTGTCTTCTTTTAAAGAGTGTTGGATTCTGTTCTAACTATCAGTTAATTTACTGTCAGACTGAATCTTGTTATGATTGTTGTTGTTTTTTAAGTACACTTTAAACTTTTTTTTAACTTTGTTTCTAGAACAGTTTTTAGGTTCATAATAACGTTGAGTACAAAGAGAGCTCCGTATCCCTCTTCCCCCACGTGTGTACAACCTTCCTTACTGTTGAACACCCCACCTCCGAGTGGTCATTTATTACAGGCAGTGAGCCTACACTGACACATTGTTATCACCCAAAGCCCAGAGTTTATATTAAGGTTCACCCTCCGCGTTGTACACTCTGTGGGTCTTGACAAATGCATGATGGCATGTGTGTACCATTAGAGTATCATGCAGAACAGTTTTGCTACCCTAAAAACTCCCTGTACTGTGATTTCTCTTTCCTCCTTCTCTAACCCCTGGCAAACACTGATCTTTTTATTGTCTACATAGTTTTTCCTTTTCCAGAACGTGATAGAGTTGGAATCCTACAGTATGCAGCCTTTTTAGCTTGACTACTTTCACATAGTGTTATAATATACATTTAAGGTTTCTCCATATCTTTTCATGGCGTGATAGCACGTTTCTTTTTAGCCTGAATAATAATTTCTTTCATGGATGTACCACTCACCTACTGAATAACATCTTGGTTGCTTCTAAATTTTGTCTATTACGAATGAAGCTGCTTCTGTCTTCTGGAAGAGATTGTATAGAATTTGGCATAATTTCTTCCTTAAGGGTTTGATAGACTACACCAGTGAACCCATCTGAATAAGGATTGTTTTATAAACTTTGCTAGGGTGGGTATAGAGTAGCCCTTACTCTAGGACTAGAATAGCCCCACTTCTAAGGTCTGGCCTTTCTGGAGTACTGACAGGGTATCTGGGTGTTCATTGAGGTCTCCCCACTGTGGTAGACCACCGCATGTCTTCCAGCTCGGTGCAATTTCAGGAATCTCTGTATAGTCCAAAACTTCCAGACAGCTGTTTTCTGCCTGGTCATGTAGAGTCTTGTTCTAGTGCCGTGAATATATGCAGCTTAGTATTTAGCTAAATCCGTAAACAGTTTCATACAAATTTCTAGAGTTCTTCTCAAAGCTCCATTCTCTCTGGTATCCAACTCTTAAAATTCCAGTCATTTCAGCAGTCCTGAACTCCAGCCTCGACTCCCCCAGCTCAGTAAGACGGCTATGCTCTGCTTGTGCCACCTTCCTGTGCCTCAGTCTATAAAGTGTCCTCAGACAGACATTGTGAGCAATTGTGGGGCTCACCTTATGTAGTTCCCCTCTCTCTGGAGTCATAGACCTGCACTGCCTGTTGTCTGACATCTAAAATTAGTTTCCAAAGATATTTTGTCTGGTTTTATAGTTGTTTGTGGTGAGAAAAGTACTCTGGTGCCAATTACTCCATCATAGCTAAAAGGAGAATTCTTATTTGTTTCTTTCAAAACTGTCTTTGATCACATGTTAAGGTGCACATATGCAGGCCAAGACTTCATGGAGCCTAGCACAGAAAAGCTGCTGGAGCTGGCGATCTGATGGAGATTCCAGAGGTTATACAGTGTCCCGTGAGCGTAAGGGTTCTGGCCACCCAGAGGGGAGACCTCAGTGAACAGCTATAGGCACTCAGAGGACGCCCCGAAGATCCATGCCTGAGGAGTAGGGCTACTCTGACCCTGGAATCAGGGTGAAAAGTTCCATATTTCCTTGAATTCAAATAAAATTAGTTTGCGTTTGGCTGGTGCAGGACCAAGGACAGTCATTGTCCCGGGGATCTTTCCGTCACGTTGGCGTAAATAAATATGATTTCAGTTAAATAGCATAAGATAATGCAAACTAAGTGCTTAAATACTGAGTTATCAATAAAGAAGTCTTCAGCATACCTTCCATATGCTTTATTCGAGGAGGAAAATTTACAGGGGAATCTCCTTGTGTGTTGTTTTTTTCTCTCTTATAACCACTGGCCATACTTTATGTCTCCAGATCTGGAAAAATCCCTCCAGTGCTGAAGGACTAATGCCCTTTGCCATCTTAATCCCAGAGCCCCACAGGTACAATGAGTTGCTCATTGTATAGTTTATTCATTTAAAAAATAAAAATATTCTGCTAGTGTTAAAAATATTTGTTTTTAAAAGAATGTGCTTATGAAGAAATATTTAGATCTTTTTTCAAGAGTATTTGACCCATTACATGTAAATATCTATGATCCAGTAGAGCTACAACAGAAAAGTTTTTAAAAAGTGAAGTATAATATTTCTATGGTGCTGAATGTTGTCTTAGTCTTTAAAGGGAACAGAAAAAGACTTCTCATACCCTGGATTTGAAGAATTGGAGGAAGAGCTACCCTTAAGCACACATGTTCTGTTTTCCCAAATGTTTTCCATTCTTCTGTCATTCTGTCTTTCATGAGTCATTACACACACACTCTCCTGGATGACTCTTAAACTGTCACATGTCAGTCAAGGAAAAATAGATGCTAGATGAGGACATAAACTTGCTTTATTTGAAATTGGCTTTCCCTGTAAAGCTTTTCTGCATCTTTAGTTTCTAACTGCATGTTGCATCTTGGCGATAGTAAGAGACAGGGAGGGACGCCAGTAAGTGATAATTGCTCAAGAAAATACTCAAGAATATTACATCAGAAAACCACTTGGGAATAAACTTAAGTTTAAAATGGAATATGCAACGTGAAATTTTGTTGCTGTAGTCCACAGACAATGTTTCATCTGGAAGGACTTTTTAAAAATAATTGTAAGATAATTTTAGTGCTTTGGGACAAAATAAAAAAAGAGCAGTTTGGATCAGCAATTCTTCAGAATTTTGTGGTAGAGCAACAATAAAAATGTGGATTGACCTCAAAAAAGCTGACTAGCATAAATGACTGTTTATATTCCTTTTTTAAAATCTCATAAATTTTACGTAAAAATATAATGACCCAAACAATATTTCCTTGAATTCAAAACAGACTGTTTATACAATCCAAATGACTTGCCCCAAAACTCCGAGTTAGGTAGCTTTTAAAAAACGGAACAATTCATTTTTCCTGGCATCAAGTCCTTGACAATTAGCCGAGTCGGTCTTGGGGTCCTCTTGCCTCTTCCACTATGACTGTCAGTAGGGTGATGTATCACACCTCAGCTTTCAGCAGAGGTAACCTGAGCTTCTTGAAGACAGGTAGTGCATATGCGTTTTCCTGTGCTTTCAACACCTAGCACAACTAGCACAGTGTCTGGTACATAATAGTTGCTTAGAAAATGTTTTTTAGAATGACAAAATCAATGCCTCTACTTTAATGTCAAACACATTATTATGGAGACAATATAGAACTTTGTTCAGTATTCCCTCCCCTAAACATACATGAAAATTGTGTTAACTCTTCAGTGTTAACTCTTTAGTACTTTCCTAAGCAAAAAGTTGGGGAAGAATTGTAAGCAGAATCCAGGATTATAGGTGACAACAGTCCTCGCAGAAATTTTCTCACACGAGTTGAGCTGCTACTAGAGGAATTAAGGAATTTTTCCACTCAGTATGTTATCTTCAACCTTTTTTCTTGCAGAGTGTTTTGGTAAAATATCTGTTCTGCTTTATCTTATACTTTTTTAATGACTTCATAATAGTTCATATTGTGACTGTTCCATAATTTATTTGTAACATTCCCCGGTGAATTTTTAGACTGTACACACACACCCCTTTGCACATATGTCTTAATACTTTCTTAGAATAAACTCTTATATGTGAAGATGGTAAATGAAATCATACACATTACGAGCAATTGTTGTGAAGATTAAACTAGATAATATTATAAAGCCTTATGACAAATAGTAAAATCTCAAGGGGTTTGGTAGTATAGTTATTGTTGGTTGTTTCTATTGTCATCTTTTTGCTAGACTTTGAGCCCCTGTATAAAACGATTGCTTCAGTTAGAAAAACATCAGAGCTTCCAACTCCAAGTGGCTTGAACAATGAGGAGATGTATTATTCTTTATTAAACAGTAAGGAAATATTACAAGAAGGTCAGAGGGGGCTGAGTCCCTAACTGATTAATACAGGATCTCAACAGTATCCTGAAGAACTAGAATTTTTCTGTGTGTGCACCTGCCATCCTCAGGGAGTCAGCTTTGTCCTCAAGCTAGTCCCAGTCACATGATACAATGTCAGCACGTCCAAATCCAGTAGTTGAACTTGCTTCGTTATTTTTTTTTCTTTAGAGTTTAAATTGATTCACTTTAAGGACAAATTATACTAACTCAGTTAAGATATTTTAGTTGCTGATAATTTGAAAAATGTTATACTCAATAACATTCTGAAAAATACTGAAAGTTTGTAACTAAACTTGGTTGAAAGAATCAGCACTTTGCCAATAGATGATAAACTTATGCTTTTTTTGACACTTTGCTTCATAGCTCTGTAAAGTTACTCTTTAAGCTCTCCATCAATCATTGGTTAGAATGGCCGTCATTTACCAGAAAATCAAATGAGATTATCAGTGAATAAAAGACATGTTCTGGCTGATTTATGTATTCCTTTCAGATGATAGTCTCTTTTGCCTGCATTATTTATTGCACTGTTCATTCCATGTTAAGGATATATACAACATGCTTGATGTGGTCTATATTCTATTTCTTTCTTCATTTTTTTATGCTGGTGGCAAGCCACCAAATTAACTTTATGACCCACTAATTGGTCACAACCCTCAATTTGCAAACCACTGGTTTTAACCAGTCATTATCATTTTCTGGCTACGGGGCCAGCTTTCCCAAAGCACACGGCCTCACAGAGATGTATGGATACATTAAACACAGTTGGGCTTCTGTTTGGAAGGGGCAAATGGGGGTGGGAGGCTACGCAACCAAGATTGTCTGCTACAGGGACTGCTTGCTACTCATTTAGCTCTCTCAGGTATCTCGCGTGCTGTGAAGTGTGTGGAGTTGTTCATCTTGATCCTAATGGCTCTCAACCATTGCTCTTAGTTTTTCCTATTTGTTTATGAAAGTTTTGTCTCTTTCCTCAGATGGTTTTTCTTGTTGCTGTAATTGTCCTTGCCTCTACATTGTCATTCATCTCCTCCTGTCACTTATTTTTAAATCCCCTTTTCATTTTGCTGCTTCTCATCTATTTAGACAAAAAAAAGACTCCACCTTCTTAAAAGCTGTGACTCAAGGGTTATCAGATTCTGTGCAAGGTCTTAGGTTTTTCTTTATAATCTTTTTCATGATTATGTTTGCTTATTAGATTTCGAAAATCACATCTATATATTTAAGCTGTGGCCTAGATAGTTACCAACTAAGTTATCTCTGAAATACAGAGGTACACCTGTACCCTTCAGTCTTCAGAACAAAAACTGCTGTTACTAAGTGATAAGAATGTAATCACAATAACTGGGGACCCTGTTTACTATATTGTCTTCCTAAGGGTTTGAGGTTATCAAACCTTATCCTTGTTCCCTTGGATTTCTGGAAAAGAGGAGGGTGCTGACCCACAGTTTCATATCTGGGAAAAACCACTAGAGAATCTTGAATTTCAGGATTGTGAATAATATCAAGTATATTATAAACTACTCATTTTGGTAATCTGGCTTCAATTAAGCAACAAAGATTTACTTTCGAACACTGCCTTCCATCATTTCTAAGGTGCACATTTTCTTGCATTTTAACATCTCTGGAATCAGGATGTGTCTTACAATTAATGGCGTCCCACAGTTGGGGTTGGCCTGATGGCAAATCATGGTGTAGTTTTCTGTGTAAACGTGATTGTTAATCCTGGAGACATGACTGAACTGCAAACCCTTCACTGTTTTAGTTAATAAAACCACTGAACGTTAAAACATTTAGGAACTTTAAGGTAAGGAGTTTTATTGCTGTCCAAATTCTCTTCTGTAGATACTTTCTTTTAAGATAGGACTGTGGTCAAAGCTTACAGAATGAGTATCTAAAGCTTAAAAGAAAATCCCAGAGACTACAGAATGTTTCCTTTTTCAGAAATGCTATATTACCAAGGCTCTTGATAATATAAAAGACAATATTGCCTGGAGAAACTTGGACATCAATGACTGAGTACAGAAGGGATTCACAAGAGTTGAATACTGAGGAAATTTTAGGAATATCTTAATGAGCTTATATTGCTTATGCTGTCTTTTTTTATGTATGCATAGTACATGGTTTTAAAGCTTTCTAAATAAGTCTAAAAGAGCTCTTTTGATATTTAAAAAATAATAAGAAAGCGTTGTATCATTGTGAATTAGCAATGTACTTTTTAGTGGTACATACAGGACTGGTGCTTCTTATAGGCAATATTATCTTCAATTTGATGAAATATGAGTTTGGTTTACTGTGACACTTGAGTGTATTGCTTCCTATTAAAACTTTCTTCTCTTAAGAACTAAGGGAACACATATGCAAGTGAAGGTAACACTACAAGGCAGTGAGTAAATGATGGAGACCAGTGTGTCTCCAGGTGTGCTCCAAGAACCAGCAGCAGCAGCATTACGGGAGAATTTGTCAGAATGCACAGTCTCAGGCCACACCCCAGACCTACTGAATCAAAACCTCTGGATGTGGGGCCCAGCAACCTGTGTTTTAACAAGCTCTGCAGGAGATTTTGCTGGCAAGCTAAAGTTTGAGAACCACTGCTCTAGGCAGAATTTTGGAAAAAGGGAAAACACTGATGCTGTTATACATAAGGGAAGGGCATGAGTAATTTAGAGAGTAAGAAAACAGATTCCTTAAGTTCAGCTTAATTACATCTGCTAACAGTGTGTTTAAGAGAAATGAAATTTACTCTGCCGTGTCTCAGCCAGTAATACAGGCACAGTAATGGAATAGTCCAGAACCTCACGTCCTTCACTTCTGAGTGATATTTGATCTTTGTCTTTTCAGCACGATGTGTCCCAGACTTTACTCAAGGCAACACTGGATAGTGTTGTAGAAGAATGTGTCAGCTTCGTGGGAGTGGATATTAACATTTGTTCAGAAGTTTTGTTAAGGTGAGACGAGAAGTCTGCGCTTGAGAAGCTCAGAATCTTGACTTTGACTGTCCACCTTGTGCAAATTCAATTAGAACAAGGGGACACGTGTATAAAGATGTAAAGTAGAGAAAATCTATGAGTTCATACATTGCTTCAAGGTAATCAGTCAGAAGGGAAGACATCATTTAAGGAAAGAATTGTAGCAATTCACATGATCATGTTTAACACTGCAACTCTAAAGTGAAGAGCATATGGTTACCATTGAGTGCATTAGTGTCACTAATAGAATTTAAATAAGGTTAACGTGGAAAAGAGCTGTTTCCCACCACATGAGAGTAGATATTTTTCACTAGTTTAGTCTCTTGCATATATCTGTCAAAGTTGGCAGTAACCAAAAGATAAAATCTGAGGGTTCCAGGTATGGTTCCCATACTTTTACCTTGATTCTGCAAGTCACAGATCAAAATCTCCATCGTACTGTAATCACATCTTATGTACTCTGTCTTTTTTCCCTGGGGTTATGGAAGAGCTGCTGTTTTGTTCATAGTCTTGCATTTATTTCACAAGTTTGTTAATGCAGTGTGAAATTCTGGACTTCTGGAAAAGATCTGGACCTTTTTCCTTTGAAACTGGCATAGCAAAAAATGTCCCGTACATTTTAAGGTGATGTTTTTCTACCTTAGCTACAAACATTTCATAATTCCTTATATGGAATTTTATGATAGAATTAAGGTTCTATTAAATAGTAATCTTTTAATTAATACCAAGCAAACTACCTAGTGATAACAATTTTCCTATTTTTATACTAACCATGACATTCATGGATAAGTACTTTTCTATAATTCAAGTCTTTACATTAATAAAAATAGGCCAATAAAAAAACAATAGGGTAGTACAATGCAAGTGTAGCTATTGTAACTTCTGCTACTAACTCACCTTGTAAGCTAAACAGGAATAGGCAGAATTAGTACTTGATTCAGAAATAAGGAATGTGAATAGTGTAGAAATACTATGGGGAATAGTTCTTTATCTTGCACCAATGTTAACCAATTTACCATGATCTTTATGGTTTTACTGGTTTTGTCTTGTTTTGTATTCTGTTGTCTTTCTCTCCTCTTGAACAACTCTTTTCCCTTTGTTTTTTTAATTTAATTCCCCTTTTTAAATTAACTTACAGACATATGACAATATGTAATTGTAATTTTTTATAATGCAAATGTTTTATATTATTGTCTTTTCAGATGAGATCTTTCGGTACTCAGAACTATTATATCTGCCACATTTCTCATTTTGTTTATTTTTTTAGGCACATTGCCGGACTCAATGCCAACCGAGCCAAAAATATTATTGAATGGCGAGAGGAGAATGGGCCCTTCATCAACCGAGAACAGCTGAAAAAAGTAAAAGGACTGGGTCCAAAGTCTTTCCAGCAGTGTGCTGGCTTCATCAGAATCAATCAGGACTATATTCGAACATTTTGCAGGTGACTATTAAAGTACATTTTTGGTTCTGTTATCAACCTCTTCTCTTACTGTTACCCATCCTTCTCAACTGGCATAAATCCTAGGTGTCTGCTTGTTCATTCCTTCATTCAATATGTGTTGACTGCCTAATCTTTGCTCAGCACTAAGAATACAGCAGTGAATAAATCAACAAATTTCCTGTTCTCATGGAGTTAAATGTTAATGTGTGAGACAGACAATAAATTAGTAAAATAAATAGTTTCAGATGTAATAAGTGTTACAAAAATTAAAACAGAGAGATGTGACACTGTCTAGGGGAGCATTATAACTGCTTTATATGAGTTACCCATTGAAAAGTTATTCGAGCTGAATTTTGAATGAAATTAAGGAGCCAGCCACACAAGGATTGGAAGGAAAGCATTCCAGGCAAACAGTACATGCTCAAGGTCCTAAGGTAGGACCAACTTTGGTGCATTCAATAAACGAAACTGAGGCGAGTATGATTGGAGCATCACAAGTGGGAGGTCCGGTACACAGTGGGGTGACAAAGAGGACCACTTCATAGTGACAGCTTTTCCTGTGTGTAGTTGGGCTTCCCCACTCCCTCCTCACTGAAAACTGACCAAAGCATTATTATGAGTTGTGTAGATTAAGAGCTAAATTTTTGCTTTGTAATCCTGGTAGCACAAAAATAAAGAAATTAGGTAAACTTCTTAGCATTTGATAATCATGAAAGAATAGCTTTTAAGTATTTACTACTTCAGAACTACCTGGGTCTTTCATATGTATTTTTTTGTTTTGATAAAATTATAATAAAGGTATCATGGACAAATAATCTTGATTCTGGAAAAGACTACTTAAAAGAAAACCACCCCACTGGATAGTAGACTATATTATAAAGCTATAATAATTAAACAGTTTGCTTTTGATGTAGAAATGAAACAGAATAGAGTCTGAAATCCACCGACGCATAGATGGAACTTAGTTTGTGATAAAGGTGATGTTTCATATAGTGGAGGAAATTGATTAAGTGGTATTATGACAGCTGAAAGGAATGTGGTGTGTGTGGAGGAAGCTATAGTTCTACCTCATACCCTATACCCAAATAAATTCCAGGTGGATCATAGACTTAAATGGGAAAAGTGAAACTGTAAAAGTACCGGAAGAAAACATGGATAAAGTTTGCAGAACATTGAAGTGATGGAAGTTCTTCCTAAATAGACCACAAAACCCAGAAGCCAGAATGAAAAAAAAAAAATTGAGGATAAAATAATCCCATGTTTTTTGGTTTATGTTTTTTGAACAGTTGGTTAGAAAATTTAAACAGTATGAAAAAAGAATAAAATGAAAAGTAAAGGGCACCTCAACTTCTCACTTCAATATAGTTGCTTCCTAAAAATAAATTTACATCAGCCTGTATTTATGTGTTTATTATTTTTAAATGCATACTGAAGGGCTCATGCTGTACAACTATTTGGAATTTGCTTTATTTGTTTCAGTAATATATCCTGGATCTTTTTCCAAATATTACATGTAGATTTACATCATTCTTTATAATGTCTGCATAGTTTTTAATTTATGGATGGATCATAATTTAATCTAATAAGTGCCTATTGATGAACTTTGGGTTGTTTTAAAGCAGGGGTGTCCAAACTTTTTTCAATGTTTTTCACCAAGGGCCGTATTCGGTAAAATACACAGCCGGGCCACGCACTCGAGGTCAAGTACGTATTGCTTCACCTGGTTTATTTAAGTAAACTAAATATATTTTTGGAATTTGCTGCGGGCCAATTAACAGTGGATCATGGGCCGCAGTTGGCCCACAGGCTGCAGTTTGGACACCCCTGTTTTAAAGCCTTATATTTTTTCAACTGATGATGAAGTACTTGAAGATTCATGACTGTTACATCTTTTTGATAGATCATACCTTTATTCAGAATGGACTATTGCTATCTCATTGAATGTTTTTTGCTTTGAAATCTATTTTGTTTGCTAGCAATGTCTTTACATGTGCCTTTTCATAATATGCTTGGTATGTTTTTATTTTCAAACTTTCAATGGCATTTAAATTTTTATATGACTTGTAAACAAACAGGTTTCATGGTTTTACCCAATCTTACATTAGTACATTTACATTTGTTGTATTTATTGATGTGTTTGGAATTAATCTTCCATCTTATCATGTATTTTCTCTTCATCATGCTTTCTAATTCTTTTCCTTTCATTCTGTTTGTTGAATTTGTCAGTTAACAAGTTTTCTTCTTGTTTTCCCACCTCATCCTTATCTCCCCTTAGTGATTTCATGCTGTATATCTTACTTTGATTCTTCTGATGATTATCTTTAAAATTGATTTAGACTGACCTCTGGTGTCTCTGTCCTCCTCCTGGAGAAGACTAGAACCGCAGGTCTCTTCCCAACTTGCTCCCTTCAACTCTGTGTCCCATGATGAGATGACGTGGGACTTTAATTTCAGACTGTCCTTTTTATATATATATATATTTTTTTACATTATTCATGCGAAATTATTTAACTTAAGTTTTTACGGTTTCTGTACTTATCACTGTTTCTTGTAGCCCACGTTATCATTTGTCTTGAATTCATTGTTTTTACTGGAGTACATACTTAAATTCTTTTCAGAGAGGGGATACTATATGGGTTATACTTTATTCCTGACATGGCTGAACATGATATTAATTTGTCTTCCTATTTGAATGCTAGTTTGGCTAGGTATAGATCCTGGATCCAAAATCATTTTGTCTCAGAACTTTTAAGGTATTGTTCCACTGTGTTTTGTCATCTGTTTCTCAAAGAGAAATATGATGCCAATCTGATTCTAGTTCCTCCTGAATAAATGTTTTATTTTTCTGTCTTAATTGTAAAATCATATTCTAAAGTTTCCCCACAATATTTCAGATATGAGTCTTTTTCCATTCATCCTATTTTGCACCCAGTAGGTTGTTTTGAGAACTTGTGTTTTTCTTCAGCTCTGGGAAATCATCTTCCCCTTCTCCTTCCTTCTCCTTATTTAATTATTTCCCTCTATTTTTATGTATCATCTTCTAGAATGCCAGTTGTACAAACTGAATCAGTTAAGAATGTTTTAAGTGACAAAAAACCATATTAACAGTGTTTAAACAAATAAGTCATAATTTCTTTCAAGTGAATGGCCAGAAATGGGTTACTGGGTTGCTATTTGCATATGGCAGACAAATAAGCACATTTTTAATTAAAGATTCTTTTCTTTCCTACCCAACTTCCCATCCCTCCTCCACTCCACATCACTTCACCTTATTTTAAATGGTTACTGTAGTCAGCACAATGAATCTGCAGGCCCCATTCAGGGAGTTGCTGTGAAAGCTCCATCAGGTGTTGAGGTAACAAATGAGAAGCAAGGCAAGAAGAAGAGCAAAACCGCAGTGACTGCTGTACTGAAGCCAAATCCTTTGGACCAAACATGTATTCATCCGGAATCGTATGACATAGCAAAGAGGTAAGTCTGAGGCCCAGGTAAGAAATCTCCATGCTCAGAGCACATGCCTTTGTTTTGGCATAATGGAGACTTTAAAAATATGACCATGTTTAACATGACATTTTTCAGAAGTTCCACATTGCTGGGTTATGTGGCACATTATTTGATTTCATTGAGGAATGAAACCGTTATTCCTGGAGCAGTCTCAAGCCAATAAACCCTGGTACTAATGGTGAAGTGTGTGTAATGGAAATTGCAGGGCACTCTCCTCTGTTTGTTTTGGAAATTAACAAGACACAAATGACTAGCACCTGGCTTAAAGCTCCTGCTTATCTAAAGATAAAGCCCTTTTGAAAGTAAACAGCCAACTCTCAGATTTCTTAGGAAGTATTTCCTTGCTTGATTATTACAATCTAAGAAATGATGTACTTTTACTGAGCATACATTAACATAGGATGATATGGGACGAGGCTTTTTAGTACAAGGAAAGGTTTAATGTAAGGCATTAAAAGAAACAACTTTTAATAGCACATTTGATTAGTTCAGAATTTTTAATTAGTTTAAAAACAGTGATGCTACGTAATTAAATAGCTTAAGGCTTTTAGTGAGTTGCTGGACTTAAAAATAGTGAATATTTTAACTTTCATTTATTCTACAATGAGATTTTAAATATGTTTTGAGATCATTGATATTTCATTATTTTGGTAAATGTAATTGGTTTCCTTCTAAAAATGTTTAAAATTATAGACTATATGACACATTATAGAGAACTTAGAAAATAAAAAGAAAGAAGTAAAATATATTCTGTCAACATTAAAACAGTGACACCTGTTTTTCTTCCAATATTTTATTACTAATTTTAAACATACAGAAAAGTTAAAAATGTTTACAGTGAATTTCTATATATCCACACCTAGATTTTATTGTTAATATTGTCTCATGCCTGTTTATCCACTTGCCTGTCAATCAATCTATCAGTCCATCTTATATATTTATGTATTCTGTTTCATTGATCTGTTTGTCAGTACCACACGATCTTGATTACTGTAGCTTTATGAGGTTAGGTAGTGTAAGTCCTCCAACTTTGTTCTTTTTAAATATTGCTCCGAATATTATAGATGATTTGCATTTTCCTATATGGTTTAGAATGAGCTTGTCACTTTCCATTAAAAAAAGAGAAAGAAAAACCTGGTGGCATTACATTGAGTCTGTCAGTGAATTTAGGACAGTTGATGTCCTCATAGCTAAATTTATTGAGTCTCGATCATGAGTTCACTATGTCTTAACATTTATATAGGTCTTCTTTCATTTCTCTCCACAGTGATTTTTAGTTTCCAGTGTACAGGTCTTGGGTGTATTTTATTAAATGTATTTTGTGTTTTTAAAAAGTAATGTAAATGGAATTTTTAGAATTTGTTGCTTGTATGTAAAAATACAATTGATCATTACAGTAACTTTGTGTTCTTGTTAAATTGACTTACTACCGTGTTTCCCCCAAAATAAGACCGAGCCGGACCACCAGCTCTAATGTGTCTTTTGGAGAAAAAAATTAATGTAAGACCCAGTATTATATTATATTTATTATATTTATTGTATTTATTATATCATATATTAGACCTGGTCTTATATTAGTGAAAATAAGACTGGGTCTTATATTAATGTTTGCTCCAAAAGATGCATTAGAGCTAATGGTACGGCTAGGTCTTATTTTCGGGGAAACACGGTAGTTAGCTCTAGAGTGTGTATAGATTCTTTAAGTTTTCCTATATAAACAATTATTAACAAAGAGATAAAAAGCTTTACTCCCTTTTTTAAAGATTTTAAATACTTCTTATTTCTTTTCCATGCCTTTTACAATAGCTGGAACCTTCCATACTGTGCTGAACAGGAGTGGTTAAAGCAGACAACCTTGTCATGTTCTCAGTCTTTTAGTACATGGTTCTCATTTTTAAAATATATATATTAAAAATTTGTATATATATAAAACATATGTAAATATATTAAAATTATATGTATAATAAATGTATATATAAATGTAGTCTCAGGTTATAGTAATTGTATTTTTACTGTTTGTTGTTTGAGAACATGCTTATATGCACATGGATTTATAGAATTCTTGCAACTACCGATGGCTCCCTGGGTACTAAATTAGCATTTTGTTATATGCAAACCAGTATCTTTTTTTAATGTACATTTTTGTTTTTATAATGTAACTTGAATACGGTTTGTAAGTCTTTCAAGTTGCTTTCTAATATAGCATAGTTTTTTGTTTCTGCATATCCGTCTTTTTAAAAGGCTAAATAGTATTCCATCACGTGGTCGAACTATAATTTAGTAAGAGCAGAACTAATAGAGATCCTTATGATGGATTCCTAGAAGTGAAATTACTCTGCCAAAGGATGTGAAAGTTTATGTGACTCTTGGTATACATTGTCAGGTAACATACTGATTTATAATGCCACCTCCAGTGTTCAAGCCTGAGAAATCGTGAATTTCTCCTATCAGACAGGACTTTCCTGCCAATTTTCAAATGAGTCATTTCTGCATGTGGAGGATCCCTACCAGTGACTATACCCCTCTCTGTGCTTCTTTTGGGAGTAGCCATGTCTCTCAGGAGCACGGTATTTGTGGACTGTACTGTTTCATGAGAAATTTCTTCTACATGAAGTTCAACTCCTGATCTTTAAAATCTGGAGACACAACTGGTAGTTCCTCTAATTAATCTTACCATCCCCATTATCCACTTTGGAGCTCTGATAGTCATTTCTGGCTTTCCGATATACTTCGTGTGGACATCATTCAACATAGGTAGGTTGTACTTTCATATAGTGTTACATAAATCTTCCCAGGGAAGACAAGGCCATTAAGGATTTGATTAGGTCATCCCTGGTTGACTTCAGTTCTGTAAAAGTAAGTTCCATTTCAGTCAATTTCATTTTGAATTGTATCAGAAAACCAGTAGGAACATAATGGCTTTAATGCCATTCTACCCATATCACTCCCAGAAATACATCAAAACCTGAAGGCCATTAAGTCTTTTCACTTTTGTATTTATAGTGTTTTCTCTCATATTCGTATCTTAGAAAATTGAGATCATAGTATTTTGTAACCTAAGTTGGTTGTTTAGTGGTTTAAAAAAAGCCTTTCTTGTGTTTTTTTTTACTATTTTTGTTATTTATATTACCTTTGAAAGTCTTATTTACATGTAGGGATTCTCTATTAAATATTAAAGTGGTTTGGTGTGTGGGCTAAAATTTTTTATAGTTTGTTTACTTTTTATATCTGCTTATAATGCTATTATGATTTTGAAATATGAATGTTTTCATTTTTATGAAGTAAACCTATTATTCTTTTCCTTGCTTTTATGCAAATTGGTCTTCTCTTAAGATCCGTGACCTCTAAAACAAATTCACCATTCCCCATATTTTTTCATATTGTTTATAGTTTCATTTTTTACTTAATGAATTTTATTGTTTATGATTTTGTTCATCACTTAGAATGTACGAAGCACTGTGGTAAGGCCTGAATATTGTAAAAATGAGGTGATTTATGTCCTAAAGGAACCTACCAAAATAGGGAGGATAAAACTTGCAAATAACCATCATAGAGGTCAATAATTAGTAAGTGCCCTTTGTGAAGCACAGAGCTTGTTCACAGGAGAAAGAGGTCATTTCCAGACAGGGGTATCTCATAAGCTTTCGTGTAGGAGGTGACATTTAGGTAGGTCTTTAAGGATTTTAGCCAGTGGAAATTGGCAAAGAGATGCTGAGAGGGTTAGAGAGGAAGAGGTAGTAATCTGGTCAGGTTTGGGAAGTAGTTAATTGTCAAATAAAAACAATAAACATTCATTGAGTACTTCATCTTTACCAGGTACTTTAGAATCATCATCTTGTAACCTCACAGCAGTCTTCTGAGGTTGGTATTATAATTCTTTCTACTTCTTTAGGTACAGACTCTCAGATGGGTAAAGTAAATTGTCTAAGATAACTCAGCTGACGGAACCAAGATTTCAACATCTATGACATTCGAAAGCCTGAGCTCTTAACTAAGTCAAAATTAAACAGCTATTTTGGAGCAGATTTAAATGTAATCATAATGGCCTTTCAGACTGAGCGTATCATACCCTTAAGGACAGTGTGTTCACAAAAAGTGACGGGATTGTGACTTATGTTCTGTTGCTTCTCAAAAAAAAGGAGAGAGAAAGAAAGAAATGAATATCTGGAATATGCTAGCTTTGAGTGTTATTCTCTATCATCACATGGCTGAAATTAGACTCTGTCTTTCCTCTAGAGAAAACATTACCTCCTCCAATAAAGGAAACTTTGCCTATTTATTTTATTAAGGGATCTGTAGGAAATGGATCCTTCACTTAGAGTGTGTAGAATTTTATGCTTCTTTGCTGCAGATGTGATGTTTCCTGAATTTTGTACTGAGAAGAATTTAATTCCTTTATGTTTTTTTTTAGAATGAGTTGTGTGCATTTCAACATAAGCAGCCTGATAGCGACCATATTTGATATCTTCTCATTTTAGGAGAGGAGTAGGGTATAGGCCAGGAGTAGTATATTCACCCTAGAAGGTAAATATACTCTGAACCTACTCTGCTAGAAGATGTTCTTAACTAAGAGAGAAAAAGGAACAGTGCACATTCCTTTAGGAAATGTCAATTTTAAAAACAGAAGAGAATCCATAGTATAGAAGAGATATGGGGAACATAGAATTAAGAAATCTATTTATTGCTAAAGATAGATTTTCCTTCAATAGTCCTTTGAAACCGTTCTGTTCTAAATTTCTTACTTGTTTCAAGGTCTTCTCACATTTACCTGATTACTTCCTACTTCACTGAAAAAACTTCAAAGCTACCTTACAATCCTCCTTCCTTAGATGGTCTCCATGTCTTTCTCATTGTGTCCCATAGGTAAGCTCCCCTCCCATCTCAGACTTCTGTTTCTCTCCCCACCCTCACTTCTCAGGTTGCTGCTAGGACTCTTGGCTTTGGCATTCCTTTGGTCTCTCTGTGTCACATAATTGCCTGGCCTCCGGGAGGTGGGGGAGGGAACTAAATGAGTAAGATCTTTTCGCTTTATAAACTGTTATGACTGTCTTTGTACCTTTAGTGACTCCAGCACTTTTCCTTCCATTTTGTTCCACAGATTATGGTGGTAGTCTCCCCTTCTTCCACTCCCTCAAAGCTAAAAGCAGCAACCACCTTTTTTTTATCTTCCCCCTAGAACTTCTATCTCATTGCTCCTTCTTTTCATTGCCAGACTTCTCTGAATTGCCTACTTCTAATTCTTACTACTCGCTTTCTCCCAGTCTCTTACAGATGGGCTTCTGTCCTTAACCCTCTTCTGAAATTACTCTTTTAACTAATGACGTTTGATTGTCAAAACCAGTGGCCTCTTTTCATCCTTAAACTACTTACCCATTCAGCCACATTTGACACCATCAGTTTACTGACTTTTATATTCTATCTTCTCTACTTTCTCTTCTTCTCTGTCCCTCTAAAATGTAGATATTCTTCAATTTTTTTTACCTTAATTTCCTTCTCCTCTTGTTCTATATGCTCCTTTGGGTGATTATATCCAATCACATGACTATCTTTATTTCTCACCTCTCCACTGATAATTCTAACCCTACATTTCAACATCTCTAGTCCAGGCCTTTCTTCTACGTTCTACTTCTCTCTTTCGATTTGCCTGTGAGAGATTTTCTCATGAGTATCTTAGCAAGTCAAACAGTATATCTAAAACTGAAACTTGAATTCTCCTTTCCTCTCTTCCTTTATAACTCCCTCTTCTCCTCCCATCAGCCCTTCTGCCAGCCCCACGCAAACACAAGACAGACAAATAAAAAAGACTTGGTCTTCTTCTCTTGTCCCATAATGGATGGTTAACGGCACTACTGTCTTTTCATTAACTAGGGCTAGAATTAACCGAATCATTCATTTATTCATTAAACATATACCTTCTGAGTGTCTGCTGTATCCCAGGTATTGTTCTGCAATTGTGGAATACATGCAAAGATTCCTGCTCTCAAGGAGAGACAGAATATACAACCAGCATAACAAATCAATTGCATAGTATAATAAAGATAAGTGCTGTGGGACAGGAAAGAGCAGAGTAATGAGTAGCAGGATTTTCCAGGGTTATGAGTAAGGGCTTGCAAATTTAAATGGGGTGGTCAAGGTAGGCCTCATTGACAAGGTGACATTTCATCAGTTTTGATGGAGGTAAAGGAGTTGGCTGTGCAGATGTCTGGGGGAAGAGTATCCCAGGAAGAGGCTCAGACAGTGTAAAGGCCCTAACGTGAGAGCAGGCCTGGTACTCAAGGAATAGCAAGGGAAGCATGCCAGTGTGGCAAGAGCAGAGTGAGCAAGGAAGAGAAAAATAGATTAGGTCAAAAGGGCATTGGGAGGCTACTATAGGGACGTGGCCTTAAATCTGAGTGAAATCGGGAGCTGGAGCAGGATTTTATGCCGAAGAGTGACGTGGTCTGATTTACATGTTAAAAGGATTCTGTTGTCTGATGTGTTAAGAATAGATGATAAGGAGCAATAGTAGAAGCAGGGACACCAGTTAGTAATCCGGCTGAAAGGTGACGATAACTGAGACTCAGATGATAGCAGGAGAATTAGGGAGAAGTGCTCAGATTCGGGGTGTATTTTAAAAGTAGAGCCAATGGGATTTGCTGACAGATTGGATGAAAGGTATGAAAGACTAACTGGATATGAATGGCAAACAATGATACAAATACCAGAGACACTAGAGGATAAAGTGGAAACTCATTGTAATGGAGGAGAATGGGGAAGAGAAAAGTTAAAGAATTAGACTTTGATCACTCCCCTGGTGATCTCTTGTAGCTCTCAGGGCTTTAAGAACTTTCATAGTCACAGGACTCTAAATTTATA
Source organism: Rhinolophus hipposideros (assembly GCF_964194185.1). Taxonomy (NCBI): domain Eukaryota; kingdom Metazoa; phylum Chordata; class Mammalia; order Chiroptera; family Rhinolophidae; genus Rhinolophus; species Rhinolophus hipposideros. The sequence goes on from NC_138058.1 coordinate 46,284,183, forward strand.
CCCTCATCCCAATCCAAACTCCAGACTCATGCATCAACTGCCTATTTGACACCTCAAACTTAACATGCCTTAAACTGCACTCCAGGACTTTACCCCAAATCTTGCTCCCGCTATGGCTTTCCTCATCTCAGATGATACAATTCATTCTTGCTGTTTCTTAGTCCAAAAGCCTTGAAGTCATCCTTGACCTGATAAGATACCCCTTGTCTGGAAATGACCTCTTTCTCCTATGAAAATCCTCTGTGCTTCACAAAGGGCACTTACCTCTGTTACGGTTATTTATAAGTCTTATCTTCCCTATTTTGGTAGGCTCCTTCAGGACATAAATCACTTCCATTCATTTTTAGATTCTTTAGGCCCTACCACAGTGTTTTTCACATTCTAAGTGATGAATAAAGTTATCCACAAAATACGTTAAGTAAAAAATGAAACCATAAACAATATGGAAAAAAAAAATGGGGATCATTGAATTGATCTTAGAGATCAGAGATTTTAAGAGAACCAATCTTGCATAAAAGCAAGAAAAGAATCAGGTTTTAAAATTTTTTAATTGAAAAGCTTGTTTTGCTGTGGGCCTTAGTACTCCACTTTACCCCCACTTATTCATAATAGATTTGGATGGTCAAAAAAAGTATGACACAGTAGAATACTGGGGTTAAGGTAAAGCTGTGAGCCTCTCCAATTATCCTTTTCCCTGCAAAATAAATAATGCATCTGAAGATTTTATACCAGATTTATTAGGCTAGTATCAATTAAATTTAAGGTTACTTATCAATGTAGGCCGTCAGCTCCAGGAGGGCAGGGGTGTTACAAATCTGGTAAACTCTATCCCCAGTACCGAACACAGATGGATATGGCAATATTTGTTTAACGAAAGAATATGTGATAGAAATACAAATTGAAAAGATGACTACATAGAACACTGAGGAAAAGGAACTGCTCGGGAATTGACAATTTTAATTGTCATTGAGTAAAATAAAATATCCAGCTTTCCTTGAACCCAGACATTTTTCTGTCGTCCGAACTGCCAGAGGTGCAGTTGTGTAAGCAAAACAATTGCTAGACCTTCTAGGTCTTCCTTTCCGCCGTTGTCTGTCCCACATGCTGCGTGAGGACTTCTTTCAGAATCCCTTATGGTTGGAGGGATTTTGGCACCTCCCCACGTTGAATCCCCTGCCTCCACGGAGTGCTGTGTCCGGAGCCCAGGCCTTCCTCTATTTTACAGACCAGGAAACAAGACAGATTATGAAAGAGGATTACTTAACCATTTGCTGTCATCATCTATTAATAGAAACGATCTTCCTATGTTTGAGTGATTTAATTGTGCTGGGTATTATGAGCCACGAGTAAAATTGCTGCTATATTATGAGTAGAATGAAGCCCAGAAACAGCCTATTTAGAGCTTACCACTCCCCCGTGCCTCCTCTTTTTGTCCTACCGTTTTGGTTGATCAAGAGAGCCAAAGGCAAGTATCCGATTTCCCCTTTTCCTTGAATAAGGTTCAGGAGGTAGTGCTTTGTGCTGCAGATTATGGCGATTTGTACATGTCACAGTGAGACCTGGCGCTCTCCCAAAGAATCTGCTGCATTAAGAATTTGATTCACTCCAGATAGTTAAGCTTGAAAGTGGTTATGTTCTTGATTCAACTTGAAAAATGCCAGGAAATTTAATGTCAAGACTGTCACTCAGCACTCATTTTGATAAAGCATTAGCTAGTATTTAATTGTTATTTCCATGTTGGCCATTAGGGAGAAATTTCAAAAGACTAGTTTCCAGAAGTGGTTAGCAGCCTTTGTAGCAGGACTTGCAGCATGATTCTAATGGATTTTGGTAAATGTGTATCAAGGAATGATTTGTATCAATATCTGCGCTATAATATTAATATCTATTACTGATGATGTACCTATTTCTGACCCTTACAAACAATGTTGAGTATATTTTCAGAGAGTAAACAATCATCAACGTAAAATATAGGTCTGGGACAGTAGTAATCACATAACCTGACAAAAGGCTTACTTGGGGAGGGGGGAATCTTCTGTACAAAAGCTAAACAATGTTTATTCTTAATTCACAAAAAACTTGTGTAAGGTTTTTAAGACCGAAAGTTGGTCAAAGGGTACAACTTCCAGTTGTAAGATGAATAAATTCTGAGGATATAATGTACAGCGCGGTGATTATAGCTAATAATACTCTATCACATACTTGAAAGTTAGTAAGTGAGTGGATCTTAAATGTCCTCACCACAGAAAAAGAAATAGTAGTATGTCACCTGGTGGAAGTGTTAGCTAATGCCGTGGTGATAATCGTTTTGCAATTATTTAAGTATCAAATCAACATATTTGTACAGCTTAAAATTACATATGTCAATTATAGCTCAACAAGGCTGGGGGGAACCCCACACAAACCAGAATTAACCCAACAGTGCTCCTGGGCCAAAAGCAGTTGGGGGGGCTGTGTGGATTGGGGAGGCTCTTTAGAGATCTTCCTTGTTCTCTGCCACGGAGCAGAAATAAGTCAAGCCAGACACTGACTGGTGACCCTACTGAAGACCTTTAATGAACGAGCACATCTCAGTCTGATATTCCCATTCCTGTTCCAGGATTTAGCATCTCTGAACTCTTCTTTAGGAATTGCTTTCAGAGGTTTTATCACATTCTTCCCAACGTTAGCTTTCTGCCCAGCAAGGAAAGAAATCTACCTAAAAAAGCAGCTGTACTGCAGGGAGTTTAAGTTGTTTTTGTTTCGAAACAAAACAGCAGTAGTGGAGCAATGACAGATAAAATAGTCACAGTTTCAACTGAGAGCAACCCAGAAGGCCCATGGCGTGTGGTGATCTGTAATGTCTCGGAGAGCTATGTCACTTAGCCGACTGAGTATGCTGAGCACACTTCCCCACATCTAAAATTCACCACAGCTTTATTCCGCATTTGCATGCCAACTAACTTCTGCAATGATAAAAACAGGTTTCTTTGTGGGAAACTTGCCTGAAAAGAAATCCATCTACAAATGCTGTAAAGTAAGTGAAGATTAGGTAAACAGACCTAAGAAATTATTTGCAAATTCGAAAGATCTTAAGTTTTTCTGGATTTGCCTTGCAAGAGTTGGCAGCATTTGGACATGAAAATTAAGATAGAATCATTGCTGGCTTTTGATAAGTGATGTCATAGGATGTGTATCAGTAGTTACCCACATTAACTTCTATGGAAGCTACGATTAGACAATATTAAATTGCCTTTTCATAAAGAGACATAGCACCATAAAGGAGGCCAAACCTAAAATGTATAAAGATGATAAATGGGGAGATTACTAAAAGGGATTTTTTTTTCTTGTTAGTAGTTAAAACCCAAACATCTTACTGTAATTCCCGGGAAGTAACATTCATCATATTTTCAAAAGTGCCTTCACAAAAGAGAAAAATGATGAAAGAGAATCTACCCACTTGAGAGGCTGTGGGGTTCTTAAAAATTGATTGTCGTATTGAATGTCTCACAGACCATTCCAACACACACCCCACCTGAAGTTTCAGGCAAGGCTGGTAGAAGAAACTAGGAACTTTAAGAATCTGAGGCAGTACCTAACTTTCCCCTGACTCACTCTGGAGTGAGTTTAGTGCCCTTTGTGGGAAACTTGCCTGGGTTCATTTACATAATGCCTATTTGATCCTGGGAAAGTTAAATAACCTCCCTGTACCTCAGTTTCCTTGTCTGGATGATGATGATGATAGCATATGTCTCATGGGATTACATGAACTAATCTCTCTCACTCTCTCTCTCTCTATATGTATATATATGTATATATATATGTGTGTGTGTGTATATATATATATATATATATATATATATATATATATAATTAGCACCTGGGGCAATAAGCTATTATTATTGCTATAATTATTATTGCTGTTATTTTTGTTGTGATCGATTGATTGAGAATGGGGTGGTCAAGCTGAACCGTACATAAAGGGGGATGGGTGGCTTACAACTGTTAGTCTCCCAGGAAGAAGTATTTTTTACCATGAGATCTGGATATACTTTGGGTCATTTAACATTGTTCATTAACATTAACATCTTGGGCCTGGAGAAAGCGGTTTCTCTCCTATTCATGTGGAGCAGCGTGGAGGAGGAGTGAGAGAGGACTGGAAGCCAGCCGCAGAGTTGTGCTAGCTTCCGTCTCTTCCGTCTCCCAGGTATTTGCCCTTCTCTGCCTCAGGCTTAGATCACACAGTCTGGAGCCTGAAACTCCATAGGATATCGATTCAGTCTCCCATTATCTCCCTCCCTCCTTCCTGTCCCCAGTCTAGCTATGGATTTTAATCTTAGCCTATCTTCTGACTATCTGTGTGACTATAAGCAAATTACTGTGACCCCAGCTGCCCACTCTTTAAATGGAATAAAAATGGCTCTGCCCGTTCAGAGAACAACCAGGGGATTTATAGAAATGCAGATGTGAAGTATTTTGCAATTTCTAGAAAGGAAGACTTCTTGACAGGATGGAACCCATAGTAAAAAGGCTGTTTCCCAAGGAAGAAAGTCCTTTACCCTAATCCCTGCGCTTTATCCCCAGTAGTGCTGGAGCGGTTTCACTTCAGCTCTGCTGTCACTAGCCTGTATGTTTTTGAATACTACTTTTTTTATTTGTCCTTCTCTTTCAAACATTCACAGGCACTAACCCACGTTATGGTTTTACAACCAGTAAATTAAATTATATGAATTCTAAATAGTGTTTTTGAGCTGTAGAGTCTGCAGCCTTTGAAACCACTAACTTAATTTTGTCCAACTCTTATTCAGTAACTCAAACAGAGCCAAACTTTTTCCTTTTGAATTTGGTTTTAAAAATAATAAATTGCTCCCAGGCAGTGGTCCCGAGTGCCAAATTTTATCTGGGATCTAAATCTTTTGTCTGCATTGAAAATGCCCCAAAGTAAAGGGGTAAGGAGTGCTAATGAAGACGTGATATGTGACAGTTCTTACCTTAGCTACAACCTTGTGGTCTCAGCTGTGTAATTTTGGGCAGGTCACTTAATCTAAGTTTTGATTCCCTTATCTGCAAATCTATAGCCACAATAAATTTTTGAGAGAATGAAATGAAATCATCTTTATTGAGCACTTTCAAGGTATCTATTTACCTGCATGTAAAATCCTATCTCTAAAAGACCAAATATTAAGTGCCAGGTTATTTATTCCAATATACTGTCATTACTTAAAATTAGACTGTAAGCTCATTCAGGGCACAAGCTGTTATCAAACCTTTCAGTCGGCTTCACATTTTGTCTCATGACTTTGAAGAACCTTGATTTTAGCAAATCTTTATCATTTGAGGGTGTGTGAGTGTGTGTGTGTGTGTGTGTGTGTGTATATGTGAGTTTAAAACTATCAGACTCGATGGGAAGAGAATGATCAAGCTGAGTAATATTGGGTTATTGGGGAGGGAGGTTCTTTTTTATGGGGGTTTGTTTTTTAAAATGTAAGACAACTGATTTTCCTTTGCTACTCATACATTTATTTCTGAGCAGTTCCTAAAACAGGGTTTTAGAAATCTTTAGAGCAATCACAATGTTTTGGTACATGATGCCTTTCCATTTTTATATACTCATACGGATATATATATACATATACACATATACATTTGGGTTTTTGTAATTATAATCACTCAGGATATCATACCTAGCAAGTGGTTCTGAAATAGGATAAGGTACATAAGAACCAATGCTACTTCTTCTTTGTGACGTTGGTTATCATTTCATCGGTCTTAGATATTTTGTTTGATGTAACTATATAACCAATGTCTTCAACTATTTTCTAAAGAGAAGGTCATCCTAAATCTTTTAGAAGGTGTCTGTGTAAGCACATTTTAACTGGCCTTTTTTTATAAAGTTAATTCCCCGTACTAAATTGCCAAAGTAAAACAGCTTTCTAAGGATGTGTTCTCCTACATACAATTAATATGACATGCATCAGGTATCCAATTTCTATGCACATGTAACAGACCTTTCAAAAAGAAGGAAACATTTAATAAGTTCTTCAGAAGTTAGAAACAGGTGACAGTCTGATATGTATAAGCTAAGTCTTTTGGAAGACTGACTGCATCCCTTATTCTGTGGCAGCTTATCCTTTTCAGTTCTTGTTATTTTCTGCTACTCGTAGATGCGGGAGTGTGCTTAAATCGGGAGATGCCTCCCAAGACTCCACATGGTCCCAAGCCAATGATAATAAAAATACTTGCACTGCTGCCCAGATAGTTGCATACCATTTAAAACTATACTCTCAGATCAAAATCTGTAAGAGCTTTCAAAACAACCCTGCTGCCCTTTCTGAAAGGGTTACCTGATTGAAAAGTTTATCTGTGGTCTGTAGGTTTGCAATAGCCAGTCAGCTATAAGTTCTCATGAAAAATTACTTGCTGTAACTTTCCGTGGTTGATTATATGCTAAGAAAAGCCATTTAAATAATATCTTCACTTACCTACTAGCTTCTCCAGTCTAGTAGGTGGTTCTGTGAACCTCTCCATAAATGCACTCTACTTGAATTTACCATTACCCGTGGATTTTGTACCAACAAAGGTTTTTAATGATTCTGGCCCAGTTCAGTGTCTTCAATTTAACCAAGAGATGTACGTTTGAAAAGATTTTTTGATGGTGATTAAAGTGCAATTCACACTGCTGTCCCTTTGATTTGACGGCTGAAACAGCAGATGTGTAAAGCCAGTGTTCTTTCTTTAACTAAAGGTGCGCTGCTACCAGCTCACCTGGATAAATTCAGCTCCCCGTAGGTAGTGTAAAAGAAGTAGCAGGATTTTCTCGTTTGCCACGTTGGGATTTATAGTCAGTCTTTAATATTAAGTGCAGCAGATTTAAAAATATATGTAACACGTGTGGCTTTTAGTGTAACAAACCATTACTGAAATTTCACTTGTGTCCCACCGCTTAATCTACAATCACAGTTAAGGACAGGTTTCTCTTAAGAGTACAAGCTCTCTTTTAAAATCGTTGAATGTCTACCTATATTACAAATGATGACCTGCTTTATATCTTCTTATTTCTAAAATGACTGTGCTCTTGTAATTTAATGTTTCGTTTATTGATGTAATTACTTTAAAACAGAGTAAAACTAATAGATAAAAATAAACAAGTACAGAAGTCTCTCTTAAAAGGATTGAGAGTGGATAGACAAGGAGTTCTTTGCCCTTGCAGCATGATTCTTTTTGGAGTTATAAATCCTGTGTGTTTGGCCCATGCATCCGGGCTAATACTAAGTCGGTTTTAAAGTGATACTATTGATCACCATGGTTCGTTCTTCTGTGCTTTGTGGGGTATTATGTTGCTTTAATGTTATGAACTGAGAGTCCTGCGCTACTAAGTTGTTTTTCTTTTTCTCTATGCTGGAAATAATTACATAAAACTGAATGGCTATATCTGAAGTCTTAATGAATTTTGAGAATATTTTATTCTGCAGGAAAAATATCTTACAGACTTTTTTCTTATTCTTAAAGGGAAAAATGGTGCATTTGTGTAGCAAGTTTCTGTTGAAAGCATCAGCAATTTTGTTTGAAAAACAAGCATTATATCTGCGAGTTCTGTATTTTAACTTGTGCAGATGTGCGCTACCAGCCCATGATGTCCTTGTTTGTTTCATTCATGCTACTTTCTTCATTTAAGCAAGATGGGTGAAATCACATATTTAGTAAAAACAGCAGCCCAGACAGCAGTCAGCACCTAAAAGGGCCGTTCATAGACAGTGGAGAGAATGAGACTGACTTTAATAACTCACTGACTTTTAAGAGAATTGTCTACTTAGATGCATTTACACAATCATTTCTTTGTGGCATTTATCAGAGTTAACTGTCTAATGTTTAAAACTAATCTGCCATCAAATTGTGTTGGTTCAATGTTACCAAAACTATTGTTTTATATAGCACTTTAATTTTTGATCTGCAGTTATAAACAGACACACACTGATGTGTATGGCATGAAACTCCACCCAGTGAAAATAGCTGTGTGGCCTTGGACAAATTATTTAACTTCCCTGATCCTGTTTTCCTTTTCTGTACGAAATGATACCTACCTTCTGGGATTATTATCAGGATTAAATAAGAACATCTATCAAGCACTCGCGCATGTCTGGCATAGATTTATCAGCACGTGTTCACTTCCAGTCTATGTTCCAAGCTCCAGGAAGCACAATCCATTTCCTGCTGTGCTTTTAAGCCAGAGAGTACTTTGTATTGACTAAAATGAAACTTTGTATTGGATATTGCTTATCACATTCAATTCTAGGATGAAAATTCAGAATATGTTGAATATTTTTTTTTTTTTTTTTTTTTAGGATATTTAAAGAGCACACGTTTGAGTGGCTACTGAGCGTAAAACATTGTTTCCTATCATTGACAATTGAGTATCTTTGAGTTCCAGTAAGGGAAAAGTCAATCTGAATGCTATTCCAAGTTCATTTTATAGTCCCTCTCCCCTTTTGTTTGCTATTTTCTTTTTTTCTACAACCCTGTTGTAACTTTTAAACAGTTTGCACAATTAAAACACATTTGACTTTGTTCCATAGTCATTTAAAAATAGGCTTGATCAATATGAAGCATTAGCCAGGAGCACAATTTGGTGCTTTTCTTTTTTTTTTAAAATGATTTCAGTTACCAGTGCCCTCAGGCTTAAGTGTGTGAGAATGAAAATGATATACGAAATATGCATCCAGGTTAAACAGACCAGTCTCCTTTTTACATCTGCAACCACTATAAACAGAATTCTTTATATGGAAATGACTTTGGTAGCAGTTACACACACACACACACACACACACACACACACACACGAAACCTTCAGACTCCAAGTGGCCTCCTGAGCCAGTGTTTTTATTATTTGAGGCCAAGACTTATACAGTGCTTTGGGAAGTTTCTGCCATTCAGTTACTTTTATTAATTATAAATGCTATTTACAGCTCATGAATACACTTTTTTGGCGTGATAACAGCTAATTGTAAGCCAAAGCCTTGGGGATTTGAAAGATGTGCTGCTAAATAGCCAGTTGCAGACCACTCAAGCCAACAGGGTGAATAGCAGGGGAGCCTGCTCAGCAAGGTGTATATTATTTAGAAAGTTGTGCCAGGAAGTTGGCTATGGGCAAAGGTGGTCATGTGTCATCTGCCCTGTCAGTCAGAGCTTCAGCAGCTGTTGCCTGTCACCAGGGCATTTACCAATACGTGCTACTGCCCATCCATCAGCACGAACAGATATTGGCTGCCTCTCTGGGGTGCTGGGAAAGCCATAGCCGTACAGACTTACAATGTGTGTCTCACTGGCCACCAGTTTGGGTGGAAGGGAGACCAAGCACCAACTCGGTGGTCTTTGATTAGACCGTTAACCAAAATATATTCTCAAGAGAATTATTTGGATTTTGGAAAATCTGTTTTTAACCAAAAATATGGCTATGGAAATGTAGGAGGATTGCACATTCGAACCCAAATAGATGCCCTCATTCAATGAGAGATGAGAGAGCTTTCTCCACCAGACATCAGCTTATCATTGAAGAGGCCTTTTCGGGTTGAACACAACATTGCAGAAAAGACCGAAAATCACACACATTCCTTTTGTGATGATGCAGCAGCCTGCCAAATGGGATACATCCCAATTCTGATCACAGACAGTTTCCTTCGTCCGTCCTTGTATTCTAGAGACATCCTTAGAGAAAAGAATTTAAGGGCATTAGTATCACTGTCTGATTACTGTGTTGACATTTTTAAAGTGCCATTAATCATAGGAAATGAAGCTTAATGATGTAGAAAAATACCCAGCCAAGGAATATCAAGAAAGTGAGCTCCAGCCCAATCAATATTCAGATGAATTTGAAGGGAAATGCATCTTAACCCTTTGTGTTTTTTCTTAATTAACTTCTTATTGAACTGCAAAGCTAAGTCATTGAGAGTCAGCAGTGCAAGCCAGGGAAATGATAAACATAGCAAAGGGAGATGGAGAAAGGCATATATTTTTTATTTTGTAAATATTACAGCTATATAATATATAAAATATATTAAGGTAGTATTCATCTTAAGATTATGTAATTGCAGTCTTACTTGCTTCCATCAGATCCATTTTGGAAGAAAGTTTTTGATGTTCCTTCCCATATTTTCTTTGTTGATGCTGAATATACTTAATGTACTTGATACAAAGTCATATGAGGCTTGACTGTTAATGGAATTTGAGAATCATTAGGCTGATAATATGCTTACATAGAAAACACTGTCATCGCAGGTACACAAAGTAAAAAGCAATGGTATGGCACATGAATAGAGTAATTCATGTCTCAAAAGCTGGAGATGCTTGTTGGATATTTTGCCTGTTAGCTCATTTAAATTCAAATAAGTCTTCCTAACTGAAATTTTAGGAGACATTTGGTACATACAGGTATCCTTATTTAGAAAATACATATGACACTGAACTCTAATAAATGTTATATTGTAAAAGGTTTCTGGTACTGATTTTGAGTAGGAGCTTCATTGGAAAATAGTGCAAGAACCTAAATCCATCGCCTCCCTTTTTTCCCCAAGACATATCATCTATTACAGCATGGGACACATAGCAGATTTTCAGTAAAGGCTGATTGATTGATTGACATATGGATCTGACATGAAGTAATTTTAGGGTGACCTGTGTAAGGAGATTGAAAAGTAACTAATACTATTAAGTGTTGGGCTTTTTTCCCCCCCTGCAGGTTTTTATCATTCATTGGAGAAACACTGTGTGAGATTGGAAAGCCTGAAATGCAACAAAAAATAAATTTATTCCTTCAGAAGGAAGGAATAAAGAAAATTGCAGAAAGATTGCAAACAGCAGTACCCACCTTACAGATCATCATAGATGGTCTCAGCCAGCCCGAAAGCTTTGACTTTCGAACAGGTAAACAGTTGAACTTGAGTAACAGCACCTTTCATTTGCGTGGCTCCCTTTATAGCCTATGGCTCTCACAGCAATCCTATGCCATGGGCACAGCACATATTATTCTCCCATTCTAGATGTGAGAAAACTAGAGCATGGTGACCTTCCTTCAAAGTCATTGCAGTTAGTTCGTATCCAGAGCCAAAGCTAGAAGCCACGTTTCCAGACTCCTCATCCCATGCTTGCTCTCCGTTCCAGTAGACAAAAGGCATCACGCATGTGCTGCTGTGTACATGGAGGCACACGTTTTTCTTACTTCTTTTGTAAGCTGTTTTTATCTCGTAGGAGCCAGAATTCCAAGATAAAGCATTCAGTTGACAAACTAAAAAGTGAATCTTCTTCCTAACTTGCAGCCTTCCGAATCCCTGGATTCTGTGTCAGTGAACACATTAAACAAATAAGATACTATCTCTGTATTGATTTTCTTTCTAATTAAAAGTGCTCTCAGCTTTCTTTCAGCCCAGGTAGATGGCGAGGGAAGTGTAACAGCCAGAGTTGTTGAGAGCAGTGACCCGGTGAGAAAGAATTAAGGTATCAAATGACCTGCTTGCCAAGAACAGTTGACTAGGAAGCCTGACAGTTGTATGAATCTACACTGCTCTCATACCCAGTTTTATAACACCATGTAGAGGGCTTGGCTTTTTTTCATTTTGGTTTAGACTGTGTTGAGGTAATTCGACGTTCTTCTTTGAAAAGGTTTTAGGGAATTAAAAAACACACCCAGCAAGCTCACTGTACTTTGCCCTCCACTTTTCTGTGAGTTCAAAATGATGTTTTATTTTAAGTTGGAGAAAAGTAAAATAAAACATACAGTAAGACCTTTGCCAAAAATGTAGGAGTAGAAGCCTTTAGGGGGGTCCATCCAAAGTGGATGTTTCAGTGGACAAATCCATCTCCGTTTGAAGGCCTGGTCTTCTTGTAAGTGAAATCCAGGGGTGCTGTTTAGCAGGAATACTGAGTAGACTAGTGGTTCTCAAACAGGTTGGGATTTGAGGGTGGTTAAAAGGTTGGCACATACACTCGAGCTGCAGGTATTGATACCTGCACTGGGTTTTTATGTCCATCTTTGTTTTTCTGTCCTGATGTTGATTGCTCCATGTTACAGTTCCACTGTAGACTCGGGGCAAAGATCAACATTCAAATCTATGGTTCAGTTAAACAACCAACCGCTAAGTAGAGGTCCTCCCCTGGTAACGTTTCTAGTTGAGCAGAGACACAGGTGCACCTGGTTCTGGACTGAGCTTACCACTTACTGCAGTGTTTATCATCATGAAATTTCAAAGCAGTCTCTTCAAACACTCTTTGCCCTAGTGTAAGTCACAATTTTCAAGATACTTGAGAACTTTTCGTTTTAATACTTAAAACATCCCCAGGGGGAAGGCAGACGGTTGAGCTTTTGAAGGAGCCTGTAGTGTTCTGGATGTTTTTGCATCACAGTATTTATGTTACATCTCTTTTATTCATTTTCTCAAAAGTATCTTTTTTAATTAGCAAAACCATTTAATTCTGAAACCCAATCTTAGCAACCCCGACAATACATTTAATTAGAAAGTATGAAATAAATATTACCAATAATGAACTACTTGGAACCATAGTAATAAAGGTAGAAATATTAGAGAATGGAAACAGACACAATTAAGTACCCTATGTATTCTAATAATATTAAAAGTATCTTTTCTTGATGCTTCATTCTTATACTCATCCTGTCTCTTGTTTTCTGAGTGACATAATCAGTTCTATTTTATTAACACTCTGCTAGCTAGTTTCCATAATTGGGTTCATCAGAAGCGGCCTGGTGACAGGGGACTGACTATGTAGCCTTGGCCATCGAAGTGTTAAAGTTTGCCTGGTCCATGGAGGAGTTTCTGATTTCTCAGTGGCCCGTCCTGTCTTCAGGAACACATTAAGTATATCCTAACTCTGATTTTCCATGCAAAATTAAACTAAACAGCTGATCAGGAACCCTTGGGGAATCTGTACCAGCTGGGTCTCTGCAAGAAAAGGGAAAAATAGTTTTCAAGCATAAAAACAATGGCTATGGGGCTTCGGAGACTATCCTACCTCTGACCCAGATCAACAGCTTTCACTTTGCTTTGTCACAGTCATGGCTCAGTGTAATAGTACATTACAGTAGGTGTCTTGCTTTTGGAATTCACTGCTTCGGCATCAGGTGAAATTCTACAGTCAGTTCCAGTATTAGCATATTCCTTTTTTATGAAGAAAATGAGAGTTGAGGTTTAAAGAAGGCTTTTTGTGTGTTTTTTTTTTGTCTCACAGGAAAAGGTGAGTTTTTTTAAAAAATCTTGATTTCAGTGTGGTTAGACTGAGGAAGGGGAACAGAGGTGACCAGTTGTTGATACAAATGTAAAGGACAGCTTCAACAAGTAATCAGGATAAAGCTAACAGCTGTGGAGGAAAAGGAAATGGAATGAGTGGAGGGGAAAATGAGGTCTTAGTAAAAGGACATCCGTGCGTAGAATGTGTTCTTTGTTACTAGAATCAACATTCGGTAATCCTAGGCAAGGGGGCCAAGAAGAGCGTGGATAAATGGAATCCAGAGATAATCCAAAAGTCCCATTTGAACTGTTAGTTCTAATCTCCCTCATAAAAGCTTTGCTTTGTTTTAACTAGAGCCATAATGATCCCTTGGCATGCTTTATGCCCACCTTTTGGGGGACAGTGTTGATGAACAGAGACGTGTACACTAGGGTGAGCAAGAAAAGAGGGCTGTACGGAACTGGAGAACAGAGATCTACACGTCTTCACCTTTCATCTCTAGCACCCAACATAGTACCTGGCCAGGAGATAATGGGAGTTAACAAATGTTTGACGAATTGAATAACACAGACGAAAGAAGATTTAGTACTAGCTGATCTGGATTTCTGAGCCACAGATCACCAAGAATGCATACATTTTGATTGGATCAATATATTCAAAATGGATAGGAATTGATTTCTGAGCTCCAGATGTGTGGGGGAAAGTGAGAGAGGAGAATACTTGAATTTCGTCCACGTTTGACCAAACGGTAGTGTACTTTCTACCACCTTTAAACAGTGTGAGAATTCAGGCAGTGGGGGAAATCTCCCTGTCTTCTGTCTCCAAGGGTCTTTCAGTGCTTGTGATTTAGCTTTGTGTATTCATTGAGCAAAGATTCTCATAAAAAAGAAACTAAGACTACTCTTCTCAGTCCTTATGTAGAGTGCTGATGTTCACGTGTTAGCAAGACAGAGTTTGAGGAGAACAAAGGTAGGAGTCAATTGTCTTGACTTGTTTCTACTGTGCAAATGCTGTTTCTCCAAATAGGATTCACATTCTCCGACGGCAGGCCTGTGTCGCTGGCAACTTTTGTGTCCCCCCTCAATGCTTAATACTGACCTGGGCACAGCATTGAGATGTAGTAAATCCTCCTTTAGGTCGTGTCTAGGAAGTACAGTACCTTATTATTTACACTAACTGTCTTTTTTCCCTTTGTAGATTTTGATAAACCTGATTTCAAGAGAAGCATAGTCTGCTTGGAGGACCTGCAGGTTGGGACAGTTCTTACAGGCAGAGTCGAGAATGCCACTTTGTTTGGAATTTTTGTGGATATAGGAGTGGGGAAAGCAGGGCTGATTCCCATACGAAATGTAACACAAGCCAAACTGTCTAAAACCAAGAAGAGAAGGAGCCTTCAGCTGGGCCCTGGAGAAAAAGTGGAAGTGCAAGTACTCAACATTGATATTCCCCGATCTAGGATCACGCTGGACCTCATTCGGGTGTTGTAAGTGTCCCACCGAAAGCCACACACTTATTTTATGGCCCCGTTTCTGCAGCTTGGCAAGAGTAAGTCCGATGTTTCTGAATTCTAGATAGCTGAGGAGAAACAGTTCACTTACTATCAGAAGTATTTGCCAAACACTTTCCTAATTTTCCTTCTGAATAAATAGAAAACTAACAATTTGATTTCTTTTCCCCTAAAGAAAACTAATAGGCACCCTTGTGTGGCTTTATGTAGTAATTATTTTGTGACCAAAATTTTATTTTTTTTTTGTAATTCTTCTGTGACTCCTTTTGCATTTTGTATAACAGATCACTTCTACTTGCCAATTTGCCTTGCTGGACTTGTTTGGAATCTTCTTGATTTTAAGTATACAATGTTTCTTGACATAGTAGGGCTGGCAGTGTTTAATGCTCCCTTTTTTATAGACTTTTAAAATCAGGCCTTTTGGATTTGGTTCTTGATTTTTCCCTTGCCAAGCAAACCAAAAAATACCAATAAAACAGATTCTGATGTGTTCGTAACCATCAAGTGAATGGCTTAAAACATTTCTCAGAAGGATATATGTATCAGTCCCTTCAATAAAGTTTTGTGGCTAATAACGTTTTTGTTATGTTGATTCAGTGAATGACCTGGGAGTCATTTTGATTAAAGAAGATATGGCACATATTCATGCAAATTTCATATAAACCAGTGCCTTTGGGAAAGAGGGGAGCCTCTGGAAATTTGAAGAATGACTTTCTGTTTGATTTAGCATAGAAGGGTGTATTCTTTGTTAAGCATCAGAATTAAACTTCAAATTGGGATAGAAATATCTAAAGGCTGAATGGACATCAGGTGTGAAAAGGCAAGAAAAACAAGTAGATACAGCGAGTGACTCTTAACTGTTTTTATTCAGTAGAGATAAGTATTAGCATGACCATTCATCGTCAAAATGATGCAAATATATCCCTGCTGGATGGTGTCCTGTCCATTCACGCTGGGCTGGTTGTTTTGCCCAGTGGAGCATTTGTGTGACAGTGAGCGGCTGGTTTTCTCCATGTGTAATGAGTGCAGGATGGTACTGAAGAGGCCTAGGTACTGAAGCTGGCCTAGGACAGTCCTGGTAAACGCTCATTGTCCTGGCATAAATTTTTTTTTAATTTTTTTTGTGGGGGGAATATTGGAGAACAGTGCTTCTCCAGGGCCCATCAGCTCCAAGTCGTTGTCCTTCAATCTAGTTGTGGAGGGCACAGCCCAACTCCAAGTCCAGTCGCCATTTTCCATCTTAGTTGCAGGGGGCGCAGCCCACCATCCCATGTGGGAATTGAACCGGCAACCTTGTTGAAAGCTTGCACTCTAACCAACTGAGCCATCGGCCGCCCCTCTGGAAGCTCAGCAGCAGCTCATTGTCTTCAATCTAGTTGTGGAGGGCGCAGCTCACTGGCCCACGTGGGAATCGAACCGGCAACCCTGTTGTTGAGAGCTCACGCTCTAACGACTGAGCCATCCGGCTGCTCCTGGCATGATTTTTAATAGTGCCTCGTCTTGTTCCTAAAGTACCCTATTCTGGCTAATCAATCATATGGTCACCTTAATAGTAAATCCCTTACAAAGTGATAAATCAGTGTGTTTACTGACAGTCCTGCCTGATGGTTCACTATTCTGGAAATTATGCAGCCTTCCAACTGGTATACATAGATCTTTTTAATGCGTTCTGTTCCTTAAAAGTTGTGTATGTCAAGTCCTCCTTGCCTGACGATTTCACTTCTGAAATGCTTTTTATTTCTTTCATACTGCTCATCAATTGACAATGGATTTTGATATTGTAAACTCTAAACTGATCTTCCCACTTACTCCTCCCAGTGTCATTCCTGGTTCATAATTTATAGGTCAGTGATGGACGAGTGATATACATCTGAAGTCTTATTCTGAAGCCTGCCATGAAAATGTAATTTGAAATAAATGCTTTTTCTTATTGAGATATAATAAAACATATAACATCTTATTAAAGTCAGGTGTTCAGCATACTGATTTGATATTTGTAAAATGATTTGATATATTGCAAATCGATCGTCACAATAAGTCTAGTTAATATCCGTCACCAGACACAGTCAAAAAAATGCTTTTGGGAAAAAGGCCTTCTCATAGGCATTTAAATATGGGAATCATAGCAGGTGACAGTACACAGCAGCTCTTTTGATCTGGTGGCTAAGTCCCTATCGACTCAGGGAGGACTAATACTACCCTAGGTTGTCTGGTTTGTCCTGTCCAGCCTTGACATGGTGAAGGCTCTATAAGGCCTAGTCTAGGAGAAAAGGGCATGTCTCATTCATCATGTAATTCCAGCACGTACCATGGTGCTTGGTCAGTCAATATATTCAACCATTCTTAATCCTGTTCTACCAGTATTCCACGATGTACCTTTGAGCTGGTTTCTTCTCTGGGCCTCCTTTTCCCAGTTTAGAAAAATAGACATTACTCCCGCTCTATTGGAACTTAGAGTCTAGTGAGGAAAAAGGTATCATTAATCAAACAATCACATAAAAGTATAAAATTACAACCATGATAAATGATATAATGGTGACAGAATTTAATAGATGGATTGACCTAGTCAGTGGGTTTTGACTGAGATGTGAAAGATGAGCAGAAGTTAACTAGGATAAATGTTTTGTTGACCTTAACAAGAGTTGTTTCCGATAAATGGTGGGGATGACAGGCTTATCCGAGTAGGTTTAAGAGAGAATAGGAGGAGTTACATAGGAGATGATGAATACAGGCAATTTTTTTCAGGGGTTTTGGCTGTAAAGGAAGAAGAGAAATAGCACAGTGACTGGAAGGGGAAAATGGAGCCCAGAGACAGTGTGTGTGTGATAGAAGAAATAATGTACACAAATGGAAATGATCTAGTAATGCAGGAAAATTTGATACAGGAGACAAGAGAATTACTGAAATGATGCCCTTGAGTGGATGAGATCACATGGAGTCTAGTGCACCAGTGATTGGTCTAAGATAGGAATACAAAGAGTTCATCCATGTTAACAAGAGAGAAGATTGACTAAATGGGCACAGATGTAAGTAGGACGATATGGTGCTGGGAGCTCATAGAAGGTCTCTTTGGATTGCTTCTGTTTTTTGCCAATGAAATACAAAGGAAGGTCATCAAATGAGATGGAGGATGGGGGGAAAGGAAGGTGGAGGTTTGAGAAGAAAGGAAAAGGTAAGAAAAGGACAAGGAAGTGAAAAGCCTAGGGAAATAGAGTATGATTTCCAGACAGTGTTAAATGTTCCACTTTAGGTTAGGGATCGGCTGAATGTGGGATCAGTCAGCTTGGTTATTCATTGTCCTTCATCTACATCCACTGTGTGGACACAGGTCCAGATTAGGTGAAGACGTGAGTACAATCGCAAAGGACAAGAAAGTTGTGGGCACATGGACAAAGAAAGTATTGACCATGGAAATTAAGCTAAGTAAGAAAAAAAGTAACAGTGTTAGGGGAATGTGAGGGGCAGTGAAAAAGCATAAGATCAATGGATTGTAGGTCCTCGTGGAGTTGGCAGAATGTTAGAGTGGGAATCATAGAGGACATAAGGGGTGGAGAAGAGCAGGTGTCAAAAGTAGGATGCTTACCTTTGAACTTACAATTTGGGGTTGGAGTTTTGGTTAATTACAGAGGGTAAGGAATGATCACGGGAATGATTAGCAGAGGTCAGGGACAAGGATAAGATCATTAGAGATGAGGAGTGAAGGAACTGAGTTTCAGAAAGGAGTCTCTGTGTGGATCATGGATTTAGGAGGCTGTCACAGAAATATAGGCACAAAATAATGATGGTTTGGACCAGAATCTTAGTGGTAGAAGTGGTGAGAAGTGGGATTCTGGATATGGTTGGAAGGTGAAGGTAGAGCCAGTAGGATTTCCTGGTGGATATAAGATGTGACACAGATAGGAGTCTAGGATGGTTTTAGCCTAAGGAACCAGGAGGTTGAAATTGTTATCTGCTGAGATGGGGAAGACTGTAGGAGAACAGTTTTGGTGAAAGAGTTCATTGTGGACAGGTTAAATTTGAGATACGTTAGATATATAAGTGGAGATGCCAAGTAGGCAGTTAGCTATTTCAGTCTGAAGTTAGGGGTCAGGCTGGGCTGGAAATGTAAATTTGGTAGTCACCAGCATAAAACTGTACTTGCAGCCATGAGGCTGGATAAGATCTCCATAAAGGCAGACATTTTGTTTTGTCATGGCAGGGCCTGCTAGATGCCTACTCAGAGTTCTGTCCTTCTTTACGAAGAGAATTCTGATTTGAGGGGAGCAGTAACGTGACAAGTGGACATGGATGTGGCCATGTGATACAGTTCTGGCCAGTAAGTTGAAGCAAACTCATGGGTTGGGATTCTAGGAAAACTGGAAAGGTCAGGCTTAGCTCTTGTGCTTCCTTTGTCCTTTGCCCTTGCCCTCCTTCCTGCTTGGAATGCAGATGGAGTACTGGGAGGGCTGGAGGTCAGACAGTGAAAAGCCCTTAGTAGTGCCTGCTGAACAGGAAAATGGAGAATTGCTGAATCCGTCTTGGCACTGTGGAGTTGCTAAAACAGCCCTGAACTGCCTGCTCTGGACTTCACATTATGTGTAGAAAGCAAAAGCTTCATTGATGATAGCCGTTCTGACCAGAGTGAGGTGGTATCTCATTGTGGTTTTTATTTGCATTTCTCTAATGATTAGTGAGGTTGAGCATTTTTTCATGTCTGTTGGCCGTCTGTACGTCTTCTTTAGAGAAATGTCTCTTCATGTCCTCTGTCCGTTTTTTAATTGGGTTGTTTGGTTGTTGTGGGTTTTTTTGGTGTTGAGCTGAATATTTTATAAATTTTGGATATTAACCCCTTATCAGCCGTATCATTGACAAATACCTTCTCCCATCCAGTAGGATGTCTTTTTGTCTTATTGATGATTTCCTGTGAAAAAACTTTTTAGTTTAGTGTAATCCCATATGTTTATTTTTTTCTTTTACTTCCCTTGCCGGAGGGGATATGTCAGTAAAAATATTACTCAGCGTAGTGTCTGCAAATTTACTCCCTATATTTTCTTCTAGGCGTTTTATGGTTTCGGATATTACATTTAAGTCTTTAATCTATTTTGAATTTGTTCTCATATATGTCATAAGGAGGTGGTCCAATTTCATTTTTTTGCATATGTCAGTCTATTTTTCCCAGCACCATTTATTGAATAGACTGTCTTTACTCCAGTGTAAATTCTTGCTTCCATTGTCATAGATTAAATGACCATATAGGAATGGATTTATTTCTGGGCTCTCTATTCTGTTCCATTGATCTGTGTGTCTGTTTTTATGCCAGTACCATGCTGTTTTGATTACTAATGGCTATCATCAATAAATAACAAACAACAAGTGTTGGCGAGGTTGTGGAGAAAAGGGAACCCTCGTGCACTGTTGGTGGAATTGCAGATTGGTGCAGCCGCTATGGAAATCAGTATGGAGGTATCTCAAAAAACTGGAAGTGGAACTACCTTATGATCCAGCAATTCCACTCTTAGGCATCTATCCAGAGAAATCCAAAATGTTGATTCGAAAAAGTATATGTACCCCTATGTTTATTGCAGCACTATACACAATAGCCAAAACATGGAAACAACCGAAATGCCCATCGGTAGATGACTGGATTAAGAAACTGTGGTACATTTATACAATGGAGTATTACTTGGCCATAAAGAAGAATGAAATCTTACCATTTGCAATGATATGGGTGGACCTAGAGAACATTATGCTAAATAAAATAAGTCAGACAAAGACAAATACCATATGATCTCATTTATATGTGGAATCTAAAGATCTGAATAAATGAGCAAAGTAAACAGAAATAGTCTCAGAGATGTAGAGGAAAAACTGATGATTGCAAAGTAAACAGAAATGGTCTCAGAGACACAGAAGAAAAACATGGTTACTAGATGGGAGAGGGGTGGGAACAAGGGAGAGGTAAGGGGATTAGAAAGCACAAATTGGTATTCACAACATTGCCAATGGGACATGAAAGACAGTTCGGGGAATATAATCAATAATGTTGTAAAGACTCTGTAGGGTGTCAGGTGGGCACTTGTCTCATTAAGGAGACCACTTGATGGACATTGTAGATTCCTGACCTCTGCAGTATACAGAGGAACTGAAGCTAAATAATGTTGAATGACAACTATAATTTAATACATATATAGTCATGGGATGTGGAGTACAGCATAGGGAATAGTGTCAATGGAAATGTAACAGCTATATATGATGTCAGGGGTAGTAGACTGGGGGTGGGAGGTTATCACTTTGTGAAGGGTGAAAAGTCTAACGATTAATACTGTTTTGTATACCTGAAACTAATTTTAAAAAGGTGTGGGGGGGGAAGCTTCATTCACTTAAAAGCTATTGGGGAGCAAAGGGGTGTTTACAACAAAGTTTCTTTCCTGATATATATTTGTGTGGTACCCTACTGTTGTAGTACCCTACCTGTACATAGAAAAATGCCTAGCATTTGATAAGCACTCAATAAATGTTTATTGATTAGATGAATATCTAATAAAAGAGTTCAATAAAATGGTTGAATATGAGATAAATGTTCAAAAAAATGCAATTTTTCATAATCATATTAGACAACATGATGGAATAAAGGCTCCTATTTATTATAATAACGTACCGTAAAATATTTAGAAATAGTCTAACAAGCAATGTACAAGATCAATAAGAAAAAAAGTTATAAAACTTTACTAATGAATGTAAAATAAGAGCAGAATAAATTAATGTTTACCATGTTTCTGGATTGCAAAACGTTATTGTAGAAAGATTAGTCCTCTAAAAATTATTATACATATCTACTTTTGCCAAAATTCTAATCATTCCAATCGGTTTTACATTTGTTTGTTTAAACTTAAAAATAAACTTTATTTAAAAGAGAATGTGAAAAAAGTCAAATCAGTACCTTAAAAGAATCATTTAGTTGGATGGTGTAGGGTAATTTGTCCTACCAGGTACTAAATTATACTCAAAATCTGCTATCATTTGGTCTGCTATCATTTGAACAGTATGGTTAGTAGGAATAGACAAACGAGTGGAATAAACAATTGAAAATCCGTGAGAATTCAATGTATGTTAAAAGTGACATTTTAGATTAGGGCAAAATCATATGCCACACTACGTACAAACATAAATTCCAGATGGATTAAACATAAATACAACTCGCCCCCGCCCCGGAATTGTATTTGTTTGTTTGTTGTGTTTTTGTAATTATTAGTTCCAGGTGTACAAAACAGTGTAATATTTAGACATTTGTACCCCTCATAAAGTGGTAACCCTCCCTCTCCCAGCTACTACCCCTCTTCACATCGCACATAGCCATTACATTTATTCTCTATTCTTTATGCTATGCTCCACTTCCTGTGACTATATATATATATATAAATATATATATATACATATATATATACATATATGTGTATATATATATATTAAATTATAGTTGACATTCATTATTATTCAGCTTCAGCTTCAGGTGTACAGTGCAGTGATCAGGCATCTACACCATCCATGAAGTGGTCTTCCTAATAAGATAAGTGCCCATCAGACACCCTACAAAATTTTTACGTTATTCTATTCCCCAAACTGTCTTTCATATCCCCGTGGCAATCTTGTGGTAAATGCAATTTTAAAAGAACTACAAGCAAACATAGAAAGGCGTTGAGAAGCAATCAAATAGGCATGGTGTGGATTGCAAGAAAAAATGGAGGACACGTGGGCCTATAGACCTTTATTGTGCACGTACTATGAGATGCTATGCCAGCCACGGGATCAAAGATGAATGTGACATCTTTTGAGGATGTCTGTAGCCTAGAGGAATTGGAATTGAAGCTGCAGCAAAGTATATTTGAAGTTGAAAATCATGGACATTTTGGAGTTCACTTGCCTTCTATCTACTTCAGAATATGGTGTCATCCCATCTCATTTGATGCCATAGGACCCTTTGGAATGCTTGGTTTTGGAGTAATGGAGAGCTCACGTTGAGGTGTCTGTACCTCTGACCCTGGCTTCAGAGTTAGCACTTGTGTGAAAATTAGAGACGGAAAGAAGGGACAGGATGGAAACACCAAAAATATATTTAGTCAATCTTTTCATTTTGGCTTCCCGCCTAAAATGAGTCATAATGAGTTGTGTTTAAATAACAGATCGTGGAGAACTCAATGACTGGGCTTGTTGCCAAAATTGTTCCACAGGAAGAAAGATATAGATTTCTTCCCACTCACTCATTTTATATGGTGAGGATGATTCTGTGCATGAAGACTGGCTTTATTATTTGGGGGGAGAGTGGGATAAGCAGACTGGTCCTGTCAGCACTAAAAATTACCTTTTAGAAATTAATTTTGAAACCACTCCCAGAAAAGATTTGCTATTCTCTTACCTCATATCAGGAATCTAACTAAGGATTGTAATATCCACCCCCTTCTAAAAAAATATTTTTAAGAAAATTCTAACCCTGAAAAAAGGAAATAAATTATTAATCTAAACACTACAGGGAAACCTCTCAGATGCCAGAGAATTTGTCACAACTACAGAGGGTGCCCCCCCCAAAAAAATGTATGCACATTTTAAGAAAGGAAAAAAACTGTGTTAGAATTGTAATACTCGATGTATACTGATAATGAAAGATGAATACAAGTCACGCTTGACTTCTGCAATTACAAGAGGTGCTCAAAAGGGTTACCATCAGCATAATTATAATTGAGTTTTTTCCTTTCTTAAAATGTGTATGCATTTTTTTGGCACCCCTGGTATATACCTCATGTAATGTGACAAGTTGAGTGTTATGTAGCTCACTCTTAGCAGAAAAATCTAAAGTTAAAGACACAGTGGTGAAAGGAGAAATGGGGTGAGAGAAAGGGAGAGAGCAATGGAAGAACCCTGCATTGTTGGAGCACCGCGTTTTGAGAATCTTGTTTTATCCAAGCCAACTACAAGTCTCCCAATTCATTGCAGTATTTTGCAAAAGTAACAAATGGATAAAATCCTGCTTCTGAAAGCTTCCCAGTTCTGACAAACTTTCTACCTCCTCATGGGCGGGCCAGCAGTCACTTGGGTAATTTCCCCCAAGGGAGCAAGTTGTGGAATGACCTCTGTTTCCAACAATTGCTTCTTTGATCATGTGACGCTTGCCCACCTGCGTCCCAGGTTGAAGCCTTTGGCAGTGAAGGACAGGGTGGCACAGTAAAAGTCAATCCTAATGTTTGTCCAAATTCTTTGCTTCACAGGGTTAAAATGATTCCAGGAAGCTAAAACTCAAAATGCCACTTTAGTCAAATTCGGTGTCATTGGCTACTTCAGTAACCAAAACGTCTGAACTTCTGGTAAGATAATACTGTCATTTTACCTGTGGTAGCTAGCTAGCACCCACAAGAAACATCTGAAGCTGTACTGCTACATGATAAAGAGTATAAATAATGAAACGCAAGAGTTGGAAAACAAAAGTCCCCTGTAATTTGTGAAGTAGTCACCTTTTATAGTTCATGTATCTCCCCTACCCTTTTTCTCTACATATATTCCTTCATATGTAGAGATTTTTAACATTGGAATCAGGTTATATATACTGTTCTACTTTTTCTCTTTACCGTATATATAGCATGTGTCTCTTTACATATCAGCACCTACCTTAATTTCATTGTATGTGTGTAAAGCACTGCAAACAGGGCTGCAGTGAACACTGGGTACGTTCTGGTCGTACTGCTCTGTCAAAGCATATATACCTTTAAATGTTAATAGCTATTCCAAAGAAACCTGTATAGTAAGGACACATACTGTCATTAAATTTTTGTTTCATTTGTGTGTTTCTCTGTGTGTGTTGATACTGGGTTAAGATACACAATATGTTCTTTGTTATGGGTTGAGATTTGTAAAATGTGAAAGCCTAGGCTAGGCAGCACTTTTCTCTGTGGGAGGAGTCCTTTCTGTTCCCCAAACCCAGCCTGTTCCCTCTCACTACAGAGCCTTAGCAGGTGTCATGTCATTCCTTCTGCCTGGAACAGCCACCCTTGCTCTTATCTCCACCCTTTCTCAGGTCCCAGTGATTGGCTCTCACCCCAGATGGCGTTTTCTCAGAAAAGTCTCACTGAACTCCCAGACTAAATCAAGTTCACGGTGATATGCCCTCCTTGTACCATCTACCTTTTCCTTCACTTCCAGCACATAGTTGATGCCTATCCATGTCTGTATATGATAACATCTCATGACTGTCTTCCTCTGCAGATTGGAAACTCGACGAGGCGGGCTCTCTGTCATCATCTGGAACCTCAGCCTCTTTTTCTTCATTCCTTACCTCCTGGTTTTGACCCTGTCTTCCCCAGATCCGAGTCTTGCATCATTACCTTGATTCCTCCACATTCCCCCAGTGTGCAGCCTGGGTCGCCTTCGCACAGGTTCCCTAGAAAACAGACCATGAGAAAAAGTGTATTTAGTCAGGCATTCTTGGGGTTTCTAATCCCAGGGTAGGAAGAGCGAGAGAAAAAGGGAAGGAAATCCAGGAAATGAGAAAGTGAAACAAAGTGCTATGAACAGCCTCATAAGAGAACGCTGCCAGTTTCTTAGTCACCACGTTGTCCTTGAAGAAACCGCAGAACGATGGTGACTCAGACAGTAAATGGAAGGGAGGGAAGAGAAGTGGATCTGCTGTCTCCTGGTCAGAACTCAGCCTACCAGGCATTGATTTCCTATACCTCCAGCTTTCATTACTCTTACTTGGCTTCTGTGGACAGCTGCTGAAGATTTTGGGGGAGTTGGGGCAGACCCCTGAGCTGCTTTGGACCCACTGCAGCAGGTGTGAGAGAGGCCACGCTGAGTACTGGACTGACCCCACTGGCCCAGCAAGCAGCAGTGACTGCAGTAGCAGCCAGGCTGCCTGTGGAGCTTCTGGCAGAGGGTGGACATGGGGGTAACAGTGACACAGGATGAATCCGGGAGCCTCACAGACAGGCCCAGTACCGCGTCTGGAGCATTAGAATTCAGGCTCTTCCAAACTAACTGGCATAGCTTAGTTAAGTTAGATGATGAACACCCACCATCCCTCCTTTTCCCCCAACTGTGCCTTACTCCTGTTCTGTACTTGTGACGCTAAACTCTAACAGGGCCACCCAACCAGCTCTCGGGCAAGCCAGACTGAGAACCTACGCACCCAGGACTCACAATTTATAACAGCACCAGGTAATCCAGGTGCTAAAAACCTCTATTTCTTCATTGTTTACAAGGTTCATTCAGATCACTTCCCTCCCACCTAGACCTCTAAAAACACTGAGCAGAGGCTGCACGTCCATTAAAGAAAGAAAATCAGAAATTCAGAGCAGTGGGGAGATCTCTCTGCCCCATGGAGAGTTTGGCTCCTGTGTGATTGATACTGGAAGCTGTTGGAGTTGACGATGGACATGAGTCAGGGGCCAAGAAAACTAAAACTGACAATTAATTGGCCCTTAACCCATCACATCTTTCAAAGAGGAAAACATACCCTCATGCTCCAACCCATCCCCAAGATAAAAACATCAAAAACCCTAGGAGAGGATATGCAAAACCAGACAGTGTATGTCTAATTTGACAAAGGGTTATTTAAAAATAAATTGCTCAAGGCAGAGCACAGATGAAGGAAGCTCCTTTGGGCTCTGGCCAACTCTTCACTAATATAGTCTGCTGGCCCCAGTGAACAGACAGGACCAAAGAAAGTAGTCTGCAATCAAAAATTTTGCCTCCAGACTTTTACGTTCCTCATTTGGGTTTTGGTAATAGCTTTATTGAGATATTCGCCATTTAAAGGGAACAAATCAAAAGACAAAAATAAGAATTTAAAATAGGCACAAAAAAAAGTAGAAGGAAAACAGAAAGGGAACCAATCAGTGATTTTGAGTATATTCACAAAGTTATGCAACCATCTCCACAATAAATTTTACAACACTTTTATTACCCCAACAAAAAACTGTACCCATTAGCAGTTGTTCCACACACACAACCCTAGCTAAACACGGATCTACTTTCTGTCTGCATAGATTTGCCCCTTCTGGACTTTTCATATAAATGGAATAACATGTGGTGTTTTGTGACTGGCTTCTTTCCCTTAGCATAATGTTTTCAAAGTTCATCCATTTGTAGCCCGTATCAGGACTTCATTTCTTCTTATTGCTGTGTCATATTCTATAAAACTATACCATATTTTCTTTATCCATTTATCAGCTAATGGATATTTGGATTGTTTTCTACTTTTTTGGCTATTATGAATTATTCTTCCATGAACATTCATGCACACGTTTTTGTATGGGCATGTTTTCATTTCTCTTAGGTATATTCCAAGAGTAGAATTGCTGGGCCAAATGGTAACTCTATGTTTAAACTTTTGATCAACTGCCAGACTGTTTTCCAAAGTGGCTGCACCACTTCATGTTCTCACCAGCAGTGTATGAGGGTTACAATTTTTCCACATCCTCATCAAAACTTGTTAGCTGCATTTTTTTTATTATAGCCAACCTAGTGGCTGGAAAGTGCTTTCACCCGGTTTTCATCTGCATTGCCTTCATGGCTGATAATGAGCATCTTTTAATGTGCTTATTGGCCGTTTGCACATCTTTGAAGAAATGTCTGTTCAGATTCTGACCACTTTTTAATTAGGTTATTTTCCTACATTGTAGTAGTTATTTATATATTCTAGATATAAGCCCCTTATCAATGTATGACTTATAAAACTGTCTCCCATTTTGTGCGTTTTCTTTTCACTTTCTTGATAGTATTCTTTGAAACACAAAATTTTTAATTGTTCAGTTTATCCACTTTTTTCTTTTATTACGCTTTTGGTATCGTATTTAAGAAACCATTGCCTAATCCAAGGTCAAGATCTATGCCTATGTCTTCATCTAAGAGTTTAATAATTGTAACTCTTACATTTAGGTCTTTGATCCCGTTGGACTTACTCCGTATATGGAGTGAGGAAGAAATCCAAATGATTCTTTTGCATGTGGATATCTAGTTATCCCAGCACTATTTGTTGAAGAGACAATTCTTTCCCCATTTAGTTTTCTTGGCACCTTTGTCAATAATCAGTTGACCATCGAATGTATTCTATAGACATAGATTAATTCTATTCCATTGATCTTTATGTCTAGTCTATGTCAGTAACATACAGTTTTAAATACTGCAGCTTTGTAGTAAGTTTTGAAATTGTGAGAGTCTTCCAACTGGATTCTTTTTCAAGATTTTTTTGGCTATTCTGGATCCCTGGTATTTACATATGGATTTTAGGATCAGATTGTTGATTTCTGCAAAGAAGTCAGCTGAGATTTTGATGGGGATAGTGTTGAATCTATACATCAGTTGGGGGAGTATTGCCATCTTAGCAACATGAAGTGTTCCAATCCATAGACATGAGATTTCTTTCCATTTATTTAGGTCTTCTTTAGTTTTTTCCAACAATATTTCTTTCAGAGTTTAAGTTTATTTATTCCTAAATGGTTTATTCTGTTGGATACAATTGTAAATGGAATTGTTTTCTTATATTCATTTTCTGAATATCCACAATTGTATAGAAGTACAATTGATTTTTTTATATTGATCTTTTATCCTGCAATCTTACTGAATTCATTTATTAGTTTTTTAGTGGATTTCTTAGGATTTTCTATATAGAAGATCATGTCATCTGTGAATGGAGACAGTTTTACTTTCTTTCCAATCTAAAATCTTTTTATCTAATTTTCTTGTCTACCTGGTGACTAGAACCTCCAGTACAATGATAAATAGAAGTAATGAGAGTGGACATTCTTGTCTTGTTCCTGATCTTAAGGGGAAAGTATTCAGTGTTTCATCATTAAATATGTTTTAGCTGTGGGTTTTTCATACATGCCCTTTATTGGGTTGAGAAAGTTCCCTTCTATTTCTAGGGGTTTTCTTAGTGTTTTGGGTTTTTCTGTGTGTGTTTTTTTATTATGAAGGGGTATGGAATTTTGTCAAATTATTTTTCTGCATCTAT
This sequence comes from Rhinolophus hipposideros, assembly GCF_964194185.1. Classification (NCBI taxonomy): domain Eukaryota; kingdom Metazoa; phylum Chordata; class Mammalia; order Chiroptera; family Rhinolophidae; genus Rhinolophus; species Rhinolophus hipposideros. Next base: position 46,312,880 of record NC_138058.1, read on the forward strand.
TGAGATGATCATATGGGTTTTGTCCTTTATTAATATGGTATATTACGTTAATTAATTTTCAGATATTAAACTAACCTTGCATTCCTGGGATACATTCTACTTGGTCATGGTGTATGTTATGGGTTGAACGGTGTACCTGAAAAATTAATATGTTGAAGTTCTAACCCCTCCGTACCTTAGAATGTGACCTCATTTGCAAATAGGGTCATTGCAGATATAAGTAATTAAAATGAGGTCATACTGAATTAAGGTGGGTCCTATTCCAATATGTGTGATGTCCTTATAAAAAAGAAAAATTTAGACACACATTTACCCAAAGAGAATGCTATCTGAAGATTGGAATTATGGTGCCATAAATCAAGGAACTATGAGAAGGTAGGAGAGAGGCCTGGGACAGATTCTTTCCTAGCACACTCAGAAGGAACCAACCTTTACAATACATTGATCTCAAACTTCTATCCAGAGCTGTGAAATAATAAATTTTTGTTAATCCACCCAGTTTATGATACTTTGTTATAGTACCCCTAGCAAACTTGTACAGTGTATTCTTTTTACATATTATTAGATTTTGTTTGTTAGTGTTTTGTTGAGGGTTTTTACATCTGTGTTCCTAACAGATGTTGGTCTGTAGTTTTCTTTACTTGTGATGACTTTGGAGTTATTACTGTTTCTCTAGGCTTACTAGATACATCTTAACTAATCAGAACTCACTTCAGATTTATAGCAATTTATTCCTGGTAAGATATAGAAACATTGTTCCCATATAATTCTATTCTTTTCCCTTTTTGTACTTACTGTTATATTATATATCATATCATATTAATTATATCATATATCATATTATATTACATTATATTATTGTTACATCTGTATATGTTACAAACAAAACAATGCATCGGTATACTTATTACTTTATTTAATTTTATGTCTACCAAAGAAGCTGATAAAAGGAAGGAAAGCAAGCATGTATTTATAGTTAGTTATGTTAACCTTTTTTTTTTATAATTTATTAGTTAAAGGTGTACAAGACAAGGTAATACTTAGACGTTCATCATTTATACCCCTCACCTTTTTGTCTGCCCTTCCTGGTTGTCTTCATTTGTACCTTATGTTCTAAGCAGAGAAGATTCACTGAAGATTTTCAGTGGGGGACAGCGGATATCAGGCGTTTAAATCTGTACAGGGGTCTTTGAGGACAATTACTCTGGCAAACGTGGAAGTGCATTGGGGTAGTTTGAGAGATAGAAATCAAGGAGATAAGAGACAGTTACAACAGTCAAGGTACAAGTTCGTGAGAGTCTGGATTTGGCTTGATTTTGGCACCGTTGCCTTGTATTTTGCCTTCTGGAGCTGGGAATGTCTAAGTCAGTGTGAATAGGCACTGACTCAGGGTCAGCCATAGATAGGTACACTCATCAGGACTTGATGTACTGCGGTCAATCCAGGAATGAAGCCTAAATGGGAAAAATGCCAGGTTTGATGATTTAGGGGGCCTGGAGGGAGGACTTTCCCATGGCAAGGCCCCATGGAGAGCATGACGCTTGGCAAGTAAGGCCAAGCTTACTTACTTACCGTGCTGTTACTTACTTATCATGCTGTTACATGTGAATGCAAGGGGGGAGGGGGATGGAGGAGAAGGAGAGATTCTTCCCTACGCACGTGTCCCTGCAGCTGTCAGGGATGAGGTTACAGACCATGGAAGAGAATGCAGAATTCCTCTTCCCTTTCCCAGGGCAGATGACCTTTCAGAAATTAAACAAATCAATTCTGTGTCCTCAGAGGAAGTTATGTCTGACTGCCCTGATTCAATGGGCTCTGTTGTTTCAGGTGAAGCCAGGTGATTCAGTTCATCGCTAAGAGGTTTTGTCTGTGAATTTTCCTCTGGAATAATTTTGTAAGATGTGGATTAGACATGCCTCTACATACAGTTAAAAAAAAAAAAAAAGGAAGCAAAGGACAAAGAGCATGCCCCCCTGCGTGTAGAAACCACACTGATACTATTGACAGTGTGTAGTGGTTATTCCATTACATGACTGACCTGACTAAGATACCGTGTTTTCCTGAAAATAAGACCTAACCGGAAAATAAGCCCTAGCATGATTTTTCAGTATGACATCCCCTGAACATAAGCCCTAATGCATCTTTTGGAGCAAAAATTACTATAAGACCCGGTCTTATTTTGGGGGAAACACAGTAGCCATAAAGGTTCACTTGCAGAATGCTCGTCAATATAATCAGGGGTAGCAAAAAACAGTTATAACAAATGTGTAGACGTTTAAAAATACTTCTAAATAATCCATCACTCAAAGAAGAAATCAGTGAAACTTAGAAAATATGTAGAACTAAGAAAAGAAAAAAAACACCTATCAAAAATGACAAAAATTCTGCTTAGCACTGCTAATTTCATACTACCTGCGTGATCTCCAAATCCTCAAGCCAAGACTATTTTGTTTAAAATCACTGTGCCCCCTTGGCAGCTGCAAGGAAATGCAAGTCGTCTCTGAAGGAGAATTCTCTCAGAAAAGTTCAAGGAATATGATATCATAGTCAAACAAGCAAAACGAAACCAAAACAAGAACAAGCCACTATGAGTAAGAGACAGTAGGCGAAAAACAGAGCTGAATGAGACCCAAAAAGCCTTTCCATATTAGAATTACTAGGCAGAGTTTATAAAATAAGTACAGTTAATATATTTAAAAGGAAGAAGGGATTCGGCACACGAATCATTTTAAATAAGGGGAACAAATATGTTTTAAATAATCAAGTAGGTCTGATAAAAAAAACTGAGTGTTCGAAAATAGAAAATATAATTGGAATTTTTTGCCATAAAGAAAACGAAATTTTTTTGTCAAGTCAAATACATCATTCCTGTTACCTTTGTGTTTATTTTTTCTTTTAAATATGTAATCTGTATAGAATTTAATTTAGTGTGAGTGAAAGAGAGAATCCAATTTCATCTTTTCCAGATGGCTGCCCTTTTATCCTAATACTGTTTATTAAATATATCAGTTTACCACCCTGATTTGAAATGCCAACTTTATCAGAAACTAATCCCAATATATATTTGTGGCTGTTTTGGGGGAATCTATTCAGTTCCATAGATCTTTCTGTTCATGTGCTGATACTAAACAGGTTTAATTACTGTAATGTTTACAACACTCTTCAGTCCCTTCTCCTGACTCTTTTCTTGCTTTATTCCCAAATTAATGGTGTTGGTATTTTTCTTGAGGAAGTTAGATTTATATATTTATTTAGAGAGGATTTTCTTCATATTTCATCATCTCTTTACCTAAGAATATGTCTTACTGTTTCCAAGTTTCCTTCCTGTGACTCGTACACATTTCTGAAACGTATTCCTAAGTATTCTATCAGATTTCTTGTTTTTGTAAATTAGATATTTTCTGTTGTATTTTCTACGTGATTGTTCGTGTATCAGAACTATTGGTGTGTTTTAGTTTTGTTCCCAGCCACTTTACTAAATTATCTTCTTCTTGGTAATAAGGATTTTAAAAGTTTCTGGATTTTCTACCATAATAGCTCCTCTGCAAATAGTAATGTTTTCTTCCCTTTCCTTTCTGATCTTACATATTTTTCCTTTTTCTTCTCTAATGACATTGGCTAGTATTGGCTAAACAAAGTTAAGTAATACTGGTTATAATGTGCATTCTTGTTTTGTTTCTGATTTTAATAGGACTCAATGTTTCACTGTATAGTGTCTGACCTTTGAAATTATATATATGTATGTATACTTTTCCTGTTAAGAAACTATTCATCTATTGCTATCTTATAGGACATTTTTTTTTAATCAAAAGGGATATCAAGTGTTATTAGGTGACTTTTTAGAACCTACAGGAATGTTCATGTAGTATTTCTCTTTTGATATATGTTCAAGTTATACTATAATAATAGATTTCTTAATATTGAGTCATCTGTGCATTCTTAGGATGAATCTTTCTTGATCGTGATATATATTTGATTAATGTGCTACTACAGCTTATTGGCTAATATTTTATTTACCATGTTTAGGAATTGAACTACGTCTGTGTTATCCTGAATTGATAAAGAGATTTTGGAAATTTTCCTCTTAATATTCTGGAACTTTTAAATAATTTTAGCGTTATGTGTTCCTTACAGGTTTGATAGAATTCACTTATGAGATTTTTTGGAAATTGAGTTGGTTTTGATCCTTTTCTTCCTTTTCTGAGTTAGTTTTGATCATTTAAATTTCCCTGGCTAATTATCTATTGCATGAAGCTGAGCAATGCTTTCTCTTATAATTTGTCTAATTTCCTCAGTATCTAAACTTATTTCTCCATACTAATTGTTAATACATATATGTGATCTTCTGTCTTTTTAATTTATATTGCCTGATTGGCTTTGGTAAATTTTTGCCTTTTTTCCCCCTTAGGATGATTCTTTAGGGTATGCTTATTTGTCCTATAATTCTTCTCTTTTTAATTCTTTAATTGTTGCTTTTATCTTTAGTATCTCCTTTCTTTTGTTCTTAAGATTTATTGTTGTTTTTCTAACTTACTGAATTGGGCACATAAATTATTTTCATCCTCCATTTGTCTTTCGATTGATAGAAGCTATTTTCAGTAGTTTTCTTTTTTCAAGAAAGATTCCAAGGAACTTTGTTTTTTGAGTATTTGTATGTTTGAAATCATCTGCGTATTGCTTTTATGCTTGAACTATACTTTGGCTGGAAGTAAAATTCTTGGGTCATAGTATCCCAGATAATTTTGAAAACATTGAATATGGACAATGTTCAATGTTGCTTTAAAGAAGTATGAAACAGCCTGATCTCTATCTCTTCCCCTTGAGGTGATTTGATTTTCCCTCTGAATGAGCATATCTTGGAAGTCCAGTAACTTTATTATGGTATGTTCTAGTGCTGATTGATCTTTGTGAGTTCTTCCTGCTTGAAGATGGTGTACCTTTTCAAATCTGTAGATTCAGATATTTTATTTCAGAAGAATTTTCTGAATTATGTTTTAGATAGTTTTTGCGGGCTTGATTGTTCTGTGTCTTCTGAATGCATAATTGAACATTAATTCTTCCTTATCTGTCTTCCATATATATTTTTTTTCTGTGACTCTTTAAAATTTTTTTCTATTTGTCTTTCTTTTTATATTATTTTGCTCAGTTTTCTTAATCTCACCTTCCATTTCTTCGGCTTGTTTTCAACAATATCTGTGCTTTCTGTGATTTCCATTTCTGTATGTCATTGCTTTTTTCTTTTTCATCTTTCCTGGGCTTGCTGAGATCAATTTTATCTTATGTTATGTTATCATTTCTGTCTTCAATCCTTTTATCTGTGATTTGAACTTTTGATTCGTGAAGGCCACTTTTTCACTAAGTTCTTTAAATACGTAAGAAGTTATTTGGTCACAATGTTCAACAATTCCATAATAAATTTTTTCTTACGTATGCTGAATTTTTTTTCTTATCCCTTGTGTCTTTTGTCATGCAATGATTTTCTCTCTTGTATTTTTTTACAGCTTTATTGAACTATAATTCAGATGTAATTTACCCACTTAAAGTATACAATTAAGCATTTTTAGTATAACTCATAGTGTTTTGAAACTATTCCTGGTTCCTATTTTTGTTATTCTCAATTTTGAATACAAAGTCTTTCTGGACCAATTACATTGAGACAGAAAATGTGAGAGATATGTCAGAGGCTTTGAACAACCTCTGGGCTAGTAAGTCCTTCTAATTCACAATAAAATCCTACATATAGAAGGTCGAGTGGAGTATATTGTAAGTGTGGATTCAGACTACAAATTTTCAGTTGACTGGTGTTGCTTCAATGCCAGCATTAAAGTTTCTCACAAAACTTTTTCTTACAGGAATATCATGTTTGTGTGGTTTCAGACGGGAGTCATGAAGAATCTTTGAGCCAATTTGCAAACGTCAGCCTTTTCAAACAAGGAACTGTTGCTTTTGCTCCTCAGGGTATACTACTAACTTGGAAAACTGTGCCTTGTTGACTCCACTTGAGATCTGCAGCCATGGGCCTCTTCTTTTGGCATCCTTCCTCTGGTCTAATTTTCACTTGGCCCTTGGCAGCCCTTCTTTATAAATATTAATGTACGGGTCTTAAGTGTTGCCTGATTTCCTCCTAGATGGAGGTTTTATTCCATTTTTATTCTTCTTGTTTGTGATTTATGTCAGGCAGCAGATGGGGTCTTCCTTAGCTCCAGCTGCTATACCACAATACCATAAACTAGTTGGCTTATAAACAACAGAAATTTATTCTCACAGTTCTGGAGATGGAAGTCTGAGATCAGGGTGTCAGTACGGTTGGGTTCTGGCGAGAGCCTTCTTCTGGGTTGCAGATGGCCAGCTTCTCACTGTATCCTCACACGGTGGAGAGCAGAGAGAGGAAACAGGCTCTCTCGTGACTCTTACAAGGGCACTAATTGCATTCATCAGGTCACCACCCTCATGACCTCCGCTAACCCTAATCACGCCCAAAGTCCCCACTTTCTAATACCATCGTATTGGGGGGTAGAGTTTCAACATATGAATTTTGGGGGGACACAAATATTCAATCTATAACAGGGTCAGAGATTTCTTTATTCCTCCATCTTAAAATGAAAGACTGGTAATTTTATTATGAACTTAGTTCTATTGGTTATTTTTCAAACTTTAATATATTTAATATAACTTCTTTTGTTTGCCCATCAACTTTGGACTATATATAGTTTGAGTCACCGCTTTGAGCAGTAAGAAAAGAAACATATCGACAGTTTTTCTCCCTTTTTTTCTTCTATTTTTGCACTGCAACATCTAGTATTCTATTATTTTTACAACGTTCAGATTTAAGGCATTATGTTCTCTGTAACTGTAATTAAGTGTCTGTGCTTATTTTGTCTGTAAGATGCCTCAAAAAACTGGGGAGGAGGGGAACCATTGGTTATGTAAGTATTGTTAACTTTGGAGTAAAATAGTATTATTGAAACCTCAGAGAAGGAAACATAATCCTATGTCATTATCTTTTAAAGGAGAATGTTCCAAGTATCATGTCAGATGAATTATCTTTCTTATACTCTAGGAGAAGTATACTGTATTTCAGTTATTTTACAGTTCTTCTATAGTGCCCTGTTCAGGCTTTCAATTACCTTTCTTCTTTAATCTATGTATTATGTACATTATTTATGTTATGTACAATATTACCTTTTACTATAACATTAAAAAGTCCATCTTCTTCCCCATACTACCTTTGGGTAAAATCTTCTGTCTTCTTGGAGGTGGACTTTCTGGGATCCACGTTAAGACTAGTTGTTTTCTTAGCCTACTGCTTATCTGTCATCCTGGGATTTCTTTTTAAAACACTCATAGGTAGGTGTCTCTTTCTTGAAGCTTCAGTCTTCTTTCTTATACTTCTTCTTTTTGTTTAGCTAGAATACATTCTTAATATTATTATTTTTATTTTTTAGAAAATGTTCATGAGATATAAATACTTTCAGACATACATGTCTGAAAATGTCATTAATCTATCCTCTTACTGAGTTGCTAGTTTAGCTGAGTGTATAATTCCAGAATAAAAGTAATTTTTTTCTGAGAACTTTGAAAGTATTGCTCTATTGTATTCTAGAAAATGATTTTACTTAAAAAGAATCAGATGCCAGTTTGATTCTTGTTCCATTACAGGTGATTTACTTTTATTGAGGGATAATTGACGTGAAATAAATTATATGTATTTGTGGACAATTTGATAAGTTTTAACATTTGATAAGTTTTAACATTTGTATATATGCATAAGACCATCCATTTTCCTCTCTGCTTCACTCTGAATATCTTCTACTGACCCATCATTTAGTTAAGTAATCCTTTTCTCTTCTGTGTCTATTTAGTTTTTCTACTGAATTTTTAATTTCAGTAATTTGTTTTTTAGTTTGAGAATTTAGATTTCATCTTCTCTTTTCATTATTATTGATCCTAGTTCTCTAGTGTGTCTCCATTTTGCCCTATATTGTCTTGAATATATTAATCACAATTATTTTCAAGTCATGCCTATATCTATATCTATATTATCTGTGAGTCTGCTCTAAAGTCTGTTTTATTCCTTGGGTTTGGTCACTTGATCCTATCTCTTGCCATATTCAGTAATTCTTTGTTTGAATGCTAGGCATTACATATGAAAAATGTAGATATAAGTTGATGCTCTGGCTAATGTTTTCTTCTTCCAGAAATGTACCTGTCATTTGGAGGCAGTTAGAATAGAGAGAGATGATTTTAATACAATCTTGGATGAACTCATTTGAAGTTTGGTTTCAGTCTTTTTTGAATATTGTTCTATTTCCAACTACCCAGAGTCTTAACTGGAAGTCTGAGATATATACCAGGGCTCCTCCTAATCGGCACCAACTAATCTCTAATTTCTGTCACCCTGCCTGAGAGATTGCCAAAAGATCTGATTGGCTTCCCAGGTTCTTAGCTGCTACTCTTTGCTGTGGTGCTTCACCTCTTGTACTGGGATCACTTAGGATCAGCAAATTTATTGAAGAGAAAAGTTTGAAGATTTTTGCCCCTCAATCCTTCTCTTTGGGATTCTTGCCCCTCAATCCTGTCAATGATAGCAGCTTCCACCTTAATAAACTAAAAAAAGAAGAGCAAATGAAACCCAAAGTAAGCAGAAGAAAGAAAAGAATACACAAGAGAAAAAAAAAATCAATGAAATGGAAAACAGAAAAACAATAAAGAAAGTCAGTGAAACCAAAAACTGATTCTTTGAAGGGAAAAAAAGGTAAACCTTTAACCAAAATGATCAGGAAACACACATACATATTACCATAATCAAGAATGAGAGAGGTAACTTAACTACAGAGTCTATTCAGATTACAAAGAATAAATGGATAAATGGACAACTTTATGCCAATAAATTCAACAACTTAGATTAAATAGACAAATTCCTTGTAAAGCACAAACCACCAATGGTACTCAAAAAGGAATAGGTAACTTGTGTTATGCTAATCTATTGAAGAGATTGAATTTATAGTTTAGAACCTTCCTACAAAGAAAATTTGAGGCCTAGATGGCATCACTGGGAAATTTAAGCAAACATTTAATAAAGAAATAATACCAATTCTACATAAACATTTCCAGAATACTGAAGAGGGAACACTTCACAACTCATTCTATAAGCCCAGCATTACCCGGACACTGAAACCATAAAAATATGTGGATAAATATAGTAAATATTGACAATATAAAACCCATTATCTTGACGTATTTAAAATATTTAGAAATAAAATTCATGACAATAAAGGAAATTAAAGTGTGTTATAGTCTTTGCATTGGTGAAAATACAAGTTTGTGATGGATTCTACCAAAGCAAGATGCACATTGTAATCTCTAGGGTAACCATGAAAAGAAGAATAATGTGTAATTAACAAACTAATCAAAAGGGAAATGGAATCAAAGTATTTGATTAATTTTCTTCTAAAATGCAAGAAAGAAGAGTGAAAGAAGCATATAACAGATGGGACAAATAGAAAACAAATAGTGGGTTGGTAGATGTAAACTCTAATACATCAATAATTACTTTAAATATGAGTATTTTGATTAAAAGCAGAGTATTCCATCTGGATGAAATAAAGAAAAACAAAAGCCGTGCAGCTCAAGCAGGAAAGCATGCTGAAAACAGCAGGAAGGATTCGCTGCCGGCAGATTTCAGGCTAGCCTGCCAAGTGTGTTTCTGAATTTGGGGACTCGTCCTGAAGTGTAAGACACAATCCTCTGTGCACAATAGCAAGAGGAAAATGCATAGGCTGGTGGCGGAAGTTTCCCCAAGATCGAATTTGGATTTGAGAAATAAGGAGATGGACTAAACAAGGAATAACAAATTTAAATCCAGTAGCGTGTGCTGCTGATACATGTTTAATAGCTGGTTCTCCAAGTGCAGTTCATGAATGAATGCTGATTGATATTATTTTTGTTTACATTAACAAGTCAGATGAAACTGAAACAATGAAGACGTGTTGGAACATCACTCATTCACCAATTGTCAATGGCATATGTGACTTCTTTGCTGAATTGGATAAGTTTTGAATACTGGAAGATTCACAATGCAATGGCTACAGACACGACAGATTTTTAAGATTCATCTGCATTATTAACATTTTCTCCATCATTTTTTTAGATCTAGACCAGGGTTCAGCAAACTACAACCCAAGAACCACATTAAACTTAGTTCACATATGCTTTTGAATGATCCATTCAGATCTAAATATCACAATGCTTTTATGTGCACCAAAAGATATGAATAAGCTCTTTTTAATAGTCAAATATTGTACATTTCTTTTTTCCTTGAACTTTGATTTCCTTTCTTTTTCTTCCATTTCCCAGTGCAATATCATTATGCTTAAACATTTTTATTGATTGTCCTATCATATTTCTCTGCAACAAAAATCACATACAAATTAAAATTTAATTAGTTTTCATTTCCTATGTCCATAAGTCTTATGAATATTAATTTTTCCTCTGATGGAGTTATTGCAATTATTAGCAGTATAGAGTTAAACAAAATAAATGTTATAAATTGTGACAAATAGTGATTAAATTTAAAAATAAAAATTTATTAGAAAATTCTTAATGATATTGGATGAGGCAGTTTTCAATTAGTTTGTGTAACCACAGGTAAATATTTATGATTTATTTTCAGAATGAGACAGGCTTAGCATCAATTTAATTCCTCCGTTTAGTTTTTATAGATGTAAGAGCTGACACCCTTCTTCATATAAATGACCAGGTGGAGATTAAAGGAGTTTTATTTTTTTAAATGTCACTCAACATGTGGAAAGCCTTGCAAGCTACATGTCAAAATCATGTAGTAATCATCAAAAATTATTTTAATGATCTATCACTAATAACTTAATTAGATTTTCCCTTAATTTTGTTGAAACCCAGAAATTAGAAGCCATTGAAGTTGCAAACACTTTTGCTTCCTTATCTTTAAAGCCATTCACTTTTTAAATTTCTGACAATTTTGCCCAAAAAGCCTTTCCAAGACTTACAAATTACTATTAATTATTCTTGTTACTTTTAGAGAAATCTCAATTTGTAGCTCGTTAAACTGAGATTTGAAAAAAAGAACAACATAAAATCGTAAATTTTTCATCTTTTGATAACAAAATTCGATCGGGTTGAATTTCAATTTTCTAGGACATTCTGAAATGTCTAAAAAGCAAGACAGGTGGACAGAGTTGGATACTTGGCAGCTGTTATACTCATACAGAGATAAGTTAGTAATTTATTTAATGATTGAAAAGGAGCATGTTTATAATTATATGTTTGATATTGTTAGAAAAGCACATCAAAATCTGAGAGGGAGGAATTTTCCCTAATTAAATAAAGTTGGTTTTGTAAAGTTCAGGATATTATGTTCCAGTGTATGTTTTGGGAACATTTTATCCTACACCTGTACAGAGGTAAATGTTTTATTTTTTTAATGGGCTATTCGTTAGAGCAGTTTTAAGTTCCCAACACAACTGAGCAGAAAGTACAGAGATTCCCCATATCCCTTCTGCCCCCACACTTGCATAGCCTCTTCCATTAACACCCCCCACCAGAGTGGTACATTTGTCTCAATCGAGGAACCTACATTGACACATCATACTCACCCAAAATCCAAAATCAGGCCTCTCTCTTGGTATTGTACATTCTTTGAGTTTGGACAAAAGCACAATGACATGTATCCACCATTACCATATTAAACAGAGTAGTTTCACTGCCCTAAAAATCCTCTGTGTTATGACAGTTCATCCCTTCCTTCCCTTTAATTTCTGGCAACCACTAATCTTTTTACTGTCTATAGTTTTACTTTTTCTAGCATGTGACAGTCGGGATCATACAATATGCAACCTTTTCAGATTGGCTTCTTTCACTTAGTAATATGCATTTAAGTTTGCCCCATGTATTTTCACAGCGTGATAGTTCATTTCTTTTTAGTGCCGAATAATATTCCATTGTCTGGATGTATCCGTTTATCCATTCACTTACTGAAAGACATCTTACTTGCTTCCAAGTTTTGGCAATCATGAATAAATCTGCTATAAATATCTATGTGCAGATTTTTGTGTGGACATAAGTTTTCAATTTCTTTGGGTAAATACTAAGGAGCAGGATTGCTATATCTCATGGTAAGAATATGTTTAGTTTTGTAAGAAACTGCCAAACTGCCTTGCAAAGTTCTGTACCATTTTGCATTCCCATCAGCAATGAATGAGAGTTCCTCTTGTTCCACATCCTGGCCAGCATTTTATGTTCTCAGTGTTCTGGATTTTGGCCATTCTAATAGGCATGTAGAGGTACCTTGTTTTAATTTGCATTTCCTGATGGTATATAATGTGGGGCATCTTTTTATATGCTTATTTGCCATCTGTATATCTTCTTTGATGAAGTGTCTGTTAAGGTCTTTGGCCCATTTTTTAATTGGGTTGTTTGCTTCCTTATTGTTGAGTTTTAAGTGTTCTGTGTTTATTTTGGATATAGTTTTTATCAAATATGTATTTTGCAAGTATTTTCTCCCTGTCTGTGACTTGTCTTTTCATTCTCTTGAGAGGTGTTCTATTTTTAAGAATACAATTTAAACTAGTTTGTGGAAAGTAATAGCAAAAGGAAAGTATTAGAGTGACATCATAGGAATGGCGGCAGTGGGGAAAACTTTTTGAGTTCTTCTCCGGATCTTATCATAAATGGGACATCGATAACCCATCAAAGGACTCTCTGCTCATCACGCAGAACAGCTAAGAGACTCGTGCAAAGATTACTCGAAGGTGGGCAAATTGGGCGAGCAGGGGAAGAGGGAAGGAGCGGAGTGAAGACGCGGCCTGCCTCTGCGGCTATGGATATGTGGTCCGCACATGTGGCTGTGGAAACACAGCCGGTATTTGCGGCTGTGGAAATGCGGCCGGCATCCACAGCTGCAGAGACGCAGGGGATCCCAGGACGGAACGGAGAACACAAAAGCCACCCAACATAGGAGCACCTAAATATATAAAACAAATATTGACTGACATAAAGACAGAGATCAACAGTAACACTATCATTGTAGGGGACTTCAACACACCTCTGACAACAAGGGACAGGTCTTCCAGACAGAAAATCAATATGGAAACAACAGTCTTAAATGACACATTGAACCTCTTGGATTTAATCGATATTTTCAGAGCATTTCACCCCAAAGCTACAGAATACACGTTCTTCTCAAGTGCACATGGAACATTTTCCAAGATAGATCCTATGTTAGGCCACAAAACAAGTCTTGATAAATTTAAGAAAATTGAAATCATACCAGTTGTCTTCTCTAACCACAGTGCTATGAAATTAGAAATGAACTACAGGAAAAAACTGGAAGACACCAATTCATTGAGGCTGAGTAACATGTTACTAAATAATGAATGGGTCAACCAGGAGATCAAAGAAAAAAATCAAAAGATATCTCAAGACAAACAAAAATGAAAACACGATAACCCAAAATCTATGGGATGCTTCGAAAGCAGTCCTAAGAGGGAAATTCATAGCATTGCAGGCCTACCTAAAGAAACAAGAAACATCACTTATCAATAGTTTATCTTCACACTTAAGGGATCTGGAAAAAGAACAGCAAAATAAGCCCAAAGGGAGTCCAAGGAAGGAGATAATAAAGATCAGAGCGGAAATAAATAAAATAGAAACCAGAAAAACAATACAAAAGATCAATGAATCCAAGAGTTGGTTCTTAGAGAAGATAAACAAAATTGACAAACCTTTAGTCAGACTCATTAAAAAAAAGAGAGGATCCAAATTAATAAAATCAGAAATGAAAGAGCAGAAGTGACGACACCTCAGAAATACAAAAAGTTTTAAGAAATCACTATGAGCAACTATATGCCAACAAATTTGACAATCTGGAAGAAATGGACAATTTTCTAGAGGTGTTACAACCTTCCAAGGCTAACTCAAGAAGAAACAGAAAACCTGAATAGACTGATTACCACCAGGGAAATTGAATCAGTGATCAACAAATAAAAGCCCTGGACCACATGGCTTTACAGGTGAATTTTACAAAACATTCAAAAAAGAATTATCACCTATTCTCCTCAAGCTCTCCCAAAAAGTCCAGAAGGAAGGAAGACTCCCAAACACTTTTTACGAAGCCACTATCACCCTGATTCCAAAATCAGACAAAGACACCACAAAAAAAGAAAACTACAGGCCGATATCTCTAATGAATATAGATGCAAAAATCCTCAACAAAATATTAGCAAATAGAATTCAGCAATACATTAAAAAGATCATACACCATGATCAAGTGGGATTCATCCCTGCTATGCAAGGGGGGTTCAACATCGCAAATCAGTTAATGTGATACACCACATTAACAAAATGAAAAATAAAAATCACATGGTCATATCAATAGATGCAGAAAAAGCATTTGATAAAATCCAGCAGCAGTTTATGATAACCCTTAAGAAAGTGGGAATAAAGGGAGCATATCTCACCATACTAAAGGCCATATATGATAAACCCACAGCTAACATCATACTCAATGGGGAAAAGCTAAAATCATTCCCCTTAAGATCAGGAACAAGACAAGGTTGCCCACTTTCTCCACTTCTATTCAACATAGTGCTGGAAGTTCTAGCCACAGCAATCAGACAAGAAAAAGAAATAAAAGGCATCCAAATTGGTAAGGAGGAAGTAAAATTGTCATTTTATGACATGATACTATATATAGAGAACCCTAAAGACTCCACCAAGAAACTATTAGAGCTGATAGATGAATTTAGTAAAGTAGCAGGATACAAAATTAATATTCAGAAATCAGTTGCATTTGTATATACCAATAATAAAACATCAGAAGGAGAAATTAAAAAAACAATCCCGTTTACAATTGCTCCAAAGACTATAAAATACCTGGGAATAAATTTAACCAAAGAAGTAAAATATCTGTACTCAGAAAATTATAAGACACTGAAGAAAGAAATGAAAGAAGATACAAATAGATGGAAACACATACTATGTTCATGATAGGAAGAAATAATATAGTTAAAATGTCAATGCTGCCTCAGCCAATATACATATTCAACGCAATTCCTATCAAACTACCAACGACATTTTTCACAGAAATAGAACATATAATCCGTAAAATTTATATGGGACCATAAAAGACCCCAGGTAGCCTCAGCAATCTTGAGAAATAAGAACAGAGTGGGAGGTATAACAATACCTGAGATCAAGTTATACTACAAGGCTACAGTAATCAAAACAGCATGGTACTGGCATAAAAACAGACACATAGATCAATGGAACAGAATAGAGAGTCCAGAAATAAATCCATACCTATATGGCCATTTAATCTATGACAATGGAAGCAAGAATGTACGGTGGGGTAAAGACAGTCTATTCAATAAATGGTGCTGGGAAACCTGGACAGACGCATGCAAAAAAATGAAGCTGGACCACCTCCTTACACCATATACAAAAATAAATTCAAAATGGCTTAAAGACTTAAATGTAAGACCTGAAACCATAAAATTCCTAAAAGAAAATATAGGAAGAAACTTCACAGACATTACCCGGAGTAAGATTTTTACTGATATATCCCCTTGCATGAGGGAAGTAAGAGGAATTATAAACACGTGGGATTACATCAAACTAAAAAGTTTTTTCACAGCAAAGGAAACCATGAATGAAACAAAAAGGGATCCTACTGAATGGGAAAAGATATTTGCCAATGATATATCTGATAAGGGGTTAATATCACAAATCTATAAAAGCTCACTCAACGCAACTCCAAAAAAACAAAAAACCCAATTGAAAAATGGGCAGAGGACATGAAGAGACATTTTTCTAAAAAGGACATACAGATGGCAAACAGACATGAAGAAATGCTCAACCTCACTAACCATCAGAGAAATGCAAATAAAAACCACAATGAGATACCACCTCACCCCAGTCAAAATAGCTATCATCAATAAATCAACAAACAACAAGTGCTGGCGCGGATGTGGAGAAAAGGGAACGCTTGTGCACTGTTGGTGGGATTGCAGATTGGTGCAGCCACTATGGAAAACAGTACGGAGGTATCTCAAAAATCTGAAAATGGAACTACGTTATGATCCAGCAATTCCACTCCTAGGTATCTATCCAGAGAAATCCAGAACTCCAATTCAAAAATCTTTATGCACTCCTATATTTATTGCAGCACTATGCACAATAGCCAAGACATGGAAACAACCGAAATGCCCATCGGTAGATGACTGGATTAAGAAACTGTGGTACATTTATACAATGGAGTATTACACAGCCATAAAGAAGAAAGAAATCTTACCATTTGCAACAACATGGATGGACCTAGGGAACATTATGTTAAGTGAAATAAGTCAGACAGAGAAAGACAAATACCACATGATCTCACTTATATGTGGAATCTAAAGAAAAGAATAAGTGAATGAATTAATCAGAAACAGTTTTGGAGACATAGAGGAAAAACAGGGTTGCTAGATGGGCAGGGGCGTGGGGATAAGGGTAAGGTGAGGGGATTAGAAAACAGGCGGTAACTACAAGATGGCCACGGAATTTTGAAAATTAATTTGGGGAATGTAATCAATAATGTTGTAAAGATTTTGTGGGGTATTCGATGGACACTTATCCCATTTGGGAGACCACCTCAGGGAAGATGTAGATGCCTGATCACTGCACTGTACACCTGAAGCTGAACAATAATGAATGCCAACTATAATTTTATATATATATGTATATATATATATATATATATGTATGTATATACTTACAAGAAGCGGAGTACAGCATTAGGAATAGAGACAGGGGAAATGTAATGACTCTGTGAGATGTCAGAGGGATAGTGGATGGGGGGAGGGGAGTTCACACAGTGTGAGGGATATAAATGATAAACGTCTAAGTATTTGTCTTGTGTACCTGAAACTAATACAAAAAAAACACAATAGCTAAAGAGGTTTAACTATAAATAAATGGCCTAGAGTCACAATAAAAAAAAAAAGGAAAGTATTAGCCCATCAGTAAGTGGGGGATTTACACCAAAAAAAAGTTCATTAATGGTTGTTTCTTCTGAATTATTTACAGTAGACTCTATAACACATTCTTATTAAAACATAACAGGAATATAAATATATAAATAAAAATAAATATAATGTAAATCTAGTAACTACATGGTGAAAAAAATAATTGATCAGTAAGTAGTTGACTAGTGACAATGAGAAGGAGACATTTACACAAATAAAAAATAAATATTAGCTTATAGTATCCCATAGTCTTTTGGCAAAACTTAATGAAAATCTTTCCCTTACCAGCCTGAATAAATGTTCAAGAAAATATAAAACTCTGACTTAGATGTATGTTTTATTTATAGAAGTGATACTAAACTGCTGGAACTATTGGAAATTAATGTGGAACTTTTCACTTTCTTCTCCTCAAAATCATGTAAATATGCATCTGAGATGGGCCAAGGCATTGCCCATGCTTTTGATGAGAGTATTCTCTAAACTCCATCACTAAGAATAGTGGGAATTCAGAAAGAGGAATTTGTGGCAGATTGATACATCATTTTAAGACAGGTATCAATACCTGTTTTAGAATTCATAGATTAATTCATAGATTAATGGATATGTAGATAAGATAGATAATAGTCAGAGCTTGTCATGTATTTGTCATTTGCATGCTCTCACAAGACTCCCCCTTAGGGGCAATGCATTCTTGACAATAGTTATGGATGGGAAGGGGTAAAATTAATAAACAAAATTTGTCATCTCTTTCGCTGCCTCACTCTACAGTGAATTCAGAACATGCCAACACAGGCAAAATACTCAGTTTCTAATGCCTTACTTCAAGCTTAACATAAATGCATTTAAAAGAAGAAAAGACATGAAGTCCTATTGAGGGGTTGTGGTGCCTTGATTAAAGGAGGTTTCACTTATATCAGTGATGTTGAGTGATTGTAGAAGGGATGATGGGGAATAAAACACATCAACCTTAGGTGTATTTTCTGGCAGATCAATTTTTAGAAAGAGTACACATGTAGATTGATAGTCTTAAAACTATATATGCTTGAATATCCCTTAGAAAGTCTTTGCCCAGGAGTATGCACTGTTATTTAAGACTAACACAGAGACTAGAAATGAGAAAAGATAGCAAAATGAAATGAAAACAAATGATTGAGTAGCGGCTTAGAGGGGAAGTAATAGTTATGGTAGACAAGCCAAGGAGTTCAATGTAGGGTCTTCAAAGAAGGCAACAGCAATAATGGACAGAACAAATATTTAAAAAACTTTCCTGAGCTAGAAGAAAAGTCTGACTCTATATGGAAATGGCACCGCCAGGTAAAATTGATCCAAAATGATCAACCTAGAGGTATGTTGTTGTCAAAGTACTGAACCTCGAAGAATTCCTTGGGAAAGCAGGTAAAACAAGAAGAAAAAAAAGAATATCTAATGGGAGTGAAATCATACAAGCCTCAGAATGACTAAAAGACAATAGAACATACTTTTCTCAGGAAAAGAAAGTATGACTCAAAAATTTCTTCCCGGCCAAACTATCATCCTAATGCTATATTCCAGCAACCAACAAACTGTTTTAAACCTGCAAGAACATGGTGGCGGAGGTATTGATTCGTTGTCTGTTTTGGTCAATAAGAACATGCACGTTAGTTACCTTTGAGAAGACAGGAAAACCTACAGTGAAATAATCTGATGGCAATCATTGAATCTATTTAGCAATAGAACTAAAACTAAAACAACCATGGATTTTGTGGAGTTTTTTGATTGCAGAAGAGAATGTAAATATTCTAAACCAAGATATTGTGGGGGGAAAAATAAGTAAAAAAAGTTAGGAGGCGAAGGGATAAAGACACGGATATCAGGGTAAGTAGAACAAAATCTGTAAAAGCTAGGAGACCAAAATATATCATTTAATAATAGAGGTATAAATATTTGTTCCCTAATGATATTTTTAAAGTAAACTTTTTAATGGAAGTAAAACATACACGTAGAAAACCACAAAAATCGTAAGCAAACATACGGTTGCATTTTACAAAGTAAACATATTAATAAACCCATATTAAAAGGAACCAAACCAAGAAATAGAACGTTACCAGCACTCAGAAGCTTCTTCCTGCCTCTTTACAGTACAGCATTCACTATAGTAATTTCTAACTGAATAGATTAATTTGGTCTGTTAGTATATGTTATGTAATTGGATTCATATACTATAATGTGTCTGGTTTCTTTGTTCAATATTATGTTTTTGAGATTCATTCATGCTGTTGCATGTAACAATAGTTCATTATTATACACATAAAGTATTCAGTTACACAAGTATATCACAATTTATCCACTCTACTGCTGATGGTCACTTGGATAGGTTTTAGTAGGAGGCTATTATGAATAATTTTGCTATGGACATACTTGTACTTGTCTTTTTGTTGAACATGCAAGGTCGGACAATTAAGTTTGCGAACGCATCCTAGAAAAAGTGCTCCATACCTCATTGCTGAATATCACTACGGTCACCTTCGAAGTACTCCCCTTGGGAAGCTATGCAGCGACGCCAGCAGTTTTCCCAAATCCCATAGAGACCCTAAGATCCTCATATTTGTGGTGCAGTATGAATTTGGAAACGTCTGGTTACTGATGATGTATGTCCTTAGTAGTTTGGATCCAAATTATTTTAGAGAGGAACATATAACATTCCAAATTATGACAATTTTTTTTCATCTTTGACAAAATTATTGAGCCATTCAGAGTACTAGAAAATTGTGTTCCAAAATCAGGCCCATCTAGGAAATGATGTTCTAGATATCTCCCAGAAATCACAGTGAAAGGAACAAGTTCTGAGCATTATTTCTTGCTTCCTCCTCTTTGTTGTCTCTAGGAGTAAGAAGGTGGAGCCAATCTATCCACAGCTGGTTTCTTAGAACAAGATGTTTATTAACAATGATATATATAATTCAAGGGTATGAAAAGGGGTTAAAAAAAATCAAAGATTCTATACCTTCCATTTGGAATTCCTGCCGCAGTTTTATTAGGTCTGTACTGTTTCATTTACCTCTTTATTATAAACCATCTTGTGTTGTCTTTTGTGCTTATGGTTCTAATTTCAGGGTATGGATTGTATCTTTTTCATTAATTCATGTCAACAAATATTTATTGACTTTGTACTACATTTGTGACTAAGCTAGACTAAGGAGCAAGAAAGGTGATCAACCCATTTTCTTATTCTGAAGAAGCTTAAAATCTAGTTACAGAGCATGTCCAGTGCTAGGAATTTACCCTACAGATCTACTCACAAAGGTTCACCAAGTTATGTCACAAGGACATTCATTGCAGCATTGCTTGTAATAGAGGAAAAGAAGGGAGGGTATGAGGGGACCTAAATGTCCCTCAATACAGGACTGGTTAAGTTATAGTTCACTGTACTGTGTAACACTCTGTCAGCCTTTCCTAACCACAGTCCCCATCTGAAGCTCAGAAAACAGCAAGTGATTTAAGTGACTATTTCCTCAATTCTCCTAAGGATTGCACACAACTAGTCCCATCCTGGGTGCATAGGAGAGACATTAATTCATGACACACATTGTGGCTTTAGGGCATCAGGGCTTAATTCTTTCGTGGGAACAAAATTCACATGGAAATTTATCTGCAAGATGTAGGCTTAAGTGGAGAAAGATATGAAGTGAGAAAAGCATGATGGACAACAAAGTGTGTAGTGAATCCCTTTTGTGTAAATATAAACGATAGCTATCTGGTTGCTTATATGTGCAGAGAGTTAAGTGAGCAAAGGCCCGGCTCGGGCCCAGCATGGAGTGCTAAGATGGACACCAGGAATGGCCTCAGTTCCTGGGTGTCCAGCTGGTGCAGATGTAGGTCAAAGAGGCCGGTCCCCTGTCCTTAGCACAAGCCAGCCCTGGCCTTCTTTCTTGCCTCAGGCCCTTTTCCATCTCTTTAGATGGGGCCCCTCTAATCTGTCAGTTTGAGGATGGATTTAGTGTATGTTCCACAGGAATGGAATCAGTAGGAAAATAAATCTAAGGAATTTCCATTTGGTCCTGACTCCTACTCCACATGGCCCCTACCCCAGCAGCCTTGCTTTGGAATTGTGTTTCAGGCCACTCCTGTGCATTTACAAATAAAACCAGGCTGCTCTGGGCACACTTCTGAGGTGATGCGGAGCTCGTATGCATGGGCCAGAGATTGATACGGTGTGTGCACGCCTGGGCTGATACGACTCTTTTGATCTATTTCTGAAGGAGGCTTTTTACCTCCTACATCCAGTGATTGATTAAGTTAGGATCTCTTTTAGGAATTCTCTCCACTCAGGCCTCCTCACCGGCTCATGAGCGCTGCCAAATTGGACTCTCCTTTTATGCTACAGATTGTTCTGTTCCAAGTGAGGAAATGGAAACTGTTCTTAATATGCAGGCAGTTCCCTAGTCCTTTCTATGCAGTCAGTTACCTTGGAATTCCTGTTTTGCATTCAATATTCTGTGGGCACCCTCTTATCACATCATCAGTCATGTTCCCAGCAAGGTTTGGGCCTTATTGTTAGGGAATAGATTCGTTTCAGAGCTTTCCTTCCACTGTGTGTCCCCACCCCCATTTCAGTGTGAGCGTCCTCGGGGAATCAAGGTGATCCCATTGGTTTTAAAGCAAGCTACACACACATGGGCTGTTCTTAGGCCCAGCTGGAGAAGGGCACCTTGGTTCGGCGGGCACTAGCGGAAGGAGGTCAAGGTGTTTCAAAAGCACTAGCTTTCCGGTTGTGCAGACTTGGTTTCCACTCCTGCCTCTGAGTACAGTGTTGCTTGTAAAACCGGGAAGTGTGCTTTCTCTCTTGCGTGAGTGATGAGGGAGACTGAAATGAGGGAGTAAAAGTACACATGTGTTCCCATCTCCCTTTCTCTGACCTCAAATATTACATTGTCTTTTCCAAAGTGGCCCATCCTGTCACATAAGCAATACTGGCCCGCGGTCACATGTCGTATCTGGAGTGCTTTCTTCCTTCTTTTCTGTGGCCCTCGCACTATATACCAAGCATTTCCTTCAGTTTCCCCAGACCTTTGGTGCAATCTTGTTTAAATGATCCAGTCTGGTCTCAGCTCTGCTTCGAGAAATTTGAGCTGGGATGAAAGTAGTAATGGTTCAGAGCCCTGAAGAGGGGAGGGGGGTCCACCACACCTCCCCATGACATCCTTTTCCAACCTCTCACAGTCTGGGTTTTGCTTTGTTAAGGGAGCTGGAGGCTCTCTTTATGATCTATGCTGTCCTGTCATAAACTCCAGTATTTTTCTTTTGGGGACCATATTTTTCCCCACAAAGTAACCCAGTTTTTAAAAAATTATTCCATGAGAGTTACTGTGTACATGACAATGAGGATAATACTAATTGCATTGGTTCATAGCTTATTTATTTATCCATTCACTAAGTTACTCACTCGGTAAATAGTCATTGAGTGCCTTTAATGTGCCCAACACAATTCAGGAACTGGGGATATAACCATGAATGACAGAACAATCCCTCCCCATGGGGATCTTAGATCCATGATGTCAACAACAAAATGTATCATTTCAGGCTGTTCATGTGAAGACTCGTGAAGCAGGGAAGGGGATAAAGAGTGACAAAGAAAGGCGTGAGGGCAACGGGTTGTAGACAGGAGAGAGGTTCTTTGGAAGGTGACATTTAGGTGGAGGCTAGAGTGAAGCAAGACAGGTTCTACTATACAGAGATCCAGGAGAAGAACGCCAAGGAGGTGAAACGGAAACAGCGTGATGGATTCCAGGAAGGTCAAGAAGCCCCATGTGGCTAGAGCCACGGAGGGCGTGATAGGAAATGGGGCCACTTCAGGTAGGGTACTGTAGACCATGGTAGGAGTTTGGGGTCTTATTTTAGGCATAAGGGAAAGCCAGGAGAGGGTTTTCAGGAGTGGACTGACATGGTTTGACTTATGATTTTAAAATCTCACTGTGACTGCTGTGTGAAGAACAGAAAGTAGGGAGCAAGATGGAAGCAAGAAGACCAGCTAGATGGCTGCAGCGATTCAGGCAAGAGATGCTGGCTGGCTTTGCGCACTGTTTTTAGCAGTCGAGGTGGTCAGAAGTCGTCAACTTTAGGATATCTTTTGACCAGAGCCAACAGCACTTGCTGAAGGATGGCATGTGGGGTGTAAGGAAAAGTAAGAACTGAAAAATGACTCCTAGGATTTGGGCCTGAGCAGTTGGGTGAATGGTCATGCTTTTTACTGAGAAGGGGAGAGATGGAGGCAGAGCTGGTTTGGGTAGGAATCAAGAGGTGTATTTCGGACATAGGAGCTTTGGGACACTTATCAGATATCCAAGTAACCGGAGCTCAGGAAGACGTCACATCTGCAGATGGACATATAGGCATCCTCAGCCCACTGAAAATATTAGGGCCTTGGGACTGCACGGAGTTACTCAGGGAGTGAGTGGAGATGCAGAAGAGAAGAGGTCCAAGGGCTGAGCTGCGGGGCACTCGACACTGATAAATGTGGCCGAGGAGGAAGAGCTACCCCTGAGCTCGCCTCTCCTGGTCTGGCAGCTTTGTGGAAGTCTCCACCGGCTGTTCTGGGCCTCTCAATCCAGAACCAAGTCTTATATGTTGGTAGCTAAGGCATCTAGCCTGCAGTGACCTTCGGGATCTCGTGGATCTGGTCCTGGTCCAGGTTCTGATGGCCTCCACCTCCCCTAGGCAAGGCCAAGATGTTGTCTCACCCTCCTTCTCAAGCAGCCCGCCTGCCACTGCACCTAGAACCAACAAGCCGATGGCTTCAACCCCACGTGTAGTGCTGTCTTTCCATTGTGCTTCTAAACCAGAGTTGATTATCTTGTGTTAGAGACAGGATATGACTATGTTGTGACTCTTTAATTTTATGTGTCATGCTATGCATTTTGGGAATACGGGGCAGGCCCTCTAGGAGGCAAGAGACACTGCCCTGCAAACCAAGGCACCAACATTTTGAATTTCAAGAACTTGTTTCCTCTATGGTGCCGTCTCACCCCTTGAATCTCTCCAATGGCTGGTTGTCCCTGACTCATTCACTCACTCACTCACTCACTCACTCACTCACCTTATATTTATTGACAGATAACTATTAATATTTGCAAAATACAAAAGAAGATATGGCTCCTGCCTTCCAGCAGCTTCAAATCCAGCCAGGCAGTTGAAACCCGCAAGCAGAACTTGAGGAATGACACCAGCATGTATATTCTTCTGCGGCCCTGCTCTGACACAGTGCTCGGCACATGGCAGATTCTCAACAAATGTGAAGAAACAGGCCCACAGAGGGTCATCATTATCCAGTGCCACCTACCAGCTGCAAATACCCCCACGAGGAGATGAGCAAGAGCTGGTGTGGTTGGAGAGAATGGAAGATGAACTTGGAAGCCATGAGGTGAGGGTGGGGCTTTCAAGAAGGGCAGGTTTGGGCCAGCGGAGGACAGAAGGGAAGTATTGCAGGTGAGGGAAGAAGGTGAACGAGTGGGCGATTGAGCCCTACTCTGGAGGTGATGGATCAGCCTGCGAGGAAGGGTAGGTACATTTGGGGAGTCGTGGCTACATGCTACGGTGGTCCTTAAAGCCAATTCAGGGCCTGGAAGGGAGGACTTGACCTGCCACTGCTTTGTTCTACTGAGGATTACAATTCATAAGGAAAAGAAATTGTGATTTCCTTCCAGTTGGAGTAAGAAGGGGTTCAATGTCCTAGGGGCCTGGAAGGGGCAGCAGACTGGAAAAGAGAAACAGAGGTGGGAAGACACTCTGCCCTCCTGGGGCTGCATCCAGTCACTGGAAAGCTCGCTGATGTGAGCCAAGCCCCATGTCCCTGTGGCCTTAAGGTCGCAGCTTCTCCAGAGCAAAGCAAGCAGCCAAGGTAGCTGCCTCCATACCACTGTTACGAACAGTCATTAAAAGGTTCGCTAGTATTATTAATAGCAAAATATCCCCTTACTTTGGCTTCCAGAAGCCTCCAGACTACCGCTGAAAAAGTGCTTCCAGTCACATTCTAGGCCTTAATTCTCACAACTCTGCCATGTTTGCCTTCCCGCCTAGCAGAAGGAGACAGACGTTTTCAGAGTGCCCCCGGGACCACGAGCTCATGGGGCCACCGCAGTGTGTGTCCCAGGGCACCGAAGCATCCACCCGGGTGATTGGGGCAGCCAAGCAGCAACACCGGTGATCCCTGCTTTCGTTAGATTTTCAGGGTACAAGACACAACAATGAGGGAGGGAGGTGTGACAATCTCCAGGACTGGGACCCAAATGGAAACTGAAGGAAGGGAAATTAATTGATGGGTTTGTAAGGTTTCCATGGTAGCAGGCACATGCGCTGCTTGGTGGACTGGGGCCGGTATTCCTGTCCCTTGAGACTGGGTGGCACCGAGCACTGTCCTGTAGACCTTGGTCCCTGTGCCCAGCAGGCTGCTGCTGCTGCCACCACACAACAGACACAGCTATCCACAGTGCAGAAGGGAGGACAGCGCCGTGTCTCGTCCTGGCCACAGGGCAGAGCAGGAACCTGGACATGGAGAGAAAACTGCACTTCAGTAGTTTCTACACCCATGCTGGTGTTTGCTGTAGGGGCCTGGACTCCAGATCATCTTATTTCCTTCCTCACAAGACAAAATCCCAATTTCAAACAAATGCTCAGTTTACCAAACAGGAAAGGGAAACAGTAGATGATAAGAAAACAAAAAAAAGAGTATACTCTGAGCCATCTTTGTTCTATTATCATCGTATTTTGTCTTCCAAAGGAAGCATCTTTACATGCAAATCCATTTTTGTATATTTTGACTGATTGCTGGCAAGATAGAGAGACATAAATATTGTTGGAAATGGACATGGCATAAACATATCATTAGCAGGGCTGCAGCTCTGTGTCTGTGTGTCTGTGTGTCTGTGGTTTGCAGAGATGTTTATGGCGAATTCAGTCAACAGACCCTCCTCCTCTCTCTGATCAGGAGTCTGTAAGGACTTGGGAGCATCAGGTCTGCAGACCATAGACAGGAAGTTTTCTGGGCGCTGGAGGAACATTCCAGATTTTAAGCATTAATTAAGTTAGAAACCCACCATCTGCACACTTGCTTATAACCCTTCTGATTATCTTTCTTAATTTTTAAATGTATGAAGCATGTTTCGTCGTCCCCTATGACGCTGATGTTGCTTTAGAAATTCCAGCTGTTGCAAAGCTCTTCTTAACGACATTACTGGGCCACTCGGCCACTGTGAAGGGAAAGGCGCTCGTGACCTCAAATTCCGGCAGAGCCCAGGCTTGTCAAATACATGTCAAGAGGCAATTTTCACTTTTTCTTTTCCTTTTTAAAAATCAGACCTAGTCACAGTGAAGCCCTGCTCTAACACGGGAGGATTGAGTGTAAAGATGTTAGCAGCTGAGTTGAGATGGCAACGTTTTCACGTCTGGGATATATTGCTTTGTCTAACAAGGCGCCCCAGCAGGCTTCCAATTGTGGTCTCTCTGCAGACCCTCCCAGCTGCACGGGCTGATTGACAGACTGTGGGCAGATGCGGTGCCAGACTCTAATAAAGAGAGGGCCTTGGGAAAATATAAGGCAATTATTGATGGGCAGCAATCCACTAATCAGACAATTTCAAAATTAATCCCATATTCCCTTACTGTATTAGCTTTCTTTCTTGTTTGTATTTATATAGCAAATTCATGACTTCAGTGAAAATTCTTCCCTCCAGCCCAATTATATCTCTCCGAGGGCATTAAATTAAAAAACAAGAGATATTGAAAGTGGCTTGCAATTAGTTTCTTTAGTTAAAGGTGCTGTGTGCACTTAGCGACAGTGGGGTTCATAACAGGATGCGTAATAATAAAAATAAACACTCGTATTTTTTTTCCCCTTGTCTTGACAAGGTGAAGGCTGGTAAGAATAATGTGCCTGGCATTACTATGGACCAGGGATGATGGGTTAAATAATTGTGATTTGATTTGGCAACTGATTAGATTTGCATAAAATCTGACTCCAATGTCTTGACATGCTCCAAACAGCTCCCGACACTCTGCCCTCCTCCTTTTGCTGTGGCCCATCCTGGTGTCTTCTTCCAACTTTCCTGTGCCTCATTAAGGATGTGGATTTTTTTACAACAAAGTCATTCAAAGGAAACCTGCCAGTTTCTGTTACAGGTTTCACATGCAGGATTACCTTCCAAGTAGGGATAGGAGACTTTTAAATATACATAAAGAAGTTTCAAATATTTTGCCAGTCGCTATTGGAGCAGTCTATCTTTCTAGGACTGTTTCCACCCTTATTTCATCTCCCTTCCCCGCCCCCATTTTTTTGACCTGAAACAGATGGAATTCTCTTTTGGTTCGCTCTAAAAATTGCTCCTGCAGAATGCTTCCCGAATACATAACTTGACTGCCTAAGCTGAGGAAAGTAGCGTATCCGCAGCATTCAGAGGCCAGAGCCTCCTGTTGGGGGCCTGAAGAGCATGACAGTCCAGGCCTTGTCTCCGAGCCTGGGCAGTGTCGCCCCCCTCGGCCCCATTCAGCTAAGCTGCCGGCTGCTCTGTTGGTCTTGGCCTCCAATGGGAGGGACTGAAGCAGCTCTGGTCCAGCGGCTTCAATTCCGTTTAATGCTCTTCCCATTCTGACCCTGGCCCCGGTTCTAATAACTGACCTTGTGGCTAGTTTGGAAATACTCAACATTTGTGACACTACTCTTCCCTCCTATGCCTGGAGTCCCATTGGGAATCAGTCATGAAACTCTTTCCTGGAAGCCGTTGGAGAGTCTTGTCTTAGAATCTAGAAGAATCAGGTGTCACGGCTTCCAACTGCCTGGGTCAAGAAGAAAAGCCCAAATGTGAAGAAGTTGACAAGAGTGAGGAGGGCTGTCCGTTCCAGATTGTTGGGATGGGAGTGAATGATAGGAAGGAAGGGAAACCTAGGAATAGCATGAAGAGAATGCAGGATGTGTGGAGGGAATCCCGAGGAGCCAAGCCTGCCTGGAGAAAGGTCAGCGATGTGGCTGGGTAAGCAGGTGGGAAGCAGAATCTTGTGTGCCCTTGGATTTACTCCCAAGCACTCAGGGCTGGCACGTAATGTGGCCAAGACCAAGCCCCTCAGCCAGGCCCGGATCTGGGACTCAGTTGTCAGGACGTGTGTCCTTGTACCGACAGACTTCACAGAATACCAGTCTCCTGAAGACTGGGGCCTGGCCCGACAGTTGGCCACTTGCTGCAAAACTTCCCCATTGCTGATGGTCTGCTGGCTTCTTGGGGTGTCACTTGTTCCTGGGTGCCCATCTCTGGAGCTACGGGGAGATCCTCCTTGACACCGTCCCTGTGGGCCTGACTCCTGGGTGGCTGCTGTTGTTTGTTTCCGTGCCCTTTCGATGCCACATTCTGCTCTTATACTTGATTTCCTCCCAGAACCTGCTATGCCCAGCTGCCTGGTCTAGTTCCAGGTCCCCAGTGCTGCTGGCATCCATGCACAGCTGTACCAGGAGCTGCAACACTTTGGGGGTAGAGGGGAGAGAAGAGCACGCCATGCCTGTACTGACGTTTTCTCTGCAGTGCTAACCAATGGAAGGGAAGTTCAGAAGTCTCTCAGACGAAAGGCAAAATATGAATCTTCCCTCTTTAAAAAGTGAATTATAAAAAAAGGTGGGGGGCCAAGAGCAACATGACAAGGATGATCCAGAGCTTCAACACAGTGTCATATAAGAAATGCAAAGAAGAGAAGATTCATGAAGTGGGTGTGGATACAATAGCTGGCTGAAAAGATAGAAGGACCGTCATGAGGAAGAATGAGCAAATGTGTTTCTGAAACGGTTCTACGAGTTGGAATGAGGTCCATGAGTGGAGGCCTCAGGAAGTCAGGTTTTGACTTTAGCTATGGAAATAGTTTCTAACAGCCAGACATTTCTAAAGATACAGAGGGTTACCCAGTCTTTGGAGGCTTGTCAGACAAGAGCTTCTGCACAGTTTGGCAGCTTCGCATGAAAGTGTCAATGACTGAAAAGTAGTTTTTAGCCTTAAGAAATGATTCGGTGTGACTACAGAAGAGACATATGAGGCCATTGTCTTTGCACCTATTGAATCCAACCAGTGCTAAAAGGGATCAGCTTTTATTCCTGTGAGGTAAGGGGCTGGGGAGCGGAAGGTTCCGAATAAAGATAAGAGCATTGGGATTTCATGACCTTGTCTCAACATCTCAGAGTTAGTTTTGGTTCAAAAGTTTTATACTCCTTCCCATTCTTCACAAAGCAACCTCCAACTTGGTTATTAAAGCCGTCCTCGGCCACCCACAGAAACTACATCTGAGACCCATGAGCAGGTGTTTTTCTTTTTAACGGCTTTTCCATATGGACAATTTATACTGTGGAGATGTCTATGAACTCTCTTAATCAGGCCCCTACTCCAGAAATTCCAATAGCTCCCCACTGGCTGCTGGAGTGGCCCTCCCTCCTTAACCTGGTGGCCACGGCCTTTTACATTGGGATCCCACCTGCTTGTTCAGCACATCTCTGCTCTTTCTGTTCTAGGCCAGTTGGGCACTTCAGGAGTCCCTCCACGTACTCTGCATACTCTCCACTCTATTCCTTGGTTTCCCCTGCCTCCCTTTCGCTCACTCCCCACCCCAACAATCTGGAATGGAAAGCCCTCCTTTCTCTTCTCAGCCTCTTCACAACCAGCCTTTTCTGATTGGATGCTTTCAACACCCGATTCATCTGTTTGTAGAAGCCTCTGAACTGTGTGAGAAACCTTTTTCCAAATGGAATGGGGCTTCAATGAGGCAGAAAGGAAACAGCTGAACACTGGGACTTCTGTCCCACCATGATTGGTTTGCGGAGTTTCATCACTGTCAAAGCTCCCAGATCCTGGCGACGTTCCTTTGTGTAGCAGGCAAGAATGAGACGCATCTTCTTATCCAGATGGCAGGAGGGTAAGGGACAGGTGCTGTGGGGCAACTCCTTGCCTGGGTGGAATGGGAAGTGGGTGGCTGACCTGTTTCTCAGGTCCTGTGTGTGAGGCTCCGGCTCTCTGACCGGATGTGCAGGCCAGGAACTGAGAGGGTCAGGACTGCTCCCCACATTAGCTGAGGCAGAAGCTGGAGTCACAGGTCAGTCAGGACTCTGTCTGGAAGTGATTCTCTGTTGTGAAGATCTGAAAGCAATATTGGTGGACTCGTGTATCATCAGGAGGGAACACAGAGGGTGTTGGCGTTCGAGGGCTTACATTCCATTTTCAACTTGTTTACGTATTAGCTGGGTGGTCTTTGCCAAGTTGCCTCACGTGTCTGAATTTCAGTTTCCACATCTGTATAATTGTGGTGATAATTCTCATGGTTTTGTTGGTAAGATGTAAGGTTCACATTAAATGGTGATTTGCAGATTGTAGAGTGTTAGGGAAAGTTTTGTACTACAGAGGCTTCCTGTTGGAAACAGCCCTGGCCTCAGACCGCGCAATGTGACGAGGAGGCCTCCTGAGGGCATGTGCATATGGATGCAGTGGGAGTGAGCTCTGGGTAGAGATCACTGGCAGCTCTCTGCTTGAATTCCTGTTTTCAGTTCTTTGGGGTATATGCCTAGGAGTGGAATTGCTGGATCAGATGATAACTCGATGTTTAACTTTTTAAAGAACCGCCATATAGTTTTCCTCTGTGGCGGTGGCATTGACCATACCTAGCAGCGATGTCTGAAGGTTCCAATCTGTCTACATCTTCACCAGCACTTGTTACTTAAGGGGTTGTGTTTTTTGTTTGTTTGTTTGTTTTTTGTATTAAAGCTGTCCTGGGGGTAGAAAGTGGTGCCTCATTGTGATTGTGATTTTCATTTCCCTAATGTGAGAGTCTAATGTACTCTTGACAGAACTGAACAGCCTACGAACCAAACAGCTCACAGGCTTCTTAGGACGCCTTCCCATCGCAGTAAAGGCTCTGAGGCTGATTCATCACCTCCACCTTGACTATCACCGTCTCTGCTCCCAGGAACCAACGCTTAAGGTACTTTTAGGTGCCAAAGACTGTGCTGTATGCTTTAAGGATAACAGCTCTATAAATTAGGTATTATTATCGTCCTGTTTCATAGCCGTAGAAACTGAGACTTAGAGACGTTTACACAACTTGCCTAAGGTTGCACAGCTGAGTGGTGCGACTGCTGGGCTTTGATTCCAGGTTTGTCTGATTCCTTAGCCATGCTCTTATCCTCAGTGCCACAGTGATTCCTGCTAGAAAAGAAAACCATCAAACAGACATCTCTGATTCAACAAATGCTTCCTGAGTGCCCACTGTGTGCCAACATCTGCGCTGGACAGTGTGGCCACAAGCAAAGCTGCTCTGCGGGGCACCTCACGGTCTAGAGAGTTCCGTCTGAATTTGCCAGTGATTTCTGGAGAGCAGAGAAATGAGTTTTATAATTTTTATTTGATTTAGCCCTCAAGTTGTTAACACCTCCAGTGCAGGAGCTGGGGAGAGGGTTGTCTATAAATATTAGCTCCCAAAGTAAAAATGACTCTTTCATCTCAGCAGACCTAATTAAGCTGTTGATTAGAGAAGGATCAACACCTCCGTCTGTAACAAAAGACACTGTCTGTCAGCAGGAGGTTCTGTCGGGGCTGTTTCTCCTGCAATTTAGAACTTTGGGGAGGATAGAACCCAGGCAACCTGGAGTGTCAAAAGGGACAGGTCTTACTTCATATAACTCCCCCACCACACACACACACATACATGCACTGCTCCTGGAAACCCTGTAGCCTGCCACCTGGGAGGCATTTAATGTCTCTAATAGAAGTTTCAAGCAATCGACAAGTTTACGGGCAGGATCAGTACAGCTTATGGGGCAGAAATGGAGCATGGCGGCTCTAAAATATCTGGATGTTTGGCAGACTGAGGCCAGCTGAGGAGCTGTGGGGCAGGCCCTGCTCTGACCCTCCTGATGGGGTGACCAGAGAGGTCAGCCCCAGGCTTCCCCTTCCCCTCTCTCTAGGAGTACTGGTTACCTCCAGGGGTCATGCCGATGTGGAACACTTTCATGGGAGTAGTTGTGAGAAAACGACTTCCCTTAAGTCTTCATCACCAAGAACAGGATTTTCTATGAAAATCCTGGGAGTGGACCGTCGTGTAATAAGCAGGAATGAGAAATACCTTCTTGCAAGAAATCCTGTCTCCCCCGATGTGAAGATCTGCCTGGTCAGCCAGCAGCAAGGATTCACCGACCTTCACCCTGTCCCCACCCCAAGGACATTCACAACAACCAATAACTGCAAGAAAGGGAGGGAGTAACAACTTCCCTGAATGGGCCTCCCTGGGCTCAACAGCGAATGACAACAGTCACCCAAGGGAGCAGAGTGGTGTGTGTTTGCGGGGGTAGGGAAGCAACTTTCTCTGTGGGCACTGGAGAAGGCCACTCCAAACTCAGTAATAGGACTGACATCTATGGAGTACTTACTGTGTGACAGGCTCTGTTCTAAGCACTTTATATTTGTTATCTCATTTTATCTTCATAATGACCCTATGAAGTAGGTATCACTAACCCCAAATTACAACTAAACGGACTGAGGCACAGAAAGATTAAGGAACTTGCCTGAAGGCACACAGCTGACAGGCAAGTGGGCACAGGCTGCCTCCAGAATCTGCATCCCTAACCACTGAGCTATGCTATCTGTGGATTGTGGGCAGCAGTCTGGGCATTTTCCAGCAAAGTGAATGGCCTCATATGAATCTGATTCGCTTTGTCTACTTATCTGTATACTCAGGATAGTGTGAGAGAGATGAATGTGGGGGAATTCTCATAAAGGAAAGGAAGGAAGGGAATGGATAATTCATTCATGCAACACATTTTTATTGAGCAACTACTACGTGTCAATTATAGTCTCTGAGTTCATGGAGCAAAACAAATCAACAAAGAAGTTTTAAAAACTTGCACATTATGATCAGTCACATGGAGGTAGCAAAGGGGTCTCCTAAGATAATGGATCACGGGGCTGGAAGGAGAAACCAGTGTTGGAGAGGGCGTCAGGATGACGATAAAGCAGAGACTAGCGTTAGCCCTGTGAGGAGCAGTGGGAGGGCATTGTGGGCGTGCTGGCATTGCTGACACTGAGGGAGAAAAGACTGCTGGATGGAGTATCTGAAAGACCCGCATACCAGAGACCTGTAAGTGGGCGAAGGGCTGTGTGGTGAGGCCCAGGAGACAAGGTGGGATTGGACCACAGGAAGGTGAGGACTTGGGCTTTTTCCTGAGAGCAGTAACCATCCACTAACAGGTTTTCATCGGGAAAGCGACATAAAAGGCCTGTGGCCTCTGAGGAGAATGGATTGGAGGGGGCAACAGGGTGCAGGTGACTACTCCGGAGGCCACCCGGCAGTATAACCTTGGGCACAGGGGGCCAAAGCAGGACAGAAGGCCCGGGAACAGCAAAAGGCGGTTACAGCACCAGAGCAAAGAGCTCCTGAAGACAGAGCAGCCACTGGATGAGGTGGTGTTTTCTCTAAAAGGCAACATCTTGGCAATGGTTGCCACGCTGAACAACTAACAAAAGTTCTGGAGTTTCCTGCAGCTACCAGCAACAGCAAACACTGTGGCAACAAGAAGGGGTTTGCCAGCTTTCTTCTCACAGAGCAAAATGCAGGCAAAGTCAGGAGGCATGTGCCATGCTCCCCCAGGATACCAGCAGGGAGAGTGGGGGTGGCTTCAGGAAAGGCCAGAACTCTGTCACCTGCGGGAGAAGAGGGCATGGGACTCTAGGAGCGGAGGGCCAGAAGGGTACCATTTACTCAAAGACACTCTCAGAGTGCCAGGGGCATGCAGCAGGCTTTTGGGAAGCAGGGAAGGCTTCATGGCGGAAGTGACCTTGGACGTGAGCCCTAAAGGGTGTGCAGAGGCCCTTCAGGTGGAGGACAGAGTAGATTGCTTTCCAGACCAATCCCTGCAGAAGAGAATACTGCCTTCTGGAACCCAGGAGACAGTGCACAGGAGTCAGTTCCCCTTGGCTGCATCCTAGTAGGGGGTGAAGGAGGCGAGGCTGGGGCCTGTCCAGAGCTGGAGCAGAGAGTTTTTCTACCGACAGAGCCCTGAGCTACCCTACCCACCATGAACGAGTCACCTGAGTGGGGAGGATGTCTCAGCCGGGCCTGTTGGTTTTGGCTCCCTACTGCCCGTGACTGCGCTGTGAGGCCCACTCCCACAGCCTGCCTCCCTGTGTGGCCACCTCGTGGGCTATGTATCCAGGAAGAGAAGCAGTCACGTTGCGTCGAAATGTTAATAAAAACGAAATCCCTGAGTAGTCACTGAAATTAGCCCGAGTATGATTGAAATGCCAAGGCAGGTCTTGTTATTTTTATGAAGCCGTGAATAATATAAGTATCCAATTGATAAAATGTTATTAAAGCTGACAGCCCTTAAGTGATCTAAGTGGTAAATATTGAAATGAGGTCTCTGCCACACGGTACCCGGGGCCCGCGGCGGTAATAAGTATTGAACAATGATTCTGTGGACTCTGGGGAGCTGCAGAGTTTAGGGAAAGCAAAAGTGTTCTTCCTAAATAATTAAACCGGGATTCCGGGGATGGATCACAGATCCTTGTAGTGGTTTGTTCAAGTCCAAAGGAGCTGGCTTCAGGCAAAGCCCCTGTTGGGCCATCCCTCCCCCAGCAGGAGTGGGAGGGAGCAGGAGGGGCTAGCTCCACACCCCCTTGGCCCCCAAGGAGCCTACATTGAGCAAGCAGCTTATTTCAGCCTTTATTTATAATATAAACAGACTGGTGCAGCCTGAGGGTAGCTAACAGTTGATGAGCAGTGGGGCTGCCACGTGGGTTAGAGATTTTATTAGCACTGCTCAGGAAAAAAATAAATAAAACACTGACACCATGGAGAGAAATTTAAAATGAGGTGCCGTCCTGATAATCAGATTGTTTAAGATGTGAAAGGGAGCATCTTTCTTTTTCCCACTCTTGGAAAAAGGAACCAGAGGTTCCCTAAAAGCTGTTGTCTATTGCGTCGTGAGCTAAAGGCCCTCTGTGCTGGGGAAGCCTGGGCCTCCCTGAGTTTGGCCAGGGAGGAGTGACACTGTTCATAACCTCTCCCAGGGCTTTGGGAGTCGGGTGCTTCTTTGGTGGCTGGTGGGGTCTCCAGTGCCATCCATTTATCCCATTCCTTTGTCAGGTGCTGTGTGCCTCTGGAGGTGGGAATGGGGAGGGAGGCCTGGCTGCCGCAGACCTGTGGAGCTGGCCCCAGCCCCTTCCTCTCTGAAGTTAATTCCAATAGAGTGTGACAGCTAAAGAGATGCCAGGAGACTTGTCCTGCTTGCTCCATGCTGGTACTGTGTTTGCCTGAAAATAAGACCTAGCGGGACAATCAGCTCTCATGCATCTTTTGGAGCAAACATTAATATAAGACCCAGTCTTGTTTTACTGTAAGACTGGGTCTTTATTATAATATAATATAATATAATATAATATAATATAATATAATATAATATAATATAATATAATATAATATAATAAATATAATATATAAGACCAGGTCTTATATTAACGTTTGCTCCAAAAGACGCATTAGAGCTGATGGTCTGGCTAGGTCTCATTTTTGGGGAAACACAGTAGCAAGAACAATGAGAGCTTCAGGAGCACAGGTGGAGGAAAACTCTCTGGAGATCAGGGAGGTCGAGAAGGTGTTCCCAGAGGAGATGCACTTTAAGCTGATGGTGGCACCGTGGATAGAGCCCTGTGTGACCCCTGCAGTGACAGAAGGCCCAGCACAGGTGACTGAGCCACAGACGGTCTTCACCTGGCTGTGCCAAGCACCTGCTAGGGAGGGAAGGAGCAGTAAGGGGTCTGGAGAAAGGGACATGGAGCCATGCGGGAGGTAGTGGTAGTCAGAATTTGGAACAGATGGGGAGATTCTGCTTTAATTTACTCCTTACACATCCAGGATATTCCTACCAAGAGCCCGGAGCCTTGAAACTGCAGTGTGCCCCCTTGGCCCAGTGACCCAGGGTAGAGGAGACCAACAGGTCTGTACTATCTCTGGGGGGCTCTAGGCTGCCCTTGCTTTCACATTCTTCCCAAGGCTATAGCGAGGACACATGAACCCATTTCATTCATTAAAGTCCTCTAGGCTCATAGGTGAAAAGCAGCAGAAACTATAGTGGAACAATAATAGCTCACATAAGAATTTTCACTTTAGAAACTTTTGTACTCATTTGGAACCTATTTTATAGGTAAGGAAGCTGAGGCTCAGAGAAGCAACATGTCCTGGTGACACAGCAACGAAGAGTCGTGC
The DNA here is from genome assembly GCF_964194185.1 of Rhinolophus hipposideros. NCBI lineage: Eukaryota > Metazoa > Chordata > Mammalia > Chiroptera > Rhinolophidae > Rhinolophus > Rhinolophus hipposideros. The sequence goes on from NC_138058.1 coordinate 46,349,164, forward strand.
CTCTACAAAAAGAGACGGCTGACTTTTGGCCCAAGGGATAAAAACTTTTTAAACACTGAAACTGCTCCCCAGTCCTGATTTTTCCCTTTGTTTCCAACCACTGCTGCCTTTGTAGCCTCTGCAGGGTCTCTCCTAAAACAAGCAGGGCGAGCTGGCCCTGCTTTCTGCAAAGCCTTGGAGGAGAGTACTGGTTGTGAGCTGGCTCTGTGCTCAGTCCTGCCCTACCCCTTCTCTCTGTTCTCAGTGTGCTACTCACACTCTCCATTTCCAAGTTCCCTCAAGACAGAAATTGCTCCTTTCCTGTCCTCTGGCCCTCCAGCTGCAGGCCACGAAATAACATCATACATACCCATCAGCAAGCCTAACACCTCCTTACGTTGGCCCAGGTATTTCATGTCCATCATCACATTTAGGCCGGTTACAGCCATGGGAGTAGCTGGGCAGGTTTCCTCAAGCTGCAATTGGGGAACTTGAGGATTAGAGCAACAGAGGTGAACTTAGCCTAGCTCACCAAAGTTTCCTGGTGCCAAAATAGTCTTCCTACCATGACTCTCTATGCCTGATGCTGCTGGGGGTAAAAGGCAGACCGGAAGTCTTGATGAACAGGCAATGGGCCCCAGGAAACAAGCTTTTTTCTCTGGGAGAGATGAGCCTTCTGATGAGCATGACCTAATGGGGTGGGGCTTGCCTTACCAGCCATTTGGAAAGATTACAGGATATTTTTTTAGGACTAGATGCACGAGCTCTTGAGGATGGGCAGTTGCTTTGAGTTTCGCTGAGGAAGAGGGAGTGGTCGACAAATGCAGTAACGAATATTTAAACTTCCAAAGGCTTCAAGCAGCTCCCTCGTATTTCTCGGCGCCTCTTTGGGTCTCTGTAAACAGCAAATCGATTGAGTGTCAGGCTTGTTTTCATAGCTGTCCTGCACACTGGGAGTATTAGATGAAGCAAACCTTTTATTTAGTTCCTGACAGGTAATTAAATTTGCCTCTGCACTGGTTTGTTATCCAGCCAAGGAGCCAGGAGTAGCATTCTGAATGGCTATAGCTATTTGCTAGAATAATACAACTTAATTTTGCCTCTCAAGTTGCAAGTAGAGATCTTGATTCAGTGGAAAGTTTGACTCAGGCTTGGGGCTCCAGGTTAGAAATTTCATTTTTTCCAACATGGGTTTGCTCTCTGTCTCAAACATGTGAAAGCCCCATTTCCACATTTTTTCCAGAGTGACATACTGTGGGAAAAACTGAGTTACAAAGTAAAGAAAAACAGCAATTGGCAATAGCGAGGAAAAGAATCCAATGCCTTCCAAAAGACCCGTTTCTTTGGGAACAAGGAAAGAAACATTATTTCAGCGACAGAAAGAAGTTCTGGATTCCATGTTCACTGCAACTGCCAGAAAGAGCTACTGTGGCTCTGAGAGTTTTTATAAAGAAGCTGTTGCCCTGGGATATGCAGGAGGAAGCTGATGGACTTGGTTTCCCCAGTGTTGCTGGTGTGTGGGGGTGTCCCTGTGCACGAGGGGGTGTCCCCGACAGCAGAGAAGAAGGGCAACAGCTCCGTCCGATGTTGGGGCCAGTCTTACTCCATGTTCTCGGCCTGAGCCTTCCTTAGCATTCCTTCTCTGCGTTCTACTTGGGCAGGAAATGACTTTCCTCTGCCACTTCACAGTCTGCAGTTTCATTATGACGTGTCAAGGAGTTTTTCTCTATCCTGTTCTCCATGGTGACTTCTCGTCTGAGTTGTTACAGCTCATCAATTTTGGAAAGTTCTCAGCATCATCTCTTTGCATATTGCTTCTGTTATTTATGCAGCTTCTATTAAATATGTTTGTGCCTCTCATTCTATACTCCGTGTATCCATCTATCTATATCTAATTTCTTTTTCTCTATATACTGCATTATGAACTAACACCTTGGTACTATCTTCCAATTTATTATTTCTCTTGTATCTCATGTGGAATGTATTCTATTACATCGTTTTATTTTTCCAACTATATTTTTATTTCCAAGATTTCAGTTTTGCTTATTTTTATATCTCTCTCTTTAATTAATTTCTTCTCTGTTTTATCATTGTAAACATCTAATGGCTATTTCTTCCTTTACTTCTTTTACCTCCTTTAGCTAAACATATTTGTTGTAAACGTGTTTTCGATTTCACTACTATTTTCATTTTATTTGGAGTGAATTCATTTATTGTTGATCTTTCAGGCTTTTTCTCAGAGGGTGAATTTCCTTCCTGTGTTTGGAATTTCTGTTTGCAATCTCATCTGGAATGGAGTTTTGCTTTCTCTCTCTCTCCCTCTTTGCATTTGCCCCTCTGTTGAACTGTCCCAGGAATCGTGCGTAGACCCAGGCCTGGTGTCTGTGGCTCAGGTCTCCTGAGCCAGTGGGCAGCTGCGCCCAGACCCTGGCTGGGAGGCTGTGCTCTTTCGCTTTGCCCCTCCAGATAGATCAGGGCCTTGAGCAGCAGTCAGTCATTTCCCACCTCACTTCACGGACAGGGAAGCCCCATCCCAACCCCTAGTTTCAGCAGGAGTCTGGACCCAACTCTTTGCCTCTGTGGGGCACTTTTAGGTCCCGCTATCCTGCAAAAGCTGAGCTGCCTCCTGTTTGCTAGCTTGTCTTTCTATTTGGTTTCAGGTCCTCAGAGATGCTTATTTGGTGGTGAGCTATCGGGACTATGTCTTTGTAACTTTCTCATCTTATGTTTTATCTCAGGTTTCTATGAGTTGGAGTGCAGGAAGGCCTCCCAGCGGGAACTGATAACAATCCTATGTTGATGGGAAGTTCTAGGACATGGTCTTGAACCTTTGTAGGGAGATGTACAGGAAAGGAGGCCTCATCTTCCCGCCCCTCCAGGAGCGTCTAGGACATGGCATTTGCCAAGAAAAGCTGGAAAATGTCGGCAAGTGTTTGGTTTGCAGGATGGAAGAGAGCAGGCATGTGACTGAGACATGGAAGCAGAATCATAGAAACATCATCCTGGAAAGGGACATTAAAAATCTTCAAATCTTATTCCCTGCTCCCCCGCCATGCCATCACTCTAGTCCCTCTTTCACGATTCTAGCTCTTGCATCACAGCAAGGGATTGTCCACTCTACGTTTGAACACCCCCAGCAGTGAGGCGCTGCCCGGCGAGGCAGCCTTTTGTATCTTTGTAGAGCTGTGCTCTTCCCTTTACCACCTGAAATTTGTCTCCCTTCAGCTTCTTCCCAGTGGTCCTCATACCTCCCCTGGGACACATATGGAAAAGTTCAATCACTCTCCCACCTGGCACCTATAAATGCTCAATAACTGCTCACTATAATTATTATTTCTGAACACCGTTAACTCAGCCAGGCTCCCTGTGCACTGCTTGTCCCATTGTTTCACAGTTCACCCCTTGGCACGATGAGGTATGGCAGCCTGGAGTTTTCTGATGCTGTAGTAAGACCACTGTTATGTTTCTCAGAAGGGGAATGGGGCCCACTGCAGCACTCCCTCCTGCTCACGCATGGCGTGTACTCCTGGCTCTCAGAGGGAAAGCAAGGGTCCTGAAGCCATGGACAGAGGCAACTGCAGGTAAGGGATCCTGGGGATCCAGGAAGGATCCTCATAGGAGCAAATAAAGTCTGCAGTTGGGGGGCCAGGGCAGGGACTGAGAGGGGGTGGCTTGATGTTGCATATATATGTAATACTGTCCCCTGAACCTCGAGTTCCAGACTCAGTGCTGAGTTGGACAAGGGTGGGACATGGGGAACTCTTCCCAGAGGGATCTTGGACTTCAGACTGGGCCATCCTGCGGTTTCCCTGGTCCAGTCCTCTGCTCCTGCAGGGAAGTCCTGAACTATACCCCTACCGCACTTTGATTCATGAAACTGTAGTGGGAATGTTTTGAGGACATGGAGTCGGAAGTCCTGGGTTTGAACCCAGTTTATTCTACCGTGTTTCCCCAAAAATAGGACCTAGCCAGACAATCAGCTCTAATGCATCTTTTGGAGCAAACGTTAATATAAGACCCGGTGTTATATTATATAATACTGTATAAGACCCGGTCTTATAGGAAAATAAGACCGGGTCTTATATTAATTTTTGCTCCACAAGACGCATTAGAGCTGATGGTCTGGCTGGGTCTTATTTTCGGGGAAACACGCTATCACTTGCCATGTAACCTTGGTATGTGTTGCAACCTGTCTGATTCTTTTTCTTGTTTGAGCCTTAATTCCTTATCTGTAATGTGGGGCTAATTATGTATACATGCTATATTCTTCAGGGTTGTCCCAAAGAGTAAATAATTTCACATGTGAAAAGTGCTTAGCACGTGCCAGTTACATCACTCATACACACTCGCGCACTTTTTCCCTTAGTTCCCTCATCGGTATTGGGAATGTGCACAAGATTTTCAGGCTCAAGGGAGATCGTCTATAAGTTACAAAGCAGTGTATGACGGTCATCATCAACTATTATTGTCTGGAGAGGAACATATAAGGTGATCCTGGTGGGGAGCAGAGATACTGGTTGCACTATCTTTCTGCCCTCATTTGGGGCTAAAGTGCAATGACCGTCACCTTACTCCAGGGGCTAGTGAGGGAGATTTCAGCACACAGTAGTATCAGGGTGCCCTGTAAGGAAAAGAGGTGGCCTTGGTGCTTCTCCCGGTAGACAGACTCCGATGAGTTCTTTCGTTCATACATGTATTCAGAACAGTTACTGAGTGCCTGTGAAATATCGTGTGAGGCACGCCTTGCGTAGGCCTGAGGGCAAAGTTTTATGGATCCTGAGGAAGTAAATTCACCCCAGAAGTCAGCTCCATGTGGGTGACTGTGGAAGTCCCACGGATCTGGTCATCGCCTGATTCTGCTCTAGAGAAAAGATATTCCTCCTTTAACGTTTGAAGGTTAAAAGGAAGGAAAAAAAGGAGGAAAGGAAGGAAGGGAGGAGGGCATTTTAGAAAGTCTCAAAGAAATTCTTGAAGTACTGATTCTTCCAGAGTTACAGTGTGACTGACTGTCGGGACCAATGAAAATCTCAAGGCCATCCCTGAGTGAGGCTATCAGGCAGGACTCCGGGTCCCTGAGGATGGCAGGGGTTTTGAGGGCCAGGAAGTGTGGGACCAGGGGTCTTCCAGGGCTCTGGCAGTAGTAGTGCTCCATTGGGTGGTACCAATCTGTGAGTCTCCACAGGCAGAAGTGACTGGGGATGCCATTTCTCTAGGGCTGGAGATGCTGGGGCGGCTTATTGCATTTGCAGGTTCGTAAGAGAATGTATGTGTTTTATAAACGGAGCGAATGCCTTATGTTTCTGATTGATGGGCCATCAGTTGCACAGTTGTTGGGTAGTGATTGATTTTCCAACCCAGCTGCTCCAGCTGTCTCACAGATGCTCCTTGTCTGAAGTCAGAGGGCTGGTGTGATAAGCCATGGAGAAGATCCTAATTGGAGTGATCCCTGAGAAATCGGCCATTGTAATGGCTAACAGCCATTAATTTGGGGCTTTGCTTGAGGTGCTAAACCACACGCTCTCCCTTGGTAATTGCCATTCCCAACTAGATATAGATGCCATTTTGAAACTCATGATGACACAGGTAGGTCCGAGCTGAGGCTTACTCTTGCACAGTTTGCCAAACCAAAACTCTATTTTAAAAAATATCTTGTTTTAAAATTCAAAACGCACACATGCTTATTTTAAAGGTTTTAAAATATATAGGGAGGTAAAATTAAGAAAGTCAACCACATTCTCACTGTCCACAGAGAACCATGGTTAATATTTTGATGTCTTTTACTTTGCTTATTTTATTTTGTGTGTGACATACACCCACACTTTAAAAAAAAAGTTGGAAGTGTAAACAAAATTTTATATCATGCTTTTTATCTTTATGTTACAATTGGGAAGACAATATATATGCCTTTTTAATTAAACATAAAATTCATGAACAAGCAAATGATGTAAGCTTGATGTAGCTGGAGAGAAACCTGTTTCACAGCAACATGGGGTGCGGATGAGACCATGACAGGTACTCAGAACTTGTTTGCCCTGGCGTTACTTACGCTAGGTGCCTAATGTATAAAACAATGACATTAATAGCGGCCTCACTTATCTCAAGGCGTTGTGAAGTGCCCTACTGTGCAAGCACATGGGACTCAGCATTCAATAAAGGGAAAGCATTATCATTATTACTTAAGAAAGGAAAAAACTCTCCAAGTATGTCAGATGCACCCATTTGTATAGTCTGGTTAATTAGAAACGGCCCTATTTCATTAGAGCAGACCAAAGGGCACCACAGCCCCTCCTGTGGGCTTTTACTACAGAGGTAACGTGGGGATCAGAGCACCTTTCTTGCCTGCAGGTAGCACTTGTACTAGTTGCTCCTTGGAGGCCTCTTTGAGCTCCAACGTCTGCCATTTAGTATCCTTAAAAGGGTTAGTAAAGTATTTCTTTGAAACCCTCTGTTGGGGAACTTTACACTGCTCCCCAAGTCCTTCCCCCTCTGGTCCACAGAAGAATGACTTTCTGGTGGAGTTCTCTCACATGCCTGTGGGTGTGACAAACTAGTCCCAAGCTCTCAGGTTCCCTGGAGGCCTAGAGGTGACCACACATATAAGTGGAGCCTCTGTCAGGAATGCTGCCTGGGTGGCACGGCAGGGGGGTGGTGCAGGGGGCCCCTTCAACTTGGGGTCTGGGTAAGGCAGTGGAGCAGCCTCTCTGGCTGCTGGCCCCACCTGTCCAGGAGGCCCCCGAGGATAGCTCAGTTGAGTATTTCTGTGGCCGATGAAGTCACCCAACACCCAGGCCCTCTTCTTTATAGCAGACCTATATAGGACGGCCGGTGGCCTACACTTCACTTTTAAGGCTTTCTGAGTTCTTCAAGTTCTTATTCCACGAGAGGAAACGAAACTCCCAGGAGCTCCCTCTTGAGTTTCTGGATTCCGGCCCCTGGGCCACTCCATGCAGACTTGTTGTTTGCTTAATAACATCTGACAACAACTAGCTCAGGGATTCCCAGCCTTGCCCGCACATTAGAATCACCTGAGGTTCCACCTCTGCCCACTTAGACTGGAATTCTGGGGGTGGAGCCCAGGCTCACCTGGGCTCAAAGTTCCTCAGCTAAGTCAAATGTGCCACCCAGGTTAAGAACCACTGCGGGAATGGGATGGCTTGAGAGAGTGCAGCCCAATGCCCTCATTTCCAAAGTGACAAGACTGAGGCGGTGAAGTAACGTGTTCATTTATGGCCACCGGTAGACGGAGGCAGATCGAGGTCTGGGACGCAGACCTCTGAAGTTTTCTAGATTATTTACTTGTATCCACATAGTGGCAGCTATGAAACCAATGAGCAAGCCTGTTCTAGTAAACCGTGTAAGTGTACAAAGACGAGACCATTGTGTTGTCTCTGTGGCCTGGTGCTGTGGCTGAGCAGGGTGGCACCAGTGACCCCGGGAAGGAGCCACAACTTCCAGAGATCCTTAGAGGAGATGTGAGGAGGAGGGAGCAGGCCCTGGGCTGGCCTGTAGGACTGGGGTGCTGGACAGCCAAGAAGCTGGGAGTGAGAGCACCTTCTCCCAACTCCTTCTGCTGTGAGGGTGGGATGCTCCCAGCCTCCCTTACCCAACTGTGATAATAGTATGACCTCCTTTTATAATCTTAGTTTTACCAGTGCTTTCAGAAAGCTTTCCCTCTGGTTCCCGCAGTAGTACGATGTAGAGGGGGCAGAAGGCATTATTTCCATTTTGCTGATGGAGCACCAATGCGGAGTAACTTCACAGCCCTCACCACACGGTGAGACCATCGCAAAGCCCACCTCCATCCCTCCTCTGGTATTTTCTGGAAGTTTCCAAGGGGGCCCTTGTGTGAGCCCGTACAGCAGTGTGTTGGTTTCAGACTCCAAGCACAACTCTGTCCTTCCTGCCCAGCTTCCAAGCAGGTGTCCTCAGCCGGGAGCCCCACCTCCTGCCGTGTCAGTGATGAGGGCACCTGTCTGGATGGTCCCGGAACGCGGAAACATCCTCCCCCACTCCCACCTGCCCTCCCACAGCTGCCCCCGCCTTGAAGAGGTCTGTTTGGCCCTGTTTTCCCAGCTTCTTCTGACCCCCTCTAGACACCCAGTCTGAACTATTTGGGTGTTTCTCCCAACCCCAACCTTCTCTGGGCTCCGTGCCCACCTTGACATTTCAGAGTTACTGAGACTGAAGGGAGTAAATCCCAATTTGCCGGTAAGTGGGGGAGGGGTGCGTTGGGGGCGGGGCGTCGCCCGCCAACAGCTGCCCACCCCTGACTGTCAGCCAGGTGAGGAAACGCGGGCTCCCGGTCACGGAGCTAGTGAGCGACTCCAGGAGAAAGGAAACGTCACGCCTTCTGATCTCAGGTCGGTGCAAGTGGCGACCCCTGTACCTGCTCGCGCCGTGAGCGCGGGGCCGGCCCGAAGGGCAGGCGGGCGTCCGCGGGCGCAGCTCAGGCCGGAGGGCGGGCGACGGGGGCGGGCCTCGCGGGCTGCAGGCCGGGCTCCCGGCGGGCGCAGGTGCGGGGTTCGGCCGTCGGGTCCCCATTCCCGGCCGCGCCGTTAACAAGGCCCCGCACCCTGGCGGCCTCCGGGAGGCCGGCAGCCTTTGAAGCACACAGCCTGGATTATTTAATATAATGGAACAGTGCAACTCGACCCATCAGAGACATAAATTTCCAGGTGTTTTAAATTTGTTTTCCCGTCTGAATGGTAAATGGCAGATAGTAAAATTCGGCACCGGGTCGTGGCTGTCGGTGCAGAGTGAGCCCAGGCTGCGCTCAGGTGGGCGGGCGGCCCTGCAGCCCGGGGTCCACCACGGCCCCCTGCGTCCAGGGGCTCCCGGGGACGAGTCTCCCCAGCGCGGAGAGGGATTCTACGCCAGGGCTGGGGAGGGTCTTAGGCTTTTCGTTTCCAGAAGGGTCTCAGGGCACTGAAATCGCTTGCCCACGAGGGTCCCTCCCAGACATCTGTGCTCAGACGCCCACAGCCCCTATTCCCCCCAGGTTAATTGGGGTGCAAGGGCCTGTAACACCTATAACAAGGTTTCTGTTGACTTGCCAAGTTCAATTATGGGTGCATCTGCTTTCTGATTTTTCCAAGATGGTTTGACTTAAAAAAAAAAAAAAGGCAAACTACAAAGGAACAGACTGCACAGTAGCTTTTTGCAGAAGGTAAGAAATTCTGAACACTTTTTCCAGACTCCTCCTGCTTTTTGAGATGTGTCAAAATTCATAGGGTGGCTGCTGAGGATAGATATTACTCTGAGTAATTCTGGAGAAATCTGACCCTTCAGCCCACTCCCCACAAGGCCCTTCACCCTCTTCCCTTCAAAGTAATAAAGGATGTCTACTTTTTATAAGGCGGGCTCCCCTGCCTGCTACCCAGAAACCTACTGTGATCCATCACTTTGAATGGAGAAATCATTTGACATTTATTTCCCAAACAGGAAGCAGTGGCTCAGAGAAGGTGGAAACCCCAGAAATTAGTTCAACTTAGGAGATGAAAGTAGGGAAGGCAGTTTGCTCTTTACCAAGGTGATTATATCATTCTCGATTTGCTTGTGGGCAGGGCCTTAAATAAGGAGACCTTAGGTCTGGGGGAGGCAAAACCCCTAATGAAAGTTACAGCTGCACTGAGCAAAATACCCTCTCTTGGCCCAGCATTGCATGTGTACATGTATGAGTGCATGTGTGTTAGTGGGGGAGTGGGGCCAAGAAGAGAGGATGCAGAGCTGTGAGACACTTATGATTGGCTTGTCCTCAAAGAACTTACACCGATACTAGCTGAAGTATACAGTTCACAAAGCTGTGTGTGAAAGGTGCCAACAGAACAGAGCAGAAATAATCATTGGAACTGAGGAGTTAGAAAGGCAGTGATGGGACAAATCCTTTTTGGCTTAATGTGGTCTTAACGTGGTCAGGGAGAGGCTTTGGGAGCTTGATATTTGGGCTGGTGGTAAGAAAAGGCAGAGGGAAGGGCAAGTAGGAGCCAAGTGAGCAGCTGTTGGGGGTGGGGAAGGTGGTGGGGGGGGGACAATGACAGATGGCGTGGTCAAGACCAAATCCAGCTGGGGCAAGACCCCAGGTGTCCTAGAGAGCTAGGAGTCCCCCTATTTGTTCTTCTGTTGTGTTTCTTCCCGCTAGATGACATTCCCTCAAGAGCAGGAGGGTCCTTCAGAGGTCAACTTCTGGAAACAGGAAACAGTGATTAGCAAATCAATTAATTAAGGCCCAGTGAGCCATTGGATTACAAAGAGCAGTTATTTGTTAACTGAAGACAGACCTTGGCCCCTGATGAGAGCTTTGATTCTTTGAGGAGGCTGACTGAGACAGCATACCTAAGATGCACACAGGCCCTACCTACGTGTGAAATTCCAGCAGCCCAGCTCTGCCGATGACAGAAATGACCGTAAAAAACCAGGGAGGCCACAAGTCAAACAAATAATTTGGTTGACAAATAGGAGTATAAACAAGACCTTGATTAATGAATTTGCTAATAGTTCTCTGTTTATTGACATTAGCTCAGCTTGGTCATTAACCCTGACATTGCCCATATATATGTTGTATGGTATAATATCTTCCATTCATTCTAAGACTGCTTTGTAGCTTTTTTTGTTGTATGTTTTATGTCTCTTAAGTCTTGTCTCCCTGACTGGACCATGTGCCCCTAGTTCTGAGAACCCATGTGCTTATTGAATGAAGAGCAAGGTCATGGAACTTCCCATGAGGGATAAGTAGAAAAATGGGAGACGTGAGACGAGGCTCCAATTTCAGCATCTGAATCCCTTGGCAATGAGTTGGGAACTGGGTTCTAGAGCCCTTTCACTGTAACTTTTGTTGCCTTTTAAACTCGTTGCTTCATCCTGCTCTGTCCTTGAGGGAGGGAGTCGTCCCAGCAGGCTTATCTTCCTCCCGGTGTTACAGGCCTTAAAAAGAGCACCCTGAGGGAGTGGATGGACAAGCACAGTAAATAGAGTGGAGGAATCCCATATGACAGCAGCTTCCCTGACTCATCTTGGCCATGACTTTGGCCGCTTCCAACAGAGCTTACTTTCGTGTTTCCCCGAAAATAAGACCTAACTGGAAAATAAGCCCTAGCATGATTTTTCAGGGGGACATCACCTGAACATAAGCCCTAACGCGTCTTTTGGAGCAAAACTTAAGATAAGACCCAGTCTTATTTTCAGGGAAACACGGTACAGTGTTTTTGGGGACTTCAGCCACGGCCTCTGATGGCCAGAACTCAAGACAAGGTTGTCCTTGGGAAGGTGCCAGTGTGCCTACAGTGCCAATCCCTGGTCCCTGCATGCCAGGAGCCACTGTCCTTGTCAACATTCCAGCCTGGGTGACTCTGGCTGCAGCTTTAGCAACTTGGTGAAAAGCAGAGGCAGGAGGAGTTGAAGCTGTAAATGCCAGCTGTATTTTTATTGGTCGTCTGCAACTTCAAAGGTTTCCCTGCTTTAAAGGAGGCACAAGCAGGTATCCAGTTGGTTCTCTGAGCTCCCAGCCTTGATGCCTTATTGATTTTCAATGTGGCTTGACTCCCAGGTGGGCAGACTTCAAAACGGTCTGTATTTTTCTGCTGTCATGTTTCCATCCCTGTTAGTTTCCATCTCCAGCAAGATTCCGGATATGTTTGAGGGCAGCTTTTCCTTCTTCAGCTTTCTCTTAATAATTCACTTCTGGACAGGATTTCAGACAGCCAGGACCACTTCTGCTGGGGTGTGTCTCACATTGTTTGTGCCTCGCTGGACCAGCTGCTGGCAAGTGTGAGAGAGAAGATGCAGTCCTCACCCTTAAGGAGGTCAATCCTATCAGTCCATCTAATACACCTAGAGTCGAAGTGTATTCTGAGTGTGGCCACAATGGAGGGTGTGGCTGATGGTGGGAGGTGGGACCTGTGACTTGATGGGGTCTCCTCATGTAACACATAGTCTTCATAACTGACCTTGAGCCAGCTCAGTAGTTTATTGAGCTATTGTGTGGCCAGCTCTGGGACTAGAACATTCGTTAAATGCCTACTAGAGGCCAGGCACTGAGCTTCACTGATATTTGCTAGTAGCTTTCCTTACATTTCATGTGAATTCTATACTACTCTGTATAAGAAGCAGGTTGCGCTTCGCTCCTCTTTATAAATGAGAACGATGCTATGCGGCTTCCCCAAGTTCACTTTGCAAGCAAAAGGGAGAGCAGGATCTGCCCCCTGGGCTGCTCTTGCTACCACTCCAGGCTGGGCTGGGTGTTTGCCTGTGTCTGTGTGTGTTGTGGGGAGAAGGAAAAACCCTGGAAGCTCTTTGTCTCATTGGCAGACAAACCTATTCACATGGAACAAACAGGCAAGATGAGGCTTATGTGTGGTAATGATAACAGCAAATACTTCCATAGCATCTCCTGAGTGTAAGGACTGGTCAAGTATTACTGTTAACCAATATTAACTAATCCCTATGAGGAAACTGAGGCATAGAGAGGTTTGGTTACTCTGCCAAGGAAACACAGCTTAGAAATGTCAGAGCTGAGCTGCAAACCCGGAATGAGTCTTATATACTTCACGGAGTTTCAGGACTGTCGGAGAGGGATGCCAGCAGTGTGGCCTGAGCAGTACCTCCCGGTGGAGAGAATTTCTGCCTGCTCCCCATACTTGATCTCTTCTAAGCTTCCAAAGAACAGTGAGGTAGGTGTCCAGGCCTTCCTGTCACCTCCCGCCCCCTTGATAGACGAGGCGCAGTGATGTCAAGCGGGTACCCAGGGTTACCCAGGCCTCAGCCCAGCCTCCTGTCTTGCCGCGTCAGGGGTTTTTTTATAGGGAAAAATGGTTGGGACGTTGAACAGATGTTTGGTTACAAGTGTCTTGTCTGCAAACTGGGACCTACAGGTCCATGAAAGCAGTCTCCTAAACAAGCAGTTCTTCTCTATTTGCTGTGGTCACAGAGTGCGCTGGGAAAGTGATATTTGTGAATACAAAAGAAACAGGGCAGGCTGAGGAGAGGCTGGGTCCAGGTCCAGGGGGATTCCCTGGTGCCCTGGGCACGAGGCCTTCTGCTCTGCAGCCTGCCTGGCTCACCATGCAGGAGGAAAGGCCTTTGAAGTCACAGACCACCAATAAAATTGCAGCTGGCACCAGGAGCTTACAGGGCTCCAGGCGTGAGATTTTACACCACTAAGGGGCTGAGCCAGCGCTGACAGGGTTGGAATGTGCCCTGGACTCCCCTTTCCTCGGCAAGAGCCACCAGGGTGCCTCAGCTCCTGGCCACCCTGTCACCCAATCAATCAAGGCTGCAGCGAGAGCCCATTAGCCACCACAGGGAAGCGAGAGAAGGAGCAGTTTGGAGTGGAGGTGTGGATCCATGACTGAGACGCATGCGGCAAACAGCTACAGTGCAAGCATCTGAGTCCAGGCTGGTTGTGCACGCGCAGGCAACTCTCCGCTAAGTGGTGGTGGCCAGACGTCAGGGCCACAGACGGGGACAGGGCTGAGGGTTGGAGTGGTCACAAGGCAACCGCCTTAGGTTTCAGCATGAACAAAGGCATGGGGGCTAGAATAAAGAGGCTCTCTTCTTCCTCTTCCCTCTTATCTTCCTCCCTCTTCCCTTGTCCTCCAGGTTAAAGCCCCTTTCCTTGGTCGTCATTCAGCTTCTGCTTCTGTCTGGCCCTGGGCTGGGAGTGGCTCTGTCTCTCCTCTCCAGGAGCTCCTAGTCTGAGACAGGCAGCCTCCTTGAGGACGGGTTTGGGATCAGGACGTGGAGGAGGAAGGTCAAGGATAGGGGTAAGCTGGCCACGCAGCATGGCAGCCCTTGTAGCCAGGAGCATAGTGGGGGCAGCATCCTCACATCTGCCCAGAGTTTTCTGCTGCCCTGACCACTTCCTCTTGAGAAGCAGCTATTGATTCAGCCCTTCTGAGGTGTTTGGTGCTGAGTGGATTAGCTCCCCTCAAGGATGGTGAATGGGAGGGGTCCCAGGGATTGGGCTGAGTAGGGAGAGTCATTATCTGGACGTTGTCACCAGGAAGAGAAGCTAAAACAGAGACCACACATACGTAGGGAATGGGCACCCTGAAATTTCAACTGGCTGAGTTCTGTAATGTGGAGCCTTGGTGGGTTGAAAAAGTGTGATACTGTGATTTATAATAAGAAATACATATTTCCTGGCAAAGAGCTCATAAGACCCTTGGAATTTCCTAAGTGGCAAGAGCTATGAAGTTGACATTTGTTATGTTAATGAGTAACTGTTAGAATGCCCTTGGGTTACCCAAAGGGGAACCAACCAAATCATTAGAAGGTTGACCTTTCAGTCTCACCCCCACTCCCCACCTCTGGGGAGGAAAGAAGGGCTGGAGGATGAATGTCTGCCCATGGCCAACGATTTAATCAAGCATGTCTATGTACTATGAAGCTTCCACAAACCCTCCAGAAGAGAGCTTTCGGGTCGGTGAACAGGTGGAGGACACTCGGGGAGAGTGGTGTACTTGGAGAGGGCATACCTTCCCCTATGTGTCTCTTCACTTGGCTGTTGATTCATGTCCTTTAATAGTCTTTGTAATAAGCTGGTAATGTAGTGAGTAAACTGGTTTCCTGAATTATGTGAGCTGCTCTAGCAGATTAATCAAACCCAAGGAGGGAATCTTGGGAACCTCTGATTTATGGCCAGTTGGTCAGAAGCTCAGGTGGTTATCTGTACTTGTGATTGGCATCTGAAGTGGGGGGTAGTCTTGTGGGACTGAGCCCTCAATCTGTGGGATCTGATGTTTCCGGATAGAATAGAGTTTATAGTCAGAATAGAGTTTAATTGTAGGACACCTAGCTGGTGTTGGAGAATTCCTTGGATGTGTGGGAAAAAGCTCTCCAAACACATTGGAATTGTGATCAGAATCATTAAAAAGTCCTGTTTCGGTGCCTTAAACTGAAGCAGAGGGTAAGTGGCCTTTGAGATGCCATAGACTTGGCAGAAGATGAATTTTGTGTGCGGCCATACTGCAGTGGTGAGCCTGCTGACATGGGGGAAAGTGGGGGGGGGCGCCAGCAAGGATGTTGCCCCCCGCCAAGCCTGTTGTTTCCGATGGACTCTAGATAGTTGCCGTTAAGCTGAGCATTCTGGTGGAGCCCAGCAATTCGTAAGTGAATGAACAGCATGTAGGCTTAAAAATGATGAATAGGCAAGAGCTTCAGTGATAGTTTCTTGCACATGGAATGACCAGAAGCAAAAGTATTTTAAAAGCATTTGAAGAAATGATTTTACCAAAGGAGCCGTAATCTTGATTTTAAAAAAACCTTATGATTCAGTCCTTAAAACCATCCCTGGCCACCCCGACCTGCCCAAGCAGGAAGGAGCCTGCGAAAACTTTGTAGCCCTCTGAAAGTTCGTCTTCTCCAGTGGCCATGCGGGTGTGGCCACGAAGGACTGTGGACGAGAAAGTCCTTTCCAGGGAGAACAGGGTTCCATCAGCAGAATCTACTTTGGAGCGACAATTTTGGAAACAAAAGCCCCATGTTGAAACACACACTTCGTGCAGAAAACGTGAAGAACTAATATAACCATCTCCCCATGTCAACCTCCCTCCAGCCCTACAAGTATCCTGTTATTCTATCACATTATAAGATTTTGGTATGCGTCAAGTGTTTTTCTAGGAACATCTATTTATATATTTACTGGATTACATATTTATTTGCTATGAAATTGGATTATGTTGTATTTATTGTTTTATATTCTGCTTTTTAAACTTAGCTCTGTTATGAATATCATCTCCTTTTCTTAAATATTCTTCTCAAACATGATTTTAATGGCTGCATAATATTCCACTGTGTGAATCTCATCAAGTTGGACATTCAGATTATTATTTTTCCTACCTCACGATACATACCTTCACATGGAAATACTGGGCCACAGGATACAGATGGTTTTACAACTTGATACAGACTACCTACTGCCTTCTAGCATGGTTTTTGCCACTTTGTACTTCCTGTAGCATTGTTTGAATGCGCCTGTTTTCCCACTCCCTCTACCACACTGGCTGTCATTCACCTTCATCTTGGGGATGATGAGGTCTCAGGCCGGCATTGCTTCTTTCTTGAGTATTTTTTATTTTCACCTTGGCTGCAGCCACCCTGGAAGATGGTGCACTTTTTTATGTTCACACTAAACATCTTCTGTTGACCATCTCCATGCTGAGCTGTACAGAAGCCTGTGGGTAACCAGCAATGTGATATCTCTGACCTTGTAACTGGTCTCAGAGTGGCCCCTGTGAGTTTCTGTACCTTCTGCAGAAATCCTAGCTGCTCCCTCTGGGCAAATACCCAGAAAGCAGGAATGCCTGTGGGTCTGAGCACACACGGAAGCAGGAATCCCCCAGCCACACATCCTCAGCTGTTTCCAGAGAGAAGATGTGGCATTGATCCTCATAAATAGTGATTCTCCGTGCCTGCCAGAATGCTCTTGTCCAGTATGGTGTCCTGCTGTTATCACCCATGGAGATTTCTGACTACAAAAGTGTCCTTGTTCTTTGTGGACATTTTTCTTAAATGAAAGTGTAAAGAAGAAAGTCATATGTGACCTCCCCAAAATAATAATAACCCCCCCAAAACACTTTTGACATTTTGGTGTGATGATAGAAGCAGAGGTCAGAAAGGGAGAAGGAGAGAGATCTGAAGATGCTACACGGTTGGCTTTGAGGACAGAGGAAGGGGCCACAAGCCAAACAATCGGGGGGCCTCCAGAAGCTTGTGAAGACAAGGAAAGGATCTCCCAGGGAGCCTCCAGAAACAACAGTGTTGCTAACACCTTAATTTTAACTTTAACCCAATGAGACTGATTTTGGGCATCTGACCCCCAGAAGAAATTTGTACCATTTTAAGCTGCCGAGTTTGTGGTAATAGATGAAAAGTGTGGAATGGATCACATTTCCATGCACAGTCTTCGAATACCAGTGTTTCTAACAAGGTGTACTTCTCACTCAGAATAGTCCTAGGGACTGCAAAGCAAATGTCCTCCATGTAACAACTCAGGGATGGATCCATGAGGATCCTAAGACCTCCTGACTCAATGGGACAGAGGAAGCGAGAGAGAAAACTTATCCATGGGCTTTTCCCTGCCTCAGGCTGGATGTCAGTTCCTCTCACAACCCATGGCTAGAGGCCAGCATATGGCGCTGCCCTGCTCTAAGGGGCTTGCTGCCAGAAAGGGGATGAGAACTGAGAATTAGTAGCTCCTAGGACAGCCTACCACATGACGCATGCAGTAGGCATGCAAACACAGTCTCTACTGCTCTGACCCCACATCCGTCAGGCACTGTGGTGACTCACATTTGCAGGGTGCCGGGTGCAAATCGTGGGTCTCCGCATTAGCCCAGCAGACAGTCACCTCAAGCTCACGGCCATAGTCTGCTGAAATTCGGAAACGGCGTCATGCCTGGAGGAGTGCTGTTCTCAGGAAATGAGTGTCTTATTTTATTGTCTAAAATTTAAATGTTTGAAGATACCTCCCAAGACGTTGCCTGGTTCAGAACACTTCAAGGAACCCTGGAACTCGGCAGAAACAGCTTCTTCTCCAGGAGGCTGCCTACAGGGAACCAACCTCCCACCGACCACATTCCATAGGAATTGCAGGAAAAGTGGAAAGCCAGGCAAAAACAGCATTTCAATCATATTTTGAACATGACTTTGTAATTCTAGCCATGGAAGTCACCTCAGACTTCAGTGAGTGTGAGGGACTCTTGCTGTCCATGTATGAGAGATGAGAAAATGGGAGAATGAAAGACTGCTCCAAACACACCCGTGTTACAGCACATTCAATGTCTGAAATAATATTTGGTACTAATTTCAATAACTTTTACTAATGCAAACATGTTAAATACTTGTTAGAAAATAAGTTTATTCTTAATTTTTCTAAATAAGTGTTAAATGTGTTAAAAATATTATTTTTGAAAGCCCTGAATCATCTGTCTCCCCGAAGCAACACGCTTGTTTCTCTTTGACCTAAGACCCTGCAAGGTGGCGCTCACTTGGCAAAGCCACTGGAGTTGGGTCTACCCTCAGCCTTGCTTGCTGTGAATGGACTCTCCTCATAAGCAGAACTCACATTAACCAACCTCACCCAGGCTGCTGTATAAACCAGAAGGCCAGGTTAGTTTGCAGTGAACACTCGGGTTTAAGCTGCCCAGGTCTCCTGGTTCACACATTTTTTCCCTGTTGGCAAGTTATAGGAATGCCAAGCTAGAATGAGGTTATTTGTACAATTTGAGATCGTGTAAGGCACTACAGCAATATATTTCAAACTTGGCTACACACTGGAATCATTTAGAAAACTTAAAACAAAATCTCAATGTCCAGGCCATAACCCACGCCAGTGCAATCTGAATCTCCGAGGGTAAAATCCAAGCAGCAGTAAGACTGATTGATTGATTGATTGATGACTTAAGCCTGAGAACCTGTGTGATGACAGGGGTAGGTCTTCCAAGGAAATGAAATGCTCCTGCCTCTGCATCCCTAGCAGTGCTTGGGTGGATAAGGCAAGTGCCTCATGCCTCTCCCTTTCCGGTGTCCCAGGGATGACTCAGTACCTTCCTACTGTCTGCCAGCCCTGAAGCCATTCTGTCTCCTTCAGAGAACTTCAGTCTGCTTCTTTTTGGATTGGTTTCAATACTCAAGGAACAATTTTTAGGTGT
This sequence comes from Rhinolophus hipposideros, assembly GCF_964194185.1. NCBI lineage: Eukaryota > Metazoa > Chordata > Mammalia > Chiroptera > Rhinolophidae > Rhinolophus > Rhinolophus hipposideros. The sequence continues at coordinate 46,367,790 of NC_138058.1, forward strand.
CGAATTGCCAAGGGAAGAGACAGGGAGACCAGATGTAGTTTCCCCATCTTCTGAGATATTCATGTGTTTTTTTAACAGTCATAAAAATACAAATCACCATGCCTTACATGTACAGAGTGACTCGTACATCCCAAAGCACCTTTTGCTTCACCATCTCCTTTGATTTTTCCCAGAAGCCCTGTGGTCAGGCCAGGAACATGTTAATCCACTTTCCAGTTTCAAGACCTGCATTTCCACCAGCTGCCACCATTTTAACATGGCAGGTTCATCAGTGACTCAGAATGAACATTTCTGAAATCTGTCGTCTGATCCCACCCACGTCTCTTACTCTTGTGTTCTCTGCTTTTCCTCATTGCAGCATTATGTTCCCGATGGTCCAGGCTTGAAACCTTGACATTCTGTTGGGTTTCACTCTTTCGTTTGACTTCGCATCCAGTCAGCTCCTAAATCCTGCTGCTTCTACCTCTGATGGGCCTCTCATCTCAGCCCTTTCCTCTCCCTGCCTTTTTCACTGCCATCTGCCTTCTCCCTTCTCTCCTGAATAATTGCAGCTGCCTCCCAACTGAATCTTCCACCGCAACCCAACAGCATGACTAACACCCCAAGTCTAGTGCTCATTGGCATTCCCCTGCTCACAGCCCTCCAGCAGCTCCCTACTGTTCACTCCAAACTCCTGAGTGGCATTTCAAGATCTCGTGCTGTGACTCCAATCTGCCTCTCCAGCTTCATCTCCTCTGTAGCTTAGATCCTAGACACTCTTCCAGCAGGTCCCAGGCTTCTCCATTTATGGGTGTTTCATGTCACTGCATTAATGAGAAGATCCCCTCTCATTCCCCCCACCTTTTATCCTGTTGTAATTTGGCCCACATGGCCTTTTCTCCACAAGGCCCTCTCGGCCTGTCGCTTGGAAATGGGTTCGTCTATGCAGTTCCTAGTCCTCCCAAATTGTCTTGACCTTTATCAAATTTGCCTTGTATTGTGGTTATGTACGGAGAAGTCAATCTTGCAAACTAAACTACAAGTCCCTTGAGGGCAAGGAAGGTAAGCCCCTGGTGGTTTTCATCTCAGCCATCACCAGGAGAGCCTGGTAGAGTCCTTGTACACTCTGCCTGCTCCATAAACATTTGCTGATCTGAGCTGGTTTCCCATTCGTAATGCAGACAGGCTGAGAGTCAGAGAAATTACACAGCTTACGCCAGGTGGGACACTAGGCTCAGGGCGCCAGCTCATAATGCAGCCTGTCTTTCCATGACTGCAATATTGACTGGAGAGTTGGAAGTCCCACTGGCCTTTCAGCATTCACTGGCTGCTAACTGTGTCCTGCACTGGGTGCTGGGGAGACACTGGTGAACACGACAGCAGTCAACCCCTCCCTCTTTGGAGGCTTAGCCCATCTAAGGAAGCCCATCTAAATACATGGTAATTAAAGGCAAAGTGCTAGGATAGCATAGAAAAGGGGGATCTGCCTAGACTTGAGGGGGCTGTGGCTAGTGAGCAAAAGCTTTCCTGAGGCACTGTTGACTACATCAGGCAGCTGAAAAGGACCAAGTAGAGAATGGCTTCCATGCAGAGACAGCAGAATATTCAAAGACTGGAGCAGGAAGTACGGAGGCCCAAAAGGCCAGGTGGCTAAACTGTAGAGAGGGAGGGAGACGTTGGCAAGAAACAAGGCTGGTTAGGGAAGAGCGTCTGATGTCAGAGAAATTTGTAGGCAATCCAAAGGCCACTTACCAAAGAGGCTGGTTGGAAGTGGGGTATGGAGAAGAGGGCGGACATGAGTGGAGGAAGATTATTGGGGAGATCATTGGAGTCATCAGATAAGAGAATGGGGGCCTAGGGTAGAGAGGTCACAGTGAGGTAGAGAGGAACAGATGGGCAGCCACCCCCAAACAACCCTCTTTATGATTCTGCATGGTGAGCCCACGCTTGGAAGGGTACAGCAGCATTTAATGTTCTCCACACACTTCTGTGTGGCCTGGGCAGAACCCAGAGCCTCTTTGGTTCTCGTTTTCTAAACCATAGAGTGACATTGGTTAAGCCTCTCAGTTGGTGACAGTAAAACCTTTTCGATTCCCTAACAGAATAGGACTCTAGACATCCTGTAAAGAATGACTGTCATTTACTCCCTCCTAGTTATTGTTTTCGCCTGAGGAGGGGGTTCATGTATAAAAGAAAATGCTAAAAAAAATTAAATTAAATTAAAATAAAGTAATTGGCAGCGGTAGGAATTTGTCATTGCAGACTGGCCTTTGCAAGGTGGACAAACCCTTGCTGTTTGGGGGGAAAAAATGCAGCCAGCACTCATTGGATTAAGAGTGTAGAAAAGCAAACGTGTTCAAATCTTAAACACATCATAATTTTAAGCATCCACAAGTGTTTAAAAAGTGTTAGCTGCTATGAGCACATACATCCATTCACTAGTTAAACATCAGAACCTGTTTCTTTTCTAAACACGTGGGTAGGAGAACAGAGGACGGTTAACATGTTAAACACACTGACATGTTTACAATGTGTTGCAAGAAGGTGTTTAACTTTTTGTGTTCCAAAGCTAAACACTTTGGAATTAGAGGCTTGGCTAATTCCACCTCCAGTTAGTATGACTATCACCTAGTGGCCCCCTTGGCTTGGAGCAGAGGCCCCTTTGGAAACGCAGACAATCCTAGTAATAACCTGGATTTCATAAAGAGCAAGGCTAGGCTACTTACTGCAGGGTCTTGGGTACAGATGAAACATGTGTTTCTAAGAGCAAATCATAAAAGGAATTAGTCCTAAATGCATGATTTGCTGGACGCAGCCCATGCTCTGGTTAAGCACGGCCCGTTTCGTCTCTCTGGTATTCCTTCTATCGCGCTGGCGGGGGCTTTCGATGAAATCCCCAGACATAGGCCAGCTGAGGCCTTGGTCTCTGCTCCACACTGGCTCAGACTTTGACAGAGAATGAAAAGAACCCTGGAAGCTAAACTGGAAAAGTAGATAGAGGGAAGAAGAAGGAGAAAGGAAGAAAGGGTGAATGTTTGTTTCCTGGGGCTGCTGTAACGAACTACTCCACACCTGGTGCCTAAGACAATATAAATTTATTATCTTACAGTTCTGGAGGTTAGAAGTCTAAAATGGGTCTCTTTGGGCTAAAATCAAGTGTCAGCAGGGTTGTGTTCCGTCTGGAGGTTGAGAGACGAATTCATTTCCCCGTGTTTTCCAGCTTCTGGAGGCAGCCTACGTTCCTTGGCTGGTGGGCCCCTCTCTCCTTCAGAGCCAGCAGTGGGTGGTGGAGTCTTTTCCACCATACATCAGTGACTCTGCCCCTCTCTCCCCTCCCTCTTTTACTTATGCAGGCACACCTCACAGATATTGCAAGTTTGGTTCCAGACCACTGCAATAAAGCGAGTCTGGTGGAGGGTCTTGCCCTCAGTTTGTAAAAACTGCGATATCTATGAACTGCAGTAAAGCAAAGCACAATAAAAGGAGATATGCCTGTAACGACCTCTGTGATCCCATTGGCCTCACCTAGATAGTCCAAGATAACCTCCTGATTTTAAAGCCTGCTGATAAGCAACTTTAATTCCCCCTCGCCATGTTTCAGAGACTAGGACGTAGACGTGACTGGTGAGACATTATTCTGCCGACCACAGGGAGTTATAGCAAGGAAATGAAAGAGAGAACAGAAGGCCTTACCCTAAATTGAAATCCTGTATATCCTAAGATTAGGGACCATCTCAGACAAGAACTAGATGGTGGTCTGGGAATGTGGGCCAAAGTGCAGGGGACGGGCGCTTGACCACTGCGTTAGCCGTGCCAGGGGCTCCAGGCCATTGCCCTCTTAAAATCCATTGTGTGCGTTTGGGTATCGGCTAATCTGCTAGTGTAACAAAAGAAGGCTGTTTTTTTGTCATGGTTATAGCGGGAGTAGGCAATCTGAGCTGTTATGATGGCTCTACCATCCCCAAGCTACTGGTGTCTGTGTCTAGGTCCAAGGACATTGCTCCAATTTTCCTCAGCTCGTAGTCTGGAGGAAAGGACCAGAGGAAGACATGTATATTCCTTTTAAGGGCACGATCTAGAATCGGGTTTCTCAACCTTGATGCTGTTGGCATTTGGGGCCAGATAATTCTTTTTTGTGAGGGGCTGTTGTGAAGGCTGATTGGCAGCATCCCTGGATACCAGTAGCACTCCCCAGTTGTGACAACCAGAAATTTCTGTGGGGTGGGGGGAATCACTCCCTGTTAAGAATCACTGATCTAGAAAAAGCACATGTTACTTCTGGTGTTATCTAATTACAGGGAACTTAGTTATGTGGTCATAACAAGCTGGGCAGCAATATACCCATCTTAGACTTGGGAGTTTTATTTTAAAGAGAGAATGAATGTTTGGGGACAACTAGTATTCTTTGCCTCCATTTCAGGCGCTTGGGCTCTCAAATTACTGAAGTCCCACCTCATATCTTAGGTATTGGCCCGGAATACACAATGGGAGGGAAGGGATTAAGGGTAGTCACCAGTAGGAGGAATATTCTGGGGTCCTTGGTAGGAGCTCTGGATGGCCATCTGCCACCCCTGGGCCATCATTGGAGCCTGGCTTCCCAGAACTCGGGGTGGGGAACCAAAGACATTTCTGGGAGCCCGGAGCTTGCCGTTCTTATACTATGCATCATGACATGTGATTTGACTCATGAGGGCTCTGGCCTGGGTGCTCTCAACCTCTTGTGCTGTCCGCAGAGGGTTCTGGGGGACCCTGGGGACTCACTGGGCGGGATCCACATAAGGCAGTGAGTATAAAAGAGACAGGACTGGGTTCTAGTTCTATTTCTGCCATTTATTAGCTATGTGACTCCTTAGCACCTTAGTTTTCCTCACCCGTAAAATTAGGACGGTAACATCTCCTGTACTGAAGAAGGTTGTTGGGCAGGTTAAAATTAGATCATATGTGAAAAAGACTCAGCGCCATCCCTGGGACTTAATAGGCATTTCATAGACGGTCCTCATTTATTCCTTTATTCCTCAGATACTTAGTGAGGAGCCTCCCCCCCCCATCTGAGAGTTCGCTTTCCACAGTTTCCATTACCCATGGTCACCTGTGGTCTGAAAATATTAAATGGAAAATTCCAGAAATATATAATTTATAAGTTTTAAATTGTGTGCCGTGCTGAGTAGAGTGGTGAAATCTCAGGCCATCCTTCTCTGTCTACCTGGGAAGTGAATCCCCCTTTTGTCTACCGTGTTTCCCCAAAAATAAGAACAGGTCTTATATTAAGTTTTGTTCCAAAAGACGCATTCAGGCTTATGTTCAGGGGATGTCCTCCTGAAAAACCATGCTAGGGCTTATTTTCCGGTCAGGTCTTATTTTCGGGGAGACATGGTAGCACGGCCACGCTGCATATGCAACCCACCTCTTCGTCACTCAGCAGTCATCTCAGGTATCAGATCAACCGTTGCAATGTCACAGCGCCTGTGTTCAAGTGACCCTTATTTTACTTACTAATGGCTCCAAAGTGCAAGAGCAGTGATGCTGGCAATTCAGATAAGCCAAAGGGAAGCTGTAAAGTGCTTCCTTTAAGTGAAAAGGTTCTTGACTTAATAAGAAAAGAGAAAAAACACACATATGCTTAGATTGCTAAGATCTACGATAAGAACAAATCGTCTATCCATGAAATGGCCTAATTTATAAATTAAACTTCATCATCTGTAGGTAGGTACAGGAAAAAGAAAACAAGCATAAAATAGATAGAGTTTGGTACTATCTGCGGTTTCAGGCATCCATTGGGGGTCTCGGAATGTATCACCCAAGGATAAGAGGGCACTACTGTATCTACTATATGTAAGGCTCTGTTCTGAATTTTGGGAACATGAACACAACAATGAGCAAAGTAGATGAGGTAGTTATATTGTGGTGGTTACTACTGCTATTCTTGTCATCATTCTGGAAACAGACCTAGAGGTTGACTGTCTGCCAGCGAGTGGGTGAGGTTAAGCCAACAAACTCTGGGTCTGGGTATGCAAAAATGAGGCTGGCTGGTGGGGGTAGGGGTGCAGAGGTCCAGCCTGCATGTTTGATGGGGCCCGTCGAGTGAGGAAGAGTGGAAGGTTGACTAAGGCAGAATAACCAAGGACTTGGTCATATGAGTCAGCAGCAGAGGTTCAGAAATCCCGGGGAATTCAGAGGACATGAATTAAGGTAGGGCTGCCGTCCTGGAAATAACGAATGGGGCAGGGAAAGGTCAGCTATAAGAAGGGAGGCAGGAGGACAGGGACAGATAGCTGCAGGTGGAACCACTTTGGCCCAATTGGAGGAGCTCAGATTCCTGGCTGAGATCTGAGGTGACTGCTGGCCCCTTTCAGTGAGGCCAGCATTGCCCATGAGGCAGGGTGAACTGTTGTCTTTGGGGTGAATGGGATGCCTCATGGGCAGCCTGAGAGCAAATTTAGTACAAGTAGGATGGACTCTGCCTCCCCGTTCCACTGCCAACTTCTGTACCATATCACACCTCTGGGCAAGCAGATCATGAAGGCATGTCCGGTAGGCAGGTCAACTGCAGTAAGCCCTCAGCAAGTTGCTGAGGGAGTGATGGCTGCAGGGCAGTGAGTCGCAGACTTTTTCCATCCATAGCTCACTCTTGGCAAAGTAAAATACCTCCCGTGTTCTCACCTCTTAAAATGGAAACTCTTCTTTCTAGAATGCCACTTCTAGAATTCCATGGTCAATCGTTATAATCACTTTCTTGCACCTCTCATTTCATTGTTACTGTCTTGGCAAAGCCACGACTAAAGTTAAATCCAATTCTCCATTTACTAAGTGCCTGTTTTGGGGGAAAATACAACATGCTGACTGGTCTCACTTTACTCTCGTGCCCATAATTTTCAAGGAGGCCTTCAGTTGCTGCCAGGTCACCATCCTCTACTCATTCTCCTATTCTCCTAGATGACAACCGGACCCCGAACGCCTTCCTACCATTTCCCTCTCCCTCTCTGCTGATGACTTCGTTTCCGTCTTCACCAATAAAGCTGAAATAATCATAAGAGAACTTCCACTGAGGCACCACCACATCTCCCTGCCGCCTGCACCTCCCCTCACATCCACATATCCTTGGCAGGAACTTAATGGACTTTTCACACACCTCTCGAGAGCCAACCTTGTCCACCTGCACACCAGATCCCATCCTTTCCACCTACTCAAGGCCATTATTCCAGCCATGTCGTCCACTTCTCTCCTCCACCTTCAGCAAACAAGCTGAATCATTTCCGTCAGCAAACAAGCGTGTGGTCATTTCTCCCACTTTACAAAACCTTCTCTTGAACTCACTTCTACAATTTTTTGTTTGTTCCCCATTTGCAGCGAAACTACTTCAGAAAGTTGTCTCTACTCACTATCTCCAATTTGTTTCCTCCTCTTCTTTCTCTCTTGTAAACAACGTTATTGAGATATCTTTGACATATAAAAATTGTACATATTTAAGGTGTACAACCGTATGTTTTGATAAATACCAGGGGTGCCCAAAAAATGTATATAAGTGGACACTTTGGTCAGCGTTGCTCAAGCAGTAGTTCGCCATCATCAGAAGTGTCTGGACGCTGATGGTAACCACTTTGAGCACCTCTTGTAATTGCAAACATGACTTGTATTCATCTTTTGTTATCGGTATATATTGAGTATTATGATTTTAATAGGTTTTTCCTTTCTTAAAATGTGTTTACTTTTTTTTTGGCACCCTCTGTATATACATTGTGTAAAGGTCACTACAATGTAGCTCAGTAACTTGTCCATCGCCTCTACCTAGTTATTACTGTGTGTTGCGAAGATTTAAGATCTATATCCTCTTAGCTAGTATTCTTAACTATTGTCACTATGCTATACATCAGATTTCCATAACTCATTCATCTTGCATAACTGAAATTTCCTACTCTTTGACAAAAATCTCAGACTCCTCCTACCCTACCCCTACCACCCCAGGCAACCACTGTTATAGTCTCTGTTTCTATGAGTTTGACTATTTTAGATTCCACCCATGAATGAAACCATGCAGTATTTTTCTTTCTGTGTCTGGCGTATTTCACTTAACATAATGTCCTCTAGGTCCATCCATGTTGTCACAAATTGGAGGATTTTCTTCTTTATTTAAGGCTGAATAATATCCCATTATGTATGCATGTGTATGTATTTGTGTATAAATCTATTACATTTTTTAATCCATTCGTTCTTCAACAGACATTTAGGTTGCTTCCATACCTTGACTTTTGACCAAGAAAGATCCAATTTCATTCTTCTGCATATGAATATCCAGTTTTCACAGCACCATTTATTGAAGAGATTATCCTTTCTCCATTTTGTGTTCTTGGCATAAATATGTGGATTCCTTCCATTTTCTCTTAAACCCACTCCGATCAGCTTTTTGCCCCTGATACTTAACAGACCGCTCTTATCAACTTTCATATGGCTGGGTCTAATGGTCAAGTATCAGTCTTGACTGCTTAGTTGATCGCATTTGACACACGTTGATCACTTTTTCCTGCTTGGTATGTCTTCTTCACTTGACTTTCACAATAACACACTCTCTTTGTTTTCCTCTTGCCTCCCAGGTTGCTCCTTCTTGGTCTTCTTTGCTGTTTCCTCCTCATCTCCTTGATCTTTTAGGGTTGATATATCCCAGAGCTCAGCCCTTGGTCCTCTTCTTTACGTACATTATTTGTTTTGGTGATCTCACTTGATCTGGTGGCTTTTATATCAAATATCCCTGATGATGCCCAAATTTAAATTTATACCTTCAGTCTTCAGATCTCTACTTGGATGATATCTCAAGCTCAGCATGCTTTTCTGATCTGCCCCAGGCCTACCTCTACCTTGTAAACCTCCACCCACAGCCATCTCCATCTCACGTGATGGCAACTCCATCCTTCCAGTTGCTTAGACTTGACATCTCCATGGCTACTCTTGGTTGGTGCCTCTATCATTTCTCACCTACATTACTGTCATAACCTTTGTCCTTCTGCAGTCTATTCTCAAAACAGCAGCTAGAGGGAGTCTTTGAAAACAAATTACATCATGTCATTCCTCTTCTCAAAAATCTTTTAATGGCTCCCCATTTCTGTAAGGCCCTACAGGATTTGCCAATGCATCTCACCTCTGCCTCTCTGAACTCACCTCCTACTCTTCTTCCTTTTATTTCCTCTACTCCAGCCTATTGACCTCATGGCAGTTCCTCAAACACTCCAGGCGTGCGTTACTTTACAAACTGCCCTGTCTGTTCACTCTCCTGGAATGCTCCTTCCCCAAATGGCCACATGACCTGCTCCCTCATGTCCCTCAAATCTTTGCTCAGATGTCACCATCTCAGTGAGACCCATTCTGATTCCCATATTCTCTGCCCAACTTGCCTCTACTCCCTACCCCATTCTACTTTTTTTGTTTCCATATTGTCATCACTTTCTGACATACTATGAAATTACTTATTTTTTAATGTTTTTTTGTTTACAGGCCTCCTCCTGATAGAATATAAGTCCCATGAAAGCAAGGCTTTTTTTGTTTGTTCACTGCTGAACAATGTCCGGCATGTATTAAGTGCACAGTAAATATTTGTTGGATGAAAGCACAGAAAAAAACTGTTCTTGCTATGGGAAGACCTCCATGAGAGATGTCTGTCATCCTACCCCCAGACAGACAAAGATGTCTGTCTATCTACCCATCCAGCCTAATCATTCCACAAATGTGTTTTGAGCACCTGGTCATTTTTTTACCTTATGCATTAGCCTATGGGAAAATGGTGTCTACCTTAAAATTAGGGGGAATAGCCCAGACACAGGACTCAGGAGATAGAACTTGTTACTCTAAGCCAGAATTAAAGCACAGACGTTGTCACTCTGGAGGGCTGGTGATCCGGGTAGTAGCATGATATTTATGGCCTGGCATTCTAATGGATTTAAGGCTCTAAAGCTCAAAGAGTACTGCATGTCCTGGGAATGTTGGGAATCTGCTGGGAGGGGCAAAGGGATGGCCTTTGACAGTCCTGGGCAAAGGCAGCCTAAACTGGGAGCGCTGGAGGCTGAAGCTGGAGAGAAGCTGCTGCCTGGCCTGCTTCTTCTGTGTTTTACCTGGACCCTGGGGCTTTCTCCCCAGGGCAGAGGGGAGAGTTTTAGCACCAGAGTTGGGGCTGACATCCAGCTGCCTGTGTCCAGGGAGCTGTCCCCTTTCCCCTGAAAGGCAATGTCATCAACCCTTGCTAGGGAGCTAGACTTCCCAGCAGCAGCAGTGAGACATGAGGGCTGAGAAGCCAGGCCCTGGGCGTCCTCAACTTGGGCTGCTGCTTCTCACCTCTGTGCCAAACTCAAAAAAAAGGCAGTCCTAATCCTATAGCCCCAAACCAAGCAGCTCACAGCTGGCTAGCTCACCAAAACAAATGCAACAGAACCCCTGAGATCTGCAGAACCAGAAAGGGCGACACCATCCCTTCTGGCTCCTCTTCTCAATTCTGTGGCTCACAAAGGCATGTGGGGAGGGGAGGTGGTGAAACACAGACATATCTGGAGGTGCTGCTGCAGCTCAGGGAAGGCTGTATTGAATGGGGACTGTGGGAACGAGGCAGCTTGGACGATATGCCCCCCACCCCCACTCACTGCTTAGCATTAGCGGGCCATGCAGTCCTGGTGCAGTGGGTGGCGGACCAGGGAGTAACTCGCCCAGCTCTTGGCTTCTCCACCCAGAGCTCTGAATGGCATCTTACACCGTGTGGCGGTTCACATGTGGACAAGAACAACTCAATCCTCAGAGCACGCACTCGAGTTTAAATCACTGAGATAATGCTCACTTTGCTCACAGGGCCAGCCAGTTCTACTGCCTCTGCTTTTAGTTTCGTCCTGTTTCAGAAACTCTCATCCTCCAGGCCTGTAAGTGAATCCTACCTTCCTTACCAAATGCTTCCTCCAAACTATACGATTTTTGATACAAATGATTCATGTTTATTGTAGCAAGTACAGAGGAATTAAAAGGAGAAAATGCCAATCACCCATAATCCCTTCCCCCCGGCACCCCATACTGCATTTGGCACATGCCGGTCTCCTGTCCCTGTGCACACACAGACACATCTAGTCAAGTAACTCATTCATGGTATGGGTTCTCCCTGGCTCCTTCCTCCCCTATTCTAAGGCCATGCATTTGCAGCCTGGGCGGCTTCTGGTAGAGAAGGAAGCCAAAGCTGTCCCTTTGTCTCTCGGGAAGGCCCAAGCTCCCTGAAGCCCCATATTATGGCAGGTGTACATAGGGGTATGGAAGAGGGGACAAGACAGTGCCCAGCCCTGGTCAACCTGGTGGACCCCAAGTTGCAAGGAATCCGACCTGTCCTGGCAGCACCTGAAGAGGGGGCAGGACACTTCAGGGAAATGACTGCCCCCAGGGGACAGGCCGAAGGCCCCTGAGCTCCCTGCCTTGCTGAAGAGCAATCCCTCCGCCCAATCTCATGGACAGCCTTTTGTCCATAGGGGCCTGTGGGCTTGACCATGAAAATGTCAGTGCAGCCACGAGGGGCAGGAGGCTGGCTTCTGTTTTCTAGGCATCCCCTTAGCATGCTGGATTCCCATGGGACGCTGGGTAGGGGAAGAAACCCCAGCAATGCCTAAGAGTGAATTTCCTGCCAGCCCAGCAGGGTAAAAGTTAGAGTTGGATTTGAGTTGATTTAAATAAAATCACATGTGATTGCATCTCCAAACTTGTGGAGTACGATTTATACACACTGTATGTATAGCCTTTTAGCATAAATGGGACCATCCTGTTTGGTTACCGGGTTATTTTACTCAGCATTATATCATAGGCATTCCTCCATGTGTATTCATGTGCACTCACCATTATTTTTAATGGTCACATCACATTCCATCACATGAATGTCTCCCAGTTTTCTCAACAAACCCATCCAAATACTTCGTAACCCAATTTCTCTCCAAAACCCAAATCTCCAACAGGCTGGAATTGGGGAGAGTCGTCATCTTGCTGCTGGGTCAGGAGCACTGGGATGGCTCCTGAGACATTGACTTTTCAGGCCGTGGTGCCCAACAATGACTGACAGCAGTTATGAGAACATTGCACCCGGTACTAACAGTTATGCGGCACTGCGGACCAGGCCCTGTTCTAAGCACTTTACACATATTCTCTCACTTCATCTTTACTGTAACTCTGAGGCAGTTCTAGTTTTATCCCCATTTTATAGATGGGGAAATTGAGATGAGAGAGAGAGAGAAACTTGTGGAGGGGCACACAGTAAGTGACTGTGCTGGAATTTGAACCCAGCAATCTGGCATCAACGTCATGCTTTTAACCACCAAGCTAGTCTTCCTGGTTGGGGAGTTTGGCCTGGTTATTGGGAGCAAGTAGCAGTGTTCTCATTTGTTTCCCCCTAAGTTTTGGCAGATTATATTTTGAGGCTTGCCTTTATTTATTTATTTATTTTTTCTACCAAGAAAATCTTTTCTCGTTTTCCTATTAAGAGTTCAAGAGCCCATACCCTCTGGGCCCGTCATTCCTGGGTAGTACCCTGCTGACCTGTTAAGTCATAGGTCCATATTTTGAGCTGCTCCTGGGTGGTGTGGCCTGACACCCCTCCATCCAGCCTCCTCAAGGTTGAAATGACAAGGATTTCCCACTGCTAGCGAAGGGTCACCCTGCCAATCTTCTTCATCCTGGACCAATAATGTTTCTGTGTAGAAGCTGGCCACTTTGCTGGGTCTAATCCAGTGGTTCTGACAATGGGGGCCCACGGGGCTGCTTTGTACCCTTCAGCTATATGTGGTGGCCTTGGGTACACACCAGAATCACTGAGCCACTTTTGCAAAATATAGATGCCTGAGCTTCAGACCTATAACAGGAAACTCTGAGGGTGGGGTCTGGGCTTGTACCTTTTGACAACTGTCCCCAATGAATCTGCTGCCCAGCCCTGGCCAAAGGCTCCTGGGGCTCTGATCGGCTTCAGCCTCTCCTCCTGTCATGCTATCTTGTGCGAAGAGTCTCTCGCCCATGGGGGGGGAGGGGCGGCATTAGGTCGAGGCAATACCGGTGGCAGCCCCCTGGGGCGTGTTGTCTGAAATCTGAAGTGGTTTTGAATTGAGGCCCTTCCAGTTGGGAGCCCGAGCTGGGAGCTCATTAATATCAAGGGTTCTGTGATTGTGAACCACCCGAAAAATGCTATTAATTGTCACTGGCACCATATATGGAGAGCAGCTGCCTCTTATCGACTGCTAGGGAAACCACCCAAATGGACACATTTTGTACATCTGCAGTTGGAGAATCAAAAGCTTTGGCCACTCTAAAGCTTAAAAGAATATTGGTTTTTTTTTTGTTTGTTTTCCCTTCTCGTTTCCATGTTTTCTTAAAGGAGGATCAGAATAACACGAAAACAAAACAGCAAAAAACCAGAATGCGTTTTCTTGATCTAAAAAAGGAGAGTTGAGCCACTGTTTCATGTAAGATGTCACCATCCGGGGGAAACTGAGTGAAGGGGTTACAGGCACTTGCTTTATATCTTCGTAACTTCTAAAAATCTAAAATTAGTCTAAAATAAGAAGCTTATTTTAAAACATTATTTGGTAGAACTTCCTCAGCCCTGGGTGTCTAATCCCGGCCCTCCCTTTCTCTCCTCACTTTGTTTCCCAAGAGAATAGGTGACATATTCTCTTGCGTTGCACTGGCATTTTCTCCTGAGGACTTGCTCCAACGAGAAGAGTGATGTCAACCTCCCTGGAGACAGAGCAAGGGTCTGTAGTCAGCACAAAAATGGGATGAGTCCATGGGGGTCTGATGTTTGGGCTGCAGGACGGCTGTGTTTCAAATGAAGACTGGGTCTTCTTTCCACCTTGGGCAGGTGTGGTGGAGGCAGCACGTGGGGAGAAGGTACATTCTCGAAGGGTCTGCAGAACCAGTATCTGAAACAGAGAGGAGCCCCTAAAGCTCCTCACTGGTTATGGGGGTGGGGAGCTTTGTCATGGTCAAAGATATTTTAGGAGATAAAAATGAAAAAAAAACTGGCAACTAGGAAAATGGATATAAAAAGCAGCAGCATCGGAGGAGAGGGAGGAAGAGGAAGGAAAAAAAGAAAGACGTGAAAGGAAATTAAAAAGGCTGAAAGAGCTTGGTGGTTTATTGCAAGGTTGGGAACTGCTGTCTCTCGGATCAGCTTGCCCTGTCTCCCCCCTCCCCCCTCCACCTGCCTTTCACCTCGGGCTCCTTCCTGTCTTGGGGACAGTTAATAATGGGAGATGTCAATTGTGACAGGCAGCTGTGCAGAGCCGTGCTGGGCGTGGCAGGGTGGGCCGCCCTCTAGCTCCGTTGGAAGCGCTTGAAAGCGGTTCAGGGTCTGCTTGAGGAGGTCAGATCACATGCTTCTCACACTAGCCGGCGGTGACCCTGAGACAGGGGACCGGGAGCTGGCCAATCACAGAATGAGCGAGGCACAGACGCAGCGTCATGTGATGCCTTGTGCCAGGAACTGTGCTGGTGCTGGCCACGCAGCCGTGACAAAGTAGAAGAGCTCCTGCCTAAGTGCCCAGAGCAGTGATGCTCACAGTGTGTTTCCTGGACCAGCAGCCTCAGCACCACCCGGGAACCTGTGAAAAATGCGAGTTTAATCAGAAACGCTCAGGGTGGGGCCCAGTGTTTTGAGCTTTAGCAAGATCTCCAGGAGGTTCTTAGGTGTGCCGATATTTGGGAAGTCCTGTCTAGATGCCATCCCCTGCATAGAGTGGGTACTCGGTGTACAGGAGTTGGCAACAGTGGTACCAGAAGCAATAAGTAGGACTCCGTGGTCCCAGCTCCCTCTCCCTCCTCACTGGTTCCAGGTCCATAAAGCCCAAGATGGCACATAAAAGGGAACTGGCAAGTGAAAACCCAGAGCTCTCCCAGGCAGAACCGTGATGATGAAACTAGTAATACCAATCGCAACAGCCGACGTTAAGTGAGCACTTGCTATGTGCCGCCATTGCTCCAGCCCCACGTGGAACTTAGTCCCTGCAGTCCTAAAGCAGGACCTACTATTGTCATCTTCATTTTACTGATGAGGCAACAGGCTTAGAAAATTTACAGATCTTAAAGAGTATCCCGTCAATGAGCGGTATAGACAAGGTTGTTTTGAATCGCGGTGACGTAAGAATTTCCTGAGTGGGTGGGAAGGGTCGGGCTGGGCATCGTGGCGGCAGGAGGGTCGTTCTGGGTGAGTGCAGGTAACATTCGAGATAGAAAAGCTTCCAGCCATGGGGGGCCTTCCTGCCACCCCTTGATTCCCCAGAAGCCATTGCCCAAAGGCTTCTATCGTTTAGCCCCTTCCTCTAGAACACTGGTGTCTGTGAACTCTCCACCTATGTTTGGGAGCATAGGGGAAAGTTCCAGGGCAAACCATGAATCTCTATTAAAGAAGGGGCCATAAAACATGGGTTGCCATGTCCCCATACTCTTGGCTTGGTCCAAATGGCCAGGAGAGCCTTGAAGCTAGAGTTCTCCCTGAGGAGTAGTGGGTAGAGGTGAAGACACCTTAGGTGGGTCTGCACTAGGAGTTGGCTGAATCGTCGGACAGCCCTCAGTTTGTTCCCTGTCCTGCCTTAGCTCTGGAGGGACCGACGAGAAGGCCCCTCCTCACGCTGTTTGGAATCACCCCGTCAGGTGAGGTTGAGCATGGGGTGGCAGCTTCCTCACGTGCCCCCTGACCCCTCCACAGCCTCCCAGAGCAGAGGACCAATAGCTGAGAGCCGTAAGTTAAGCTCTGAGGACCTCATGGCTATTTTGAGGCTGACTTTGCTCCCTTGAAGGTCTCCATTGGGAAAATAACGGAGTGGGGTATGTCCTTAAAACAAATTTGCTTGCAAGTTTCAGAAAGAGTATTTTTGGAAGGAAGGGGGCGTCGTTTGAGAGTAAACAACAGTGGAGACAGTAGGTGCCTGGTTGTTCACTGAGGTATTTCCAGGCTGTAGCTAACAAAAGCCCTGTGAAGTATTTGCCTGGGCGAGCAGTGTGTGCCTTGCAGCCAAGCCGGGAATGCCCACCATCCAGGCAATCCGGGACATTCGGACGCGCTGAGCACAGGTGAGGCAGTCTCCATCCTGGGAGGGAAAAGGTCTGATGAAGTCTGGGAGATTCAGAGGCTGGCAGGGCTTCCAACAGATGAAACACCCAGGAGGGTATGCTGTCCCGGCAGGGGCATCATGGGAAAATGCGTGTGGAGGTAAGAAGGACCATCAGGAGGGAGTGAGCCACCCTGAGGCTCTCTGGCCCCCTGGGCCCTGGGCCGGGGGTGCCTGCACATGTCCCAGTGTGTAGCCGGCCCCCACAAGGTCATTACCTGCGGCAGGGGAAACACCTGCCCTTGGCCCGTGCCAGGATTTTTATGTCATCTTCATTGCTTCATGCTTATCTCATTTATGACTATAGAAAAGATTCTTGGCAGCTGTCATCAAATCCTACAGTGCCTTTAATGTCCCTCATATATCCTGAACATGTCAGTAATTCCACACTACGCACTGAGGCGTTTCTTTCGCCTGCAATAAAGGGTTAGAAAAATGTAACTTCCGTGGAAATGCCTGTGAGGATAATGAAGAACATAAACACTCTTCTAATGCCTGAGGAAGGTATGTGCGCACAGCTGCCAAGAGCATGGACTGAGGTGGTCAGGGCCTAGACGAAATCAGGGGCTTGAGGAAGACCTCAGGCGGCCGGCAGGTAGAGAACATCGGGAAGTAAGGCCGTTCCTGTGACAGCTGGCAGGGCCGGGGCTCTCCCAGGATTATCCTCCAAGGCACATCAGAGGTGATGTTTCCTTCCTGGCCTCTCTTCGGGGGTTAGTGAGGGTGGTTCTTTGGCCTCTACTGTTGAAATGCTATGCAGAGGCCCTGACGCCATGTGTCTGTCCCCTTCCTGCTGGGGCCATGAACACTATCTGGAGCGCAGGCCTACCTATGAATGTCCACTGTTGGACCAGGAATGACTAGGAGATAAGACTCTTTAATTTTATTCTCTGAGTCCTGGGATACGCAGCAGGTATCCATTTGTGGATCTGAGCCGACTTGTGATGGCCCTGGGGGCTATGTGTAGAGAAGAGGTTCTAGGCTCTCGTGGCCTAAACAGGCTCAGCCTTTCTGAGATCTCTTGCTCTCTGCTGAATAAGGATTTGGAGGCTGTTTCTGATTTGGAAATTGCAGCCGGAGTGTTTTTGGTGTCTTTTTCCAAAGTCAACATTCCCAAGCCGAACTGGGGTGGAGAGGAAACAGTGCCCCCAGACCTTGGAAGAAAGGATCAGTGTGGTTCCATTATTTAATTAGGCTAAAGAATGCTCACAAGTGTGTCCTGAACAAAAGCTGGGCGGGGGGGGGGGGGGGGGGTGAGGTCGCACAGGGCAAGGGGGATGCTATATGTTACTGGACCATCCTCCGCATCCAGAGAGCTTTCCTATAGTGGGAGGGAGAGCAAAGGGTGAGCAGTCAGTGGACCAGCCTCGAAGATGCCACTAATTGTACGCATTTGGCCAGTTAGGGCCTCAGTTTTCTCATCTGCCAAATGTGAATATGTCGTTATTTCTTAAAATTATCATGCAACTGAATTAAGGCAATCTTTATTTTTTAAAAAAAAACGCTTTTAAAAACCTAGTGTGGTCTAATGAAGAATATACTGGGTCATTCATGGGCTCTGTGGTCTCTTCTCTGGACCTCAGATTCTTCATTTGAAAAAAATAAGGTGTTGGATTGCATTGTCCTACAGGTCGCTTAGAGTTCAAAATGTTTATGTCTGCCCTTTTGATCAGCAGAGGCCCAGAAGAGACGCATATACACACATGATCGACTTACATTTCAAGACACACTGGTTGGCCACCATTTGTGTGCTTATAAACGATGGCCATTGTCAGCCAATAACTTAACCCTCATAAAGTGCCCCTCTTGACCTGGTGCTTCTCGACATTTTATTGTCAGGTTCTTGTATCCTTGTGTTGACCTCGTGTGCGCACATGTTTTATGGTCCATCTAGACCAGCTCTCCCTGGCGTGTATTTTATATGTACTGCCCGTGGCGGTTTTCATCAGTCATTTTTCAAGTGCTCAGTGGCCACATAGCTAGTGGCCCCCCCTACTGGACAGGGTAGGTCTAGACGTAAGCTGCTTAAAAGTAGGGCTGGCATTTTGTGGTATTTACTACTGGGAAATAACTGTAGTGTTTACAGGCCCTTTCTGATATGTCACCTTCGTTCCTTACTGTTGTCTGGTGAGGGTGATCCCATCGTTAATGCCCTTTTATAGCTGAGGAAGCTGAGGCCTTGGAGAGGTGAAGTGCCTGCTCTGGTCCATCTCACATGTAATAATAGAACTGGGATTTGAACCCAGAGATTCTGGTTCCAAATGTAGAAGGAGTTGTAACAGGGCAGCTACTTTCATTTACTTGTCCATCTACTTGTCAATTCACTGGTTAATTAATCTGAGAGGGCACTCGGTGACTCTCGTGACGTTAACCAGGCATTATCCTCCTCCATTGTAAGAGGAGAGAGAATGGAGGTGGTTCGTGTTATGTTCTTTCCTTGTTTTCTTCCTTCCTTCCTTCCTTCCTTCCTTCCTTCCTTCCTTCCTTCCTTCCTTCCTTCCTTCCCTCCTTTTGTCCCCTCCCTCCCTCCCTCTCTTTTTCTTTCTTTTTGGTTTGAGAGAAAGTAAGGTTGGAGGATGACTCTAGCATTATTGTCAGCACCTTCATCTTTTTATCTGCAAGCCTGCCTCAACGCGTCTTTGAACCAGGACTGGGTACATTCCTGCGTTTCAGACTGTTTCCCCTCGTCCGTTATCTCTCAGTTCTGTGCATCTCCTACCCAGCTCCTCTTTCCTCCTTGGTCTGCACCCCCTAGCCAAGCCCGGAGATGGTTATCACACACACTCTCCATTAGACCTGACTTTAGCCAAACTAAACACAGTTTTCTCTCTCTCATGCGGTGATCTCAGCTCATTGTTTTTAAGAAGGGACACCCTCATTTACTTTCCTGACAAGGATTCTCATTCTGGAAGCCTGAGGCCTTCCTGCTGCAAGGAAAGGTTGGTCTGTGCTGCTCTGAGGGGAGCCTGATGTCCTAGAAATTCCCTGGGCTACACGCTACTCATCCGAGTGGTTGGTGATGGTTCTAGAAAACTGAGAGGGCCCCACACTTGCAGGCAGGTAAAGGACATGCTGGAGGCAGAGCCAGAACCCGTGATAAAGTTTGGTGCTCACTTGGAAATGCCCGATTGAGGAGGGAGCAAGGGACAGAGTCTGAGATCCCTGAGCTGAAGTCCATGCCACCCCAGTCAGGGCCCCAGGCAGGAGCTGAGGCTGGGGAAGGAGGGGGCCCTCTGCAGGCAGGGACCACGACCCATGTTCTGTGTGACCCCCCTTGGTGCACTGATACGTAAGGAATGACACAGTCCTTGGCAAGAAGGAATCTTACAGATCAACTGTTCTGACCCCCTCACTGAAGCCAACATGGCCCACAGTAGGTGCTCTGGGGAGTCCAATGGCCCTTGGGGTGTCTCAGGGGTAGGGTTGTCCCATGCAATATTTGGGACAGAATTACACTAAAAATTATTCATTGTTTATCTGAAATTCACATTTCACTGGGTGTACTGTATTTTCACTTGCTAACTTTGGCAACCCTGTTTAAGGGCTCTGCCAAGAGAGAAATGGGGTCTCAGGGAGCAGGGCTTTCCACCGTCCACCCGCCGTGCTAATATGGCCAGCTCTGCTTTTACCTATGGGTGAGAGTTAAAACGAACAAAACAAACCTCTCCCCTTCTGTGGTCTATGATCAAGGAGGACGCCTAGGAAGAGCTTTGGGCATAGTGCCATTCATGGCCGAGGTTATTAACTCTCCCCAAAAAGGTCAGTCATGTTAAAGGAGGAGTAGAAATCTCTCCTGAAGACCAGCCAAGGTGTTTTGTTGTGGTTTTATTTTTTGTAAGGAACTGATCCTCAGGATGGCAAGTTATGGTGGGGAAGACAACAGCATCCAGGAAAGGACGCCTCCACTGCCGTGCTGGCCCCAGCTGCCCGAAGCCCTTCCGGTCAGAGTGCCCCCTCCCCCGCTTCACACAGGGGCAGATACTGGGCTGGGAAGAGGTGTCAGGACAGTCGCAGGAGTGTGCTGGAGTGTATGAAATTTGCAGGCTAGGGGAAGGGACCTCAGGAGTTAGGAACTGATATTTGAATGGGGAAGGGAGGGCCAGCAGGGGAAAGGATGAAGATGGTTAGGGTTCCTTCCCTCAAAGAGGGAAAGGGTTAGAGGGAAATGAGGGGAGAAGAGGAGAGTCAGGGAATGAGGAAACATCCTCGTCACCCCGTTTCTGTACATACAATCACCAACACTTGTTATTTTCTGGTTTTTTGATAGCAGCCATCCTAATGGATATGAGACAGTATCTCCTTGTGGTTTTTATTTGCGTTTCCTAATGATTAATGATGTTGGCCATCTTTTCAAGTGCTTATTAGCCATTCGTACATCTTCTTTAGAGACATGTCTATTCAGGTCCTTTGTCCGTTTTTCAATTGGGCTGTTTATTTTTTTGTTGTTGAGTTGTAGGAGTTCTCTCTCTATCTGGACATTAACCCCTTTGTCAGATATGTGATTGGCAAATACGTTCTCCCATTCTGTGGGTTGGGTTTTCACTCTGTTGAGTATGTCCTTTGATGCACAGGAGTTTTTCATTGTGATGTAGTCCAAAAGACTGTGCTTTTCTACATGACCAGGAATTGGTGAGGAAGTCATTCGGAGGCCGGCTTTGGCAACAGGAGTCAGGGTCTGGGCAGGAGGCAGGAGGCCCAGACTGGAGGCACCAACCAGGCCTGTAGGTTTCTGGAAACACCGGCATTCTGGAGAGCTTTAGTGTTTGGAGCATGTGGTGGGGAAGCTGCTGCCTTCTAAGCATTGGTGCTTCTCCTCGGAGCTCATGCCTGCACATTGGGCACTGGGCGCAGAAGGGTGAGACATGGTTCGAGGGTCAGCACCTGGCAGTTATACCATTGCAATATCCGATTCCTTACGGCAACACATTTTTCCCACTGGGTTGGAGGCAGGAAGGGCAGTGTTAGGGAAGAAAGAATACAAATCTTTGTTCTATGTTCTGGATTGACTCCCTGCAGTTCTTGGATGGGCGCGTGGTAGGTCCTCTCTCTGGCAGTCTGCAGTGAAGAGGAACTCACGAAAGACCCAGTGCCAGTACCCTGGCTTGGGCTTCCAAGCCCAGGCAAGGGCGTGAACTGGTCATTGTAAGCTGCTAGCAAGTAGAGGGAATCTGAGCAGAGATGCCCAGGGACTGGGCTGGCCTGGCCTCGGGAACGGCTCTTCTCCTGAGGGGTGTACTTCAGAGTGGAACTCTGCCCCCCGCGGTGGACAACAGGCCCTGTCTCTCTCCATGAGCAGAAGAGAATCTTGCGGCCCAGCCACTGGTAAAGAGTCCTCTGTCAGCAGGGCCACAGTCAGAGACAGGGGTACACTGGGCAGGCTGACAAAACTAGTACCATTGCCAGTGGATTCTCTTTCAATAAGTGTTCCTTTTTTTATTTGGAGGAGAAGTGGCATGCTGTAGGGGAAAGTACATGGAGGGAGAACCTTCCTGGTTAGCCACAGTTTCTCCTCTGGCCTTCAGCATTTAATTCTGTCCTGACTTCAACTTAGGTCCCCTTCTCAGTAGAATACAAGTCCTGCAGTTCATTCACTGTGTCCCGAAGGACAGTTTAGAGACCACCCACCGTTCTATGCCCCCCACCCCCCACCCCCACTATCAGAGTATTCCTTCCACACACAGAGCCCTGAGGAAAGTTCAAGTAAAGCAAATGCAGTTTTCTCCATCTTGATATATTATTATTGTTTATCGGCCCTAAAGGATTGGGCCACTGAGTTCCCTGACTGGCCTCTCCAAAGCATGGCACTACCTCTGAGAAAGATGTCTGACCTCCAAAGACCTTAGGATCAGCCCTGACAGGCTCTTTTGAGTAGGAGATTTCAGCCTCACCTGCATGGTGGTGGGTGAGCCCGATTTCTGTTAGAAGTGAAGCTGGTGGGAGGCAAGCAGAGAAGATCCAGCTGGACAATGGCGTTCTTCCATGGTAGTGCTGGTGAGCCTGCTGGAGGGCGTAGGGATGAAGTCACTCTGCAGTGGGCCTTGAAGCCTGAGGGTCAGGCTCAGTGAAGAAAGGGGAGAAAGTTGTTCCAGGGTGGACCAGGAATAGGTTTTGGAGGGAAGGTGGTGGGAAAAGAGGCTGGCCAGGCCCAGAATTTCGAGCCTCGAATGCATGCTGAGTGCACTTAAAGCTGAGATTTTAAACAATTGCTTGCTACTGATGTCCCCTACTAGATTTATTAGATTGGTGCAAAAGTAATTGTGGGTTAAAAGGTTTAAAATATTCGCAAAAACCACAATTACTTTTGCACCAACCTTATACCTTGTAATGCAAAAAAAAACAGTACTCTACACTCCCCTGTTCTATGCCCTTTCTCACTCAAAGCCTCTCAGCATCCTACAAAACCTGTCTTCTGTTTTGGGCCGGAAGAGGCTCTGGCATTGCCCATGGCCCCTGGGACTCCAGATGTTCTCCCTGCTGGGAAGGAGCTCATTTAAAAAAATCCAATAGTTAGTAATGAGATACAATTTTCTCTCAAAAGCAATTACATCTGCTAATTTGTTTGCGCACAATTGCTTTTAAGAATAAATTCCAGGTCCCTTATAATATCCCATAAATCATATCAAAAGACATCTTTCTCCTTATGCATTTTATTTTTAAACAGATTCAGATTTTAGCCTTTCAATAGAGAAGGTTCCCAAAGTACAAAGTTCTTCCTTACGTAGATGTGAGTTTATGTATGAAATTCCAGATGTGATTAGAATCGTCTTTATGTTGTCGGTAGACTAGGGGGTGCTGCTGGAAGCAAACTCACTTCTGCCATTTCCAGGTGAGAGACAAGTGAAAAAGCGTTGGTGCTTCTAGATAGCCTGTGAGGTTTTGAATGGAGTCTGAGAAATAGTGAAAATGAAACAAAACAGTAATGGCTAAAGGAGACCCACCACGTAAGTCTGGCCATCTGTGTGGGGAGGAGAGGAGAACGGAAGGGAGAGTAACGGGGAGAAGAGGCGTGGAGAGGTGGAGAAGAGAAATCATTCTAGAGTATGGAACTCCTTGATGGTGGGGGAGGTGGGAGGGGACATGGGGCTCATTATAAAGTCGGGAGTCCAGGGACCTGAAAAGGAGCCGCAGAAGTGCTAAAATATAACTGGTTATTTCAAAATTCTACTTAAACCAATCTTGCATCAGAAAAAGAGGGCTGCCCTACCCCTAGGACTCAGAACTCATATATTATCCTTCCCTATATTATGGGGGACATTAAGTTAGTGGGAGAAAAGACCAGCAAGCATAAGAGGACTTTGCTAGGGAGATTTGTTCTCAGTTAACTAATTTCTAGGGCATAGAGGACTTGTAACTAGGGCTCCCAAAGCCTGGTAGGTCCATCTTTGGGCAGACCCTTCTTGGAACATGATGTTGGGATAGGAAGGTAATTTCCTCAGGAGTTACATTCAAACATCCAAAATTATTCTCCTTAGTACAACTACTGAACAGGAGGTTCCCAGATACGCTCAAAGATTTATCTTCAAGATATTTGTACATACATAGTCATAGCAACATTATTCATAGTAGCTAAAAACATGGAAGCAACATGAGTATCCATTGGTGGATGGATGGATAAACAAATTAGGGTGTTTCACCTAATAGAATATTATTCAACCTTAAAAAGGAAGGACGTTCTGACATATGCTACATGAATGCACCTTGAGGTCATTAGGATAAGTGAAATAAATCAGTGACAAAAACATAAATACTGTGTGATTCCAGTTATCTGAGGTACCTAGAACAGTCAAAATGAGAGACAGAAAAATAGAACAATGGTTGCCAGGGGTTGGGGGAAGAGGGAATAGGGAGTTAGTGTTTAATGGGCACAGAATTTCAGTTTTGCAAGATATAAAGAGTTATGGAGATAGTTGCACAACATTATGAACTTATTTAACACCACTGAATTATATACTTAAAATGATTAAGGTGGCAAATTTTATGTATATTTTATCACAATAAAAAAATACACACAAAATAGATGATCTTCACACCACTCACACCTGATCAGAGGCAAGGATCCCTGAGCCAGAGGAATAGAGAACCTTGCAAATGGCTACCTCGGTCCCTTGTAGATTCTCCGGATGTAAAGATGGAGCAATTCTTAAATAAAAGGCAGTGGGAAAATTAGATTCTATTTATGAACATGCCACGTAGAAAAAAGTTTTCAGGACTGTGCTGTGCCTTTTTTTAAGAAGTGAAGCCCACCTAAGCAGAAATTCTCTCACTTTCCTCAAAATAGAGTGGTGACTGTGACTGTGGGGGAGTCAGCATTTCTCAGGAGATTTTTCTCTGAGGGTTCCCACTCCACATGCTAGTGTGATATAGGGGTAATTCAGTGCACTAAATGTGAGTCCGAGGTTCAAATCCCTCTCTGCTACTTACCAATTGAGGAATCTTGGAGAAATGACTTCAGCTTTCTAAGCCTCAGACCCCCTCATCTGTAACGAGGGTAGCTTTTACCGAATAACAAACTACAGTCATGTGACCACTTAACAACGGGAATGTGTTCTCAGAAATGGGTTGTGAGGCGACTTCGTCACTGTGTGAACATCACAGAGTGCACTCACTCACCTGGCGGGTACAGCCCACTGCACACCTGGGCTGTATGGCACAGCCTGTCGCTCCTAGGCTACCAGCCGCTATGGCATGTGACTGTACTGAATACTGTAGGCAATTGTAACACAAGGGTGAGTATTTGTGCATCTAAACATACCGAAACATAAAAAAGGCCCAGTGAAAAGAGGGCGTAAAAGATAAATAATGGTACGCCTACATAGGGCACTTACCATGAATGGAGCTTACAGGCTGGGAAGTTACTCTGGGTGAGTCAGTGAGTGAGTGGTGAGTGACTGTGAAGGCCGAGGACATTGCTGTCATCACTGGAGACTTTATAAGCCCAGTTAGGTTATACTCAGTTTATAAAGCAACATGAGATCAAATCAAACACAAGAGAAAATGAGGCAAAGAAGAGATGCGGTACACGTGATATGTAGGGGGCTGCTGTCGGGGTAAGACAGCATACTGTTCTACAGCAAACCTTTTGTACTGTAGGTAGAAAGAGTACTAAGGTACGACAAACAGTGTAGTGCAGTAAATACATAAACTAGCAACATGGTTTTTTTATACTCATTATCAAGTATCATGTACTGTATGTAATTGTGTGTGCTATCCTTGTATAGGACTGGCAGTGCAGGAGCTTTATTGACACCAGCCTCACCACAAACACACGAGTAAGCATTGTGCATGATGTTAAGACAGCTACGATGTCACCAGGTGATAGGAAATTGTCAGCTCCAGCATAATCTCATGAGACCACCACCTGACACTCTGTGTCATTGACTGAAATGTCGTTATGCCGCACGTGACCTTACCTGAAAACTTGGTGGCTTACAACAACAGCACTTACTATTTCTCGTGATTCTTTAGGTTAGGTGGGCAGCTCTTCAGGTTTGGGCTGCCTCGGATGGGGCTGGACGATCTAGAATGGTCTCACTCCTGTGCCTCTGGCCTCATGTGGGATGGCTGGAACAGCGGGGATCTTGCTCCACCTGGTCTCTCATCCTCCAGGAAGCTAGCCTGTGCTTGTTCACACAGCATGGTTCAAAGCAGAGAGAGGGGGCAAGTCCTGATGCACAAGTAATTTTAAAGCCCCATTGCTTGCATTGCATCGCTAATGCTCCATTGGCCAAAGGAAGCAAAAGAAGACAGTCAAAGGAAGGAGAAACAGACTCCACCTCTTGATGGGATGAGGTGGTTTTTTTTCTTTGTGTGTGTGTGTGTGTGTCTGTGTCCAAAAAAATCTATATTTTGCAATCTGCCACAAAGGATGATAACAAAACCTACCTCAGTGGGTTATCATGAGGCTCATATGAGATAGCACATAGAAATAAAGCACTTGGCATGATCCTGGCATATAGTTGGCCTCCATGAATGTGAGTTTTCTTCCCCCTTTATCTCCTTCTTGATTAAGAACACATCTTTATGAAAGACACGACGGATCTGTTGACTCTAATTCTATTCTCTTTCAGAGCACTTGGAAATTGAAGCCATGTGGGACTTAACAAGAGATCAAATATGCCTTCGACGTCCCAGGGCAGCAGCCCTGTCCCCAGAGCCTGGGGCGGCCCCTGTGAAGGGGCCTGCCCGGCCTGGTGCTCTGGGCCCTGCTCCTCCCAGCCCGCTGCAGGTCAGTCTTGTTTTCATTACAAATTGCTCATAAGCACACACATCCCCAGATGCCCGCGTAAAAGCTGGTATTAAAATTGTGTAATGGTGCTGTGAGTCTTGTTATGATTAAGGCAATGGTAAGCTGTTCCCCAGAGCTTGGGGTTCTAGTGGGGGAAAGCCCAAGGAAACTGCACATACTCCCCAGTGAGACACCCTCTCCCCACCCCCCGTAAGTCTGGAAGGAGAAAGATACTGTGCTGTGCAACCTGAGGGTGAATCAGTTATCAAGGGAGTAAGAATTTGTGGGGGACAGAGATCTCTGAAGAGGGAGACCCCACGGGACAGAGGAGCAGCATTTGAGATCTTCAAATGCTTCAAACAGGACTCTGCTGATGAGTTTCTCTGTGCTTGGCAACCCCTGTCACAGAATACTATGCCTTGCGTGTGGATGGCACTTCACAAGGGACCAGGCTTCCTGCTCTTAGTGGGACCTCTCAGCCCAGTGAGCTTGGCAGGAACCCAAGCCCCATTTTATAGATATGGACACCGAGGTTTGAAACCCAGAGTTGTCATTCATTTACTAGGAATGCTCTTTCCTCTGCGTTTGGTGGCCCCTGCTCCTTGATCTTGAACCAGCAGTATGCGATGCTGTTAGTGCTGATGAAACATTAATTAATGACCTCTGGAACATGCACTCTTCAACAAGCGTGACTGTGTATTGTGTGTGTGATTATATATTATATGATAAATTATCCTGGGCTCCTTGCCATTGTGGCATCCAGAGTGCTTACAATGGCTGATGCAAATCTCATAATGAATAACGGGATTGATGGAAAGGAGAAGCTACAAAAACCCAAGGCTGGAGGGCAAAAGAAGTTGCAAGCTAGGAAACAGGCCGTTGCTTCTCAGAACACTGAGCAGAACCAAAATGGAAGAGAAAGCAAGAGATAAGTCTGAGGCAAGCATTTGGAAGGCCAACATAATAATGATATAATAGTTAACGTTTATTAAACCTTTTTTATATGCCAGGAACTATGCTAAAGGTTTATATGGATTGTTTCCTTTCCTTATCACCAGGAGCTCCCCCATTAAGCATTACCACCTTGTTTTGTGCTCCTTCATATCCGGTTCTCTTGTTCTAGGCACCAGGTTAAAATTACACTTCCCCACACCCTTGCTGGAGGCAGGGCCATGTGACTAGTTTTGACCAATGATTGGTGAATGAAAGTGATATACAATCCCTTCTGGAGCAAAGCACTTACTAGTCTCGGGAGGCCCCCCAGAATCCTATTCTAATCTTGGAAGTATGTGGTAGACGGAGATGGCACTTGGTTGAAATAGCCTTGATCATTGAGCCTGGATTGCATGGGGGACAACTGCTTTGGGAGGTCTCTAGACCTGGAGCTAAGGAATAGCTTTATTGAGAAATAAACCTTTGTAGTTTTAATACACTGAAATTTAGGAGTTGTTTGTTACTGCAGCACAACCTAGCCTATTCTGCCTAGTGGACACTCATTTTATAGGTGAGGAAACTAGGGCTCTGAGAAGCTCAGGAACTTGCCCAGGGCACACAGATCATCAGTGGGAACACCAGCATTTGAACCCAGGTATGAGCTCTTACATACCGTGATGTGATATGATTCCACACACAAAAGACATGACCGGTGATGAATCCTGAAAGGGCTTTTCAAACTGGAGGTGACCTGTTGACAGCAAGGTCTGTGGGAGCCTGATGTGGCTGAGACGTGGAGGGTGGGCTGGAGTAGGGGGTGGAGCACACCCCCACAACCAGTCAGTTACCACAGTTTGTGCTTGTCCAGCGTCTGCCTCTGGAGGGGCAGCCTTGTCACCCGCCGTCCCTGGCATTGTCACCACTGATATTTGTATGTCTCTGAGGAGAGGACAGCAAGAGCTGCTTCACCTTGGGAGCTGGCAGAGGCAGGATCGGAAGGGGCCAATGGTGTGGAGGTGGGAGGAGATGCTGCCAGAGAGAGAGGCGTCCAAGAATTTCTCTATCCCACTCCCACGTCAATCACCACAGCCCATGGCCCTGACGGCTTACTCAGTGCCATCTTACCCTGACTTTCTCCTGGTAGAGACCTCCTCTGGAGCCCTAGCCTACAATGAAGGCCATATACCCAGGGATGGGGTTTGCCATTCTGATGGGGTTTTACTGTCCAGTTTAGCCAAACAGTTGTGGTGCTGATTTATAGGTGTGTTTCCAAAGCTCACCTGAACAAAGGATCACCTGGGGCCACAGTCTATCATGTCCCCCAGCCCCACAAGATTCTGATGCAGTTGTTTTGCTGTGGGGCCTTGGGCTCTGTACACTTAACAAGCCCTCCAGGGGACTCCAACCTCTGGCAAGGATTGGAAACAGTGACTCATGCAAAGCCCAATCTGACTGAGCTGTTTGTGGAGTGAGGTTGAGGTTATGGGGTTGCTTTGGTGTCCTGCATGTAGCACAGGGTAATTCTTTTATCTGTTTAATTTCTTACATTTAAAAAACAAATCTTTAGTTTGAAAAAAAGAAGTGTCCAGTTTTTTGTTTTTGTTTTACAAAATGAAAACCCCTGGTTTATGATATACCTCAATAACAATCTCAGTGTTTCCCTGAAAATAAGACCTAGCCAGACAATCACCTCTAATGCATCTTTTGGAGCAAAAATTAATATAAGACCTGGTCTTATTTTACTGTAATATAAGACCAGGTCTTATATAATATAACATAATATAATATAATATAATATAATATAATATAATACGGGGTCTTATAATTTTTGCTCCAAAAGATGCATTAGAGCTGATTGTCTGACTAGGTCTTATTTTTGGGGAAACAAAGTATTCCCTTTGAGAACCCTATGTGAGAAGAAATTCAAGCTATGTGAGAAATAGCTTGAAGTCTCCCTCCTAGGAATATCTGTGATTCTTCCGAGTAATGGTGTGTTTTTCACCTTAGGGACACTGTGACTCTTGGAACTGACAGTATTATCCTCTTTGTTCTGGCACCTGGGAAGCCCACAGCCAAATGTATCATACTTCCCCTTAGCAAAGATTTTATGTAGCAACTAGGACTCATCTTATTTTTCTACCCTCATTTCTCCGTCATTTGTTCTAATATCATCTTTTTCTCATCTTATGCACACCTTTATAAGCTTACACGAATCCTACTTGGAATGGGTTGGGATGGATATTAATAAAGATAATTTTAGGGGAATAATTTCACAGAATCGCCGGCTCAGAGTTTTATCTTCTAGGAAATACAGAAGCTCAGAGAGAGGGAGTAGAGCTTCCTCAAGACATCCTGTGGTACATATTGGGGACGTGAATCTCCTGGGGTCTTGGGACAGAGGGAAGCAGGTTGAGACTGAAACTAGGCATCCCGATGCAGGGCAATTTCTGGAACGTCGTTCTGTGGGGAGGGTTGTGTGGTGGGTGGGGTGCCGCCTCCAGCATGGCAGAGTTTCCTCTTGCCCCTAGATAGCTGTGTTAGCATCCAAGACATTCAACAGTTGGGAATTAATTCCTTTGGGTCTTGATAATTCTTAGTTTTTCAGGATCTCAATGAAAGTGCAAATATCCCTGGGAAGGGAGCAAGCTTCAGGTGTCTCAGCTAGTTCCAGGGACTCCCCAGAGGACAT
Organism: Rhinolophus hipposideros; assembly: GCF_964194185.1. Lineage (NCBI taxonomy): Eukaryota > Metazoa > Chordata > Mammalia > Chiroptera > Rhinolophidae > Rhinolophus > Rhinolophus hipposideros. Next base: position 46,397,713 of record NC_138058.1, read on the forward strand.
GGGGAACAAAGTCCTGGGAAAGTGTGTGAGCCGGGTTGTCCCCATGCTTGAGGGGTTGAGCTGACAAGAGTATGTGTGTGCCGGGTGGGAGGAAGCAAAAACTGTGGCTTTTCCCAAAGGCCCTGAGCCTTACATGGGCCTCCTTCAGCCCAGGACTGTAATACGGGAAGAGAAGAAGAACGATGGAAAAAGGGCCTGCTTGGCAGCTCTGCCAAAGCCTGCCCTGGCAGAGTCCCCTGGTACTTCTGTGTGCCTTTGAGAAAGATGGTGCCGCCTGCTCGGTTTTAAACTTTCCCCCACATCCCCTGTGTAGGCAGAGAGAGCCAGAGAGCTCAGAGGAGCTTCTCATAGTGTAAGGCTGTACAGGGAGGCCCAGAATGCAAATGCACTGTGGGGAGAAATGTTCAGAGCAAGAGCTCAGAAGTGGAGAAACCCCCTAATTACAGTTCCAGGTCTCATTACCTCTCTGGCTTCTTAGCTCAAAGGTCCCATGACTGTAGAGACTCGAGCCTTGTGGCCTTGTGGCCTCAGTGTCCCTGGGGGCACCCGACCCTGCCCCGGCCCTTCATGAGACACACGTGTGCGTGCGTGTGTCTGAGTGTGAGGGTGAGGCCTGGTGGACACACAGAGGCCCGCCGACGTCTATTACATGGAGAAACATCTGTTTTCTGCAGAACATCCACCGTATCAGATGTTTTACTGCAAGGAACCCATTTTTTTAATAAAATGAAAATGAGACATGGAAATCAAGGTAACCACATTTTAAATGTTTATGGAAGATAAAGGTTTAACCACAAGTCTTTCATCAAATGGAGGACAGTAGAAAAAAGTTTCGGGAATGCCCTTTGGCTGTCCTCGCCTGTACGGTGAAACCTCTCAGAGTCTCACCTCATATAGTAGAGGGGCCCTCCGGGCAGCTGGAAATATTTAGCAATGTGTCTAAATGTTGTTGCACAGCAGCCCCACCATTGGGCCTGTCCAGCTACGACTGTCGGGAGGGAAAGATTTGCTTAAATGAAAAGCCCAGACTCAAGTGTGATGGGCGAACGGCACCCCAGGGTAAAGAGTACAAGGCCTCTGCTGGGAGGATGGGCTCCGAGCTGATCCCCGAGCTGGGACGTTGTGAGCAGATGGAGACAGGAGTGCCCAGCCAACTTGCCCCTTTGTTTCTGGTTTCCTGGGGCCCCCGGGGTGCTCAGTCAGAGCAGGAAGGCCCCTCCAGCTCCTCCCTGTGAAAACGGGAGCTTTGGGCCTCTTTCTGAAGTTGTCTTCTTAGATATCCACCTCATATCGCCTTAGTGAAAATCCCAGTCCCACCGTCGTTCCCACTGAACAGTGTCACTGCTAGTGAGTGAAATAAAGCATTTTCTCTGCGTTTACATGGTCATGAGGGTGGAAAATAACCCTATTGCCCATTTCAAGGATTCTTCCTCCCAAGGACTAGTACGCACTCATATTTTATCTTATTTTTCCAGCAGAAAGCTATTCCCATGTTGCAGATGCGGAGAAAAGGGGGGATCTGACACTTCCGGACACAGTTCTGAGGTTGCGTGGAGCACAAAGGGAAGGGCCGAGTCTCCCAGATGGGGTTCAGAGAGGAAAATGGGGACTCGGGATGGCTCCCCCAGGGCGGCCCCCTTCCCCTCCCTTCCTTGAGGTCGTTCCTCTTTGGATCTGAAGTAACTTTTCCATTTTAGAGCAATCCCTCATCTCACAGTCACCATCGCAGGGATTTATCGCTCTCACCATCAGCCTTGTGTCCCCCGAAGCACATAAAGTGTAGGATGGAGTGAGGGATCAAGTTGAATTATGTGACTGGCAGTTTACGGTAGGGGCCCTCCGGACATCCGATCCAGTGTCTGAGCTCAGTTACCACAGCTCTGTGCAACGGGCTGATTACACTTTCCTCAAGGGGGTGTGGGTCTTGAGGGAGAGGATACTGAGGATGAGGGAGGGGCCAAGAGGGCTGCGAGGGCCATGTGGCAACTGACTCTGGGCACTCTTTGGGTCTCCGTGGCCTCACTGCTGTTCACATCCCTGAACAGTTCCAGTGGGGGTCGTAGTGGTGGGGCTTGTTAGAGGAATGAAGTGAGATGGAGCCCAAGGGGGGCCACCTTGATGTGCCGGTGAACTAGGTTTAGGGATAAGGGGAAGAAGTACCTTCCTCCCACCAGCTCTAACCCAGGCCACGTTCATCTCGCCGAGTTCACAGGAACTAAACGTAAAAGGGTTTTCAATGGGGGCAGTGAAACCAGAGGTATTTCCTAGACTCACAAACCTCTTAAGCTATCAAATAAACTGGAGGATTCTGCTTGGCCCTGAGCTCGGTCTTTATTAGAGCTGTCATAGGCCAGCTGTTTGGCAAAGAGTCACCCACAGAACAATGTTCTGATTTCTTAGCATATGCTATAGGAATATTTGCAAAACCCTGACATGTGCCACTCTGGCCAGGGTCCTTTCCAAGGGTCCTGGTAGCCTGAGACTCTGATTCTGGGAATCCCAGGATGCATGAGGCCAATATGGAAAGGCTTAAAGAACTCTGAAAGTTTCTAGACCCAGATGTTAGAACAAACCAGGCCCAAGGTCGGGTCTCAAGAAATATCTGTTGAATGAATCACTTCGAATAGGAATCAAGAGACGCAGATCTTGGTCCTGGTTCTGTCCTGTGTTGAAATAAAACATGGAACTTCTGAGCATCAGTTTCCCCTGGGGTGAAATGGCCTGCAAATACCTGTCCTGGACACCTCTGAGGGCTGCTCTGAGGACCAAATGAGAGAGTGAATATCAAAGTGTGTTATGTCCTGCAGGGTCTGCAAATAGGCATCCATACTGCCCTGTTCCTTTCGTTCTCAGATGTTCCTCTTGATAACCCACCATGACCCGTGTTCACACAAAGGCACCCAGCCCTTCTTTGACTGGTTTCTGTTGAAGTCATCTTTCGTGTGAGCCTTTCCACTGCTCTCTCAAGCGTGCGCGCATGAGATGGGATCAAACAATACAGAGAATGTTTAAATTTAAAAAAATTATTACAGTAAAAGAAAAGACACATTGCCATTAATTCCCCCTCAAAATACTCCCCCTCTCTTCGAACACACTTATCCCATCGTTTTGCCACTTTCTGAAGCAATTCTGGAAGTCCTCTTTCGTGAGTGTCTTTAGTTGCGCTGTCATGGCTGCCTCAATGTCCTGAATCATTTTGACTTTGGGGAAGGGCCAGAAGTCTCATGGTACCAAATCCAGTGAATAAGGTGGATGTTTTTATTTGACAGAAATTGCCATATACCAGAAGTGATGTGTGACATGGAGCGTTGTCATGATGAAAGATGGTTTATGGCACACTTTGAAACATACCTTCTCTCAACCGTCACTCATACCTGACTGACTGCACCAAACAAGTTGAAACTTGTCACACACTCTTACTAAGGTTTGACACACCATTTCCCGTATTGAAGATCCCTGCCTTTCCGTTGGATGGCACTCGGCAGCCGCATTCACCGTATTTTGTGATCACAATGGAAAGGCTCCGTGCCACACATCGCTTCTGGTATGTGGCAATTTCTGTCAAATAAAAACATTATCGTGTGTCCTCATCCACCTTATTCACCGGATCTGGCACCATATGACTTCTGGTTCTTCCCCAAAGTCAAAAAGACCATGAAAGGTAAACATTTTGAATGAGCACACTGAAGCAGTCACAATAGCACAACTAGACCCTCATGAAAGAGGACTTCAGAACTATTCAGAAAGTGGCAAGAACGATGGGATAAGTGTCTTTGAAGTGAGGGGGAGTATTTTGAGGGGAATTAATGGCAATGTGTCTTTTACTATAATAATTATTTTTAAATTTAAACGTTCACTGTATATTTTGGTCATGCCTTGTATATGTGTGTGTGTGTGTGTGTGTGTGTGTGTGTGTGTGTGAGAGAGAGAGAGAGAGAGAGAGAGAGAGAGAGAGAGAGAGAGAGAGAGAGAGAGAGATATGTGGGTAAAGATAGGATCTAGTTTGATTCAGGGAGAGCCCTTCATTTTCAAGATATTGGTTTCTCTCAACATTTAGACCTCAGGTCTCTAGTGCATCCCAGACAGCCACATTTGTCTCCACACCACCCTCTGCTGCCAGCTAACTTGAATCAGTTTCAACTTTCCAGGAAGGTGAAGTTCCTCTTCTTTGGTAATAATAAAATAGTGATGACTCCTCTTGTTCTAGAACTTTCTACTTAGAAACCATTTCCCAATAATAAAATTGCTGCCAATGTCCTAGTCACAAGAAAGGGTTAAAGTTTATAATATATAAAGAGCTCTTCCAAATCAATAAGAGATAAGTCTCCCAAAAGAAAGTGAACAAAAGACAAGAATTAGCAGTTTGCAAAAGAAGAAATGTATCAATCTCATTACTTCTTTCTACGGGCCAATTCCATTTAATGGCTGAGGAAATTGAGGCCAGGAGAAGTTAAGTAACCAGTTACACAATTGCTCATCCTGAGCAAGAATGAACCCAGATGAATTTAGAACCCCAGGAGGGGTCATTATCATTCTCATTTTATAGATGAAAAGGCTGAAGTTCTGTCCATCTCCATTTTTTTTAAATTGAAACTTTATTTACATATATATTTTTTAATTTTATTGGGGAATATTGGGGAACAGTGTCTTTCTCGAGGGCCCATCAGCTCCAAGTCATTGTCCTTCAATCTATTGGGGAAGGCGCAGCTCAGCTCCAAGTCCAGTCGCCATTTTCAGTCTTTAGTTGCAGGGGGCGCAGCCCATCATCCCATGTGGGAATTGAACCGGGGCAGCCTTGTTGTTGAGAGCTCGCACTCTAACCAACTGAGCTAACCGCCCCAACTCGCCCCGTTCATCTCCATCTGAACCTACACGACTTAAACATGTGATTGTCTGCTTATGACATCCTCTTAGCCAGCTTGCTCACTAACTGAAGAAGTGGTGGGTATAGGAATCTGAGAACTGGATTTGGGGGTGGGGGAAAGAGAGGGCTGGGGGTGCTTGCACAGACTGAAGTTAAAAATTGTCAAATGTAGATTCTGCCTCTCCCACAGTCGCTTAGCCAGTGAGTGGCCAAGTCAGGCTTCCAACCGGAACCTCTGAATGCAGAGCTGATGCTCTTGGTACTGTGCCTTGTGACCCAGCCCTCCATTCGCCCCTGCACCCTGGGATGGGCACGGAGGATACAGTGAAGAGTAAGTACAACTAGATTTTTGCAGCCTGCCGAGCTGTGGTGGATACCTAATCTGGGGAGATCCCTGATTCCTTGACTCAGAAATTTGCATGTAAGTGCAGAAACCTAATAGCTAACCAGAGACAAGGGCTCTAATAAACCTAATAAGGTTTAATTGTTTCTATTTGTAATCTGAAATGACCTGGCTGGATTGTGGGGCCTGGGCCAGGACCCCTTCTTTCTTTAATATATGTTTGCTGCCCGCTGCCGAGGGAGTCTTCCTGTCTCTATTATTAATATGATATAGGCCTTTGGTTTCCAGTATCATCTCTTTGGAATTTCTGTCTCAGATCCTGAACAAATGAACGTTATCTCCTGGCAGGAATGACGTTTTGGAGTCCTGGCATCAGGCTTGGGGCCTCTGGGTTTCATGCAAATATTGCCAAATGCTGTCAGCCTAGGCCCTGTCCTGGGTCAGCATCTCTGCACTGGAAGAATCACCCTCTACCTATCCCCCCACTATTAGGGTCTGTGTTTAAATCTGAAAGCCTTGGGGTGCTCTTGCTGGAAGGGAGGCGGCTCATGAAGACTGTCATTCAGGGACTCTCCCAAGACAGAGGCCGCAGAGCAATTTTTCTGAATATCTCAGGCTAACTAGAAAGGGTTGGGGTGGGGTCACAGCTCACCTCCCAAGCTTTTGATGACGACAAATCTTGACTCTTTAAATGAGACTGCTGTACTTCCCACACTTTCCCAAATCACAAGCATCATTGTTGGACATCATAAGAGAAGTTAGCACTGCTACTTATAGCCGGAGGGAGCTGCTGATCTAAGGGCTCGGGCTGCCCCTGCCCCAGTGGCTGAGAGGATGTGTATCTCAGCCCACCTGTCACCCATCAGGGCCTGCCGAGGTGCAACAACTGGCTGGGTGGGAAGCTCTGGTAGGAATATGTGGACTGGCCTGCCATTCATTTATTTTATATTCGCCTCACAAACATCATTGAGCAACTGTCTTGTGCCAAGCACCATGCTCAGTGCTGGGGATGGAGACCAAAGGGGCAAAAGCAGGGACATATGGTTCCTGCCTCATGGAACTGAGAAAGACAGACCAACTAAGTGGTTATAACTAAGTGATGCTGTCACTGACTAGCTGAGTGACCTTGGGCAAGTCACTCAACCTCTCTGAGTGAACACTTTGTTGGTCGGTCAAATGAGAATAAAAAGCATGTACCTTATGGAACTGTTGTGTGGTCGGAAGGAGGTTTATTAAAGAGAATATTTATTAAACAGCCTTGCTCAATGACCAGCTGGTAGGCAGCACTTAGTGAGTGGGGAAGCATTTGATATGTGGTAAAAGGCTGGTGCAGGGCTATTAGGTTATTATTCCTCATCTCTACTCTGTATCATCTGATGATATTTTACAGTGGTTTCCCTGAAAGGGGTCTTTTAAAGGGTTACATAGAATCATCTAGGAGGAAGTAGGGATGGGAGAGGAGGAGGCGATTGCTACATGTACTGATTGTCCTTTCCTAGTCCTAAAACTTTCCAGGGAAAGTAGACAAGGCTGCCAGCAGCCGGAGGCTACTGGTCCAAAGCCTCTGAGCTAGTGTAGGCTTGGGGAGTGTGTTTTTGTCAAGTTTTCCAGGTGATTTGGAGGCAGAGCAGGTTTGAGAAACACTGGTGTGGTTGACAATTTTGGTGGTGACTTCCTGTCTCCATCCTACAGCCACAGGTCACAAGAGTCTATAACCATAGATCCTCTGCCAGCCACGTGGGAGCTATTAAGTGACCCGAGCCCTCTGCCATAGCTGATTGGATAGGGATGGGTACCTGACTGAAACCTGGGCTATCAGAATTTCTTACCCCAAAATCTGGAATTCTCTTCTAACCCAGAATAGAATTTGTATTTCTCCTTTGAACAAAAGAAATTATTATTAGATTATTATGCCCCATTACTCTGCATCACCTGTTGGTATTTTACAGTGTTTTCCCCAAAAGGAGAAATACAAATTCAGCACCAGCAAGGAGGCTTTTTCCCCACTCTGTTGACTGAGGTGGCAGAGAGACAAGGATGAAGTCAGTAGGAGAGGAAGAAAGAGGGTCCCCTGGGTTCCCAATGGCCTTCCATTTTCTGATTTCAGGCCCTTCCTTAGGCCCAACTGCTCTTGCCCTCAGGTTCTGTGAGACCTGCCCTTGCGCATTTAAGCTAGCATGAGGTGGTTTCTGTTTCTTGGAACCAAAACAGTTTTCCTTAATAAAAGAAGGGGAACCTATTTATTTTAATACTACAAGGGTTTGGAGGATTAGGTGATTAAACCAAGAGTCTGAAATTTATTTAGTTAAAAGTGTTAAATCTCCTATCATCTCACTTAAACTAATTTTTAGCCCAGAGTAGACTCAGCATTGAACCTGAAGCTTTTATGATCTGCTTCTTATACCTGAGAAATTGAGTGTTCACTCACCTTTACCCAGATGGCAACTTGGAACAATAATGATGACGATACGAGGTGTGGTCAAAAAATATGGTGAATGTTTAAATTAAGAAAAATTGATTACAGTAAAAGACACATTGCCATTAAGCCCCCTCAAAATATGCCCCCTCGCTTCAAACACATTTATCCCACTGTTCCTGCCACTTTCTGAACAGTTCTGGAAGTCCTCTTTCGTGAGTGTCTTTGTTTTATCCTCCATCATGACAGCGCTCTGTGTCACATACTGCTTCTGTAACAGCAATTTCTGTCAAACAAAAACACTGTGGTGTGTCCTCATCCACTTTATTCATGCGACTTCTGGCTCTTCCCCAAAGTCAAAATGACCATGAAAGGTAAACATCTTGAATTGATTCAAGACATCGAGGCAGCCACGACAGCACAACTAAAGACAGTCATGAAAGAGGACATCCAGAACTGCTTCAGAAAGTGGCAAGAATGTGGGGATAAGTGTGTTCGAAGCAAGAGGGAGTATTTTTTTAAAAATTAAATTTGTTGGGGTGACAATGGTTAGTAAAATTACATAGGTTTCAAGTGTGCAACTCTGTAATACACCATCTATAAATCCTATTGTGTGTTCACCACCCAGAGTCAGTTCTCTTTCCATCACCATATATTTGATCCCCCTTTACCGTCATCTACCCCCCCATCCCCCCTTACCCTCTGGTAAGTACTATACTTACATCTGTGTCTATGAGTTTTTGTTTCTTTATTTGTTTGTTTTGTTCCTTTGTTGCTTTCAGCTTTATGTCCCACATATGAGTGGTGAGGAGGAGTATTTTGAGGGGGATTAATGGCAATGTGTCTTTTACTGTAATAATTTTAAAAAATTTAACTGTATTTTTTGATCACACCTCGTATATGCCTTATAGTTTACAAAGTCCAGCTTGCATTTGTAGGAGACCAGAAATACAATTGTTTAATTTGCTTATTCTCTGCATCTGCTGTGTTCTGAGCATTGTGATATATGCTATTTAAAATTGTCTTTTAGTTCACAGAGGGCTGCCACTAGAAACTTTACAACCAACATTGGTTAATGTGTGGATAATAGCGCCAAAGAAAATGGGTTTAAATTAAAAGAGAATGTAGCTCCAATTGGCAATGGAGGGAGAAGCAATAGGTGATGGGGTAGGGGGTGGGATTACGTGCCCAGAAATCTTCAAGAACAGAGGTGATATGATCAAGACATATGCTTGTCCGATGGCAGTGGCTGAAGCCTTGACCCTTCATTATGTTTTCCTCAGCCCTGGGCTTTTATGTTTCTAAATGGTGAAGTTGTCATGTGAGAATATGACCCCAATGCACTCTCTTTAAATGATCAGTTTACACTGCAGTGGCCTAGTTTTGGTTCCTGTAATCACTGAAGCTGTTTCCTAACTCATAAAATGAGCTTGGTAACACTACTGGTGTATTAGTCAGGTTCTCCAGAGAAACAGAACCAACAGGATCTGTCTGTCTATCTATCTATCTATCTATCTATCTATCTATCTATCTATCTATTTATCAATCAATCATCTAACTATATCTAGAGAGGTTGATTTGTTTTTTAGGAATTGGCTCACACAATAGTGGAGGCCGAAGTCTAAAATCTGCAGGATAGGCTGGCAGGCCGGAGACTCAGGGAAGAGTTGCAGTCTGAGCCCAAAGGCAGTCTGCTGGCAGAATTCCTTTTTGCTTAGGGGAGGTCAATCTTTGCTCTATTCAGGCCTTCAACTGATTGAATGAGGCCCACCCACATTATGGAGGGTAATCTGCTTTACTCGAAGTCCCTCATCAAACAAACAAACAAACAAACAAACAAACAAACAAAAAACCCTTCACAGAAATATCCAGAATAATGTTGGATTAAATGTCTAGGCACCATGCATGGCCCAGCCAAGTTAACACATACAAAATTAACTATCACGGTGTGTCTCATAGGACAGGCCTGAAGAGTTAATTAGTCAGGAAACATGAGAAGTGTTTTGTAAATGGCAAACTGCTCTGTACCGCTATGAGAAGGGGGAGCTCTGCAGATCCCTCCCCCGACCCCCAAGCCAAAGGGTCCTGGCACATGGAGGGTTAACTGCCTCCACTGCTCTTCCACCTGTTGTCGGAACTGTCACTACCCCATCTCCCCCCACCCTGACCTTCAGGTGAAGAGGGGCTGCAGAGGGGCCTGAAGTTGCCCGACACCTGATACTTCCTTCCTGCCTGGATTAAAGTCATATTGTCAATATCATGTCAGTGTTTACCAAATTAACAAATGGACTTCAAGTTAAACACCCTGCGATTTGTGAGATGGGTTTTTTTTTTTTTTTAAATGTGACCAGGCTCAGGGGATTACTCACAGGTGATGGGCTCTTTGCCATTTTGGGACTCCTGGCCTTTAACTTCATGTCACTTTAAATTGCTTTTCATGGAAAACCACCTCCCTGCCATTCCTTTGCCTCCACTGAGAGCCTCCGGGCAGGCATTTCTGTGCACAGCTGGAGTCTTGCCTTGCTGTGGGGGAAACTTCTTTCTTCTGGGCCCAACAGAGACAAATCTCCTCTGCTCAGTGGCTCCAGAATGGAAAATAAAGTGTGTTGAAACACTTCACTCCCCACCAGGAATTTCTACCAATCTAGCTGGGCCGAGAAGGGCCAAGCCGAGTGGAGCAGAGCTTCTAGCCAGTCATTTACGGTCTGCTAATGAGCAACAAAGAAAGCAGAGGTTTCTCCCTAAGGTGGGCATTCCCTTTTGAGTCTAGACTTGGCATCGTGTCCACAGCCGAATACCCAGGGATGTGACTGCGTTTTCTGGCAGTTGAGATGCCGCCTCCATGGGTTAAGCCTGCTCTGCTTGGAGGATGCGCTGATTCCACAGCTTCTCAGTGATAGGAGCCGCCTTGACTGACCCCGAGGACACGGGCACTCAGGGAAGCGTGCCTTCGGTAGACAAAGCGATGCATGTCTTCCGCAGGTTTTCATAGTGAGCTTCATTCTGGAGCCTGTTAATTTTTAAATGCTATTTATTTTGGAAAGATGTTAAAAGGAAAGAAAGAAGTGGATTTCAGCACCTTTGCCATGTGTTGTTCTGCAGTGATTTCTGAAAGGCAGGCAGCAAAGCAGCCATTTGAAAAGTGAAAGCCTTAGGTCAGTTATTTTTCTTTCCTTGGCTTACTGGACAGCAAAAAGCGGGTTTACCTGAATTGACCAGTTGTTTGATGAATCAATCAATCAGCAAATATTTGTTCTGTGAGGCCTGTGAGCGAGGCACTCACTGTTTGATTAAGTTGTTTGATGAAACAGAACACATAGATCTGTCTTCTAGGCCCCTTGTAGACACAATCTAGCTGTGTGTAGCTAATTACTTTACCACCTCTAATTACAGATACACGCTCAAACCGAGCTCTTTTCCTTGAACCTAAAGTTAATCCTGGAAATCTGGTAATGCAATTACTATGCTTGTTTCAACAAGTGAAAGAGGGAGAGCGGAGGGAGGGAGAGAGAGAGAATATGAATATACCCCATTTATGCAGCCCCACATGAGGGCGAGTTACAAAAAGACTTTTATATCCCAAGAAAAACGAAGGTCTGTAATTGAGCATGATTTGGTGTCCAAGAGTTGGCTTTGAAAAGGAGCCGGAACCAACTTTCCTAAGTGGCATTTAATGTACTCCCCATGGGTTTAGCTTTTTCATTAGCTTGGTTTTTAATTGATGTCACAACTCAAAGTCAGGGCCATATTTCAAGAAGGAGGAAAGAATGAAAACACTCAGGAAACACACAAAACAACCAAAAAACTAAACCACAACAGTGAAAAAACATGTCTTGCTTTTAAACATCATCTTAGTATGAGGCAAACTGATCTGTCAGATATGCTTGTCATATCCACATATTTTATAATCCAATATGTTCAGGCAAGAATTTTGGCACGACCTGCCAACAAAACCTGAACTTTTCTTGACACTTTAAAGAGCACGTAATATGTTTGGGGGGGGAGGGTTCAGATTTGGGGGAGGCCTTAACCCTTTCATTCATCATCTAAGAGTCCTTTGGGGTAAGCATCACCTAAGAGCAGCTCGGTGTTGACCAGCCTTGAGCTCCACCAGTGGCTGTGGCTACAGCCCCCACCTGTGGCCACTCCCGAGCATGTGAGGCAGGAAAGCTTTAAACCTAACCCTCTCTCAAGGATTATCTCCCGTGGAATACCATCCAAGTCAGTTCAAGTCACCGAACCACACAGTTGCACGGGACTATGTTGATGATCTAATCCAGTGGTCCTCAGTCTTGGCTACACATTGGAATCACCTGGAATGCTTTAAAAAAGGACAAAGACGGATGCGTGGTCTCTCACCACTATTCAGAAACCCTGGCTATGGAGACTTTTTCTAAGCGTCCATGTGACTCTAATGTGATGCCCTGGTTGGGAACCATAGTCCACCTCTCATTTTACAGATAAGGAAACTGAGGCCTCAAGATGGAGGCAGCTGCCAGTGTCAGGACCAGGACTCGTATCTCGGTAGATGTCAGCTTGGTTTGCTAGGTGGTTGGTGAACACCGAGAGAATGCTTAGACCTGCCCTGGGAGCAGTGGGTTCACAAGAGGAACCTGAAGCCCGCTCCCTGCCCTCGAGGAGTGTACGGCCTCGGTGGGGTGGCACAACTAATGGGGAAGGCCGTCAAATGAACATAGCAGGGCAACGTTCAGTTAAGAGCGGAGCTTCCTAACATCAAGGCCAAGCCAGACTAAAGTGTCCTGGAAGAGATGCCAACAACATTGGTTAGAGTAGTGGGGTCAGGAAGCCCCAGGCAGAGCGCAGGGCAGGGAGATGTCGCTAGTGAAGGGAGAAGAGGGCACTCTCCAGGGGGCAGGGCTTAGGTGACAACTTGGTGGTTGGAATGAGTGGTGTGTGTGTCACGTGCTTGGCCGGCCTTCGCTGGAGAGAGCCTAGGACTCTCTGAGGGAGCATGTGGGGTATGACGAGTCAGGGCAGAGAGGCTGGTCCACAGTGGGTAAGTTAAAGGGTGACTGCCCACATGGGGGGGGGGACATCACTGAAGGTTGAAACCACAAGGCAAATGGCATTCCACATGAAGGGGTCTGGTGAGAATCCTGTTCTGATTGGTTGGTGCCCAAGTCAGACCAATAGTTAAATAGTTTGAAGACCTTCCCTGTATCACATCCTTGGCCACACGGGGCCAGGTCCTTTGGGAACATTAACATGAGCCGTGAACTTGAGGAAGTTGTGCTGTTACACGGAGGAGGCAGCTAGAGCTCAGTCACTCTTCATGGGGATGGGGTGGTGGGCATGCAGAGCTAAGTGACAGAAGAGAGGTTTCCAGTCAATGCTCCTACAAGCACCGTGTTCTCAAGTACTCAGCCCCTGGTCCCATTGTCAGGGCCATGAGATTGGTGGGGCCTCTCTTTCCTTGCACATGTCTGCATCTTTTCACGGAGGCTCCCTCACCCCCTCACCCCTTCTCCTTCACCTCTTGTGTGGTTGTCTGTTTCCTCTCTTGAGTCAGTGGGTCAATCCTGCCTTTACTGTGTTTTGTATAAGAACAGGTCCAGAGGGCAGGGGCCAGCATCCTGGGCCAAGTAGTAGCTTTGGGAAGCAGAAGAAAGGTGGGGTTTCAGTGTCAGATGTCCCTTCCTTCAGAGACATTTTGCTCAGAGCCCCTTCGGAGCCCGCAGGAAGACAGCCATTCTTCTTGGGTCCACTTTTCAGCTATGCCGCCTCCTTTCCCATCACACATTTGTCACTTGAACCTTCTTGCCTCCATTTGCTTTCTAGGTGGGTGCAGCTACTAAAAAGCCCCTCCCATTCTGCAGAAGTCCATTGTGCTACAACACTATGTGTGCTTTGGAACGCCCCTGAGGATAATAGTTCTCGTTTCATTGGGTGGCGACCATACTTAAAGAAGATAATCCACATAACACGCTTAAAATAGAGGCTGGCATATAAATATTATTGTATTATCCTTGCTCTACATGAAGAACTTGAGACAGACATGTTCTGTAGACTTTCTGGAAACTGGATACTGGGAACTATTTTGTAACTTGTCATGTTACTTAAGTGGTTCTTAAACTTTTCACCAAAGCATCCTACATATCAAAGAAGACTAGAAACACAAACCTAAGGAATCTAGCGGCTTAGATCGATTCCACAAGAGTTAAATGTCTTGGACTTTTGTGTTATCTTTAAAAAAATGCGTGCAGATTTTTCATTTTATTTCTTGATGGACCCATGTTTGTTCCCGCGTAGAAATAGTAGTTTCCCTCTCAAAGTCTTTATCTTTATAAAATCAGCTTTCCTAAAGCTAATTGATGCTTATTCATTGTATAGTGAGCACATCTGAGAGAATGTAACTCCAGATTGAGGGACATGAAGTTGGTACACGGCACATCTTAAACAGCCAGGGACTGTTTCCATGTCGGATGGGACTTTGGCTCTTACAGAAAGCAGGAGGGAGAGAGTTACACATAAGCAGCACCCCCTCCCTGGGAAGGAGGCGAGGCCAGCTATGTGAGATGATGATAACTTCATCCCTGGAAGCTGGCAGCTTTTTGTTCTTGGCAGACCCAGAGGCCCCTCTGTGTGACTCTCTGGGCTCCAGACTGGGGGCTCTGTTCCCGCCAAGCCCCAGGGGGGCCACAATATGAAAGATGTAGCGTGACTTGGTGCCTCGAGGCAGGCTGTGTGCTGAAACGGAGGCGAGACAGACTGTCAGCGTGGAAACCATGCGGTGACAGCTTCCTTCACCCTCCAGACCTGTCAGCTCATGGGGGAACTGACAGGCCTCGACTAATAAGGTAAACAAAGGCTTTAGAGCATGGAGGAGGAATGCCGGAATTCTTTCTTTAATGTTTCCCTATTCATAACATGTCACAGAGTTAATGCCTGGCCCAGTGGAGGTAGCAGTTCCTGGCTTTTAAGATCTCCCAAGGGTGGTGAGTAGAGAGATTGGAAGTCCAGAGACTGAGCTGAGAGTCAGACCAGCTCTCTCATCGTTGGGCAAGGCATCTGGCCACTTCCCTGGGAAGCCCATGGCTCCCGAGGTTACATGTTTGAGGATAGAGTCCAGACTCTAGCCTGGTGGTCGAGGCTTGGCCATGGCCATTGTCCAGCTTTGCCTCTCTTTACTCCAGTGCTCTTTACACTCGCTCACCTTTCACATCCCAGAAGTTCAGTTCTAATTCTCCTGGGGGACCTAGACAGGTTCCAGGAAAAGCTGCCTCAGCTTTACCTTCTCTGAAGACTAGCTAGTGTGCATGATCCCATTTGGCTTTGGATCTAGAAAAGCCATAGCTTTTCTGGATCAAATCCCTTCCTACCTTGGGTGTTTCTGCCTCCTGGACCTCTTTCCTATGCTCCCTCCCACACTCCCCCTTGCAAGGCAAAACCCCTCTGCAGGGCTAGGATGGCAGCAATACAGTATTTCTGTGCCATTACTTAAAAAGACAAATGGCCTGTTAGTTTTTTAGGATGTAATTTAAAAGCCATTTGTCTGGTGGTAATAACTGGAAATGGACTTCCACTGTAGGCCAGTAAGACTTCCTCCAGGAGCGAGAGATCAGCTAACGGGGACCTGACCAGTTGGCTGTGGCTGTTTTCAGACTTACCCACTGTTTCCACTGGAAAGCCCAGAGAGGGGGTAAATGGCATTTTGAGGAGACTGTGAGCTCACAGAGCGCTTTACAGAAAGGCAGATACCTTTCTCTGGAACCACGCAGTTGCTCTTGTTTGTCTTAAACAGCCAAATCTCACCAATCAGAACCCTTGAAATCTGAAAAGGCTGGGCGTCATCTTTGCCCTCTCTTTAAGACTCTGCAGGCAAATTTGAGTTATCTGGCTTTTGTGCACCTTAGAAGTGACATTCCTCAGACAACTGAGGCTTTTTTTTGTCGACAGCAAAGCTTTTATTTTAACCATTCAAGATAGACAGTTTTCAGGAATATATTAGCTGCACCTCTTCTCCAGCAGGATTCTTGCAGAGACATTAAGTGTTCATTGATGAAACAGGGCCATTATTTTGAATGTCACTTTTAAAGGCTTTGTCTTCTCTTTGCTATTCTTTTGTTCATTCTATGCTATTTTGCAATTACGTCACCCCATCTATCGTGGTATTTAATATATACATCTACTCCTTATTTAGTAGGAAAAAGCGATGAGAACATCCCAAATGGTAAAATAAATGATGATGTGTTCACTCAGTGGGTTCCTCTGTGACCTTTGAAAAGAACATAGAAGGCTCTTGATATAGAAATGAGAATAGTGCAAAGCAGTTTATGCTCTATCGCTACGTGATGCAGTAGGCTGCTAAATAGTCTGTACACTGGAATGGTCCCTATGCCTGGGGATCTTGGTGAGCTCTGATTCCAGACTGTTCAGGTCTACACATGAAGATTTCAGAATACTTACCCTTAGGTGAAAGTTCTGTGCATTCAATTGAAGGATTCCAGGCAAAGGAAGCAATACTTGCTGCCCACCTACCACGTGCCAGATGCTGTTTTAGGAACTTTCACTGTGGTCTCTATTATCATCCTGATGACGACACTGACGTGATCCTTGTTCAACAGAGGGAGATGCTAAAGCTAAGAGAAGTTGTATCGCTTACTCCAGTTTTCACACAGGTGAAAGACAGTGGAGCTAGGATTTGAATCTAGATATAACCGATTAGCTGTTGCCTCAGTAAATGCTGCATGATACATGACAGACAACCGCAAAACCTCAGTGGTGTGCAAGTAAGTGCACATTGCTTACCTTTCTGGGCTCAGCGGGGAGTTAGCCAGGCACTTCTGTTCTGGGCTGGTCTCACTCACACATCTGGTGCTTGACTGGCCCTCGGCTGGTCTTCTCTGGGGCAACTGAGGTGACTCAGTTCTGCTCCACATGTCTTGCACCCCTCAGCAGGCTACCCTGGGCATGTTCTCGTGGTAATGACAAGGTGGAAGAGAACAAGAGGAATCACACAGGCCCCTTGAGGTCAGGCAGGGAACAGGCACATGGTCATTTCTATTGGTCAAACCAAGTCACATGACCAAACTCAGTCAAGGGGTGGAGAATATACTCCTCTTTTATGGAAGGAACTGCAAAGTTGTGTTGCAAAGGGTAGATACAAGAAGGGTGAAAAAGCTTTCAGCCACATACAAGTTGCCTTTTTCAAACAGGTGTTCTGAGATCTTCATTTAGGCATTCATCTTATCTTTTTGAGGTTTTGGTAAAGTATGTGTGCGGTGGGGACAGGAAAGTTGCGAGGGGAGCTAGGGAGAGGAAGGAGACAGACATATGTTTAACCAAAATAACAACATTCCATAGTATGTTATTGGCTATATGGAGGGGAAAATTATCCTATCCTTAAATAAATTGGGGAGATGCAGAATTAATCAGACTTACATTTTACCCACTGGGATACTTCTCACTGCCTTTAATATTTCAATGTGAAGATATGGGTGGAATATTAAATATTTCCCAAACTAATTTGATCATGGGATACTTTTTATACAGCCTGTCCATTAACATCTCTTAGAAAAAAACATTCTGGGAAACCTGTTTTGGAAATACTGGACTAGATGATTTTTAGCAGATGACATTTCATACCACGTTCTGTTATTCTACACTATTTTGTAACATGGGGATACACTCGGACTATGAAGGGAAGGAGAGAGTTTTTTTATTGTTCTGTTTTGTTTTGTTTTGTTTTTCCATCCCTACACTAAATGGACCCAGACTCATGACTCAGAAAGAAAGACAGAATAACTTTCCACAGCACTTCCTGGGCTATCAGCAGGTAATATGTTACTGCTCTTACTGTTTCTTGCTGCCAGGCTCTGCCTCTCAGATGCCACGTCTGGGCAAGGGGCTGAGGGACACGCATCTTGGGGTGTGCAGTGCGTGAGCTTTGTGAAAGTTCTCTGCTCCTCAGATATTCTTTCCTTTTCCCAATGGGTATCACAATAGTTCTGGGTGCTTAAGAGCCCTGCGAGTCTTTCCTTCAGGTAACGGCTATTGCATAAATAAAATTGCAAGAGGAAAGGGAACACAATTTAAAGAGCAGTTATCACACACTGGGAATGCATGTTTGAATACAATCAACCATGTAGATTATACGTAATGATTCTTCATTTGGTAAGTGGGGCCACAAGATTTCTGCTTGCTACTCTTGAAGGCCCCATAGGTACCTGAAAATATCAAAATGACATTAAAAAGAAAGAAATCTGTAACTCAGTGAAAAGTGGTTTAATTTTTCTAACAGGTTTGTTTCATCGCTGCCCTGTCTCACCCTCAGCTCACCACCAAGCATTGCTGTCCTGGGCTCTGCTTCTTGCTAGTTCCGGCTCCCCAGGGAGCCCTGTTCCGCCAGGACTAAAAGGCCATGACACCATTTTGTTTCTCCTCTGCTTGCCATCTGAGCAGCTAGAGGAATGGACCCTTGCACCTCGTTCCTGCCCCTCCCTCTTTGGAACTACATCCATTAATCTCTGACTTGGACCCAGCTACCTGGGAGGGAGTACCAGTTTGCTAGAAGTTTCAGCAAGGAGTGGGATGGGAGCCTGTAACAAATTCTGCACCAGGCAACCACCTCTTACTTCCCTGCAGAGGCTTATTAACAAAAATGATTGTAGCTGATTTGGCAGGGCTCGATGTGACTTCTCGTCTGCTCTTCCAGTGATCCCCATGTCTTAGATGGAACCGCGTTTACTGTTCTAGGATTCACACCCACTACGTATGTGATAGTGTGTGAACTAATGCTCTTTGGAACTTGTGTTCATTTACAGAACACATTTCTCAGGTGTATATAAGTTATGCACGAGTCTGTGTTGTTAATCATTTGAAATTTAATTTGAATATGACATTTTTTTTTCTTACTCTTCAATATTCCCTCTCTCTCCCAGTCGAGCTTATGAAACACTTCAGAAGCAATCTGGGTCTCCTTTCCTGTCAGTGTGGGGTTCCTGACTTTTACTTTAATTGGGGGGATGCTTAGGAGCCTAGGTTGGGGTGGGGTATCTTGGCCGAGGTAGCTTAATGAGTAGAGCATCTGTGATTAAGCCCCAGGATTCCCTACCCCACAGGCGTTTCCTCTCTCCCCATCCTTTTCCCAGGCTTGGCGGCCTGTCTGCTAAGGAAAATCTAATTGATAAGGCAGCCAATTGATAAGGCAGTCATCCCTCCCCAGCTCTGGGCTCAGGCTTCTGAGGGACTTTCCCAGAATTCCATTAGGCAAGGGCACAATATTGATTAATGTCCAGTGATTATTTCCCTTTGTCAATTAGAATTCTCAAAAGTGAGAAGGATTTTTTCTTGCTAACAAGAAGGTGTGAGTTGAAGAACTACAGAAGGCAGAACTCTAATTAGTTCTCATCAGGGGTTCCCCCTGTGGGAATTTGGTTCTACACACACACACACACTCTCTCTCTCTCTCTCTCTCTCTCTCTCTCTCTCTCTCTCTCTCTCTCTCTCTCTCTCTCTCTCTCTCTCTCCATCCCCGCTCAAGTGTCATGACCTGCGCAAAAGGCAAGTTCAGTTCCCACAGGTGCAGAGAACCCTCTCTCCTAAATGAGGGAGAAGAGAAAAGTGATGAGAGCTGATATCCCTGCTCCCGAAAACAGGAAGCAGCCTGGATAGATTGACTTGATAGGGAGCTATCAGACTGCCGCCCGCCTCACACTGGGACTTTTATCACCGCCAGTCATCAGCACTCTGGCGAGCTCATGAATAATGCATTTCCCAGTGATTTCCTTCCTTATTTGCTAGCTCCAGGCAATATTGATTTTTAAAAAAGTCTAGATAGCTGAGCTGTGTTGTGGTAACATTTATTTAAAATGATTGGGAGACAGAGCACACATATGTTTATCTCGACATATGTGTGTTAGTATCTGTTGTCTGTGGATGATGACATTTGTTTAAGGAGCCACCATGTTTATTCAGCGTTTTTTTCCAAATCAAAGTTTGGTTCAGATTGAGGCCCTTGAAACAGCTGTGTGGTGCGGACAGGAAGGTGAGGCAGAGTGCACTGGGAGGGGTTACGGGCAGGGAAACTGAGCCATTGAGTTAGCAGGAGGGTCTCATCTTATTCAGCTGAGCTAGGTTTCTCCCCTCCCCCCTCTCCATCTCATCCATGGATGCAAAGCCCCTCCGGGCTGTGCCAGTCTCCATATCCAGGGAGCAAATCTAAGGAGTGACATGTTGGAAATGCTCCTGCAACGGGACCAAAACAAAACAATGTATGACCAGTGTTGGTGACTGTGAGGCTATGAGACTGAGGTCGTCAGAAGTTCCAGTGGGTGGCTCTGTCCTGCTGAAGCTGCCAGGACCGGCATCCCCACCTGTTGAAGGCTCCTGTTTACTTCTTTTATGATTCTCAAGAACTGACAGAGAGAAGCACATACCTAGAATTACTGTGTTGATGGCAGGTCTGATGCCCCCAGCCCTGCTCATCCACCCACCACCTCAGGCGAGCCACAGGCACTCTTCCAGTTTGACAGGCTGTCGTGGCCTCTCACTTAATTATATTGTCCCACGGGCCTTGAGGGACTCTAAGAAGAGAGCCCTCTTCAGGGAAATTTAATTCTCCTCCCAAACCATTCACTGGCTCCACTTAGCCCTCCCCTCACCGCGCTGGTCTTTCCCTCTGAAAGCTCAAGAGAAAGTTTGGCAAGTGCCAGACGCCTGCTTAGTGTTGAAAGAGGTCTAACGGGAGGAGGCCGGCAGCTCCTTCAGTCATCCTCCCTCACAACTTTCTCTCCAGGGAAAAATGGAGAGAGGCACTCCGGGGGCTAGTCTTCATTTCCTGGGGTGGGTACATGGCAGAGGTGGAGGAGCCACAGTCAGCAAAGTCCTAGAGAGAACTCAAGATGTTGTGGAGGTTCAGAGGGGTGGAGGGCACTGCACAGCTGGCAAGGCAACTTCAGGTGTCTCTTATCCGCTGACTTGACAGTCTTACCAGTTAATAATCAGAATCCAAAGTCTCAGCCATATGGCACCCCCTACGCTTTCAAAGGTATTTTCACATATAGTGTATTATGTGAATGGCCCCAAAAAGTCTAGAAGGCTCCCCCAAATCCTTCCTTCAGTTGTCTTACCAAACAGTAGTTTAAGCTCGTTCCTCTTTCCTTCAATCCCAAACTTGTGGGAAAAAGAGGGCCCCATACACACTGCCTCCGCTTCATGACTTTCAATCCTCCTCCCACCTTGACCTGGAGCCGCCTTCTTTAGGCTGACCACTAATGTCTAGGTTTAATCCTAGGGCTCTTTCTGAGTCCTCACTGGCTCTGGTGCATTTTCCCCCTGTTAACCAGCTTCCAGTTCCCTCTACCTCCTCCCAGCCCACCCCTCACCCTCACCCCCGCCACCTCCGAGTACACCCCCACCATGTTACAAACTGGTAACAGGGTTAACCCAAAGACATGGGTGTCTAATTGTATCATTCCACACATCAGATGCAGACAATATTTTGGATCAGACAACAATGCTAACAGTTCTCTTCAGTCTTTCCATCTGGACAACCGCTGACGTGGCCCACATGCAGAGGTGGCCCTAGGTCCCTATGGCTAGGGACCCTGGGAAGTCACCCAGCAGTGGGTCTCACCCACTCCCACTTCTTTGGTCCCCAGATAGTCGCGGAGGCCTCAGTACTCTGTGTTTTAGACTTCTCATTCCCCTATTTGCTGAGCAGCACAGGGAACTGAGAGTTCACACCCTCTTCTCCTCCCTCCCCCATACCGCGTGGAGTCAAAAGCTTGAAGTTATAACCCCTTTCAGGCTTGGGTCTTTGCTTCTGCTCACCTAAAAAGAAAGAGGCTGGAAGGGAAGGGCTTGTTTCCTCTGCAGGGCGTGCGTGGAAAGCTGGAGCACGCACCAGACAACTCTCGTTTATTTGAAATTGCTCCATGGTGCAAGGCCCTCTAATCGATCATGGCTCTGCACATGTCAATGGAGAAATGTGAGTTCCGTATTTATAGAGCCAGAAAAATGGGGGCTTGTCCCCCACCTCCCAGGTGTGTATTTATGCACTGATGAATGACCCCAAAGTGGATTTGTTATAGAAAAAGTCCGTGCCAAACTCAGGAACCTTGCATCTGCAAACACAGTCTGACAATTAGGCCTCTGAGCCCGGAGGCCAGCATGCAGGCTCCCCGTAGGTTTTCTGGCTGCGGCTCTCACTTCCTTAAAGCTGAGGTGAACCCAGGAGTTTTGGAATTTGGATGCTGATTGTTTCCACAGCACTGTTCCCTGAAGCTTCTCTTCTTTCTGTTCTGTTTGTTTGTTTGTTTGGTTGGTTTTAGCACTGGGGGTGGAGCTTGCAAAATCTCGAAGGCCAATAAAATGTAGTACAGGAGAACAGAGCTCTTACTCTATTCTTGTCCCAAGAAGAGCGTCGTGAGGAATAAAGAGTTAATGTTCAAAGACCCTCTGACGTAGTTAGATGGGGGGGTTCCTCGCAGACTTGGGGCCTCTAGATTGGAGGGGCATTTCCCAGGAGCTCAGCCCTCCCAGCTCCACCTCGGGGAACACTCAGGCCTGTTCCAAGACGTGACCCCTGATGCTGCTGACTCCTGTTCCCTTCCTTTCTCCCCTCCAAACCAGCCTCTTTTTTCCTGCCCTCCAAACAATGGCACCCTTTGTTTTAAAAAGTATGGCGAAATAGGAATCACACTTCCAAAGTAACATTTATAAAAAGGCACAGGAGTGAAATACTAAGACAGGCCAAGTCCAAAGTGGTGTGACCTGCTTGGGCTCCTGCAGGTCTTTCTCCTTTCAAAGGCCATCCCCGGGCGAGGTCTGAGCGGACTAACATCTGACTGCCCATGCCTTACGTTTTATGTGCCGAGAGGGAAACAAACAGTGGCTGTGTAAGGGTTAAAAATCAGCTCCCTCGGTCAAGAGCCTCAAGCGACAGTTTCAGTCAGGAAGAAAGACAAGTGTTTGGTTAGTAACTGGATATGGCTGGCGAGAGCTGGGTTTTG
The DNA here is from genome assembly GCF_964194185.1 of Rhinolophus hipposideros. Classification (NCBI taxonomy): domain Eukaryota; kingdom Metazoa; phylum Chordata; class Mammalia; order Chiroptera; family Rhinolophidae; genus Rhinolophus; species Rhinolophus hipposideros. Next base: position 46,420,311 of record NC_138058.1, read on the forward strand.
GCCTCCCTTCCCGCTGCAGGTTGAGAGTTGGGGATGGCCCAGTTCTTGCAGTTATTTGGAAGTGGAATCGGGGCAGGAGGCCCTGGAAGGCCGGGCCTGGGGGTGCTACCAACCCCCCCCCCCCCCATGCAGAAGGAAACTAAGTCCCAGGGTGGGCTGGGGACTAGCATCCGGCCATCTTAGTTAGTGGCATAGCAAAGAATGGGAAAGTCTCGCTTCCGGTCCAAGTGTCCTTTCTGCAAAGCCCTGGATTGTTCTAGAACGTGGCTTCAGTTAGACTCGGATTCAGGGCTTCAGCCTCTGCTCAGCTGGGTTATCTCCTATTCATCTGTTTCCCTCTCCAAATAGATCCCTCATCTATGAAATGGGGTTCAGAAATAACTCTTCAGCTGGGTTCTTTTTGTATTCAATGAGATGGTACGTATAAACCAGAGACGAACACACTCAAAAAATGTTCGTTCTTGGGCTAACAGGAATTCTCCCAGGCTTGGGACCATTCAAGCCAATGGAACCGCCTCTTCCCGATCAGTAAGGATGTAAATAAAGCCTCTGAAAGCCAGGTATTCCCGTTGAAGTCCTACGCACTCTCAGCCCCTTAATGGAGGAACCCTATGTCAAAGGGAAAGGCAAATGGGATGGGGAGAATAAAAGAGCCTTTGCTGAGCCAGGGGGAACTCACCCCCGAGAAGTGCCGAGTTAACGATGCCCAAAGCAGGCCTGTGAAGTTAGAGAGGCCTGGAGATTAGAAGACCAGGAGGAAATAATGCTTTTCTTGTCTGGGCTGCGGTGGCAGAACAGAGCAACAGCTGGCGGGCATATGCAGCCTGTTAGGGGCACGCTCCCATCAGACAGAAGGAAATCCTGCCCAGTGCTGGCAGGGCTGCAGCAGCCACTGGGGAGCAGGCGGTCTGGGGGTCTCGGGGAATCAGAGCTGCTGCTGCCAAGGCTCTGAGCCCTGTGTCTCCCCACAGCTGCCGGAGCAGGGTCCTCCCCCCCTCCCCCCCGCAGCTGTTGGCCCCTAAGGCCCTTCCCCTTCCCAGGAGGTGTCGGACCCAGCGATGCTATCGAGAGAAACTCCGAGGAAGCCTGGCGTTTATTTTGTACTGACTTCAAAACGCCTATGTATCCCCCCTCCTCCTCGGGCTGTGCCCGGATGGCAACTCTGGCCCATTCCACAGCCTGGAATCCTTCTCCTCAGCCAGCTAGACAGTGAGTGGCCTTCTTCCTCCTCCTCCAACCTTTCCTTGGTTTTCCTTTACCAGCCAAGGGTCAAAGTCCTGAGACAGGGGTCAGGGCCGCTTGCCATCCCCTCGTGGACCCTCAGCCTCTGAGCCGTTGGCCCATATGACAAGATGCCCAGCATTATCGTCTGTTAATTAATCGGAAAACTGGCTCCCTGTTGGCCCGTAGCTTTTTACAAACCTGAATTAAACGAAGTGTTTATGTGACAGATATGTGGGAGGGATTTCAGATATAATCACCATCAATCTGGCTGCAGCCAAAATAAATTCTGTGAAAAGTAAAACAAACTATTGCACAGACAAAGTAGGCCTTAGGGGTCTCCAGCAATAATCTGTGTTTTCTTATTTAGCCACGTCTAATATTTCTGCTCTCCTCGGTATAGATAGGATCTCTGCACACAGGGTACTCTTGCTGCAGCTGACAGGGGTGGACACACGCTCCCTCCTGCTGAGTGGAAGGAGAGGGGAAGGGATGTTGCATATTTACATTTAAATTCTTAGTTCAAATAAACCAGCTCTGGAGGGGCACAGGGTGGGGTGGGGGATGGGAGATGGGGGTTGGAAGGAGGAGCCCAGCTGTAAGGTCTCCTCTCCTCCGACCTGCCTGGGTTCAGGCTACAGTCAGGGCAGGGAGTAGAAAATCAGAGAATGTGGATTCTTCCAGAGGGGCTGCGTTAGGAGGCCCTCCGTGTGTGCGTGAGGTGTGTAGGCTTTCCGTGGGCTCTCTTCTTCAGGTCTTTTAGCATTCCCATGGGGAAAGAGAGTAAAGAGATTGAGGCTCGGAGGTAGTAATAACTCGCCCAGCTCTAAAACAGTGTTGTGAGGTTTTGACCCTGACTCTGAAATCCCTGTTCAGTCTCTCTTCACTCTGCCTTGCTAAATAAAGAGGAACCTGTTTTCGCTGTTGTCTCTAGGCAGATGCCTTTGGGTCCCTGGTTCAGCCTTGCCTCGGTGCCCTGCCTGCATCCCTCCCTCTCTCCCAGCTGGGGCTACTCTGTGTCCCGCCCCCATTGGGCTTCTTCTCCAGACCAGGCCTGGGTGAGGGAGGGAGGAGATGCTGAGGGTCTCCAGACTAGCAGCTGTCTGTCCTGCACAGCTGAGGTCCTCCTGATCTCCAGCTCCTTTCCCTCATGGGTCCAGCCTGGGTGACCAGCCTAGGACCCCAGCAGCCCCCCAACAGCAAAGACCCCAGCTTGCTCTGTACAGATATCCAGGCGCTTGAAGCTATCTCTCCTGTTCACCTGTATCTGGGCTTGGCAGACTTGCTGAGATTACACAACTCTGGGGAAACCCCTTCCTCCCACGATCCTCCCACGATCCCTGCCCCACTGCTCAGCACTTGCCTGGGCCTGGGGCTAGACCTCAATATCTGGAATGGCCACGTGTAGCTGTTCCTTACTGATTCTGAGAGCCCCTCTGGAAATCGACCGTGAGGGACGTTTTTCCTGTTTTGGTTTTTTTCCCATCTGCTCCTCTATTCCTCTTTGCAAGAACCCTATCTAGGGTCAAAAGGCCCATGCTCAGTGGGAGAAGATGCTAGATCTGTGATTCAGGTCACAGCTACTCCTTCTCCCTTCAACAAAAGTAACAGGACAGATCCCCTCCTCTCCAGCCACCCTGCAGCACCAGGAACGGTTGATTATATCACAGTTAAGCTTATGTACACTTGGGTAGACCAGAAAGAAAACTTCTTTATGAAATAAAAGTGTGTTTGGGACTGTGCAAGCCTATTCATTCATTTATTCATTAATATTTATGGAGAATGTGCTGTGTGCCAGGCACTGTTTTAGGCCCTTGGGATGCATCATGAATTAAAAATCCAGTCCCTGCCCTCCTGGAGTTTATATTCTCCTAGGTATAGGCAGATGATAAATAGTGGTCATAAACAATAAGAAAAGTATACAGTGTGACAGAAAGGAAAAAAAAATGTCAATGAATAAAACAGACCAAGGCAAGATTGACTGCAAGTGCTGGAGGATGAGTTACATGTTCAAATCAGGGGTTAGGGGCAGACCTTATGGAGAAGGTAATGTTTGAACACAGACTTGAGGGACGCGAGGAAGTTAGCCACAAGGGTATCTGGGAAAGGGTGCTCCAGGCAGCAGGAGCAACTAGTGGAAAGGCCCGGAGGAACAACTATGTCTGGCATGTTGAAGGAACAGCGAGAAGTCCAGAGTGACCCGAGAGAAGTGAGCAATGGGAGAAGTGGAAGGATGTGAGATCAGAAAGATAACAGGGACCAGACCATGTAGGGCCTCGCAACACCGTAAGGACATAAACTTTTTTCTGTCCCTACTCAAGTAAATTCATAAAGGCAGTCTCTCTCATTCGTCATGGTAGAGTGTAAGAAATTTCACAAATATTTATTGAAGTTGTATGCCAAATCTTGAGGCATATATTGATGAGTAAGGCAGTCTCTACCTTCAAGAAGTTCAAGTCCCAAGGGTTGTGTGGCCGCATGGTGTGGAGGAAAGAGCACTGGACTAGGGGTTAGGAGACCTGGGTTCTAGTTCTGCCTTTCTATTTAAATCTGACCCTTTGCTAAACCTCACTGAAGATAATTATCTATGCCCTGGTCACCTCCTTTGTGCTAAAGTGATCAAATGAATTAAGGAATATAAAGACTCTTTGAAACCTCAAGAGCCCTCCATAAACAGGAAAGGATTAAGGAATCCAGTTAACATGGCCACGGCCCTATGTCCTTGTCCTTGGGCCCAGTAGACTCAGGCTGTGTTGTAGTATTTGCAATGCCCACTGTTCTCTCCGTGACCTCATTGGCACTCAATTCGCTTGGTGAGAACCACCGCTGCCATTCATTCAAATTGATGCAAACCTCCAGCATGTAAAATACATCCAAGGGTGTCTGCTTTGCAAAGGAAATTTACCCATTCCTTCTCTATTTCATGCTTCCCTGATCAGATAAAGCCGCATTTGGTGCTAACTTTTAAGTCAAGTATGCACTACTCCAACCAACAATAACAAAAACAGGCCCGCAGGTTGCCAAGCACGGTGAGCTTTTAAAATGCATTCAGACAGTGTGAGGATATTAATAGGGAGACACATATCTCATTTCAGGCTACAAAGCAGATCCCACAGTGGGACATGGAAATGCTGGGTGCTTGAAGGTTAGCTTAAACTGGAGAGAGGAACTCAGCTGGAATACAGACGCGCCTGACGCTGTGTCCCAGATGCTGTGCTTCCAGCTCTCATGGCACATTCTGTCAACTCACCTCTGTTTTGAGTGGAACTGGACACTTGGTGATGGCCAAAAACAGCAGTTGAGTAAAAGAATGAAGCTCCATGAAGATGGTGATGGAGGCAGTGAAAGATATAACTGGACAGGCCCTTTGGAAATCACGTTTGCTCTTCCTTTATTTTGCAGGTGAGGACGCCAAGATGGGCAAGTCACATTGTGACTGCAATAATGACAGGACTCGATTGCCATTTTCACTGTGGGTGCTTTTGCCTTCTCTAGAGGCTCAACAGTCTAAATGTCCTTAGCTTTCCTTTTTGTGTGACAGTGGCCTTCTGGACCCAGGACGAGCTGAGTGGATACTTGGAGATTTGGGGGCCCCGAGTTGGGGATGGACTACGTTGGTCACCTTGGAAAGGGCACTGGATAAGGAATCCAATGACCTGGTCTGAGGCCTGGCTCTGGACTTATGTACAGGGTGACATTATCTCTCTGCTTTCTCAAATGCAGAACATGAAGCATAGCTTAGAGAATGTGTGTTGAAGGACTCAGAAAACTGAAACTGGGCATGTAGATTTTTATGGCCATTATTTTCATCTCTCTTTTCCAGATTCCAACATGTCATCTCGAGGACATGGTTCTGAATTAGCGGTGAGTCTCTGAACAGGGCATGAGGGGAAGCTGGATGTCCCCAAATGGACCCCTGGCCTTCATGGTCACCGTACGCAGGGCTCCTCACCATCAGTGTCCACTCTCCAACCCCCACCTCCCTCCCACACCCCAGCCGGCTCGCCTTCTCATCAGTACTTAAGTTTGTTCTCAGCTTTGCAGTTGTCTCTCCTTCCCCTGGGGAATTCGTCCTATCCTTTCAAATGAATGCATCACTACTTCAATAGGACCGTTCCCAAGTCCCCCAGGCAGATGAGTTGCTATCTTCTTGGTGTCAGAGGGAAGAGAACCAACTCTAGAGCCCAACCTTGTGCGTTTAAATCCCAGTTCTGTCACCTGCTAGGGGCTTGCCTTGCACACAGAAGTGAGCCTTTCGGTATCACAGAATCCTCATGCACAAAATGGGGATAATAAAAGAATCTGGATCATAGGGTTATTCTGAGAAGTAAATTCATGTAAGTTAAAGCATTTAGAACAATGCCTGGTTCATGGTAAATGTTACATAAATATTTTCTATTATTATTACTATCCTTGGAGTACTTAATATATCATGTGTAATACAATGGATTACGTATCTGCCTCTCTTATTTAGGCTATTAGCGCCAGAGCAGTGCCCTCTTTTTCTGTTTTCTCAGTGTATAACACCATGTCAGGAAAATATTAAGTGGTCAATAAACACTTGTTGGATAAATGATTAGGCACAGTCTGTGTGGCTCTGTCTATGACATCATATATTTTTTCCAGTAAATTTCAAAGGACAAGCAGTCTTTCAACTATATATCTGTAGCCTTTGTATGAATTATCTTGTGGTTTTAAAAATACCCCAATTCTCATTTTTGTTTAAATAACAAAAGAAAGTTGTCTTGGAATTATAACCCGTAGAACTACAGTATGAAATCAAGTGAAACTCATTTGGTGATAAATCTTTCCACTTAGAATTATGGTCCTAGTCGCACTGTTCTTGACACGGTTTCAAGAACAGAGTCCAGGGTTGGGTTATTTGAAGAACAATTAAAATAAAAGAAGATCCCCCTCCAAAATCTTCAGGATCATATGGATGGTGTGATGGGGTAGAAAAGCCTCCAGAAGGAACCAGACAAGTTAAGGATATGTGGCATGATGGGGAAGTCAGAGTAGGTGTGGGGTCGTCATTTCCTCGAAGAAATGGATTTTCAGCCACTTGGTTCTAATTCCTGCTCTTAATTTTGTTGCTATGCTCAATATCCTGAAACTGATGCCCAAGAGACTATCGGCCAAATTGGGTTTAGGATAAGAGTACTGTGGGGTTAACAGTTATCTTCCTATTGTATTCTTAATTTTCTCTGTCCAATTGTGGTCCTAAATACAGTCCCTCCAAGGAATTGGAGGGTTAAAGTTCAAGTACAGGAATTGGAGGGTTAAAGTTCAAGTCTTTCTGATAGTGAAGACCATAATCTAATAAATGACCGTATTTGACAATATTTAGATAGTAGCTGAGGCAGTAATGTAAATATGTGTTTCTGAATATAATAGGCATGTACTGGTGGTTCCATTAATATTTAAACAATTTACATGAGGGAGGAAAAGTCAGGAGTATTAACGTACTCTCTTCACCTATTGTGTAATATGATTTTTCAGGCCCCCAGACACACAACGGGATCCATTGGGTAAGCCAAGTAAGGGATGTGATAAATGGTTTGGGAGGGCGACCCCAAACAGTTCCTCCCTGCCTCACATGTGTGCCTCCCATCAAGGGGTGGAGGCTGTTTCCCCTCCCCTTGAACCTGGGCTGGCCTTGGGATTTGCTTTGGCCAAGAGAATTCTACAGAAACAACGCTGTGCCGGTTCTGAGCCTTGTAAGAGGCCTAATGGCTTCCATTTGCACTATCTGAAAGCTCTTGGGGTGGGGGTGGGGGAGCAGGAGCGGGCTGGGGTAGTCAACCCTCCACCTTTCTGCCTCTCCATCCTAGATACCTGGCATGGAGGTGTGCAGCTATCTCGGTTCCTCCGGTCCCAGTAAAGATCCACCCCTCCACACTGCTTGGAAAAGAGATAAGCTATCCCCTGAAAACCCTGTCCAAATAACACCATCATGAGCATCTATTATAGCTGTTGTTTTGAGCCACTTCTATTTGGAAGGTTTTGTGACACAGCAATGTATACCTGAAACAAAGGCTAGCACCAGACTACGTCAGTGTCTGAGATCCTGTGTGGTCTCTTCTTTGGATTAGGACAGGCTGGGAAAAAAACTCGAGTGCCTCTCTCTCCCCATTGCTCATGGCAGATACTGTTGGCTGATGTAACTTTCTTTCCCATTCAGTCAAGGTTCTCCTTTAAACCTTATCACAGGGCTCTGGACAGCAACTACTAAGCCGTGGATGTAGGTCTTTGAACTGAAACTATTTGCCATTCTAGGATTAGTCATCATGTTTCTATCAATAAAAGAAAAGGGGAGTGGTGTACCCTCATAATTCATCAGCACCTCCCAGATTCATGGAATATTAAAAACGAGAGAACTTTCGAGATCATCTAACATAGTGTTTCTGAACCCTGGCTGCAGATTAAAATTACCTGGACTGTTTTAAAAATTGATGTCTGGGCCTCACCCCCAGAGGTTCAGATTCAATAGGGCCTCAGTATTTTAAAATATGCATATTCCTTAGTCATGAAGAAATTTGACTTCACAACTTGGGGCCTGAAGGGATGGATCACAGCTGGCTGAGCCCTGTTGAAAGTCGTTGGGATATCAGGAGCAGATAGTCCAAGGACTCTGAGCCCCAGAAAGTGGGCTCAGAGGTTCCTCAAGGGAACTCAGAATGGTTCATGTGAGGGAAAAGGAAGGTAGGGCAGGTACTCAGGCACTCAGCCAGCTCCTAAGTCGGAAGATAGACGTCCCTTCCTTTCTGTCAGGAAAAGCTAATCTGTGAAGGCAGCTTTTGATATATGGCTCCAGATGTGAGTGGAAGGTACAGTCCATGCTTTGAGGTTTTTCCTGTGGAGAATTTCGTAAACCTCAGACCTGCCTGTCAAAAAGAACTGAGATGAAGTACGAAGCACACGAGAGATGGGTTTGACACAAGAGGGTCAGAAAAGTTCAAGGTGCCTTCTTTTTCTCTTGGCAATTTTGGCAGGAATGCTAAAACACAAGAAGGGGATTGGAAGCCTATGACAGTTACATTTGAAGGCTTCGTTTTTTGGTAAATTATGACATCCTGTCAGGTATATGAGTTGGTAGCTTTGATGCAAACATATAAAACAATCTCACCTCTTTACTGAAGTCTGAAAAGATGTTCTGCATGTAAATCAAACCATGAGTGAGATAAAATTGCTTTTGATCACTTCACATGAAAGGTGTTAGGAATTTTCAAGCTGTTAACCATAATTAAAGTGCTGAGAAAATGAAAAAAAAATCTTGAATGTCTCTCCTTCCACTCATTCTTAAAATATTATTTCTGGAGAAAGGTACATTCACCCACTTTAACTTTGTAGTTTGAAGAAAAGTTACAGCTTTTAGGGACAGCAGGAAAATTGTCTTGCACTTGAAAACACTACATGAATGATATCGGAATTTGCAAAGAGGAACCAAGTTTCTCCTCACAGCCTCAGCCAAAAAGAATAACTTCTCAAGAGCTCATTTTTGTCAGTCAAGGGGTTGCCTGGAGTTCTTTCCTTCCTTTCCTGGGCCTGCTTCTTCATCTCCCATCTGTAGGGTCACAGTAGGGAATAATCTTGGCCTGACTTGTTCTTTCTACAGGTCTTATTAAAATCACTTTTTATATTTGCTTTATATGCCAATCACAGTTTTTATTCCATAATCATAGGCTAAAAATGGGAGAGGCATCGTTACTCAAGGGAATACCCCCACCTGCTCACTCAGAGTGCCTCAGTGGTTGCCTTCTTGGTCATCCTGGCTCCATCCCCGCTGCTCCAATTCATCCCATACTGTCTCAGGTTGAATAGTCAGAAGTTTGACTGCATGGGCCACTGCTCCACTCAGAAATTTTAAGGTATTTCCTTTTGCTTACAGAATCAAGCTCTGAGCCCTTAGCCTGGTCTTCAAGATCCTATGTAATTAATCCAGTTTTAACTCTGACACTCACCTCACTTGAAACCTTGGCTCCAACTTGGCTGCTTTACTTGCTCCTGCTCCCATTTCAAGCACCTTAACTTCCATCCTGCCAGAAATGCCCTCTTCCCTCTGATACAATTCCTGCAAGGTCCAGTTCACTTTTACCTCCTCTGGGAAGCTTTCCCCAGTTACTCTATCCAACTCCCTTGAGCTTTGGTGGAAATTGTTTCATATTTAGCATACACACACACACACACACACACACACACACTTACATGTGTATCTTATTTTCCTTTCTAGATGGTAATATCTTAATCAAATATTTATTGTGCATCAACCATGTGTGAGAACCTGAGCTCCATGCAGGAATGTTGCGATGAATAAGTCAGATGAGGTCCCTGCCCTACAGAGCTTACAATCCAGTGAGGAACAATAACCATTCAGTGTGACAACCATTCAGTGTAATTTGGGGAACAGTACTGGATGCCATGGGAGAACATAAGAAGACCACTTTGAGGTCACTGTCAGACTTTGATCTTCCCCTGTAAGACCAACAATAGGGAACTTTCATTTTCTCATGTAACATGCAATCCAAAGGTAGGTGATTCCAGGGTTGATTCATTCAATAGTTTAATCATGTCAGAGCTTCAGGTCATGTCTCCAGGGTTCCCTCAGTTCAAAGAGATACATATTCTCACATGGCTGAAAGGTAGAGCAGGTAGAAGGGTTGTGGCCTCTTCAACGTACCTCCTTTTTATCATGTGGGAAAATATTTCTCAGAATCCTCCCTGCAGTCTTTAGTCTAATATCATAGGTGTGGAATGGATCACATACCTACTTTTAAACCAATCACTGGTGAAGGGGAATTAGATTTCTGTGATTAGCTTAAACCAAATATGACTCATCTTCTGAAACTGGAGCCAGGCTCTATTTTCCCTAAAGGCATTGTCACCCAATACTTGAATAACATTGGAGTTTTTTAGCAAGGAAGAAAGAAAAGATTACTGTTGGGGCAACAACCAACAGTGTCTGCCACAAAGCATCTCCTAAATATAATAACTCAAACCCTTATATGTACTAAAGGCCTAGCAGATGGAAAGGCATGCTCATATCCAGGCATGAAAACTATTTGCATCAATTTTCACTATTACATTCAAGATGTGTGGCTTTCAACAATAAATTATGAAATATATAAAAAGGCAAGTTAAAAAAAAGAACATACTTTCAAGAGACAAAGCAATCAACATAATCAGACTCAGATATAACACAGATGTTAGAATGATCAGAGAATTTTAAATAACTATGGTTGGCATGTTAAAGGTTCTAATGGAAAAGAATGTACAGTGCACAGTAGAGGATGGGTAATATCAGTAGAGAGATGGAAATGATAAGAAAAAAATCAAATGAAAAATGCTAGAAATGAAAGACACAGTAACATAGACGAAGAATGCTTTTAGTGGGCTCCTTAGTAAACCTGATACAGCCAAGTAAAGAATCATTGAACATGAAGATATATCTTCAGGAAATTACCCAAACTACAGTGCGCACATGTGTGCTGCATGCATGCATGTGTGCATACACACACACATACACATACACAAAAGGAAAAAAACAGAACAGAGCATACAAAATCTGTGGGACGATATAAAATAGTCTAATATACATGTAAATTACAATTCCAGAAATAGGGAAAAGCAGAAAAAATATTTAAAGAAGTAGTGACAGAATTTTCCAGAGTTAATCATAAACACTACTCATGGATCTAAAAAGCTTAGAGAACACCAAGCAGAATAAATACAAAAGCAAAGCAAAACAAAATAACTTAGGCATATCATATCCAAACTCTTGAAATCCAAGAATAAAGAGAAAAGCTCAAAGACAGCAAAGGAGGAGGAAAAAAGATATTACATACAGGCGAAGAAAGATTTTTGAAATTACAGCAGGATTCTTATTAGAAACTATGTGATCCAGAAAATGATGGAGTGACATCTTTAAAGTGCTATGGGGTGGATAGGGAAGGCTGCATCAATCAGAATTCTATACCCAGTAAAAATATCTTTCAAAAGTGGAGGGAAAAATAAGACTTCCTCAGACAAACAAAAGTATTGTTGACCACAAGTAAAAAATGGGAATGGTATCCCACTATGGTTTAATCTATTACTAATGAGCAGTGAAGCTGATCATTTATTTTTATGTTTAGTACTGACTTGTAGTTTATCTTATTTAAATTGCTCATTTCTATCTTTCACTAATTTATTTACTGGGCTTTTTCTTTTCAGGATTTTAAATATTTTGAATACCAATCCTTTGTTATACAGTAGGTTCTCTAATAATGTCATTTCATTCAATGTTGTTCCATTATAACATTGATGAGATACCTTAGGAACTTAACTCTTGTTTATATTAATTAACCCATGATAAAATTGGTTTTGTTATATGTTGTTTGACTTCAAGTCGTAGAATCAATTGAGGGCAGTAAGTGATGACTTACTTTATATGTAGCAAATATATTTTCATTATCTGTTACTTTCAGTATGTTTATGGTGACTTCTATTGATAGAATTTTATAATTTGACAAAATTAAATTTATTCACTTTTCCCTCTATAGTTTTTGCGTGGGCTTTCCCATCACATCCCCTAAGATTTTCTTCTAAGGTTTATAGTTTTGTATATGTTTAGGTCTTTAATCCTTCTGGAGCTTATATTTTGAATAGTCAAAAGTAGTGAAGTAAATTACATTTTCCCAAAATGTCAGTAAATTACCCCAATATTATGCTTTGAATAGTCATTCATTCTATCCTTTCTCTATTGATTTGAAATGCCACATTTATCAGATAATACATTCCCATATATTCATGGCTCAATTACTAGATTCCCTTTTGTCCTAATGAGCTATTTTGTACTAATTTCACAATATTTTATTTTCCATAGCTTTGTATTATGTTTTGATATTGTGATAGGCAATGGCCAAGCTTGTCCTGCTCAGCTCCTAGCTGACATGCATTCCTGAAATCTTGAAAAAAGGAGTCTAGAAGAGAGAACATACTCTTCCACATTTCTGAAGTAGTTCAGCAGAGAATGGGCTGTAGGATGAGTAGTGATAATAACCAGGCATCACGCATGGCCTGACGTATTGTCTTAGGGCAACCAGACATATTTGATGCCTAGTTATTTGTCATTTACTCTGTGTTTAATGTAGCATTATAGCATTTAGTGTGGCATTATAGCAATATAGCAAGAAACTGAGCCTGATAACAGGTCTGGATAATGTGGCTTACCAAAAGTGGTTTTGTAAAAACCATTCTGGGTTTGAGGTGTTGTGGCTGGGGACCTGTGGGCTCCAGAAGACACTGTTCAGGAGTTACCATCACCTGCCTGTTTCCCCTGGCAGGCTGACCATCATCAGCCCTCAGGCCTGTCTCTCATGGTGGAATTAAGGTTACCCCAAGAAGCTGTGCTTCCTAAGCACTCCAGTTTGAGGCAATCTTTTATCCTTCAGAGTCATTGCAATGACATGTACTGTGTATTCTCTCTATGTGCCTGAGTGTTTCTTCTTACATGTCTTTAAACCCAGTCTCTATTGGACTACTTCAGAAATTTCAGACAGCATGTACTCTCTTTCAGAACTTCTTTCTCAAAATTGCCTTGGATATTTTTTCACATTTTCTCTCCTAGAAGAATTTCAGAATCAGTATGTATGTTTTGTGAAAAATCCCACTGGGAGTTTGATTGTGATTTCCCTGAATTTATAGAATAATTTGTGGAGGAATGAGCATCTTTACTATGCCAAGTCTGTCCGACCAGATACATGAACATTTTCTCCATTTATTTGGGTTTTCTTTTATGTCCTTTTGTAAAATTTTTATCATTTTTCTTCATGTATATCTTGCAGATTTTCAGTTTATTTTTAGATATTTTGCAGTTTTGTGTCTTTTGTGAAGAGGATCCTTTTTCATAACATTTTGTAGTAGTTATTGTAGAATAGAGGCAAGCTATTGTTTTCATATGTTAATATTATGCTTGGCCTCCTGACTGAACTCTGTGAAGTCTGGTAATTTAATTCAGATTCTCTTAGATTTTCTCAATACACAATTATGTTGTCTGCAAATACTGACAGTTTTGTTCCTTCCTTTCAAATTTTTATGTCATTTGTTGTCCTTGTCATTTAATTGGCTGGGACATCCAGATCAATGTGAAATAGTTCTGGACATCCTCTTATTCCTGATATCAGCAGAAATAATTCTCTTATTTCATCATTAGCAAGGATATTTGTTCTAGGTTTCTGGTTGGCATTCTTTATCAAGAAAAGACATTTTTTGTCTATTTCCAACTTGCTAAGAGTTTCTTGGAAATGAGTGTTAAATTTCATGCAATATTTTTTTTCTGCTTCTATTGAGATAATTACAGAATTGTTCTCTCCTAGTCTATTAATTTTAACAATATTTTGAAATGTTAAGCTAACATTGCATTTGAGGGATTAAACTCTGTATGACTTTTCCTAATTGTGGGAATAATGCTTTTAGTTTGCTTATAAATACTTAAATAGGACAGGCAGTCTTTGGTTTGACTGAAAACTGACTGTTTCAAAGGTCTCCCATGACTCCACTGTTTCGTCATTTTTGTCTGTATTTTTTCTCTAGTGAGTGAGTTCATGGTCATCTTCTTCAAAGGTGTTATTGCAGATGATTTAGGAGAAACTAAGGATGTTTGGGACAAATCCTTAAGCTTTAAAAGTTGGCATCATACAGGACAACCAGGGCATACCAGCTGATGATTGGTGTCTGTCAGAACCACAATCCTACATTTGAGGTGGGGTGAGGGGTTGGTAAAGGGATCACTTGTGACCCACGATAGCGTTGTGTATAGTTCATCTTCGTGGAAGGAAAAATGGAAAAGTACAAATGATTACATAAGAGTAGAGAGGATATACCTCCTTGGAGTCAGTCAATCCAAAATCCAGGACACAAACAGAAGGCTAATGTTCTTTGGGTTTCCATGACAACCGGAGGTGGATGTATCATGCTGTTAATGACACTTAACGCTTCAGGGACTGTGACTTAAAAGGGCCCCTTCCAAGGAAGGCCTTGCTCCTAATTTTGTATTTGTAGCTGCATTCTTTCCTCAAAGAGAGACCCCAAGTTCTATAAGCCTTCGATCCCACAAAACCTGACTTCATCCCTAATTACAACCCCAGGCATGGCTTTGCATACCAGCCACAAAGCCTGGACCCAGTGTTCTGAAAGCCCTTTCTGGCAACTCTGATAATTCTCTCAGTTTAGCAATTAGAGTGGGTGGCAGATTAAGTTACCCTGTTGCTTCCCAGCTGGGCTAGGAAAACTGTGGCCTGACACAGAAGCCGGTGGGTGTCGCGTGGAACAAGTGCTCAACTATCTCACACTTTTCACTCGGTGGGAGCACGTGACCAAATTCATTATTAACGCTGCGCTGATCTGGTTACCTTGATTGACACTAAGTGATTTCAGCCTGGGCTATATTTGTCTTTGTGGGGAAAATGACTGCTGCAGAGCTGAAAGGTTATTTCCCTCTTCAAATACATTTGGGGCTGTCACTGCAGAGTTACGCACCCTGACCTCAAAATCGGACCCACGGGCTTTGGAGGACAGCAGATGACATCATGGGCAAAAAATGGTGTCAGCTTCATTTTGTTTTTTCCTTCTCTTTCTGAACTCTGACAGAGAAGCAGTTTGTCTAGAATTTGCAAGGCTTTCAGGTGAGGAAAAGGAAGAATTAGTAGCAGCAGTACTTATTTTACACACACAAAAATCGTTTCCAGGACACGTTTCTCTGTTCTCCTGGTCCCTCTCTGTTACTGTTAAGCTTAATTTAAAATTTTATTTATTTATTAGGGCTTTGGTGTCTGAGTAATAGGACTAATAAATCATTAACTTGCTATTGAATAAAAAGTTAACCTCTTAGAATAAAATATTCCTTAATACAACACTTATTTTTGTTGATAGAACCAAAAAGGAAAATACTACCTACAAGAAACTCCATCCTTAACTCTGATACCCTTGCCCATGATTGCTACGCATAGAAGACAAGTCTATGAATGACCTAATGTTTTGTTTAAAATGTACTGTTATGTGAATTCTGAATGCATGCAAGAAATACATCAAATCTAGCAGCACAGGTAAAAATCGGATACTGCCAGTCCATCAACTTCAATTAGGAAATTTCAATTAGATCAAAGGGGAAATTCTAGCCTAAAGATATCAAATAGAGTTACAGTGGCTTAAAGTGGACTATTGCCCTACCTCATAGGATTTAGTTATTTTAGATAAAGTAAAAGTTAATAAATGTAACAAGCAGTTGTGTTCATGGACGGGTCCTCTGGACTGGGAATTTAAAAAAGCAATTTTAGAAAACAGAGAAACTCCGCCTTTCGTCATTGTTCTTGTTATAGCACATGCTTCTGGTTCTGTGTTTACTATTGGTGTGTTGAAGAAGGACCTTACTGCAGGGACCACATCTGGTGGATTTAGGCCAGAGAAGTGGTAAAGCTCATTTCAACAGGGACCTGCCTGTGGAAATAGTTCTTATACCAGACCGAGTCAGGGGTAGAGCTACTGTTTCGCTTCAAATCACAAAGTCATAACTACCGAATCTGCTCCTCCCCTTTTGGGTCTCTGCCTTCTCTCCAGGGTGATGACAGTGAGATGGGCTGGCTTCTCAGTAGACAGAGAAATAGGAGGGAGTGTCCACTGACCTAAGAAAAATATCTCATGAAAACATGGATTCTTTTATGCAAAGAGGCATATAAAAACGCATGTAAACAAGCATTTTTTATTTGAACATTAAATTTTATTGGTACAGAGCATGTGTTTTGTTATACTGGTGACTAATGCCTTTTAAAAATGAGATTCTGAAATGCCATTCTGTTTATGTAACGAGATAAAAAACTTTTAGAACATTGTTCTGGTACAAGCCCCTATAATAATAGCTGATTAATAACAAGACAACTCGAGGTGCCAAAAATATTTTCTGCAGAGCCCTCTATTAAGTGGAAAAAAAGTTTTGGGTTTTTTTCTTTAATGTTATCCAAATGGTTTTTGTCTGAGAAATTTCTATAACTAGGCCTCAAAAGTCATCAGTTCTCAAATATTGGTGTGCAAAAAATATTTATTTGCATGTAGCTACCCCGAGTGGTTCCTATTTTCTTGTCTAATGGGGTCAGTAGAATGATTTATTAAAAAATAAAACATTTAGTTAAAATAAATTTATCTTCGAGAAACAGAGAAAGAAAAATGTAGGAATGAAACTTAATAAACACACCAAAAGTTGCTTATTATCAAAGAAGGAAGTTATCTTTATGTCAACACTGACTGTCTTGGGAAGCCTTGGTTATGGCCCCTGATCATGATTTGTCTTTTGTAGAAAAGTGCTTTTAGACTGCGAAGGAATTCCTGGCTGTTGACTATTAGGCTGGTGATGATGGTGATCACATTTATGGTGGGAGTACGCCTGTTCGAAGAAACAACAGGAAAAGCCAAAGAGGCAAAGCAAACAAAGATACTTTCAACAAAGAAAAAAAATTACTGAAATAATGAATGTGGTTAGAAGCACATCTTTTCCCAGATTGGTCATTTTCCTACTCCAGGAAGTGTATGACAGATGAGTGTCAGGTCAGGTTTACCAGGAGTCACGGAGGTCCTCCTTCTCAGATAGGCCCGAGACCCCGGCGTCTTGTAGAAGTGTGGGTCATGGGCCAGAGCATTTTCCCAGCCTCTGAGAGATTTAGACTTGGACCATCAGGGAAAATCTGCCTATTTTCAGATTTCCCAAGGATCCTAACGTCTGCAGGGTACATAGGTTGAAAAAGAAAGGTGATTAGTTTTCATTTTCATGAAGCAAACCCAGGCCTGGTTCCATGGGAAATAGTGGGATTTGGGCTCATTCCCCCAAGTTTTACAGTTAATGTCCTTCAAGGCATCCTTGGTCTCCCCAAATTGTTTCTTATTTCTGAGCCAAAGTGATTACAGGCCTGATCTGCGTTCTGTCCTGAAACAAAACAAAACGCCTTCGATTTATTGTACGGTGGGGAGCTCATAGGCTTTGGAACCTGACAGGCTTGAGTTTGATTCTCTGTCACTTTGGGTACGTTTGTATCTGTTTCCTCACTTGTACATGGGGGAAATGATGTACTTTCTTTTCCTAACGATGTGGACATTAAATGAGATCATGTGTGGAAATGACCCGCCACACAATAGATGCCCAATAGCTATCCCTCCACGTCCTTTTTGGGAAGGCCTTTTCTGCTCGGATAAATCCAAATTTTTTGGAGGATTTATTTCTGGAGGCTGAGGCCTCTTGGAAGTCCTTATTCACTTATTTACAAAAGGTTTTCTAGGATATTTTTTGTGTTTCTGGGTTGTCAGATCATACAGGTAATGTTTGATTTTGAAATAGCTCTTCCAGGCTCTGCAGTTCTTCACATTCTGAATGTCCCCTTGAGGGAGGCAGAGCCCAGACTGGGAAGTCTCTGTAGTATGATGTACTGTACTTTCCTTTGCCGAGCCCCTTCCTCAGAGTAAGAGCTCTATACGTCTGTCCTTAACCCGGGGGCTCCTCCCGGAAGGAGGAAAGGAGTTCCCTAACCCCAGTCCCTCGAACCTCTTGCTTCAAAGGGCTGTAGTGTTAATGGTAGAGGTTCAGGCATGGTGGGCCAAAGGAAGATTGTTGAAGGAAGACGCTTTTGAGAGGCGAGGCATTCCCTGAATCCCACAAGTGCCACCATGCAGAAAGCCACCTGTTCCACCTGAACACAGGGTTGGCTCTGGCTAAGACCTCATGCTGGCTCTACCAGACAGTACAATAGTAATTAACGAATACAAGTAGGGAACTTGGCCTGGTCAAATTCAAGGTCATTCATTAATGCAACAAACTTTTTCTGAGCACTTTTTCCCCTAGGGTATGTACATTTTGCCCATTGTTCCATGGCAACCGCACTAAAGGACTTTGTTTACATCAAGGTATTGATCTAGGGGCTCAGGGATGGGTTTTGAAAGTAGATGACTCTCCTGAAACTGCGTGCCAAACAGTACATGCATGTGTCTGTGCACTTCTGGGAAGAACATCCAGAACTTTCATTAGCTCCCCAGGAAGTTAGGAACCACCTGCTGGATGTGAACTGGATGCTCTCCCTGTACTCAGCTGGGGCCCCTAGGAAGCTTGGCTCCAGAGTCCCTTCTGGGCCTCCAGACAGATAAAACATCATGACCGAGGGTGTGTTCAGCATTCCCCAGAAGCCCGTGCCCAGTGACTGAGCACTGAGCAGTATTTGCTGGAGCGCCTTCCCAACCACTGCTCCCGGACCCTCACCCAGTCACAGCCTGGTCTGCATTCGGCTAAAGATAAATTACTTTCCAACCTCCGGGAACTAAGCCACACTGGGCTAAAGTTATAGAACAAGTGGAGTTTGGCCATGGAGGGCGGTGCGCTGGGCTGTGTTTGGCCTCTGTTCTCCTAGTGGGACATGAACGCCTGGCTGCAGGGCCATCTCCCTCCCTCGTTAGTGCACCCTGCACTGTGCCTGAACCCAACACGTGCTCAACTCCCTTGTGGAGGTGAGGAGAAGAGGGGTTGATAATCCTAGCCCTGTACTGGGAGGGGAACTCAGACCCTGTAGATAACCATGACGTAAGGTAGGAAGGGATCTATAACATGAGAGAATTGCAGGTCAAGGGCTTAGAGGCTGCAGCACAGAGGCTGACAGGTGATCTTCAGTGAAAGGGCTGAGGGGGTTGATGGGGAATCAGAGAAGCCTTTCCGGAGGAAGGGCCTTAGAGGTGGGGCTTGAAGGAATGGTAGAAGGTGGCAGACATGGGGATCTGCGGACAAAAGACATTTAAGGGAAGGAAGTGGCTTGGGCAGGAGAGCACAGGCAGGCAGGTATGGGACAAGAGCAAGCAGCTTTTTATGCTGGTACCAAGACTGCCTGGAAGGGAGCAGCCACATTTGGTTGGAACCCTGGTGGGTGCCCGCTGCTCTGGGCCCTCTTCACTCACTGACCAAGTGATGGTCCTGGCTGTCCCCCTTGACCAGTCCATCAAGCTGCAGCTGGGCACAGCTCCTGTGGTTTTACTGGCAAGGCCCCAGGCCAGGGCAGCCCAGCAAGGCTCAGAGCTGCGCCGGGTTATGCAATTTACAGCGAAAACATCGTCCGTGTTGTTAGGTGCCTGCCTGTTGGTTCTCAGAGCTCACGAGATCGCTATCGAAGGCGGCGGGGAGCAGATCTATAATTACTGAGGCAGCTGATACTCTTCCCCAGGGGAATCGCGTCTTAGCTTATAATGTTGTCATTTGTAAGCCCCGTTCATCTCTGGTAATGAAATGAAGCGGGGCGATGTTATTGGATTTGAGATAGGATTTTTTTTCTCTCCTCCTACTCCACCCCTCTCATTTCTATCCTTCAAATTTCAGCTAATCTGTCTCCAGCTGATCTCTGGCATTATGTTATAACTTCTCACCACAGAGAAAACATTCTGGGAGGCAATAAACATTGAACTGTTTCTTAGTAGCCTCCACGAGACCTAAATCTCCTTTAACAACTAGTTCAACCATCTCCTCCAGGCAGCCTTCCTGCATTGCCTTTCCCAAAGACTTTGATTCCTTTATGACCGAAGCCTTGCTGTTATACAGATGGTTCTCTTCTCTTGTAGTTTGTCCTACAGGAAGGAACATTGTGACTATCAGGCCCTCGACCCTTTAGAGCATCAATTCTCTTAATTATGAGCAAAAAAATTAAGAGCATGAAGCCTCTCTTTTATGCTGAGGACAGAAGGGGCAGAGATTCTGATGTCCCCTTTCTGCCTCCATGTAGAGACTGTCTCCTCCATCAACCTGGGGTTTCAGTCCTCTCTCTTTCTCTCAGAGTACTTACCCAGGGCATGCTGGGAGGAAGGGTGAGCTGTGCAGTGGATGGTGGATGGTTGGTTTATAGCCCAGGCACCCTCAGCCCACTTCCCCACAGGAAGCCACGTATCCCTGATTAAGACAGAGGATAGGGGTATGTGGCCTGAAAGTCCAGGGAACCCTTTATCTGTGTGGGCACTGCTTGTTCCTGTCCTCAGCTCAGAGAGCACAGTCCCTAAGGGAAGGCACGGGACCTGCCTTTGCTTGGCTCTTGGAGAATGGTAGAGTCAGGACAGCCCTGGAAAGCAGTGATGCGACAGTGTGCCCTGGGCTTCCCAACCCCCACCATGTGGACCTGTCCCAGGCCCTCTGTGCCATACTATCCAGGCTAAGAAGGGAAGAATATTCCAGATGGGGGGAAGGGCTAAGCCAAGGCAGAGAGGCAGCATAGGTGCACTGACAGCTAAATATTTTCATCACAAATTTAAATAGCAATTGCAAAAGGGTGTAATTTCTGCATATCGAAAATTTTATAGTTATAAAACTAACATTACTCTTAAATGTATCCAATGGTCTATAAATACCATAGCAATTTCATACTCATTATCATCTGTCTATAAAGGATGTGAACAAGCTCTTTGTTACCATTAGAAACCTTACATTGTTCCTATTTCTCCTTGAATCTGCATTTTCATTCCTCTTCTCTCATAGAATTTTATCCTTTTTTTTTTTATACCATTGGCACTAAAAAGTGTGTAGGTATTAAAATTAACATTTAAAATCTTCTGTGATTGTTTCTAGATTATTCATTAAAATAATTTGTTATATAATTGACCAAAACATGATAAATATAATACAAATTTTAGTATTATAACATAACTACATAACTAGTATTATAACATAACTACAGTGTTATTGGAAATGCATCTCTCCATGACATGGGAAGCCTTTCTTTTTTGTTCTCTCTATCCATGGAGGGGTATTAGTTACTTGTTACATGAGACAGTGTTTGGCTTCAATTCTATTCTTATTTTTCCTTTCTTGTAGCTATACATGCTGAGAAAACGTGTTCACAAAAATATGAAGGGAATAGAAAGAGTTTTGTGATAGTAATGATACTCAATTCTTTGAACTCCTTCCTAGTTACATACCAAAATCACATGGAGACCTATCATCAAAGATTATTTTTAATGATCTATCAGCTAATAATTCAGTTAGCTCCTCCACCGGTTTAGTTGAATACAAAGAATGGAGAATCAACCAACTGGAAATTTGTATTCTTGGTTATTGCACACATCCAGTTTCTCAATTTCTAGAAAGTATATCAAAAAGACTCTACTATGACTTATGGAATGACTATTAATTATGTCCTGCACTTTTTCACATAAAAGTGCCTCGTTTAACGTGATGTACTCTAAAAAGGTTAGCATAATAAAAATGTTGTTATTTGAATATATCTCACTAATACAGAGTTTTTAAAATAAGAATTATATATATTTAATATATATATAACACACACATATACATACATTCCTGAAACTACAGATTTAGCTCATTCAACTTATGGATTTTGTCCCACATTTAACTTAATTAGTAATATGCAGAAAACTGTTAGTAATGGGGAAAGGAAAGAGGGAAGCAGTGAGGCAAGAGGAAGGTCTGAGCACCTATGGGGATAAAACGTTCTCCCAAAGAGTGTTCACAAAATTCTACCTTTCACAAACAACTACTTTTTTGAGGACTGCGCCCACGCCTAGTGGAATTCTTAATTTTTCTGCAGCATCTTGATTGTCACTCTTAAATGATTCACTGTGTCTTAGTGGAGCTGAAGCATTTGCCAAGGTGTACAAGAAGAAAAAAATGGTTCCTGGAATTTTGATCTTTTAATCATCGCTCCAGACTGGTTCTGGGAACTGAAAAGAACCATCTGCAAAAGGCTTTTGGAGGAAATGGGGTGGGAAGAGGGGTGGGTGGAGTTGTCAGAGAGAAGAATATATCCCCAGACCCATTAGAGCAGTCTGGTCCGCCGTCCCTCTAAACTGAGCAGCCACTTTGAGGAGAAAACCATTTTGTGGTGTCTTCACCAAGCCTAGAGATTTTAACATCATTTCCAGGTCCATCTTGCCATTCATTCCTTCCTTGATTTATTTTGGTTTTTCTGGCTGTTGTAACAGGAAAGTCTGTTCCCTTTTTAGAACAAACAGCACTGAAAAACATAGGACAGGAGAAAGTTCTCACGTAGAGCCCTACCTCTAAGTTTCCAGAAGAGAAGCTGCTTCTTCCACTCCCAAACCTGGGGTTTGTTCCTCTCATAGCCTGGGGGGAGGGAGCAAGGACAAGGGACCTTCTTCTCATAGGTGCATATTGGTGTCAAGTTCTACTTTTTCCATAAAGTTCTCCCTGGCCACCAGCCCTCTGTCCTCTCTCTGTCCCCTCTCAACTCCTACCCCACTCACTGTTGCACCATTTTTATATTTAATTCCACTCTTGGGTGAATTGTGTGAGTCATACTATTTTCCAATATGGAATTCTTGGTTTTCCAGCTATGAACTCCTTAACAGCAAGGACCGTACCCGGCCTTCCTTTCCGTTCACCACTGTCCTTAGCGTGAGACTAGACTCATGATAAGAATTTAGCAATTACTTGAATTTACCTGAATTCAAGACATCACCTGACCACTGGCAATAATACAAGATTTACATTTCCAGGGGTAGATGAAGAATGCTCAGAAGTGGTCAGACTCTGAGCTCTCCTGATACTACCCCATAATGTCATAGGGCATCATTCCAGTCCTCACATTGTTACCTTCAAAGCTCCCATGCAGGTGGGGAATCTCTAGGAAGAGTTTCATCCTATTCTATGTCAGCTCACCAGCAGCTAACATCATACTTAATGGTAATGCAACCCCCTAAGATTTGGAACAAAACAAGGATTTCTACTCTCATTGATTTTATACATTTGACTGGAGGTTCTAATCAGGGAACTTAGGCAAGAAAGTAAATAAAAGGCATCAAAATTGGAATGGGAGAAGTAAAATTATCTCTATTCATAGATGACATGACTTATATATAGAACACCCTAAATAATTCACAAAAAAAATTATTAACTCTATCAAATGAGTCCAGCAAAGTTGCAGGATGCGTGATCAATATACAAAACTCAATTGTATTTCAATAAGCAACACTGAGTGAACAGAAAATGAAATTAAGAAAACAGTTCCACTTGCAATAGTATCAAAAAATAACACACTCAGAAACAAATTTGACAAAAGAAGTGAAAAATTTATACTCTGAAAACTACATAAAATAAAGAAGATCTCAATAAATGGAGAGACGGCCCACGCTCATGGTTTGGAAGACATAATATTGTTAAAAGATGTCAGTACTCTCCAAATTGATCTGCAGATTCAACATAATCCCTATCAAAATCCCAGATGATTTCATTGCAGAAATTGACAAATTAATCCTAAAGTTCATGTGAAAATAAAAGGGACCCAAATTAGCCAAGATAATCTTGAAAAGACGAACAAAGTTGAAAGACTAACACTGCTAGATTTCCAAACTTGCTACAAAGCTATAGTAATCAAAACAATATGTGATTTGCATATGGATGGACATATAGATCAAGGGAAGAAAATTGAGAGTCCAGAAATAAACTTTAAACGTTATGGTCAATTGATTTTTGACAAAGGAGAAGACAATTAAATTGAGGAAAGTATAGTCTTTTAAATGGTGCTGGGACAACTGGATATTCACATGTATAAATAAAAATAATGTTGAACCCCTTACCTCTTATCACATACAAAATGTACTCAAAATGGCATTAAAATTAAAAACTTTTGTGTCTCAAAGAATACCAGCAAGAAAGTGACAAGACAACTTACAGAATGGGAGAAAATTTTTGCCAATCATATATCTGAAAAGGGACTTCTATCTAAAAAATATAAAGAACCCTCACAACTCAATAACAAAACTACAAATAACCCAATTTAAAAATGGGCAAAGGAGGAGAACTGACTCTGGGTGGTGAACGCACAATGGGATTTATAGATGATGTAATACAGAATTGTACACCTGAAATCTATGTAATTTTACTAACAATTGTCACCCCAATAAAATTTTTAAAAAATGGACAATGGATCTGAATAGACATTTCCCCAATGAAGATAAACAACTGGCCAATAAGCACAGGAAAAGATGTTCAACATCATTAGCCATCAGGAAATGCAAATCCAAAGCACAAGGAGATGCCATTTCACACCCTCTAGAATGGCTTTAATCAGAAACACAGATAATAACACGTGTTGACAAGGATGTGGAGAAATTAAATCCTCACGTACTGCTGGTGGAAATTTAAAATGGTACAGCTGGTTGGGAAAACATTCTGGCAGTTTCTCAAATGGTTAAACATAGAGTTATTATATGACCCAACAATTTCACTCCTACGTTTCTACCTGAGAAACAAAACATGTTCACACAAAAACTTATCCCTAAATGTTCATAGCAACATTATGTGTATTCATGATAGTCAAAAAGTGGAAACAACCCAAATGTCCATCAATAAATAAAATGTGCTATATTCACACCATGGAATATTATTCAGCAATAAGAAGAATGAAGTGCTGATACCTGTCACAACATGGATGGGCCTTGAAAACATGACGCCAAGTGAAAGAAGCCAATCACGAAGCACTACTTCCTGTATGATTCCATTTATGTAAAATGTCCAGAATATGCAAATCTATTGAAACAGAAAGTAGATAGTGATTGCCTAGAGCTGGCGGGTAGGGAGAGGAGAGATTGGGAGGTGATCGATACGAAGTATAGGGACTTTTTGGAGGGGGAATGAAAATATGCTAAAATTAATGCTGGTGGTGCACACCTTTGAATATACTAAAAGCCATTACATTGTACTCTTTAAATGGGGGAATTGTATAGTATGTGAATCATAGCTCAATGAAGCTGTTTCAAATTGTGCACGGGGAAAAATTGGGGACCAATTTTGGATCTAAAGTGCATGTGTGTGTTGGGAGGAGGTTGTCCTAGCATTGCATGATAGGAGACCAGGGTGGAGAACTAGAGGGGTCACAGCTCAGAGAGGGGAAGAACACTAGATGCCAAGTTAAAAGAAATAGGACAATGCTTGCAAACAGGTTTTGTCTTAGATGCTCTCCCTGGCCAGTTGGTAGTGGCCACTTGCTATGCTGCCCTGAGGAGCCTGAGACTGAGTCGAGTTTCGGGGAAAGATGCCCTGATTGACGACCAGTGTCCATCTGCATAGTCCGCATAACCATGATAGCTAATATTTATTGACTAGGACCTTGGTGCTAAGCACCGTCCGCAGTATCTTACGTGCTTCATCCCATTTCATTCTCGTCAGCACCCTAAGGTAGGCATTATCATTGTCCCCAGTTTCTAAAGGAGGAAAATTCGGCCACAACAAACTTGAGATCACACAACTGGTTAGTGGCAGTCAGCAGTCAGACTCTGGAAGCGGGACACGAGAGTCCATTCTATCATGTCCCAGTGCCTCCCCCGAGAACACGGCAGCCCGTGCTTTAAATCTGCCGGCGGGTAGAGGTCACCCTTCCTGGGTATAATTAGAGATGTTTGGAAAGACTCAGACGCTTGAACACCTTTTCCCCACTACTGCTGAGGGTCCAGAATCCCCATAAATTTTACTTCTTGGGGTGGTGTCACAGCTCATCAGCAGGCCACTTCCGGGGACTTACAGTCACAGGCTGGGTGCAGGGCCTGGGGCACAGAATGCCAGCAAATGTCTGGGGATGTGGGGCCGAGAAAGCAAGTTATGGGTCACGTACACAACTCCCCCTCCCCCCACAATCCTGACAGTCACGATTTTGGCATCTGCCAACTTTGCCTGAGCCCTCGCATGAGGAGTCCTTAGGATGCCTGGTGCCGCCTGTGATTTTCTGGGCTAGGCTCATGCCTTGGGAGGCTACAGCCAGGACAAGAGGACGGCAGCCTGGATGCCGGTGTGCGTGGCTTCGCCGGGGGATCTGAATGCAAAATGCCATGTGCTTCAGGGGCAATGGGCAGTTCATTATTTCAAAGGCAAAGGAAACTCACTGCCCTGTCTACACTCACACAGGCGGGCAACTAAGACTGGGATAAACTGGGAACCCACAAGGCCTGGCACCTCCTGGAGTCACCTGTCCAGTGGCCTCCCTGAGGTTCTTCTGGGCACAGTCATCAGCCAGCTGCCCCTGGCCCTGGCAGGACCGCCAGTGGGGTGTGCGACAGCTGCTTGCTTGGGGGCCGCTCTTGTAGAGATCCAGGCCTCTCTGTCCCTTGGCACAGAATGAACCCTGACGGGCTGTGAGCCCTCCCCCTACATCCCCACAGGCTGTCCTACTGTGCTGGGGGTGGATGGTGAAGTGGCCTGGGCAGAGGTGGTGATGTCACTGGCGGGGTGAGGCCGGAAGGTGTCGGGTGGCTATAAAACACAACAAATGCAGGGAGAGATGTGAGAAAAGACAAAGGTGGAATTTGTGGAACCTGGCAGGCACAGGTAGAGGTGTGAGTGGCCCCACACCCTGGTTCGTCTCAGCTTGTTCCTCGCCTTCTCAGATTTCTCTCTGCCCTCTTCTCTGAGTGTGCTCTCAGCATTGCCTGGGTTTACATGTTGGCTCTGCCACTTTCTGCTTGCCGGTACTTGGGGAATTTATTCTCCATGTCTTGGTGTCCCTGCCTATAAAGTAGATGGAATGACACTGTAGCCTACTTCACAGGGTTGTTGTTAACATTAAATGAGTCGATGCATAAAACACCTACTACTATGGGGGCATAGTAGGTGCTCAGTACGTGATATCTATTCTATTATAGGTATTTTAAAAATCTATTTTTAACATAACAATTTACTGGCTTAATCACTTTTCAGTGTACAAGTCAGTGGCATTAAGTACATTTATAATGTTGTGCAACCATCTCCACGATCCCTGTCTAGAACTTTTTCATCATCCCAAACAAAAACTGCATACCCGTTAAACACTAACTTTCCATTCTCCCCTTCCCTCGCCACTGGCACTTCTAATCTATTCTCTGTCTCTATGAATTTGTCTCTTCTGGATATTTCATATAAGTAGAATCATACAGTGTTTGTCATTTTGTGTTTGGCTCATTTTACTTAGCAGAATGTATTCAAAGTTTATCCATGGTTGGAGCATATATCAGAATTCCATTCTTCTTTAAGGCTGAATAATATTCCATTGAATGGATATACCACATTTTGCTTATCCACTTATCCGTTGATGGACCTGTGGGTCGTTTCTACCTTTTGGCTAATGGGCCTATTATGGATATTGCAGTCACTCACCATGAAAAAGTAGTTTAGGCTGGAGGATCAGACCACAGACCCTGGAACCACACTG
This sequence comes from Rhinolophus hipposideros, assembly GCF_964194185.1. NCBI lineage: Eukaryota > Metazoa > Chordata > Mammalia > Chiroptera > Rhinolophidae > Rhinolophus > Rhinolophus hipposideros. The sequence goes on from NC_138058.1 coordinate 46,447,724, forward strand.
CTGGAAGCCCATCCTTGTACTTACCTCCAGCTGAGATGCTTTTAACCACTTTGTGCTTCAGTTTTCTCATCAGTGAAATGGGGATACGAGGCCGTCCTGCTCAGGGCTGTTGTGAAGAGGAAATGAGTCCACATACGTAAAGGGCTACAGTAGTTTCTGGCACCTGGTCAACATTCAGGCTGATTAGCTGTTATCACTGTGTTGGGAGTTGATGCCTTTACTGGGGTACCAGATACGAGACCTGTCTGGGTAAACTGGAGCTTTCTCACCTCTGGGTAGTGGTGGTTGAAGATGGAGCATTGCAATACTGCCAAGTGCTAGAGATGAAAAAGTCTTTGGAGATCACTTAGTTAAACATCCCCCTTTTACCAATGGGGAAACCGAGACCCAGAAAAGATGAGAACATGGCCAGAGTGACAAAGGCAGAGCTGGAGCCAGGCACCTGCTCCCAATGTCTAGACCTTGGCCTTGCCTCCAAGCCCGGCCTCACCAGCTCCCTTCTCCTTACCAGGTCCCCCTCTGTGGACACTGCCCCTTGCCAAGTAGGGGGCTGTTTCTCCCAGCAGGATTCTGCTCCAATTTAGGGGACACAGGGGCCCAACTGCCCTTTGACTTGAGCTCAGACACAAGGCCAGCTGTTGGCTGCACTTTGAACACCACCTGCCCTTTTTCTTCCTTCTGCCTCACTGATGGGGGCGGAGCGGGGAAGGAGAGTGTCAAAAGCTTTCTTTGAGAGGGTCTTTTCTGGCAGGGCAGGGAGTGGGCAGGGAGGAACCCAGAGCTGGCCAGCGTAGGGATGGCGAGACTTTGGTTGTTTTAGGATTAGGTACCTGCGCTCGGTAAGCACATCTGTTGTTCAGCTGTTTGTGTTCTCTTTGTTCATTTCATTGGTTTTTTTTGTGAGGTTATTTTTAGAGAATTCCAGGCTGTCTGAGCTCTGCAAAGGGGGACAAAAGGGGCGTGGTCCACAGCTGGGCAGGAGAACCAGGTGGACAAGGTGACTTGTGGCAATGAGAACAAAAGAGCAGTGCCAGTGAGGACAAAATCCTGGCGGAGGGAAAGGGACCAGCTGCCAAAGTGTCCCTTACCCCTGGAAAGGCTTCTCTCTGGAGCTCTTTGATGAAAGAAGTTTTTGTTTGTTTGTTTATTCAAAGATGAACCCCCCCCCCCAAGGAATTAATCTAACGTAGAAAAGTTTTCCAGACTTCAGTGTGGTGGGGAGGGGCGGGGGTACTCACAACTCCTGCCATGTCCATTTGGGAAACAGTGACCAGGAGGGAAGGATCTGTGAGAACTAACGTCATAGGGCAGCTTTAGGCAGGAGAGGTCACAGCTGGAAGGGGCACTGCATGGTGTAGAGGGAGGAATGGCACATTTTATAAACCGAGTGTTTATGGCTCCAGTGTAAATCTTTGCTTTTTCCTTCTCCTTCATTTTCTTCTCTCCTTTTTCTTTCCAAGTGTGTTATTTATTCATCACTACAGGAAAGTTTTTTCCTGCAGAGACTTTGCAATGCTGGTGGCACGGACAGAACAGTTGTGACCTAGCCCCATCCTCACCTTCCAATCCCGACTCAAGACAGATGCATGAAGGGTTGGGACTGGAGGCAAGAGTTGGGTTCTAACCGAGG